>NC_091283.1:145861021-146509271 GCF_032444005.1 Ranitomeya imitator
CGAAAAGACACAGGATTAAGAACCTCAGAAATCCTATACGGACCAATGAAACGAGGTTTAAACTTAGAAGAGGAAACCTTCATAGGAATATGACGAGAAGATAACCAAACCAGATCCCCAACACGAAGTCGGGGACCCACACGGCGTCTGCGATTAGCGAAACGTTGAGCCTTCTCCTGGGACAAGGTCAAATTGTCCACTACATGAGTCCAAATCTGCTGCAACCTGTCCACCACAGTATCCACACCAGGACAGTCCGAAGACTCAACCTGTCCTGAAGAGAAACGAGGATGGAACCCAGAATTGCAGAAAAATGGCGAAACCAAGGTAGCCGAGCTGGCCCTATTATTAAGGGCGAACTCAGCCAAAGGCAAAAAGGACACCCAGTCATCCTGATCGGCAGAAACAAAGCATCTCAGATATGTTTCCAAGGTCTGATTGGTTCGTTCGGTCTGGCAATTAGTCTGAGGATGGAAAGCCGAGGAAAAAGACAAGTCAATGCCCATCCTACCAAAAAAGGCTCGCCAAAACCTTGAAACAAACTGGGAACCTCTGTCAGAAACGATATTCTCTGGAATGCCATGTAAACGAACCACATGCTGGAAGAACAATGGCACCAAATCAGAGGAGGAAGGCAATGTAGACAAGGGTACCAGATGGACCATCTTAGAAAAGCGATCACAGACCACCCAAATGACTGACATCTTTTGAGAAACGGGAAGATTAGAAATAAAATCCATAGAGATATGTGTCCAAGGCCTCTTCGGGACCGGCAAGGGCAAAAGCAACCCACTGGCACGAAAACAGCATGGCATAGCCCGAGCACAAATCCCACAGGACTGCACAAAAACACGCACATCCCGCGACAGAGACAGCCACCAAAAGGATCTAGCCACCAACTCTCTGGTACCAAAGATTCCAGGATTACCAGCCAACACCGAACAATGAACCTCAGAGATAACTTTATTGGTCCACCTATCAGGGACAAACAGTCTCTCCGCTGGACAACGATCAGGTTTATTAGCCTGAAATTTTTGCAGCACCCGCTGTAAATCAGGGGAGATGGCAGACACAATTACTCCTTCCTTGAGGATACCCGCCGGCTCAGACAAACCCGGAGAGTCGGGCACAAAACTCCTAGACAGAGCATCCGCCTTCACATTTTTAGAGCCCGGAAGGTACGAAATCACAAAGTCAAAACGGGCAAAAAACAGCGACCAACGAGCCTGTCTAGGATTCAACCGCTTAGCAGACTCAAGATAAGTCAAGTTCTTATGATCAGTCAATACCACCACGCGATGCTTAGCTCCTTCAAGCCAATGACGCCACTCCTCGAATGCCCACTTCATGGCCAGCAACTCTCGGTTGCCCACATCATAATTTCGCTCAGCAGGCGAAAACTTCCTGGAAAAAAAAGCGCATGGTTTCATCACTGAGCAATCAGAACCTCTCTGCGACAAAACAGCCCCTGCTCCAATCTCAGAAGCATCAACCTCGACCTGGAACAGAAGAGAAACATCTGGTTGACACAACACAGGGGCAGAAGAAAAACGACGCTTCAAGTCTTGAAAAGCTTCCACAGCAGCAGAAGACCAATTGACCAAATCAGCACCCTTCTTGGTCAAATCGGTCAATGGTTTGGCAATACTAGAAAAATTGCAGATGAAGCGACGATAAAAATTAGCAAAGCCCAGGAACTTTTGCAGACTTTTCAGAGATGTCGGCTGAGTCCAATCATGGATGGCTTGGACCTTAACAGGATCCATATCGATAGTAGAAGGGGAAAAGATGAACCCCAAAAATGAAACCTTCTGCACACCAAAGAGACACTTTGATCCCTTCACAAACAAAGAATTAGCACGCAGGACCTGAAAAACTGTTCTGACCTGCTTCACATGAGACTCCCAATCATCCGAGAAGATCAAAATGTCATCCAAGTACACAATCAGGAATTTATCCAGGTACTCTCGGAAGATGTCATGCATAAAGGACTGAAACACTGATGGAGCATTGGCAAGTCCGAATGGCATCACTAGATACTCAAAATGACCCTCGGGCGTATTAAATGCAGTTTTCCATTCATCTCCTCGCCTGATTCGCACCAGATTATACGCAGCACGAAGATCTATCTTGGTGAACCAACTAGCCCCCTTAATCCGAGCAAACAAATCAGATAACAATGGCAAGGGGTACTGAAATTTAACCGTGATCTTATTTAGAAGGCGGTAATCTATACAAGGTCTCAGCGAACCATCCTTCTTGGCTACAAAAAAGAACCCTGCTCCTAATGGTGACGATGACGGGCGAATATGCCCCTTCTCCAGGGATTCCTTCACATAACTGCGCATAGCGGCGTGCTCAGGCACGGATAAATTAAACAGTCGACCTTTTGGGAATTTACTACCAGGAATCAAATTGATAGCACAATCACAATCCCTATGCGGAGGTAGGGCATCGGACTTGGGCTCATCAAATACATCCCGGTAATCAGACAAGAACTCTGGAACCTCAGAAGGGGTGGATGACGAAATTGACAGAAATGGAACATCACCATGTACCCCCTGACAACCCCAGCTGGACACCGACATGGATTTCCAATCTAATACTGGATTATGGGCTTGTAGCCATGGCAACCCCAACACGACCACATCATGCAGATTATGCAACACCAGAAAGCGAATAACCTCCTGATGTGCAGGAGCCATGCACATGGTCAGCTGGGTCCAGTATTGAGGCTTATTAGTAACATAATAACATAGTAACATAGTTAGTAAGGCCGAAAAAAGACATTTGTCCATCCAGTTCAGCCTATATTCCATCATAATAAATCCCCAGATCTACGTCCTTCTACAGAACCTAATTGTATGATACAATATTGTTCTGCTCCAGGAAGACATCCAGGCCTCTCTTGAACCCCTCGACTGAGTTCGCCATCACCACCTCCTCAGGCAAGCAATTCCAGATTCTCACTGCCCTAACAGTAAAGAATCCTCTTCTATGTTGGTGGAAAAACCTTCTCTCCTCCAGACGCAAAGAATGCCCCCTTGTGCCCGTCACCTTCCTTGGTATAAACAGATCCTCAGCGAGATATTTGTATTGTCCCCTTATATACTTATACATGGTTATTAGATCGCCCCTCAGTCGTCTTTTTTCTAGACTAAATAATCCTAATTTCGCTAATCTATCTGGGTATTGTAGTTCTCCCATCCCCTTTATTAATTTTGTTGCCATCCTTTGTACTCTCTCTAGTTCCATTATATCCTTCCTGAGCATCGGTGCCCAAAACTGGACACAGTACTCCATGTGCGGTCTAACTAGGGATTTGTACAGAGGCAGTATAATACTCTCATCATGTGTATCCAGACCTCTTTTAATGCACCCCATGATCCTGTTTGCCTTGTTCTTGGCCAAAGGCATGGCATCAATTCCTCTCAATGGAATAGGACACTGCAAGGGCTCTAAGAGAAACCCACAACGCTTAGCATACTCCAAGTCCATCAAATTCAGGGCAGCGCCTGAATCCACAAATGCCATGACAGAATACGATGACAAAGAGCAGATCAAGGTAACGGACAGAAGAAATTTTGACTGTACCGTACCAATGGTGGCAGACCTAGCGAACCGCTTAGTGCGCTTAGGACAATCAGAGATAGCATGAGTGGAATCACCACAGTAGAAACACAGCCCATTCAGACGTCTGTGTTCTTGCCGTTTAACTCTGGTCAAAGTCCTATCGCACTGCATAGGCTCAGGTTTAAGCTCAGGTAATACCGCCAAATGGTGCACAGATTTACGCTCACGCAAGCGTCGACCGATCTGAATGGCCAAAGACATAGACTCATTCAAACCAGCAGGCATAGGAAATCCCACCATGACATCCTTAAGGGCTTCAGAGAGACCCTTTCTGAACATAGCTGCCAGCGCAGATTCATTCCATTGAGTGAGCACGGACCACTTTCTAAATTTCTGACAATATACCTCTATCTCATCCTGACCCTGACAAAGAGCCAGCAAATTTTTCTCTGCCTGATCCACTGAATTAGGTTCATCGTACAGCAATCCGAGCGCCAGGAAAAACGCATCGATATTACTCAATGCAGGATCTCCTGGCGCAAGAGAAAATGCCCAGTCCTGAGGGTCTCCGCGCAAAAAAGAAATAACAATCAAAACCTGTTGAACTGGATCACCAGAGGAGCGAGGTTTCAAGGCCAGAAATAATTTACAATTATTTTTGAAACTCAGAAACTTAGTTCTATCTCCAAAAAACAAATCAAGAATAGGAATTCTTGGTTCCAACATAGCTTTCTGATCAATAGTGTCTTGAATCTTTTGTACTCTTGCCGAGAGCTGATCCACAAATGAAGACAGACTTCTAATGTCCATCGCTACACCTGTGTACTGAACCACCCAAATGTCTAGGGGAAAAAAAGGCAAAACACAGTGCAAAGAAAAAAAAATGGTCTCAGAACTTCTTTTTTCCCTCTATTGAGAATCATTAGTACTTTTGGCTTCCTGTACTGTTATGAAAGGCAATTCAGTACTACAATGGACATAGCGGTCAGAGCACATACAGTGATCTGACAATAACCCAAAATCATAGAACGAGCTCTGAGACGTGGGAACTCTGCAGACCGCAATCCCTAATCCTCTCCAAACAACAGTAGAGGCAGCCGTGGATTGCGCCTAACTCTGCCTATGCAACTCGGCACAGCCTGAGAAACTAACTAGCCTGAAGATAGAAAATAAGCCTACCTTGCCTCAGAGAAATACCCCAAAGGAAAAGGCAGCCCCCCACATATAATGACTGTGAGTTAAGATGAAAAGACAAACGTAGAGATGAAATAGATTCAGCAAAGTGAGGCCCGACTTTCTTAACAGATCGAGGATAGAAAAGGTAACTTTGCGGTCTACACAAAACCCTAAAGAAAACCACGCAAAGGGGGCAAAAAGACCCTCCGTACCGAACTAACGGCACGGAGGTACACCCTTTGCGTCCCAGAGCTTCCAGCAACAAATTAGACAAGCTGGACAGAAAAAATAGCAAACAAATAGCAAAGAAGAACTTAGCTATGCAGAGCAGCAGGCCACAGGAATGATCCAGGGAAAAGCAAGTCCAACACTGGAACATTGACAGGAAGCCAGGATCAAAGCATTAGGTGGAGTTAAGTAGAGAAGCACCTAACGACCTCACCAGATCACCTGAAGGAGGAAACTCAGAAGCCGCAGTACCACTTCCCTCCACCAACAGAAGCTCACAGAGAGAATCAGCCGAAGTACCACTTGTGACCACAGGAGGGAGCTGTGCCACAGAATTCACAACAGTACACCCTCTGCGTCCCAGAGCTTCCAGCAAACAAATAGAAAAGCTGGACAGAAGAAAAGCAAACAAAATAGCAAAGGAAAACTTAGCTATGCAGAGCAGCAGGCCACAGGAATGATCCAGGAGGAAAACAAGTCCAATACTGGAACATTGACAGGAAGCCAGGATCAAAGCACTAGGTGGAGTTAAGTAGAGCAGCACCTAACGACCTCACCACATCACCTGAGGGAGGAAACTCAGAAGCCGCAGTACCACTTCCCTCCACCAACGGAAGCTTACAGAGAGAATCAGCCGAAGTACCACTTGTGACCACAGGAGGGAGCTCTGCCACAGAATTCACAACAGTACCCCCCCCCTTGAGGAGGGGTCACCGAACCCTCACCAGAGCCCCCAGGCCGACCAGGATGAGCCACATGAAAGGCACGAACAAGATCGGGAGCATGGACATCAGAGGCAAAGACCCAGGAATTATCTTCCTGAGCATAACCCTTCCACTTAACCAGATACTGGAGTTTCCGTCTTGAAACACGAGAATCCAAAATCTTCTCCACAATATACTCCAACTCCCCCTCCACCAAAACCGGGGCAGGAGGGTCAACAGAAGGAACCATAGGTGCCACGTATCTCCGCAACAATGACCTATGGAATACGTTATGTATGGAAAAAGAATCTGGAAGGGTCAGACGAAAAGACACAGGATTAAGAACCTCAGAAATCCTATACGGACCAATGAAACGAGGTTTAAACTTAGGAGAGGAAACCTTCATAGGAATATGACGAGAAGATAACCAAACCAGATCCCCAACACGAAGTCGGGGACCCACACAGCGTCTGCGATTAGCAAAACGTTGAGCCTTCTCCTGGGACAAGGTCAAATTGTCCACTACCTGAGTCCAAATCTGCTGCAACCTGTCCACCACAGTATCCACACCAGGACAGTCCGAAGACTCAACCTGTCTTGACGAGAAACGAGGATGGAACCCAGAGTTGCAGAAAAATGGCGAAACCAAGGTAGCCGAGCTAGCCCAATTATTAAGGGCGAACTCAGCCAAAGGCAAAAAGGACACCCAATCATCCTGATCAGCAGAAACAAAACATCTCAGATATGTTTCCAAGGTCTGATTGGTTCGTTCGGTCTGGCCATTAGTCTGAGGATGGAAAGCCGAGGAAAAAGACAAGTCAATGCCCATCCTACCACAAAAAGCTCGCCAAAACCTCGAAACAAACTGGGAACCTCTGTCAGAAACGATATTCTCTGGAATGCCATGTAAACAAACCACATGCTGGAAGAACAATGGCACCAAATCAGAGGAGGAAGGCAATTTAGACAAGGGTACCAAATGGACCATCTTAGAAAAGCGATCACAGACCACCCAAATGACTGACATCTTTTGAGAAATGGGAAGATCTGAAATAAAATCCATAGAGATATGTGTCCAAGGCCTCTTCGGGACTGGCAAGGGCAAAAGCAACCCACTGGCACGAGAACAGCAGGGCTTAGCCCGAGCACAAATCCCACAGGACTGCACAAAAGTACGCACATCCCGTGACAGAGATGGCCACCAAAAGGATCTAGCCACTAACTCTCTGGTACCAAAGATTCCAGGATGACCAGCCAAGACCGAACAATGAACCTCAGAGATAACTTTATTCGTCCACCTATCAGGGACAAACAGTTTCTCCGCTGGACAACGATCAGGTTTATTAGCCTGAAATTTTTGCAGCACTCGCCGCAAATCAGGGGAGATGGCAGACACAATTACTCCCTCTTTGAGGATACCCGCCGGCTCAGATACACCCGGAGAGTCGGGCACAAAACTCCTAGAAAGAGCATCCGCCTTCACATTTTTAGAGCCCGGAAGGTATGAAATCACAAAGTCAAAACGGGCAAAAAACAACGACCAACGAGCTTGTCTAGGATTCAACCGCTTGGCGGACTCGAGATAAGTCAAGTTCTTATAATCAGTCAAGACCACCACGCGATGCTTAGCTCCTTCAAACCAATGACGCCACTCCTCGAATGCCCACTTCATGGCCAGCAACTCTCGGTTGCCCACATCATAATTTCACTCAGCAGGCGAAAACTTCCTGGAAAAGAAGGCGCATGGTTTCATCACTGAGCAATCAGAACCTCTCTGCGACAAAACAGCCCCTGCTCCAATCTCAGAAGCATCAACCTCGACCTGGAACGGAAGAGAAACATCTGGTTGACACAACACAGGGGCAGAAGAAAAACGACGCTTCAACTCTTGAAAAGCTTCCACAGCAGCAGAAGACCAATTGACCACATCAGCACCCTTCTTGGTCAAATCGGTCAATGGTTTAGCAATACTAGAAAAATTGCAGATGAAGCGACGATAAAAATTAGCAAAGCCCAGGAACATTTGCAGACTTTTCAGAGATGTCGGCTGAGTCCAATCATGGATGGTTTGGACCTTAACAGGATCCATCTCGATAGTAGAAGGGGAAAAGATGAACCCCAAAAATGAAACCTTCTGCACACCAAAGAGACACTTTGATCCCTTCACAAACAAAGAATTAGCACGCAGGACCTGAAAAACCGTTCTGACCTGCTTCACATGAGACTCCCAATCATCCGAGAAGATCAAAATGTCATCCAAGTACACAATCAGGAATTTATTCAGGTACTCTCGGAAGATGTCATGCATAAAGGACTGAAACACTGATGGAGCATTGGCAAGTCCGAATGGCATTACTAGATACTCAAAATGACCCTGGGGCGTATTAAATGCAATTTTCCATTCATCGCCTCGCTTAATTCGCACAAGATTATACGCAGCACGAAGATCTATCTTGGTGAACCAACTAGCCTCCTTAATCCGAGCAAACAAATCAGATAACAACGGCAAGGGGTACTGAAATTTAACCGTGATCTTATTTAGAAGGCGGTAATCTATACAAGGTCTCAGCAAACCATCCTTCTTGGCTACAAAAAAGAACCCTGCTCCTAATGGCGACGATGACGGGCGAATATGCCCCTTCTCCAGGGACTTCTTCACATAACTGCGCATAGCGGCGTGCTCAGGCACAGATAAATTAAACAATCGGCCTTTTGGGAACTTACTACCAGGAATCAAATTGATAGCACAATCATAATCCCTATGCGGAGGTAGGGCATCGGACTTGGGCTCATCAAATACATCCCGGTAATCAGACAAGAACTCTGGAACCTCAGAAGGGGTGGATGACGAAATTGACAGAAATGGAACATCACCATGTACCCCCTGACAACCCCAGCTGGACACCGACATGGATTTCCAATCTAATACTGGATTATGGACTTGTTGCCATGGCAACCCCAACACGACCACATCATGCAGATTATGCAACACCAGAAAGCGAATAACCTCCTGATGTGCAGGAGCCATGCACATGGTCAGCTGGGTTCAGTACTGAGGCTTATTCTTGGCCAAAGGCGTAGCATCAATTCCTCTCAATGGAATAGGACACTGCAAGGGCTCCAAGAAAAACCCACAATGCTTAGCATACTCCAAGTCCATCAAATTCAGGGCAGCGCCTGAATCCACAAATGCCATGACAGAATACGATGACAAAGAGCAGATCAAGGTAACGGACAGAAGAAATTTTGACTGTACTGTACCAATGGTGGCAAACCTAGCGAACCGCTTAGTGCGCTTAGGACAATCAGAGATAGCATGAGTGGAATCACCACAGTAGAAACACAGCCCATTCAGACGTCTGTGTTCTTGCCGTTCAACTCTGGTCAAAGTCCTATCGCACTGCATAGGCTCAGGTTTAAGCTCAGGTAATACCGCCAAATGGTGCACAGATTTACGCTCACGCAAGCGTCGACCAATCTGAATGGCCAAACACATAGACTCATTCAAACCAGCAGGCATAGGAAATCCCACCATGACATCCTTAAGGGCTTCAGAGAGACCCTTTCTGAACATAGCTGCCAGCGCAGATTCATTCCATTGAGTGAGCACGGACCACTTTCTAAATTTCTGACAATATAACTCTATCTCATCCTGACCCTGACAAAGAGCCAGCAAATTTTTTTCTGCCTGATCCACAGAATTAGGCTCATCGTACAGCAATCCGAGCGCCAGGAAAAACGCATCGATATTACTTAATGCAGGATCTCCTGGCGCAAGAGAAAATGCCCAGTCCTGAGGGTCGCCACGCAAAAAAGAAATAATGATCAAAACCTGTTGAACTGGGTCACCAGAGGAGCGAGGTTTCAAGGCCAGAAATAGTTTACAATTATTTTTGAAACTCAGAAACTTAGTTCTATCACCAAAAAACAAATCAGGAATAGGAATTCTTGGTTCTAACATAGATTTCTGATCAATAGTGTCTTGAATCTTTTGTACTCTTGCCGAGAGCTGATCCACACATGAAGACAGACTTCTAATGTCCATTGCTACACCTGTGTCCTGAACCAATCCAAATGTCTAGGGGGAAAAAAAGGCAAAACACAGTGCAGAGAAAAAAAAATGGTCTCAGAACTTCTTTTTTTTTTCCTCTATTGAGAATCATTAGTACTTTGGCTTCCTGTACTGTTATGATTAGGCAATTCAGTACCACAGTGAACATAGAGGTCAGAGCACATACAGTGATCTGACAATAATCCAAAAACATAGAACGAGCTCTGAGACGTGGGAACTCTGTTGACCGCAATCCCTAATCCTATCCAACAACACTAGAGGCAGCCGTGGATTGCGCCTAACGCTACCTATGCAACTCGGCACAGCCTGAGAAACTAGCTAGCCTGAAGATAGAAAATAAGCCTACCTTGCCTCAGAGAAATACCCCAAAGGAAAAGGCAGCCCCCCACATATAATGACTGTGAGTAAGATGAAAAGACAAACGTAGAGATGAAATAGATTTAGCAAAGTGAGGCCCGACTTTCTGAACAGAGCGAGGATAGGAAAGGTAACTTTGCGGTCAACACAAAACCCTAAAATCCACGCAAAGGGGGCAAAAAGACCCTCCGTACCGAACTAACGGCACGGAGGTACACCCTCTGCGTCCCAGAGCTTCCAGCAAACAAATAGAAAAGCTGGACAGAAGAAAAGCAAACAAAATAGCAAAGGAAAACTTAGCTATGCAGAGCAGCAGGCCACAGGAACAATCCAGGAGGAAAACAAGTCCAATACTGGAACATTGACAGGAAGCCAGGATCAAAGCACTAGGTGGAGTTAAGTAGAGCAGCACCTAACGACCTCACCACATCACCTAAGGGAGGAAACTCAGAAGCCGCAGTACCACTTCCCTCCACCAACGGAAGCTTACAGAGAGAATCAGCCGAAGTACCACTTGTGACCACAGGAGGGAGCTCTGCCACAGAATTCACAACAGTGATACAAGCTTTTTTACTGAACTTGATGAAAATAAGAAGGAAGCAATTTATCTTGCAGATGGGAGTAAAATATCCGCAGAAGGTATTGGACAAGGAATGCTAATCAGCCATGATAGATTTGGGCATAATTCAAAATTACTAGTAAAGGATGTGTTATATGTTCCAGGACTAGAAGGAGGATTGTTATCCGTAAAGCGTCTGACAACCAAAGGACTTTCTGTAAAATTCAAAGATGATAATTGTACAATCCTAGCGGGACATAAGGTAATAATTAATGTCAAAGCAGGAGAACAATTCTATCATCTAGAAAATTAAAGGAACAGATAAAGTTATGTACACACGATCACAAGAATTGTATTCACATGTGGCATAGACGTCTAGGACACAGACATCCTGAGAGTATAATGGCGTTACAAAAGAAGAATTTGACAAAAGACCTATTGATATCTGCTCAATAACTGTAAAATGTGAATGTTGTATAAAATCTAAAGCTACAAGATCTAAAGTTATATACACCTAAAGAGAGTGAGACAAAAAGCACAAGACAACTTGACTGATGTATGTGGACCCATGAAAGTGACCACATCAGGAGGCAATAGATATATGGTGACCTTCATAGATGACTACTAAACATACATAGTCACGTACTTGATAAAGAACAAAAGTGAAGTTCTTGAAAAATTAGAAGTCTATGTGACAAAGTTAAATAACAAGTTTCAGAGGAAGCCAATCATCATCAGAAGTGATAATGGAGGTGAATTTACAGGACACCAAATAGAAAACTACATAAAACAGAATGGAATAGAGCATCAAAACACTGTTCCATACACACCCGAACAGAACCGAGTAGCAGAAAGAAAAAACAGAACTCTGGCTGAAATGATAAGATATATGCTAACAGACTCCAAACTACCAGAGAAATACTGGGGTGAAGCAGCAATGACATCTACTTACCGTATATACTCGAGTATAAGCCGAGATTTTCAGCCAATTTTTTGGGCTGAAAGTCCCCCTCTCGGCTTATACTCGAGTCATACCCGGGGGTTGGCAGGGGAGGGGGGGGGGGCGGGGGCTGTCTAGTTATACTTACCTACTGCTGGCGCGGTCCCTGCATGTCCCTGCTTCTTCCAGTGCTGCAGCTTCTTCCTGTACTGAGCGGTCACATGGTACCGCTCATTACAGTCATGAATATGCGGCTCCACCTCCCATAGAGATGTCTTCCTTTTTTATTACTGTGTCTGACCATGTACGGAGCATACCTCATCTCCTTGGCAGGGGAGGGAGCAAAAGACAATACTGACATTACAGCAGGGGATCACAGAGGATTCATTTTGTCAGGTAAAATATTTCACTGTTTTTAAACAATATTTTACCTCACAAACGGGAAAGAGAGAGTGGATAGGTGGGTGAGCACAAGGGGGGGAGAGATTCTCAATGCTGCAATGCCTGCCCCCATTGTGACATTACCGCCCTCCCGATGCGATAGCATCGGGCCTCCATCTAGTTTCAAATAAATAGCTGCATCACTTCCACTTCCACCAGACAACACTCAAAATGTCCTAGTAAAGTATTAGAACTACTGTCCACTGAGTTCTTTATAATATATTCTTCAAAATGTTGCATGTGGTTCAGCAATTTTCTGCAAAACTAAAAATTCCCTTAATTTTTGTCTAACCATTTTTGCTAATTTTTAGCACAACCGTACCATGTTCTTCCTAAATGTTAAAATATGTGCTAAAATATCTAGCATAGATAAAATTATTCCAAGGATGAAGTGGAGTACATTTACACAAAATGTTTGCAACTATTTCAAAAGTCTCAGTTAATCAATGAGCCAAAAACTTCTGAAATCCCCAAATCCTATCTGTTTTAAAGAGTAGAGGAAGAAGTCTGAGCTTCACATCACATTTGTGGAAGAGTAACATGTTACCAACAAAGATTTTTGAGAATTTCAAAAAGTAGAGTGCTTGATTCTAATTAGGGTAGTAAAGGTTACAAACCATTTTTTAAGACTTTGGACTCCACCAAACCACAGTCAGACAGATTCTGTATAAATTAAATAAATTATCAGGACCATATTACCCTTTTCCACAAGTGGACACCAACAAAGATAACTCAATGGGCAAGTTATATAATAGTCTGCGAGGCCACAAAAGACCCCAAGTTAACCTCTGGGCAACTAAAGGCTTCTCACATATTTACTAATGTGAATGCTCATGAGTCCACCAAAAGGACACTGAACAATGGTGTTTATTGCGGGATTATAAGGAAATTTCTAGGGGAGAATGGACAAAAAACAAATATGCCATTGTATGTTGCTTTTTTTTCATTCATCTTATAGCATATATACCTTTATACTGATCATAAATCTGTCTCTAGGAACACTATTCTCAGAGCAGATGCAGGTCATCCAATGCATATAAAAAAGACTATAACAGTTGGCGAAGTGACAAGGACTAAAAGAAACTG
Source organism: Ranitomeya imitator (assembly GCF_032444005.1). Taxonomy (NCBI): domain Eukaryota; kingdom Metazoa; phylum Chordata; class Amphibia; order Anura; family Dendrobatidae; genus Ranitomeya; species Ranitomeya imitator. The sequence goes on from NC_091283.1 coordinate 145,874,158, forward strand.
CTTAGATACCACACAGTGGAAACAAAAACAGGTGGTAGTTAGGAACAGATTAACAGAACAAGGTTACCCAGATTGGGACATAAAAATAGCTTCAGAAGACGTAAATTAAAAAAAAATAAGCAACGATTAATTGCAAATATATCTGGAAGTTACGTGGTTAGTATCAGCGCTGCTGAGAAGATGAATGTCCGGATGTATGTAAGATAAAGATGATGGTTTATTCTCAACGCGTTTCGAAGTCACTAGGACCTCTTTCTCAGGAAAGCATCTCCTGAGGAAGAAGTCCTAGTGACTTCGAGACGCATTGAGAATAAACCATCATCTTTATCATCTTTATCTTCAATACGTCTGGACATTCATCTTCTCAGCAGCGCGGATACTAACCACGTAACTTCCAGATTGATTACCCTGACTCGGTCACGAGCCGACCTAGTGGATCTGTGGCAGCTGTAAAAACTCTGATGCGTTTGTTATGCGGATTTCTACAATAACTAGGTGAGTAAATAATATGAACAGAGCCACATATAGGTCCAAGGACGGACAGAAAAGACTCCTAGGCAATGCATATATAATCAGAGAAGGAGTCACCAAACTGCCATTAAAGGTGTATAAAATCCATCATTTATTTGTTCTCATAATAAAATAGTCAAATGACATATAGAAAACTCATAATCATAATTGGGTAATATTGTGATTAACGGACATAGGTAACAGGCACCGAATATCACACCCGGAGTATACGACCAGAGGTCACAAGTTCACTAACCGAGTCCTTCTGTATGTAAAAGCACATAGACAATCCCTATGAACAGTGAGCCATATGCATGGCAACCATGACTCAACACCCGACCCAATGGGCTCCGGCGGCGATGCACCGTTTCGCCGACGTCGCGGTCATGCGCACTAGTCCCAAGCAGAAAGATAGGTGAGAACAAATGTGTGTATATATAAGGCTAAGGGTAGTGAAAGTGACTGTGCTAAAGTGCAATATACTGTGCAAGGATATTATATATATCATCATAACATACCAAATATAACAGTACATAAGAATCAATCGAGCAAAACATGCCGTAAATGACAATACATGATAATAAAACAAATTAAACAGTAGAAGTTGTTGAAAAAGGTCACAAGGATGTGATTATTCAGTCTCAAGACGTAGAACTGTGGCATGTCATAAAAATATAGTTCCCGCTTTCAATATCACATGGTGCGGTGGATATCAGAAGCAAAATTATTCCCATCATGAATAACTAAAATAGAATAGAAAAAGACAACAGCAAATGAGTAAAAACATCAAAAGACACACAAAGACAAAATAAAATCTAAGTCCAGAATGCTGCATATATAATATAATACTAGAGGAAAGAGGCAAAGCTATTCTGCTCATTAAGTCCGGCGGGGTCTAATGTGTCCAAAACTGCAATCCACCTACATTCACGCTGGTATAGTAGGCGTTTTATATCGTCACCTCTGATACCAGTGTGAATCCTGTCAATGCCCCGTATTTTCAAATCGTTAGGGTTACAGTTGTGTTTTTCCCTAAAATGTCTCGGGAGCGTTTTTAAATTTCCCACATCGGTCTCCTCCCTTGCAGCTGTGATCTCCCTCACATGCTCCCGTGTTCTCACACGCAGCTCCCTTGATGTGAGTCCTATATATACAATAATAATAATAATAATTTTTTTATTTATATAGCGCCAACATATTCCGCAGCGCTTTACAAATTATAGAGGGGACTTGTACAGACAATAGACATTACAGCATAACAGAAATACAGTTCAAAACAGATACCAGGAGGAATGAGGGCCCTGCTCGCAAGCTTACAAACTATGAGGAAAAGGGGAGACACGAGAGGTGGATGGTAACAATTGCTTTAGTTATTCGGACCAGCCATAGTGTAAGGCTCAGGTGTTCATGAAATGATGAACGTACTCTTACAAGATATAAACTCTTTAATTTTAAATTCGTGTGACCCATCCGAGGACGTAAATGATGTGGCTCTCTGGTGGTTTTTACACGCCATACAGTCCATACACGGGAAGAAGCCCACCCTTGGTTCTCTTGCTCCAAAAATTACAGGTATTTTTGACACATAATGGCTCTTTACAAGTATGTCACGCAGATTTTGACTACGCCTAGCCGTCATCAAGGGGTTAACCGGTAGGTGCTGATTTAGAATTGGGACCGTTTTTAAGACAGACCAGTGTTTAGATAGAATTGATCGTATCTCATCCCATCTGGAGTTCGAAGTGGTAATAAATCTAGTAACCCCCTGTTGTCCATGTTTCACGGCCTTCTTATTACCGGACACGTGGAATTGTTGATCCTGGGACAACAGGGAGGTCCTGTTGGTATGTTTAGCCCTCCTATACCCTTTAGTAATACACCTCCTACTGTAGCCACGCTCACTAAATCTCTCCCCAAGGTCCACAGCTTGACGCTCAAAAGCCTCTTCTGAGGCACATATTCTCCTCATCCGGAGAAATTGTCCCACCGGTACGGCCCTAATAGTTGATCCAGTATGGGCAGAAGACGCATGAAGTAATGCGTTTACCGAGGTCTCTTTTCTATGCACATCAGTACCCAAAGAGCCATCCGGCTGCACCTGAATTTTCAAATCAAGGAAAGAAATTTCCTTGGGGTGCCAGGAGTATGTGAGTCTGATGTTGAATTCGTTGCGGTTCAGCCTGGATATAAAAGAATCTAAATCACTGACCGACCCCTGCCAGATGAACAGGATGTCATCTATGAAGCGGTACCATCCAAGGATTTGGGGGGGCGGCATGTGCGTCCTCCGAAAAAATATGCCTCTCCCAGAAACCTAAAAATAAATTTGCGTACGAGGGCGCACATGCCGCCCCCATCGCGGTACCCCGCTTCTGCAGGAAGAATCGGTCTTTAAATGTAAAAAAGTTGTGTTCCAGGATGAACCGCAACAATTCCAACACCAGATCTCTGACATCTGGATCCAAGTTACTCGAATCCAAGAAAAAGCCCGCAGCCCTCATGCCATCCTCGTGATCGATGCATGTGTACAGCGTTTCCACGTCAACCGTCACAAGGAGCATGTCAGGCTCAATATGTAGGCCATCCAGATGTCTCAGGACGTCCATAGTGTCCCTGACATAGGAGGGCAACGTTTCCACCTGTGATCTTAGGTAGTAATCAATGTATTTACACAGTGGTTCGTTAAGCCCCCCTATGCCAGAGACAATCGGACGCCCAGGAGGGTTCTGAGCGTCTTTGTGGACCTTGGGGAGAAGATAGAAGGTGGGTATACGTGGGAATTCTACAGTTAAACCATCACGTAGTTTTTTGGTGATAACCCCTCTTTCAAACGCCATGTCTAGAATATTACATACTTGTGCCTGAAAGTTTTTAATAGGGTTCTCCTTCAACAGAATATAGGTTTCCCTATCCCTCAGCTGTCTGAAGACCTCCCTCTCATATTTCTCGACCGGCCAGACCACCACATTTTCCCCCTTGTCTGCCGGTCTAATAACCACATTACTCCTATTTCGTAGTTGTGTAAGGGCCTGTTTTTGATTAAAGGTCAGATTATTGTCATTTTTAATCGTGCTCTCTCTTTTCAAGTCCTCAGTCACCAATTTGGTAAAGATATCTACTTGTGGTACCAGTGACAAGGGAGGAAATGTGGCGGATCTGGGGGCAATAGGCGGAGGAGAAATACCTGGAAGTTCCGGAGTTGCTTCAGCCTCTAATTCCTCCAAGATGTGGAGAGTCTCTTGTTCTGATATCGAAGTAGATTCTGAGGGGGACCCATGTTTAGAGTGTAACCTCTTCAATACCAACTTCCTCGAAAATAAATTAAGGTCCTTTAGGACTGTAAAAAAATCAAAAGAGTTAGTGGGTACAAAAGAGAGTCCCAGTTGTAGAACAGAGATTTGATCCCTAGTTAATGGTTGAGTTGATAAGTTTATTACCTCGAGGTTATTAGTTTTAGCTTTTTTCTCCCTCTGTGGTGAATTTAGGGCTTTACGTTTGTTATATGTTTTCCCACTTCTTAGCCAATTCTCTCTGGGAGGATCCCTCCTCTCCACTGAGGGCTTCCCCATTTCCACCATGTGATTTCTGTCCTCATTGGACGAAACAGAGGAGAAGGATACTGATCTCCCACGTGTTTGCGGATTCAAATTAGGGACATTTCTTCTCCATCTATAGATCCTGTTGTTTTTAAGGTCTGTCAAGTCCCGTTGGTATTTTTTGGTCTTTCTGGTGACAATATCGCTCTCCCATCTCTCCAAATCAACATCCATCTCCCCACTGAATTTGGTGACCAGCTCAGCCGACGCTTGCTTATTAATGTCATTTTGTATGGTATTCAGTTCTATATCTAATTCAGTCAATTTGGCCTCATTTGACTGAATAAGAAGTTCCATAAAACCTTTAGAGCATTGTGTAGCAATTTCCTCCCATCTATTTTTAAATACTTCGTCCTCCACGGTGAATGAGGAAAACAGTTAGACTCTCAGTCCCCTAGGTATCAATCCACATGCAATGTATCTCTCTAGGAACGCCTTATTCCACCAGATACGTGTGCGTTTATTCAACAGTTCCTTAAATTTATTTCTCATATCAAAGATATCTCTGGACTTAGAATCTAAAATGTTACCCGGTCCTTCACAAAACACTTTCTCAAGTTGTGTCAACCATGATTTCTCACGTGCACGGTAATCCATGTGCTCAGAACTAGATGCTGTGTAAACAAAGAAACAAGCATATAAATAATATGAACAGAGCCACATATAGGTCCAAGGACGGACAGAAAAGACTCCTAGGCAATGCATATATAATCAGAGAAGGAGTCACCAAACTGCCATTAAAGGTGTATAAAATCCATCATTTATTTGTACTCATAATAAAATAGTCAAATGACATATAGAAAACTCATAATCATAATTGGGTAATATTGTGATTAACGGACATAGGTAACAGGCACCAAATATCACACCCGGAGTATATGACCAGAGGTCACAAGTTCACTAACCGAGTCCTTCTGTATGTAAAAGCACATAGACAATCCCTATGAACAGTGTAACCTACAACAGTATATAGGACTGGACCTCACCCATCCATGGCAACCATGACTCAACGCCCGACCCAATGGGCGCCGGCGGCGATGCACCGTCACGCCGACGTTGCGGTCATGCACACTAGTCCCAAGCAGGAAGATAGGTGAGAACAAATGTGTGTATATATAAGGCTAAGGGTAGTGAAAGTGACTGTGCTAAAGTGCAATAAACTGTGCAAGGATATTATATATCATCATAACATACCACCTTTATACATATACACCTTTAATGGCAGTTTGGTGACTCCTTCTCTGATTATATATATAATAACTAGGTGAGTGCAATCTTATTGTACTTTTGAAACTCTCCATCGGATAAGACCCTATTGCGCTTTTATCTTTTCCTGTAGTTGTTCTCTAATTGCAAATATAATCATATCTGAACAGAGGATGTAAAGAGAATATGAAATCTCCATTAATTTTTCTACAACATATAAAGGCCAAATTCATCAAGACCGGCATTGAGGAGGCATGCTGGAGTCAGATGTTCCTGATTCATGAAGAGATTCATGCCTCTTGATGAGTATAGAGCATCTGACAAGTGGCACACTCATCATAAGAAATCCCACAGCTTATACTGAATTAGATGAGCTGTGGCTTCCTGCCCCGACCGTTCCCATGTACTGCCCCACCCCAGATCTGGGTATTTTGTCCAAACTGGGAAAAACCTGATGGTAACTGTCAAAAGTGGCCACATTTTTGCAACACTCATACATTTTATGACTTTTCATAGCTTTTACTCCAGAATTATTACATGAAAGCTTTGATAAATCAGAAGCACACTAGGTCAATGAAGTTAGGAAATTAACTAAAATAAGCCTATGTCATGTCAGAAACCTGTTTTTAATAAGATATTAGAGGGAGGAGTACAGTTTGTAGCTAAAAAGTCTCCACCTTAGTGATAATAATAAGAGGACAAGGCTACAAACTAAAGGTTGTCAAAAATGTGGCCATTTAGTGGACTTGCAACGAGTTAGCAGTAGGGAAGGATTTTACATTGTTAAGTAAACTTTTAAGATATCCCATAAAGATGGATATTATTTTTAACTATATGTCATATATCTGATTATACCTGTGTACAATGTAACATCCAATACAGCAGGGGAAATAAGTATTTGATCCCTTGCTGATTTTGTAAAAATGTGTTTATATTTTGCAGTGAGAAATAAGTATTTGATCCCTCTGGTAAACAAGACTTAATACTTGGTGGCAAAACACGTGTTGGCAAGCACAGAAGTCAGATGTTTTTGTAGTTGATGATGAGATTTGCGCACATGTCACAAGGAATTTTGATCCACTCGTCTTTGCAGATCATCTCTAAATCATTAAGATTCTGAGGCTGTCACTTGGCAACTCAAAGCTTCAACTCCCTCCATAAGTTTTCCATAGGATTAAGGGACCTTAATGTGCTTCTTTTATGAGCCACTACTTTGTTGCCTTGGCTGTATGTTTTGGGTCATTGTCTTGCTGGAAGAGCCAGCCACGACCCATTTTTAATGTCCTGGTGGAGAGAAGGAGGTTGTAATTTAGGATTTTACTGTACATGGCTCCATCCATTCTCTCATTGATGCGGTGAAGTTGTCCTGTGCCCTTAGCAGTGAAACACCTCCAAAACATAATGCTTCCGCCTCCATGCTTGACAGTGGGGACGGTGTTCTTTGGGTCATAGTCAGCATTTCTCTTCCTCCAAACAGGGCAAGTTGACTTAATGCCAAAGACCTCAATTTTTGTCTCATCTGACCACAGCACCTTCTCCCAATCACTGAAGGAATCATCCAGATGTTCATTGACAAACTTCAGATAGACCTGCACATGTGCCTTCTTGTGCAGGGGGACCTTGCGGGCACTGCAGGATAAACCTTTGAGGCGTAATGTATTACCAATAGTTTTCTTGGTGACTGTGATCCCAGCTGCCTTGAGATCTTTAACAAGTTACCCCCGTGTAGTTTTAGGCTGATCTCTCACCTTCCTCATGATCAAGGATACCCCACGAGGTGAGATTTTGCATGGTGCCCCAGATCGATGTTGATTGACAGTCATTTTGTTTTTCTCCATTTTCTTATTATTGCACCAACAGTTGTCTCCTTGTCACCCAGAGTCTTACCTATGGTTTTGTAGTCCATTCCAGCTTTGTACAGGTCTATGATCTTGTCCCTGACATCCTTATAAAGCTCTTGGGTCTTGCCCCTGTTGTAAAGGTAGAGTCTGCCTGATTGAGTCTCTGGACAGGAGTCTTTTATAAAAGGTGACTATGTAAGACAGCTGACTTTAATCCAGGTAACAAGTTGATAAGGAGCATCTAACTGGTCTGTAAGAGTCAGAACTCTTAATGGTTGGTAGGGGATCAAATACTTATTTCTCACTGCAAAATGCAAATAAAATTTATATAATTTATAAAATGTGATTTTCTGGTCAGTGGGCAAACTGTTGTGAATTCTGTGGCAGAGCTCCCTCCTGTGGTAACAAGTGGTACTTCGGCTGGTTCTCTCTGTGAGCTTCCGTTGGTGGAGGAAAGTGGTACTGCGGCTTCTGAGTTTCCTTCCTCAGGTGATGTGGTGAAGTCGTTAGGTGCTGCTCTATTTAACTCCACCTAGTGCTTTGATCCTGGCCTCCAGTCAATGTTCTAGTATTGGACCTGTTTCCTCCTGGATCGTTCCTGTGGCCTGCTGCTCTGCATAGCTAAGTTCCTCTTTGCTATTTGTTTGCTGTTTTTTTCTGTCCAGCTTGTCAATTTGTTTTTTACTGCTTGCTGGAAGCTCTGGGACGCAGAGGGTGTACCTCCGTGCCGTTAGTTCGGTACGGAGGGTCTTTTTGCCCCCTTTGCGTGGTTTTTGTAGGGTTTTGTGTTGACCGCAAAGTTATCTTTCCTATCCTCGCTCTGTTCAGAAAGTTGGGCCTCACTTTGCTAAATCTATTTCATCTCTACGTTTGTCTTTTCATCTTAACTCACAGTCATTATATGTGGGGGCTGCCTTTTCCTTTGGGGTATTTCTCTGAGGCAAGGTAGGCTTATTTTCTATCTTCAGGCTAGCTAGTTTCTCAGGCCGTGCCGAGTTGCATAGGGAGCGTTAGGCGCAATCCACGGCTGCCTTTAGTGTGGTTGGAGAGGATTAGGGATTGCGGTCAACAGAGTTCCCACGTCTCAGAGCTCGTTCTTGTTTTTGGGTTATTGCCAGTTCACTGTATGTGCGCTGACCTCTATGTCCATTGTGGTACTGAATTACCTTTCATAACAGTACTGGAGGCCAAAAGTACTAATGATTCTCAATAGAGGGAAAGAAGAAGTTCTGAGACCATTTTTTTTCCTCTGCACTGTGTTTTGCCTTTTTTTCCCCCTAGACATTTGGGTGGTTCAGGACACAGGTGTAGCAATGGACATTAAAGGTCTGTCTTCATGTGTGGATCAGCTCACGGCAAGAGTACAAAGTATTCAAGACTTTGTGGTTCAGAATTCTATGTTAGAACCGAGAATTCCTATTCCTGATTTGTTTTTTGGAGATAGAACTAAATTTCTGAGTTTCAAAAATAATTGTAAACTATTTCTGGCTTTGAAACCTCGCTCCTCTGGTGACCCAGTTCAACAAGTTAGGATCGTTATTTCTTTTTTGCGTGGCGACCCTCAGGACTGGGCATTTTCTCTTGCGTCAGGAGATCCTGCATTAAGTAATATTGATGCATTTTTCCTGGCGCTCGGATTGCTGTACGATGAGCCTAATTCTGTGGATCAGGCAGAGAAGAATTTGCTGGCTCTGTGTCAGGGTCAGGATGAAATAGAGGTATATTGTCAGAAATTTAGAAAGTGGTTCGTACTCACTCAGTGGAATGAAGGTGCGCTCGCAGCTATTTTCAGAAAAGGTCTCTCTGAAGCCCTTAAGGATGTCATGGTGGGATTTCCTATGCCTGCTGGTTTGAATGAGTCTATGTCTTTGGCCATTCAGATCGGTCGACGCTTGCACGAGCGTAAATCTGTGCACCATTTGGCGGTATTACCTGAGCTTAAACCTGAGCCTATGCAGTGCGATAGGACTTTGACCAGAGTTGAACGGCAAGAACACAGACGTCTGAATGGGCTGTGTTTCTACTGTGGTGATTCCACTCATGCTATCTCTGATTGTCCTAAGCGCACTAAGCGGTTCGCTAGGTCTGCCACCATTGGTACGGTGCAGTCAAAATTTCTTCTGTCTGTTACCTTGATCTGCTCTTTGTCATCATATTCTGTCATGGCATTTGTGGACTCAGGCGCTGCTCTGAATTTGATGGACTTGGAGTATGCTAGGCGTTGTGGGTTTTTCTTGGAGCCCTTGCAGTGTCCTATTCCATTGAGAGGAATTGATGCTACGCCTTTGGCCAAGAATAAGCCTCAGTACTGGACCCAGCTGACCATGTGCATGGCTCCTGCACATCAGGAGGTTATTCGCTTTCTGGTGTTGCATAATCTGCATGATGTGGTCGTGTTGGGGTTGCCATGGCTACAAGTCCATAATCCAGTATTGGATTGGAAATCCATGTCTGTGTCCAGCTGGGGCTGTCAGGGGGTACATGGTGATGTCCCATTTCTGACTATTTCGTCATCCACCCCTTCTGAGGTTCCAGAGTTCTTGTCTGATTACCGGGATTTATTTGATGAGCCCAAGTCCGATACCCTACCTCCGCATAGGGATTGTGATTGTGCTATCGATTTGATTCCTGGTAGTAAATTCCCAAAAGGTCGACTGTTTAATTTATCTGTGCCTGAGCACGCCGCTATGCGGAGTTATGTGAAGGAGTCTTTGGAGAAGGGGCATATTCGCCCGTCATCATCGCCATTAGGAGCAGGGTTCTTTTTTGTAGCCAAGAAGGATGGTTCACTGAGACCTTGTATAGATTACCGCCTTCTAAATAAGATCACGGTTAAATTTCAGTACCCCTTGCCATTGTTATCTGATTTGTTTGCTCGGATTAAGGGGGCTAGTTGGTTCACCAAGATAGATCTTCGTGGTGCGTATAATCTTGTGCGTATTAAGCGAGACGATGAGTGGAAAACTGCATTTAATACGCCCGAGGGCCATTTTGAGTATCTAGTAATGCCATTCGGACTTGCCAATGCTCCATCAGTGTTTCAGTCCTTTATGCATGACATCTTCCGAGAGTACCTGGATAAATTCCTGATTGTGTACTTGGATGACATTTTGATCTTCTCGGATGATTGGGAGTCTCATGTGAAGCAGGTCAGAACGGTGTTTCAGGTCCTGCGCGCTAATTCTTTGTTTGTGAAGAGATCAAAGTGTCTCTTTGGTGTTCAGAAGGTTTCATTTTTGGGGTTCATCTTTTCCCCTTCTACTATCGAGATGGACCCTGTTAAGGTCCAAGCCATCCATAATTGGACTCAGCCGACATCTCTGAAAAGTCTGCAAAAGTTCCTGGGCTTTGCTAATTTTTATCGTCGCTTCATCTGCAATTTTTCTAGTATTGCTAAACCATTGACCGATTTGACCAAGAAAGGTGCTGATGTGGTCAATTGGTCTTCTGCTGCGGTGGAAGCTTTTCAAGAGTTGAAGCGTCGTTTTTCTTCTGCCCCTGTGTTGTGTCAACCAGATGTTTCGCTTCCGTTCCAGGTCGAGGTTGATGCTTCTGAGATTGGAGCAGGGGCTGTTTTGTCGCAGAGAAGTTCTGATTGCTCGGTGATGAAACTATGCGCCTTCTTTTCCAGGAAGTTTTCGCCTGCTGAGCGAAATTATGATGTGGGCAATCGAGAGTTGCTGGCCATGAAGTGGGCATTCGAGGAGTGGCGTCATTGGCTTGAAGGAGCTAAGCATCGCGTGGTGGTCTTGACTGATCATAAGAACTTGACTTATCTCGAGTCCGCCAAGCGGTTGAATCCTAGACAAGCTCGTTGGTCGTTGTTTTTTGCCCGTTTTGACTTTGTGATTTCATACCTTTGTGAAGAGCAGAACAAAAATGATTACCTCAATGAACAAAAATAAAAAAAAAGAATTTGTGATAAATATTGACCTGTCCATTCAAGGACATTTTAGCTATAGTATGAAATCCTGTTTTTCTTGTCTGTGGAATTGCCTTTGTACTGTTTGTTGTGAAACTGCCGCCCACGAAACTGTTTTCTTTTCTTTTCTTTCTTTCCTGTTTTGTCTCTTTGTTTAAACATGCAAAACTTGTATAACCACTAAACCTACTGAAACAACTATATAAAGAAGGGATAGCACCTTGAAGGCAGGCGTGCTTCAGAGACTTCCCAGTGATACACTATACAAGACGTGTCTTGTGTATTATTTCTGGTGATTCCCCACTTCCAAAGGCTGCTCCGACTGAGTGTGATCCCGACATTTCCTGGCGCCCGAACAGGGACCCGAGGTCTGTGTATTCCTTCAAGAACACCGGCAGAATACGAACGAAAAGAGAATCTGGGATAATGGACGGCAGATGAACAAAAACCTGGCCAGGTAAGAGACACTGTTAGATCTCTTATATCTGCCCTGCACTGTCCATAAGATTTTCTGTGTCGTGTTCTTTAGCAGGTAGTTCTAGTAGAGGAGGATACCTATAGCTCGGGTTCTTGAACTATTTAGGAATTGATCACCTCACGGAGTACGGCATTGAATGAGAGTGAATGTGAATAGAAGGTGTGTGGAAGTTGGGAATAGCCCTATAAGCCGCCCAGGGGGTTGAAACAGAAGAAGTGACTGTCCCACTGGGCAACGTGGTTGCATCCTTTCGGGGAGACCTCCGCGCCTATGTTCAATCTCTGATCCTGTCTTTGACAAAAACCTGGTGACGGATAAGTGTATGATAGTATGAGCCCAGGACAGATAAATTAGCCTGGGACAAGAATACGTTGTATGTGATAGTATAAGCCCAGGACAGATAAATTAGCCTGGGACAAGATACGTTGTATGTTCTTTTTCTTTTTCTGTCTGGTTGCATTTGTGTTGTTTGCTATAGGTGTAGGAATCAGGATTTTCTTACATCAACACAGTTTAAACATCCTAGCTCCTTAGGAAGAAGGTAACGAGGTATTCTCATACCCAAACGCCACCTAGGGCAAGAAAAAGACATCCTAGCTCCTTAGGAAGAAGGTAACGAGGTATTCTCATACCCAAACGCCACCTAGGGCAAGAAAGCTCAGGATAAGAAAATGGGGAATTAGCAAACAAAGTCGGAACCAGAAGAATTAGATATCTATACTATCATAAAGGAGAGAAGTGGTGAAGATGCCACTAAGGGGCTGAAAAAGAAACGCATTTTTTTCTGTGCCACTACATAAGAACTGTTGGCATTTGTTTGCCTTTACATTCAAGGGTAAACAATTAGCATGGACAAGATTGCCACAAGGTATGGTACACTCACCAACTTTGTACTCTGAAGCAATGCAGACCGTGCTAAAAAATTTCATCCCAGAACCAGGAGTAGTCATTCTACAGTATGTAGATGACTTACTTATTTGTTGCCCTGATGAGCAGACGGCAGTTACCTCAACTGTTAATTTCTTAATTTTCCTAGCGCAAGAAGGCTGTAAAGTAAATAGACAGAAACTCCAGGCTTGTCAACAAACAGTCGTGTTTTTAGGTCACTGCATATCACAGGGCATCTGACACCTCACACCTCAACGTACGGAAGCCATACGTAACATGCTTGAACCCAGGAATCACAAACAGCTGCGTGCTTTCCTAGGTATTGTTTCACACTGTAGACAGTGGATCATACATGCAAGTCAACTCATGCAGCCTTTATATGACTGTATTGCCAACACACCATATTCACTCAGTGAAGAGGCTAAACAGTCATTTTCCTCTTTGAAAACAGCACTGGTATCAGCTCCGGCTTTGGGACTCCCAGACTACACTAAACCTTTTCAATTGATGGCAGCTGAGATATCCTCACATGCTACAGGGGTGCTCACACAAAAACATGGAAACAAACAGAGACCTGTGGCATACATATCAGCTCATCTGGACCCTGTAGCTAGAGCCGCACCTTCTTCTGTAAGAGTAGTAGCCGCAATTTCACTGTTATTAGATAAAGCTTCTGAGATTGTTCTTGATCACCCACTTCTAGTTCAGACCACTCATGATGTACATGGCATTCTTAACCAGGTCCAACCTAAACATATTTCAATGGCCAGACACCTCCGTCTCCAATGTTCCCTACTACTGCCGCCCAACATTTCCTTTGCCAGGATTCAGACTCTTAATCTCGCGTCTTTGCTCCCTTTAGAGTCTGAGGGGGGTACCATACCTGAGGAAACTGCACTCTCCAACTCCTTTGACCCATCAAAGTCAATGCATGATTGTGTACAATTAATGGAACAAGAGACTCAGGGCTTATGTAATGTACGTGACAAGCCACTCTGTAATGCTACATTTGAACTTTTCATAGATGGCAGTAGATATGCAGATATGAATGGACAATTTCATACAGGTTATGCGGAAGTAACTCAGCATGAAGTGCTGAAAGCAGAACCTCTCCCTGCTAATCAGTCTGCACAAGAAGCAGAACTTACGGCATTAGTTGAAGCTCTAAAAATAGCCAAAGATCAGACAGCAAACATATACACTGATTCTAGATATGCACATGGCATTATTTTCGATTTTGGCGTAATATGGAGAGCCAGAGGTTATATGACTGCTTCAGGCCAACCTGTTAAACATGCCTCCCTCATTAGACAGATTCTGGAGGCAGCACAAGAAACTAAAGAAATAGCGGTGATAAAGGTAGCTGCACATGTGAGACTCGACACCGAGGAAGCCAGGGGTAACGATAAAGCCGATAAGGCAGCAAAACAGGCAGCACGTAAACCCTTACATCATGCCCACACACTAGATAGCTCTGAAGATGATGAGGAAAGATTGAAGGAAGCTCAGAAACAGGTAGACGACGAAGAACGAGGGCAGTGGCAGAAAAAAGGGGCAGAAGATCAGCAAGGATTATGGAAAAAAGGAACTTTGTTGTGTTTACCCAGAGCCTGGTACCCCGCAGTGGCAAGTGACCTCCACCTACCCACGCATGTGTCGGCAAATGGTATGACGCTCAAGGTAAAAGAAAGGTGGTTGGCTCCAGGTTTTGGTAATTTTGCTCGGAACATGTGTGCTGCATGCGCTATATGCCTGGCACACAATCCAGGTCAGGCCATTAAAACCCCAACCAAGCATCATGTAAGACCACTGTATCCCTTTCAAAGACTCCAGATCGACTACATCCAACTTCCTAGGTACAATGGATACGAATATGTGCTTGTGTGTGGACATGTTCTCAGGGTGGCCAGAGGCTTATCCAGTTCGTAAAGCCTCAGCAAAAACTACTGCCATTAAAATAGCACATGAACTGATACCCCGTTACGGCATGCCTGAGGTGATCGAGTCAGATAGGGGTACCCATTTTACTGGGGAAATATTCCAGAATGTTATGAAAATGTTGGGAGTAGAAAACCAGTTTCACACTCCATATCATCCACAGAGTTCAGGTAAAGTGGAAAGATTAAATGGGACAATAAAATTAAAAATCCAGAAGGCCATGGCAGAAACAGGAAAGCCTTGGACCGAGTGTCTACCACTTGCCCTGTATTCCATCCGAAACACCCCAAGGGGGAAGGCTAAGCTGTCACCACATGAGATTCTTTTTGGTAGAGCAGCAAATTTGGGTTGTTATTTTCCACAACAACTGATGTTGAATACTGAGACTTTAACTGCTTATGTACAAGAATTACAAAAACGTTTAACTAAAGTGCATTCGCAAGTTTTTGCTTCCCTTCCAGATCCAGAAAATCTCGAAGGAGGCCACAAGTTGGAACCTGGTGATCAAGTCTACGTGAAAAGACACACCAGAAAGACTCTGGAACCGAGATTTGACGGACCTTTCCAAGTCCTGTTAACAACTCCAACAGCAGTCAAGCTTGAAGGAAAGGCATCATGGATACATGCAAGCCATTGCAAAAAAGCAGTATAAGACTCATGATATTGATGTTAATAATGTTAACCTCAATGGAGGCATGGGAAAGACTGAATTCTATAGCCCCTTTGAACAATAGATTCGTACAACATCATAGAAAATTAGTGCATGACTTGTTAAATAATACGCAAACCCTGGCAGATTGTTGGATCTGTACCCATTCACCAGTATCAGCCACAAGTATACCTTTTCTAGCAGTTCCCGTGTCAGCTGAAGAAATATTCGCTTGGCCTAATTGTTCAGACAACCTGGCCAACAACCAACCTGGCAATACTAGACTATGGAATACTACAATCGCCATACCAATTGTGGGATGGGTAGAATTTCCTTGGTGGCAGGGCAATCTTACAGGAAAAATAGACAACTTACAATATTTAGCATTCAAGGGAGGAAAATGGGTACCTAGGAATAAGACTGGATTAACTAACATAGTAACATAGTAACATAGTTAGTAAGGCCGAAAAAAGACATTTGTCCATCCAGTTCAGCCTATATTCCATCATAATAAATCCCCAGATCTACGTCCTTCTACAGAACCTAATAATTGTATGATACAATATTGTTCTGCTCCAGGAAGACATCCAGGCCTCTCTTGAACCCCTCGACTGAGTTCGCCATCACCACCTCCTCAGGCAAGCAATTCCAGATTCTCACTGCCCTAACAGTAAAGAATCCTCTTCTATGTTGGTGGAAAAACCTTCTCTCCTCCAGACGCAAAGAATGCCCCCTTGTGCCCCTCACCTTCCTTGGTATAAACAGATCCTCAGCGAGATATTTGTATTGTCCCCTTATATACTTATACATGGTTATTAGATCGCCCCTCAGTCGTCTTTTTTCTAGACTAAATAATCCTAATTTCGCTAATCTATCTGGGTATTGTAGTTCTCCCATCCCCTTTATTAATTTTGTTGCTCTCCTTTGTACTCTCTCTAGTTCCATTATATCCTTCCTGAGCACCGGTGCCCAAAACTGGACACAGTACTCCATGTGCGGTCTAACTAGGGATTTGTACAGAGGCAGTATAATGCTCTCATCATGTGTATCCAGACCTCTTTTAATGCACCCCATGATCCTGTTTGCCTTGGCAGCTGCTGCCTGGCACTGGCTGCTCCAGGTAAGTTTATCATTAACTAGGATCCCCAAGTCCTTCTCCCTGTCAGATTTACCCAGTGGTTTCCCGTTCAGTGTGTAATGGTGATATTGATTCCCTCTTCCCATGTGTATAACCTTACATTTATCATTGTTAAACCTCATCTGCCACCTTTCAGCCCAAGTTTCCAACTTATCCAGATCCATCTGTAGCAGAATACTATCTTCTCTTGTATTAACTGCTTTACATAGTTTTGTATCATCTGCAAATATCGATATTTTACTGTGTAAACCTTCTACCAGATCATTAATGAATATGTTGAAGAGAACAGGTCCCAATACTGACCCCTGCGGTACCCCACTGGTCACAGCGACCCAGTTAGAGACTATACCATTTATAACCACCCTCTGCTTTCTATCACTAAGCCAGTTACTAACCCATTTACACACATTTTCCCCCAGACCAAGCATTCTCATTTTGTGTACCAACCTCTTGTGCGGCACGGTATCAAACGCTTTGGAAAAATCGAGATATACCACGTCCAATGACTCACCGTGGTCCAGTCTATAGCTTACCTCTTCATAAAAACTGATTAGATTGGTTTGACAGGAGCGATTTCTCATAAACCCATGCTGATATGGAGTTGAACAGTTATTCTCATTGAGATAATCCAGAATAACATCCCTCAGAAACCCTTCAAATATTTTACCAACAATAGAGGTTAGACTTACTGGCCTATAATTTCCAGGTTCACTTTTAGAGCCCTTTTTGAATATTGGCACCACATTTGCTATGCGCCAGTCCTGCGGAACAGACCCTGTCGCTATAGAGTCACTAAAAATAAGAAATAATGGTTTATCTATTACATTACTTAGTTCTCTTAGTACTCGTGGGTGTATGCCATCCGGACCCGGAGATTTATCTATTTTAATCTTATTTAGCCGGTTTCGCACCTCTTCTTGGGTTAGATTGGTGACTCTTAATATAGGGTTTTCATTGTTTCTTGGGATTTCACCTAGCATTTCATTTTCCACCGTGAATACCGTGGAGAAGAAGGTGTTTAATATGTTAGCTTTTTCCTCGTCATCTACAACCATTCTTTCCTCACTATTTTTTAAGGGGCCTACATTTTCAGTTTTTATTCTTTTACTATTGATATAGTTGAAGAACAGTTTGGGATTAGTTTTACTCTCCTTAGCAATGTGCTTCTCTGTTTCCTTTTTGGCAGCTTTAATTAGTTTTTTAGATAAAGTATTTTTCTCCCTATAGTTTTTTAGAGCTTCAATGGTGCCATCCTGCTTTAGTAGTGCAAATGCTTTCTTTTTACTGTTAATTGCCTGTCTTACTTCTTTGTTTAGCCACATTGGGTTTTTCCTATTTCTAGTCCTTTTATTCCCACAAGGTATAAACCGCTTACACTGCCTATTTAGGATGTTCTTAAACATTTCCCATTTATTATCTGTATTCTCATTTCTGAGGATATTGTCCCAGTCTACCAGATTAAGGGCATCTCTAAGCTGTTCAAACTTTGCCTTCCTAAAGTTCAATGTTTTTGTGACTCCCTGACAAGTCCCCCTAGTGAAAGACAGGTGAAACTGCACAATATTGTGGTCGCTATTTCCTAAATGCCCAACCACCTGCAGATTTGTTATTCTGTCAGGTCTATTAGATAGTATTAGGTCTAAAAGTGCTGCTCCTCTGGTTGGATTCTGCACCAATTGTGAAAGATAATTTTTCTTGGTTATTAGCAGAAACCTGTTGCCTTTATGGGTTTCACAGGTTTCTGTTTCCCAGTTAATATCCGGGTAGTTAAAGTCCCCCATAACCAGGACCTCATTATGGGTTGCAGCTTCATCTATCTGCTTTAGAAGTAGACTTTCCATGCTTTCTGTTATATTTGGGGGTTTGTAACAGACCCCAATGAGAATTTTGTTACCATTTTTCCCTCCATGAATTTCAACCCATATGGACTCGACATCCTCATTCCCTTCGCTAATATCCTCCCTTAAAGTGGACTTTAGACAAGACTTTACATAGAGACAAACCCCTCCTCCTCTCCGATTTTTACGATCCTTTCTAAACAGACTGTAACCCTGTAAGTTAACTGCCCAGTCATAGCTTTCATCTAACCATGTCTCGGTTATTCCCACTATGTCAAAGTTACCTGTAGATATTTCTGCTTCTAGTTCTTCCATCTTGTTTGTCAGGCTTCTGGCGTTTGCGAGCATGCAGTTTAGAGGATTTTGTTTTGTTCCAATCTCCTCACTGTGGATTGTTTTAGAAATGTTCTTACCTCCCTTCTGAGTATGTTTTCCTGGGTCGTCTTTGTTCGAGTCTAATGTTTTTCTTCCCGTCCCCTCTTCTTCTAGTTTAACGCCCTCCTGATGAGTGTAGCGAGTCTTCTGGCGAATGTGTGTTTCCCAGGTTTGTTGAGGTGTAGTCCGTCTCTGGCGAGGAGTCCATCATACCAGTAATTCACACCGTGGTCCAGGAATCCAAATCCTTGTTGTCTGCACCATCGTCTTAGCCAGTTGTTTGCATCAAGGATCCTGTTCCATCTCCTGGTGTCATGCCCATCTACTGGAAGGATAGAAGAAAAAACTACCTGTGCATCCAGTTCCTTTACTTTCTTCCCCAACTCTTCAAAGTCCTTGCAGATTGTCGGTAGGTCCTTCCTTGCCGTGTCATTGGTGCCAACATGTATCAGAAGAAATGGGTGGACGTCCTTGGAGCTGAAGAGCTTTGGTATCCTATCGGTCACATCCTTGATCATCGCACCTGGAAGGCAGCATACTTCTCTTGCAGTTATGTCCGGTCTGCAGATGGCTGCTTCTGTGCCTCTCAGTAGTGAGTCTCCCACCACCACCACTCTTCGTTGCTTCTTGGCTGTACTTTTTGCTGTCACTTGTTGCTGTGTGCCCTTTTCTTTTTTGCTTGCTGGTATTGCTTCATTCTTAGGTGTGCCATCTTCATCCTCTACAAAGATTTGATATCGGTTCTTCAGTTGTGTGGTTGGTGATTTCTCCATGGTCTTCTTGCTTCTTTTGGTCACATGCTTCCACTCATCTGCTTTTGGAGGTTCTCTGACACTTTTTGCACCTTCTGTGACCAGTAGAGATGCTTCTGTTCTGTCTAGAAAGTCTTCATTCTCTTTGATGAGTTTCAAAGTTGCTATTCTTTCTTCCAGACCCCGCACCTTTTCTTCTAAAAGGGCCACTAGTCTACACTTCTGACAGGTGAAATTGGATTCTTCTTCTGGTCGATCTGTGAACATGTAGCACATGCTGCAGCTCACCATGTAGGTTGTCACATCTGCCATGTTGCTCCTAGATCCTGCTGACTTGCTGTGTGTTTTCCTTCTTGTGTAATCTACTCAGCCAAGCTCTCTTGCAATAATGTCCTACAGGCAAAAATTCTACCCAACGATCTTCTAGCTTAGGGAGACTTCGCTTCTCCCAGAAGGCACCTGGAATATGCAAATTAGCCTCCTGAAGCTTGAATCCTTGGTTTGGTGATGCTTTCGAAGCAGCTGGTCCCGGCTGTACCCAACGATCTTCTAGCTTAGGGAGACTTCGCTTCTCCCAGAAGGCACCTGGAATATGCAAATTAGCCTCCTGATTTAGGACAGGTCCCCACTGAAAATCTACAGCTCAGTTTCAGTACAACCACCCCTTCCTCTGATGCTTTCAAACCTACAGTATTGGAAAGATACATACATAATAGAAAATGGGAACATTCTGAGTTGTTCCCCCAAGGTGATGCAAACAGTTGTACAAGTAAGCCGGGGAACCTGGTTTGTAATGAATCCAATGAGTATGTCAACGGAATGCATGTATGTGGGAATCCCGCAGCCGGGTACTGTAGCCCCTTGGGACAAAAACCCTCTTGGTGTATGCTTCAGAATGTATCTAGTTTTGTGGATTTGGCTCACAGATTGGTATTGCAGCACTCAGCTTTGTGGGATCTGCCTGAGGGTACATTTTGGATATGCGGAGAAGGAGCATATAAATGGCTTCCCGTAGGTATAAAGGGTACTTGTACATTAGGACGCCTAACCCCGGCTACTTTCATAATTTCAAATAAACAAGTGAATATGCAAGCCGTGCCCAAGCACACACTGTATAAAAGAGCTGCAGATAACTCACCACGTCCCTCGGGGAGGCCGCATATAGTACAAATGGGAATTCCCAACAAAATTGCTAGTACCATTTTTATTTATCCTATGTTAACACAAATGTGGGATAAATTAGTCAGAGCCACGGATTATCTAGATGATCAGATTTGGGATATATTGGACATATTAAATACTAGTATAGCTGTACAGAATCAGCTTATAATAGTCACTAACCAACATACCCTGGTATTGGATTACCTAACTGCCTCACAAGGGGGTATGTGTCAAATCATCGGACCCACCTGCTGTCATTATATAGACCCGAATAGTACTATGAGTATGAGATTTAAATTAAAAGACGTACAATGACTCAGGGATCAGTATGACAAAGACAATGACCAAAATAAGGATAGCTGGTGGTCAGATACCTTTTCTTTTCTTAACCCGGCCAATTGGTTCAGAGGGATCGGTGGGTGGGTTACCGGGATTATGCAAAGCCTAATACATACAGTTATGGTTATTGTAATTATATATGTATTATTCAAGGTTGTACTCAAGGGTATCTCGGTATGCACAAATAAATTTTGTGTAATGGATGCGAGAATATAAAGTTTTTTTTTTGTAATATCACAAAAAGAATGACTAAAATGATCGACAAGGTTTTGAATGGAATATGTCAAAGGGGGGATTGTGAAGAGCAGAACAAAAATGATTACCTCAATGAACAAAAATAAAAAAAAAGAATTTGTGATAAATATTGACCTGTCCATTCAAGGACATTTTAGCTATAGTATGAAATCCTGTTTTTCTTGTCTGTGGAATTGCCTTTGTACTGTTTGTTGTGAAACTGCCGCCCACGAAACTGTTTTCTTTTCTTTTCTTTCTTTCCTGTTTTGTCTCTTTGTTTAAACATGCAAAACTTGTATAACCACTAAACCTACTGAAACAACTATATAAAGAAGGGATAGCACCTTGAAGGCAGGCGTGCTTCAGAGACTTCCCAGTGATACACTATACAAGACGTGTCTTGTGTATTATTTCTGGTGATTCCCCACTTCCAAAGGCTGCTCCGACTGAGTGTGATCCCGACACCTTCCGAGCTCTAAAAATGTGAAGGCGGATGCTCTGTCTAGGAGTTTTGTGCCCGACTCTCCGGGTGTATCTGAGACGGCGGGTATCCTCAAAGAGGGAGTAATTGTGTCTGCCATCTCCCCTGATTTGCGGCGGGTGCTGCAAAAATTTCAGGCTAATAAACCTGATCGTTGCCCAGCGGAGAAACTGTTTGTCCCTGATAGGTGGACGAATAAAGTTATCTCTGAGGTTCATTGTTCGGTGTTGGCTGGTCATCCTGGAATCTTTGGTACCAGAGAGTTAGTGGCTAGATCCTTTTGGTGGCCATCTCTGTCGCGGGATGTGCGTAATTGTGTGCAGTCCTGTGGGATTTGTGCTCGGGCTAAGCCCTGCTGTTCTCGTGCCAGTGGGTTGCTTTTGCCCTTGCCGGTCCCGAAGAGGCCTTGGACACATATCTCTATGGATTTTATTTCAGATCTTCCCGTCTCTCAAAAGATGTCAGTCATTTGGGTGGTCTGTGATCGCTTCTCTAAGATGGTCCATTTGGTACCCTTGTCTAAATTGTCTTCCCCCTCTGATTTGGTGCCATTGTTTTTCCAGCATGTGGTTCGTTTACATGGCATTCCAGAGAATATCGTTTCTGACAGAGGTTCCCAGTTTGTTTCGAGGTTTTGGCGAGCCTTTTGTGGTAGGATGGGCATTGACTTGTCTTTTTCCTCGGCTTTCCATCCTCAGACTAATGGCCAGACCGAACGAACCAATCAGACCTTGGAAACATATCTGAGATGCTTTGTTTCTGCTGATCAGGATGACTGGGTGTCCTTTTTGCCTTTGGCTGAGTTCGCCCTTAATAATCGGGCCAGCTCGGCTACCTTGGTTTCACCGTTTTTCTGCAACTCTGGGTTCCATCCTCGTTTCTCTTCAGGGCAGGTTGAGTCTTCGGACTGTCCTGGTGTGGATACTGTGGTGGACAGGTTGCAGCAGATTTGGACTCATGTAGTGGACAATTTGACATTGTCCCAGGAGAAGGCTCAACGTTTCGCTAATCGCAGACGCTGTGTGGGTCCCCGACTTCGGGTTGGGGACTTGGTTTGGTTATCTTCTCGTCATATTCCTATGAAGGTTTCCTCTCCTAAGTTTAAACCTCGTTTTATTGGTCCATATAGGATTTCTGAGGTTCTTAATCCTGTGTCTTTTCGTCTGACCCTTCCAGATTCTTTTTCCATACATAACGTATCCCATAGGTCATTGTTGCGGAGATACGTGGCACCTATGGTTCCATCTGTTGATCCTCCTGCCCTGGTTTTGGTGGAGGGGGAGTTGGAGTATATTGTGGAGAAGATTTTGGATTCTCGTGTTTCAAGGCGGAAACTCCAGTATCTGGTTAAGTGGAAGGGTTATGCTCAGGAAGATAATTCCTGGGTCTTTGCCTCTGATGTCCATGCTCCCGATCTTGTTCGTGCCTTTCATATGGCTCATCCTGGTCGTCCTGGGAGCTCTGGTGAGGGTTCGATGACCCCTCCTCAAGGGGGGGGGTTACTGTTGTGAATTCTGTGGCAGAGCTCCCTCCTGTGGTCACAAGTGGTACTTCGGCTGGTTCTCTCTGTGAGCTTCCGTTGGTGGAGGAAAGTGGTACTGCGGCTTCTGAGTTTCCTTCCTCAGGTGATGTGGTGAAGTCGTTAGGTGCTGCTCTATTTAACTCCACCTAGTGCTTTGATCCTGGCCTCCAGTCAATGTTCTAGTATTGGACCTGTTTCCTCCTGGATCGTTCCTGTGGCCTGCTGCTCTGCATAGCTAAGTTCCTCTTTGCTATTTGTTTGCTGTTTTTTTCTGTCCAGCTTGTCAATTTGTTTTTTACTGCTTGCTGGAAGCTCTGGGACGCAGAGGGTGTACCTCCGTGCCGTTAGTTCGGTACGGAGGGTCTTTTTGCCCCCTTTGCGTGGTTTTTGTAGGGTTTTGTGTTGACCGCAAAGTTATCTTTCCTATCCTCGCTCTGTTCAGAAAGTTGGGCCTCACTTTGCTAAATTTATTTCATCTCTACGTTTGTCTTTTCATCTTAACTCACAGTCATTATATGTGGGGGCTGCCTTTTCCTTTTGGGGTATTTCTCTGAGGCAAGGTAGGCTTATTTTCTATCTTCAGGCTAGCTAGTTTCTCAGGCCGTGCCGAGTTGCATAGGGAGCGTTAGGCGCAATCCACGGCTGCTTTTAGTGTGGTTGGAGAGGATTAGGGATTGCGGTCAACAGAGTTCCCACGTCTCAGAGCTCGTTCTTGTTTTTGGGTTATTGCCAGGTCACTGTATGTGCGCTGACCTCTATGTCCATTGTGGTACTGAATTACCTTTCATAACAGCAAACTTACAAAATCAGCAAGGGATCAAATACTTATTTCCCCCACTGTATGTTGGATGTTTATCACGTCAATTAAAAACTGGATTAGGAAATATCTAACAGACAGTATTAATGAAAGTGTTTGAGATAAATCAACTGTATCGCTACACTGTACAACTTTGTCCTTACGTGTAGTGAGGATAGAAGGTATACAAGGACAAACAAACATAGTAACATAGTTATTAAGGTTGAAGGAAGACTTTGGGTCCATATAGTTCAAACCATAGCCTAACCTAACATGCCCTAACATGTTGATCCAGAGGAAGGCAAAAAAAACCCATGTGGCAAAGAGTAAGCTCCACATTGGGGAAAAAAATTCCTTCCCGACTCCACATATACGGCAATCAGACCAGTTCCCTGGATCAACGCCCTATCAAAGAATCAAGTATATATACTGTTGTGAATTCTGTGGTCGAGCTCCCTCCTGTGGTCATGAGTGGTACTTCGGCTGGTTCTGTCTATGAGCTTCCTCTGGTGGATGTGAGTGGGGCTGCGGCTTCTGAGTTTCCTTCCTCAAGTGATGAGGTTAAGTCGTTAGGTGCTGCTCTATTTAACTCCACCTAGTTCTTTGTTCCTTGCCTCCAGTCAATGTTCCAGTATTGGTCTTGCTCTCTCCTGGATCGTCCTTGTGGCCTGCATAAGCTAAGTTCTGCTTGTGTTTCTTGGTTTGCTATTTTTTCTGTCCAGCTTGCTATTTTGGTTTGTCTTGCTTGCTGGAAGCTCTGGGATGCAGAGGAAGCACCTCCGTACCGTTAGTCGGTGCGGAGGGTCTTTTTGCGCCCTCTGCGTGGTTGTTTGTAGGTTTTTGTGCTGACCGCAAAGCTATCTTTCCTATCCTCGGTCTATTCAGTAAGTCGGGCCTCACTTTGCTAAAATCTATTTAATCTCTGTGTTTGTATTTTCATCTTTACTCACAGTCATTATATGTGGGGGGCTGCCTTTTCCTTTGGGGAATTTCTCTGAGGCAATGTAGGCTTATTTTTCCATCTTCAGGGCTAGCTAGTTTCTCAGGCTGTGCCCGAGGCGCCTAGGTCTGGTCAGGAGCGCTCCACGGCTACCTCTAGTGTGGTGTGATAGGATTAGGGATTGTGGTCAGCAGAGTTCCCACGTCTCAGAGCTCATCCTATGTTATTAGTAACTATCAGGTCACTTTGTGTGCTCTTAACCACCAGGTCCATTGTGTTTCTGAACCACCAGTTCATAACAGTACTGGAGGCCCAAAGTACTAATGCTTCTCAATAGAGGGAAAAGAGAAGTTCTGAGACCATTTTTTTTTCTCTGCACTGTGTTTTGTCTTTCTTTTCCCCTAGACATTTGGGTGGTTCAGGACACAGGTGTAGTGATGGACATTAAAGGTCTGTTTTCTTGTGTGGATCATCTCACTGCAAGAGTACAAAATATTCAAGACATTGTAGTTCAGAAATCTATGTTAGCACCTAGAATTCCTATTCCTGACTTATTTTCTGGAGATAGAGCTAAGTTTTTGAATTTCAAAAATAATTGTAAACTGTTTCTGGCTTTGAAACCCCGCTCCTCTGGTGACCCAGTTCAACAAGTTAAGATTATTATTTCTTTATTACGTGGCGACCCTCAAGACTGGGCATTTTCCCTTGCGCCAGGAGATCCTGCATTATGCGATATTGATGCGTTTTTTCTGGCGCTCGGATTGCTGTATGATGAACCTAATTCAGTGGATCAGGCAGAGAAAAATTTGCTGGCTCTGTGTCAGAGTCAGGATGAGGTAGAGATATATTGTCAGAAGTTTAGGAAGTGGTCTGTGCTCACTCAATGGAATGAATGTGCGCTGGCAGCAATTTTCAGAAAGGGTCTCTCTGAAGCCCTTAAAGATGTCATGGTGGGATTTCCTATGCCTGCTGGTCTGAATGAGTCTATGTCTTTGGCCATTCAGATCGATCGACGCTTATGTGAGCGTAAAAATGTGCACCATTTGGCGGTATTATCTGAGCATAAACCTGAGCCTATGCAATGTGATAGGACTTTGACCAGAGCTGAGCGGCAAGAACACAGACGTCGGAATGGGCTGTGTTTTTATTGTGGTGATTCCACTCATGCTATTTCCGATTGTCCTAAGCGCACTAAGCGGTTCGCTAGGTCTGCCACCATTGGTACGGTACAGTCGAAATTTCTTTTGTCCGTTACTTTGATCTGTTCTTTGTCATCCTATTCTGTCATGGCATTTGTGGATTCAGGCGCTGCCCTGAATTTGATGGACTTGGACTTTGCTAGGCGCTGTGGGTTTTTCTTGGAGCCCTTGCAGTATCCTATTCCATTGAGAGGAATTGATGCTACGCCTTTGGCCAAGAATAAGCCTCAGTACTGGACCCAACTGACCATGTGCATGGCTTCTGCGCATCAGGAGGATATTCGCTTTTTGGTGTTGCATAATCTGCATGATGTGGTCGTGTTGGGGTTGCCATGGCTACAAGTCCATAACCCAGTATTGGATTGGAAATCTATGTCTGTGTCCAGCTGGGGTTGTCAGGGGGTACATGGTGATGTTCCAGTTCTGTCTATTTCATCATCCACCCCTTCTGAGGTCCCAGAGTTCTTGTCGGATTACCGAGATGTATTTGATGAGCCCAAGTCCAGTGCCCTACCTCCGCATAGGGATTGCGATTGTGCTATCGATTTGATTCCTGGAAGTAAGTTTCCTAAGGGTCGACTGTTTAATTTGTCTGTGCCTGAGCACGCCGCTATGTGGAGTTACGTAAAGGAATCCTTGGAGAAGGGTCATATTCGCCCGTCGTCGTCGCCATTGGGAGCAGGGTTCTTTTTTGTGGCCAAGAAGGATGGTTCGTTGAGACCTTGTATTGATTACCGCCTTCTAAATAAAATCACAGTCAAATTTCAGTACCCCTTGCCGCTGCTGTCTGATTTGTTTGCTCGGATTAAGGGGGCTAGTTGGTTCACCAAGATAGATCTTCGTTGTGCGTATAATCTTGTGCATATTAAACAGGGCGATGAATGGAAAACAGCATTTAATATGCCCGAGGGCCATTTTGAGTACCTGGTTATGCCATTCGGGCTTTCCAATGCTCCATCAGTATTTCAGTCCTTTATGCATGACATCTTCCGAGAGTACCTGGATAAATTCCTGATTGTATACTTGGATGATATTTTGGTCTTCTCGAATGATTGGGAGTCTCACGTGAAGCAGGTTAGAATGGTGTTCCAGGTCCTGCGTGCGAATTCTTTGTTTGTGAAGGGGTCAAAGTGTCTCTTTGGTGTTCAGAAGGTTTCATTTTTGGGTTTCATTTTTTCCCCTTCTACTATCGAGATGGACCCTGTTAAAGTTCAGGCCATTTATGATTGGACTCAGCCGACATCTCTGAAGAGTCTGCAAAAGTTCCTGGGCTTTGCTAATTTTTATCGTCGCTTCATCAATAATTTTTCTAGTATTGCTAAACCGTTGACTGATTTAACCAAGGAGGGTGCTGATGTGGTCAATTGGTCTTCTGCTGCTGTAGAAGCTTTTCAGGAGTTGAAGCGTCGTTTTTCTTCTGCCCCTGTGTTGTGCCAGCCAGATGTTTCGCTCCCGTTCCAGGTCGAGGTTGATGCTTCTGAGATTGGAGCAGGGGCTGTTTTGTCGCAAAGAAGTTCTGATGGCTCGGTGATGAAACTGTCAAGGTAAAAATATACGTTTTTATACCCTTTTGTACTTTTATATATTCTTATGCTGTGAAACAATAAGTTTTTCCCCTTTGCTTGCCAAATGCAAATTTAATTGTATTTAAGATGGCTGCCAGTATTCACTTTTGCCTTAGTTTTTGTACTTGCCAAGAATCTACTTTCGTTTCTGAAGCTAAAGTATCGTTTCTGGAGAAATGGAAACTTAACAAGATGTGGACAAAGAAAGATTCATCATATGACGTCAGGCCAACCAGAGGGACTGAATACTAGATACATTGCTTAACCCCCGCCTAACCCCGCCCTCTGCACACCTTCCCCCAATAGATCATGTAATATTGTGTTTTAGGAAATAAAGTTCAGTTGCTGTGAGGTTACCACTACGTGTGGAAGCATAAGCAGACTCTGAGTTTGAACCAGCATTGTGTCTGACTCATTCTTCACTTCGGTACCACTGCTTTAAATCTGATTTGGAATGACTGGTGGATGAAGGGTATTGTCGTGACGACCCCGACAAAACCATGTGCCTTCTTTTCCAGGAAGTTTTCGCCTGCTGAGTGTAATTATGATGTTGGCAATCGAGAGTTGTTGGCCATGAAGTGGGCATTCGAGGAGTGGCGTCATTGGCTTGAAGGAGCTAAGCATCGCGTGGTGGTCTTGACTGATCACAAGAACTTGACTTATCTCGAGTCTGCCAAACGGTTGAATCCTAGACAGGCTCGTTGGTCGCTGTTTTTCTCCCGTTTTGACTTTGTGGTTTCGTACCTTCCGGGCTCTAAGAATGTGAAGGTGGATGCCCTGTCTAGGAGTTTTGTGCCCGACTCTCCGGGTTTGCCTGAGCCGGCGGGTATTCTCAAAGAGGGGGTAATTTTGTCTGCCATCTCCCCTGATTTGCGGCGGGTGCTGCAAAAATTTCAGGCTAATAGACCTGACCGTTGCCCAGCGGAGAAACTGTTTGTCCCTGATAAATGGACGAGTAGAGTTATCTCTGAGGTTCATTGTTCGGTGTTGGCTGGTCATCCTGGAATCTTTGGTACCAGAGATTTGGTGGCTAGATCCTTTTGGTGGCCGTCTCTGTCGCGGGATGTCCGTTCGTTTGTGCAGTCCTGTGGGATTTGTGCTCGGGCTAAGCCCTGCTGTTCTCGTGCCAGTGGGTTGCTTTTGCCCTTGCCAGTCCCGAAGAGGCCCTGGACACATATCTCTATGGATTTTATTTCGGATCTCCCCGTCTCTCAAAAGATGTCGGTCATTTGGGTGGTTTGTGATCGCTTCTCTAAGATGGTCCATTTGGTACCCTTGTCTAAATTGCCTTCCTCCTCTGATTTGGTGCCATTGTTTTTCCAGCATGTGGTTCGTTTACATGGTATTCCGGAGAACATCATTTCTGACAGAGGTTCCCAGTTTGTTTCGAGGTTTTGGCGAGCCTTTTGTGCTAGGATGGGCATTGATTTGTCTTTTTCCTCGGCTTTCCATCCTCAGACAAATGGCCAAACTGAACGAACCAATCAGACCTTGGAAACATATCTGAGATGTTTTGTTTCAGCTGATCAGGATGATTGGGTGTCCTTTTTGCCTTTGGCTGAGTTCGCCCTTAATAATCGGGCCAGCTCGGCTACTTTGGTTTCGCCGTTTTTCTGCAATTCTGGTTTCCATCCTCGTTTCTCTTCAGGGCAGGTTGAGTCTTCGGACTGTCCTGGTGTGGATACTGTGGTGGATAGGTTGCAGCAGATTTGGACTCATGTAGTGGACAATTTGACATTGTCCCAGGAGAAGGCTCAACGTTTCGCTAACCGCAGGCGCTGTGTGGGTCCCCGACTTCGTGTTGGGGATTTGGTTTGGTTGTCGTCTCGTTATATTCCTATGAAAGTTTCCTCTCCTAAGTTTAAGCCTCGTTTCATTGGTCCGTATAGGATTTCTGAGGTTCTTAATCCTGTGTCTTTTCGTTTGACCCTTCCAGCTTCTTTTTCCATCCATAATGTATTCCATAGGTCATTGTTGCGGAGATACGTGGCGCCTGTGGTTCCATCCGTTGATCCTCCTGCCCCGGTGTTGGTTGAGGGGGAGTTGGAGTATGTGGTGGAGAAGATTTGGGATTCTCGTGTTTCGAGACGGAAACTCCAGTATCTGGTCAAGTGGAAGGTTTATGGTCAGGAAGATAATTCCTGGGTTTTTGCCTCTGATGTTCATGCTGCCGATCTGGTTCGTGCCTTTCATTTGGCTCATCCTGGTCGGCCTGGGGGCTCTGGTGAGGGTTCGGTGACCCCTCCTCAAGGGGGGGTACTGTTGTGAATTCTGTGGTCGAGCTCCCTCCTGTGGTCATGAGTGGTACTTCGGCTGGTTCTGTCTATGAGCTTCCTCTGGTGGATGTGAGTGGGGCTGCGGCTTCTGAGTTTCCTTCCTCAGGTGATGAGGTTAAGTCATTAGGTGCTGCTCTATTTAACTCCACCTAGTTCTTTGTTCCTTGCCTCCAGTCAATGTTCCAGTATTGGTCTTGCTCTCTCCAGGATCGTCCTTGTGGCCTGCATAAGCTAAGTTCTGCTTGTGTTTCTTGGTTTGCTATTTTTTCTGTCCAGCTTGCTATTTTGGTTTGTCTTGCTTGCTGGAAGCTCTGGGACGCAGAGGAAGCACCTCCGTACCGTTAGTCGGTGCGGAGGGTCTTTTTGCGCCCTCTGCGTGGTTGTTTGTAGGTTTTTGTGCTGACCGCAAAGCTATCTTTACTATCCTCGGTCTATTCAGTAAGTCGGGCCTCACTTTGCTAAAATCTATTTCATCTCTGTGTTTGTATTTTCATCTTTACTCACAGTCATTATATGTGGGGGGCTGCCTTTTCCTTTGGGGAATTTCTCTGAGGCAAGGTAGGCTTATTTTTCTATCTTCAGGGCTAGCTAGTTTCTCAGGCTGTGCCCGAGGTGCCTAGGTCTGGTCAGGAGCGCTCCACGGCTACCTCTAGTGTGGTGTGATAGGATTAGGGATTGCGGTCAGCAGAGTTCCCACGTCTCAGAGCTCGTCCTATGTTATTAGTAACTATCAGGTCACTTTGTGTGCTCTTAACCACCAGGTCCATTGTGTTTCTGAACCACCAGTTCATAACAATATACCCTGTAACATTATACTTTTCCAGAAAGGTATCCAGTCCCCTCTTAAATTTAATTAATGAATCACTCATTACAACATCATACGGCAGAGAGTTCCATAGTCTCACTGCTCTTACAGTAAAGAATCCGCATCTGTTATTATGCTTAAACCTTCTTTCCTCCAGACGTAGAGGATGCCCCCTTGTCCCTGTCTCAGGTCTATGATTAAAAAGATCATCAGAAAGGTCTTTGTACTGTCCCCTCATATATTTATACATTAAAATAAGATCACCCCTTAGCCTTCATTTTTCCAAGCTAAATAGCCCCAAGTGTAATAACCTATCTTGGTATTGCAGACCCCCCAGTCCTCTAATAACCTTGGTCGCTCTTCTCTGCACCCCCTCTAGTTCAACTATGTCTTTCTTATACACCGGAGAACAGAACTGTGCACAGTATTCTAAGTGTGGTCGAACTGGTGACTTGTATAGAGGTAAAATTATGTTCTCCTCATGAGCATCTATGCCTCTTTTAATGCATCCCATTATTTTATTTGCCTTTGTACCAGCTGCCTGACACTGGCCACTGAATATAAGTTTGTCATCCACCCATACACCCAGGTCTTTTCAATTGACTGTTTTGCCCAGAGTTTTAGAATTAAGCGCATAGTTATACATTTTATTACTTCTACCCAAGTGCATGACCTTACATTTATCCCCATTAAAGCTCATTTGCCATTTATCAGCCCAAGCTTCTAGTTTAAATAAATCATCCTGTAATATAAAATTGCCCTCCTCTGTATTGATTACCCTGCAGAGTTTAGTGTCATCTGCAAATATTGAAATTCTGCTCTGAATCCCCCTACAAGGTCATTAATAAATATGTTAAAAAGAAGAGGGCCCAATACTGACCCCTGTGGTAACCCACTGCTAACCGCAACACAGTTCGAGTGTGCTCCATTAATAACCACCCTTTGTTTCCTATCCCTGAGCCAGCTCTTAACCCACTTATACATATTTTCCCCTATCCCCATTATTCTCATTTTATGTATCAACCTTTTGTGTGGCACCGCATCAAAAGCTTTTGAAAAATCCATATTCACTACATCCACTGGGTTCCCTTGGTCCAGTCCGGAACTTACCTCTTCATAGAAGCTGATCAAATTAGTCTGACATGAACGGTCCCTAGTAAACCCGTGCTGATACTGGGTCATGAGGTTATTCCTCTTCAGATACTCCAGTATAGCATCCCTTAGAATGCCCTCCAGGATTTTACCCATAGTAGAGGTTAAGCTTACTGGCCTACAATTACAGAGTTCAGTTTTTGTTCCCTTTTTGAATATTGGCACCACATTTGTTATATATCAGTAATCAGTATACAGTACTCATCGCTATTCTTCTTAAATGTATGTACCCAACTTTGGCCATAATTGCAGATCGTACCTAGCTCTACATACCTGGCTATATCTGTACAAAGTACATAGTTATTATGCAGGGGCATTTTTTTTAATTTTTACTATGCACGATCTCTCATTTCACCACACTTTAGTTTCTTGCTATCAGTCTTCCCTAATGATTGCTATCATATCATGCTTAATATGCAAGTATCTCTTAACCCCTTAATCCCATATGATGTACCATCCCCTTGAGGTGACCTGGGACTTAATTCCCAGTGATGGGATAGTACGTCATATGCAATCGGCCGAGCTCACAGGGGGAGCGGAGCTGATCACGGCCGGGTGTCAGCTGACTATCGCAGCTGACATCCGGCACTATGTGCCAGGTGCAGTTACGGACATATGGGGTATCAGCGTACTCAGGACAAATTGGACAACAACTTTTGGGGTCCAATTTCTCCTGTTTCCCTTGGGAAAATACAAAACTGGGGGCTGAAAAATAATTTTTGTGGAAAAAAAAAAAGAATTTTTATTTTCACGACTCTGCGTTATAAACTGTAGTGAAACACTTGGAGGTTCAAAGCTCTCACAACACATCTAGATAAGTTCCTTAAGGGGTCTACTTTCCACAATGGTGTTACTTGTGGGGGCGTTTCAATGTTTAGGCACATCAATGGCTCTCCAAATGCGACATGGCGTCCCATCTCAATTCCAGTCAATTTTGCATTGAAAAGTCAAATGGCGCTCCTTCCCTTCCGAGCTCTGCCATGCGCCCAAACAGTGGTTTACCCCCACATATGGGGTATTGGCATACTCAGGACAAATTGTACAGCAATTTTGGGGTCCATTTTCTCCTGATACTCTTGATAAAATAAAACAAATTAGAGCTGAAGTAAATTTTTTGTGAAAAAAAAGTTAAATGTTCTTTTTTTTTTTAAACATTCAAAAAATTCCTGTGAAACACCTGAAGGGTTAATAAACTTATTGAATGTGGTTTTGAGCACCTTGAGGGGTGCAGTTTTTAGAATGGTGTCACACTTGGTTATTTTCTATCATATAGACCCCTCAAAATGACTTCAAATGTGATGTGGTCCCTTAAAAAAATGGTGTTGTAAAAATGAGAAATTGCTGGTCAACTTTTATACCTAATAAATCCGTAACCCCCAAAAAATTTTGAACCAAAGTTAAGCTGATGAAAATTAGACATGTGGGAAATGTTACTTATTAAGTATTTTCTGTGACATATCTCTGTGATTTAAGGGCATTAAAAAGTTGGAAAATTGCAAAATTTTCAAAATTTTCACCAAATTTCCATTTTTTCACAAATAAACGCAGGTAATAGCAAAGAAATTTTACCACTATCATGAAGCCCAATATGTCACGAGAAAAGATTGTCAGAATCACCGGGATCCGTTGAAGCGTTCCAGAGTTATAACCTCATAAAGGGACAGTGGTCAGAATTGTAAAAATTGGCCCGGTCATTAACGTGCAATCCACCCCTGGGGCTTAAGGGGTTAATCATATAGAAGTTATTAATGTCTCCTGGCTCCTGCAGGGTGCTTACTAATGACATAGATGTTCTAATTACAGATTTGATCTTTTCATAATGTTCTTCATGAGAAAGCAAAGAATATATTAAAAAACAGAAATATGAAGTATCACTTTGCAGAAAAAAATGCCTGAATTATTAATGGAGTGCTGACCCCTTTTAGAGTTTGTCAAAAACTGGAAAGCTGGTGATTTGGTTGTCACTGGGTCACTTAAAGATGAAAGTTGTATTTTAACTGGAAAATGCTTCACTGAAATTCTGCAAATACTATAAATATTAAATGTCAGTTAAATGCAACCATCTGTAAGGTTGCATTGTCATCTGTCTTATCTGCAGCAGTTAAGCCATCGTTTGAAAATACTTTTTTTTATAAAAGTTACAAAAATGTTTTTTTTTTTTTTTTTTTAATTACACTTCAAATAAACCATATGTCAATACAGCTTTTTATAAAATCTAACACCATGCTGGACCAGGGTGCATCGTTTTTTCATAATGAGCTATTCTTAGTGAAGCAGGATGTAATGGTAGGTCCAGAAGATGGTATGTCCATTGGCACATGCCCGTGCCATGGTATAAAGTAAAGCAAGTATCAGAAACATTTCTAATTCCAATTGATTAACTGTTTGGATACTGTGGTCAATGTCAGCATCAGCACCTAAAAAAAAATGTAAACATTAAAGGAGATCCCTATGGCAGTTCATAGGCACCCTGTTATCATTTACATAATCATCCACAAGACTTTTTAAGGATCAGAAATGGCTAACAAATTAACTACTCACTTTCAGTAGTCAAATTACTAGACTGCTCTACATTTATTTTCATTCCATATATCAATGTATTAATGTATAAATATATGAGGGGACATTACAAAGACCTTTCTGATGATCTTTTTAATCATAGACCTGAAACAGGGACAAGGGGGCATCCTCTACGTCTGGAGGAAAAAAGGTTTAAGCATAATAACAGACGCGGATTCTTTACTGTAAGAGCAGTGAGACTATGGAACTCTCTGCCGTATGATGTTGTAATGAGGGATTCATTACTTAAATTTAAGAGGGGACTGGATACATTTCTGGAAAAGTATAATGTTACAGGGTATATACACTAGATTCCTTGATAGGGCGTTGATCCAGGGAACTAGTCTGATTGCTGTATGTGGAGTCGGGAAGGAATTTTTTTCCCCAATGTGGAGCTTACTCTTTGCCACATGGGTTTTTTTTGCCTTCCTCTGGATCAACATGTTAGGGCAAGTTAGGTTAGGCTATGGGTTGAACTAGATGGACTTAAAGTCTTCCTTCAACCTTAATAACTATGTAACTATATAATGTTCACGGAACTTTAGTATCACCTTTACCCTTCTGCCCCATACACTGAGACCCTTTGTAATTTGACATATTTGGGGGGCTCAACCCATTCTCAAGTGTGATGAAAAGTGCACACATTGCTGTTTTATACATCCTATGGAACAAAGTGGGCCTACCATATGTCCTTCTCGTAGCAAATTATCATGCAGCATTACACCAGCTTAAATACGTGTTCCCTAAACAATATACATGGTTTAGAATACAAAATCGGTGATATAAAATACCATTGTGAAGTCCCAGATACACTTTCAGGTTAAGTAAAGTTCAACCAACCAGTGTTAGGAGTCGAGTTTCCTCTGCTGCACAGGGGGAATCTCGATCCGTGTCTGCTGCAGTCTCCCATTCTGCTTCGGCCGCAGTGGGCTCTGCTCAGCGGAGGCGCCGCTCCCAGCGTCTTGCTGGGACTGATTCTGTGCAGGGGGTTACTGCTGCCTTTTCTGGCTCTCCTGTTGTACCCTGCACTGATCTGCGGCGAGCGGGCTTCTCTGGGACTAAGTCCTTATTTGCACACACTGAGCATGCCCAGGGCAAGATCTCCCATTGGAGATCGAGGGTCACATGCTCAGCCACTGCAGCACATCCCATTGGTCCTTTTGGCAGGTCCTGAAAGGGCAAAACTTCTGTAGCTGTTTCCTGTGCTGCAACTATATAAACTGCGCATGACCGCACGGCCATGCGCTAGTATTTTCTTGATGATGTGTGTGTGTAGATGGATGTATGTCGATGGATGAAAACTCCTAAGTATCCCTCCCTAGTGTTGTTGACTGCTCGCGGATGATGGTAGCTATCTAGCGCCCGACTAGCCATCTGCACGTAACACACATCACAGCGTCCAGTTGCTGTGTCTGCCAGTACGGCGCCGTGCGCTTCCTCTGCGCTTTCCTTACCCAAGCCTGGGTAGTTAGTGGCGTCCGTCAGTGCGGCACCGCACGCACTCTCGTGCCTATAGATTCTATTTTATAAGTTTCCTTACACACCCAGTTGCGGTGTTGTGCCAGCAAGTGTCTAATCGGACTTCAATCCTGAGTGGGGGTTGAGTTCGCTGACTTCTTGCTCGCGCTCTATGTGCGGTACTGCGGTCCTGTGACGCAACAGGATCGCTTCCGTCACGCAGGGTGAAGTTAACCCGTGTGTGTATATTTAGTACCGCCGTATGGTCCGTCTTACTAGCAGCAGGGTCTTTGCCTGCACGGTGGACCTCGGACTGCGAACGCACCTAGTTTCATATCATCTATACTTGGTGCGTTCCGCCGGTCCTTAACATAATACTAGCGCCAAGGTCTGGCTAGTAAATGGCGGACATTCAGCAATCTTTGCGGTATATCCAGCAGCTGGAGGGTAGGTTGTCGGCTCTCGAGAGCTCAACCTCAGCTGTGGATGTTACCGCAGTTGCTGTACAGGCTGCTAGCGTGGCTGCAGCAACCTTGTCCACTGCCACCCCTGTTCCGACATTATCTCGCCTCCCGTTGCCAGAAAAATTTTCTGGAGATTGCAAAACTTGTAGGGGATTCGTGAGTCAGTGCTCTATCCACCTCGAGCTCCTGGCTGCACGTTTTCCTACAGAGCGGGCTAAGGTGGGATTTATTGTCTCTCTCTTGTCGGACAGGGCGTTGGAGTGAGCTACGCCGCTGTGGGAGCGTGATGATCATGTGGTGCAGAGTGCTCCGTTGTTTCTGAGCACTCTGAAAAAGGTCTTTTTAGGACTTCAAGTCACCCATGACACAGCGCTCCAACTACTGGCATTAACTCAGGGTGAGTCCTTGGTCAGCCATTTTTCCGTCCGCTTCCGTACTTTAGCTTCTGAGCTGGAGTGGTCGGATAAAGCCCTTATCCCCATATTTTGGAGGGGCCTGGCTGATCACGTTAAAGACGCTCTGGCCACTAGGGAGATTCCTGCCACACTGGAGGAGTTAATAACTGTCTCTACTCGTATTGACCTCTGTTTTAACGAGCGGAGGTTAGAGCGAGCCCAGTGTAGGCAGAGGTTTCGGCTGGCTCCCACCTTCGCCAAACCTTTGGAATCTCCAATCCAGGCATCTGAGTCACATGAGGCCTTAGAGGTGACATGAGCGGGATCCAAATCTCAGTCCGCCCGTGCACATAGGGTCCGTCATGTTTGCCAGCAGTCAGGACATCTTGCCTCCAAGGGTCCTCAGCGGTCAGGGAAACGTCAGCGTCTAGTGGCAGTTGGAGGAGGTACACTAGACATGGCGACGTTTGCCTCAAAGTTGTCCTTCAAGGGGACAATTACCATAGGCCCATCCACTCTTATGGTCAAGCTATGCGTGGATTCTGGGGCAGAGGGTAATTTTATGTCTTCCTCTTTTGCCCAGCGTCACGCAATACCCTTGGTGATGCTCGCCAAGCCTGTAACCGTTCGAGTGGTAAATGGGTCAACACTACCCTCACAGATTACCCACCAAACCATTCCTTTCACGCTTTCTGTGTCTCCATCACATCAGGAGATAATCTCCCTATTAGTCATTCCTGAGTGAATTGATGAGGTCCTGTTGGGGATACCATGGCTTCGCTACCATTCTCCTCATATTGAGTGGTCCTCTGGGAGAATTTTGGGATGAAGTAAATCCTGCGAGGGTAGATGTCAGAGGGAGTGCGTTCAGGTTGCTACTACACAGGTACCCGCAGATCTTTCCTCTCTCCCCAAGCACTATTGGCCCTATGCAGACGTGTTCTCCAAAAGAGCTGCGGAGACCCTTCCGCCTCACTGCCCCTATGACTGTCCTATTGACCTCTTGCCTGGTGCTGAGCCTCCCCGGGGTCGAGTCTATCCGTTATCTCTCCCGGAGACGGAGGCAATGTCTCAGTACATCCAAGAGAATCTGGCAAGAGGATTCATTAGGAAGTCAGTGTCACCGGCAGGGGCTGGGTTCTTCTTCGTACAGAAGAAGACTGGAGACTTACGTCCATGCATAGACTACAGGGGTCTTAACGCCATCACCGTTAAGAACAAGTACCCATTACCCCTGATATCTGAGCTGTTTGATAGGCTACGGGGAGCGAGGATATTTACTAAGTTAGATCTGCGGGGTGCTTACAACCTGATTCGCATCCGTGAGGGGGATGAATGGAAGACGGCTTTTAACACCAGGGATGGGCACTATGAATATCTGGTGATGCCCTTCGGGCTCTGTAATGCCCCAGCCGTTTTCCAAGACTTTGTGAACGACATCTTCCGGGATATGCTCACCACCTCGGTCGTAGTCTATCTGGATGATATTCTCATCTTCTCTCCAGATATTGACTCCCATCGGAGAGATGTTCGCAAAGTCTTCGACCTCTTACGGGCAAACTCCCTCTACGCCAAGTTGGAGAAGTGTGTGTTTGAGCAGGAGTCCTTGCCTTTCCTTGGTTATATCATCTCTGCCCAGGGTTTGGCTATGGATCCTGCCAAGCTACAGGCTGTAATGGACTGGCAGGAACCCCATTCTCTTAAAGCGGTGCAGCGCTTTATGGGGTTCATTAATTACTATCGCCAGTTCATTCCACACTTCTCAACTTTGGTAGCTCTCTTGGTTGCCCTCACCAAGAAGGGAGCAAATCCCAAGTTGTGGTCAGAGGAGGTCTCCAAAGCCTTTCTCTCGATCAAGTCACACTTCGCTAGCGCTCCCATCCTACATCGCCCCGATGTTGATAAACCATTTATCTTGGAGGTGGATGCCTCATCCGTTGGTGCTGGAGCAGTCCTTTTCCAAAAGGATGCTCAAGGTCGAAAGCTTCCTTGCTTCTTCTTCTCCAAGACCTTCACACCAGCGGAGAGGAATTATTCCATCGGAGACAGGGAGTTGCTTGCCATGAAGTTGGCTTTTTCTGAGTGGAGACATCTCTTGGAGGGAGCTCGCTTTCCCTTCCAAGTCCTCACTGACCACAAGAACTTGGTATATCTACAAACGGCCCAGCGGCTGAATTCTCGCCAGGCTAGATGGTCCCTGTTCTTCTCCCGGTTTCATTTTACTCTCCATTTCCTCTCCGGGGAGAAGAATGTTCGTGCTGACGCTCTCTCCCGCTCCGTAGTGTCATCGGAGGAGGAGGAGCCTCGGCTTATTGTCCCTTCTGAGAGCCTGAGAACTGTAGCTCCGGTTTCGCTAGAGTCTGTGCCCCCGGGCAAGACTTTCGTACCAGCTAACTTGTGACCGGAGGTTCTCTCTTGGGCTCACTCCTCCAGAGTGGGTGGGCATTTTGGGACCAAGAGGACATCTGACCTTTTGGCGAGAACATACTGGTGGCCGCATATGGCCTGAGATGTCAGGGACTATATTCAGGCGTGCGTTTCTTGCGCCCAGAATCAGTCTCCTCGGCAACGGCCTGCTGGGTTGCTTTACCCTCTACCGGTGGCAGACAGGCCCTGGGAGATGGTCGGGATGGACTTTGTGGTGGGCTTACCCAAGTCGAGTGGCTGCTCCATTATTTGGGTTGTCACCGACCATTTCTCTAAGATGGTGCATTTGGTGCCGCTTCCTCGGTTACCCTCTGCACGGGCCTTGGCGGTGTTGTTCATTAAGCACGTTTTCCGATTGCATGGTATGCCTGATAAGATTGTCAGCGATCGGGGTCCCCAGTTCGCGTCTCGGTTTTGGAGAGAGCTCTGCCGTTTACTCAGCATAGAGTTAAACCTCTCCTCTGCATACCATCCCGAGACGAATGGGTTGGTGGAGAGAACCAACCAGACTCTGGTGACATATTTGCGACATTTCGTCTCTGCTAGGCAGGATGACTGGGCATCTTTGCTACCTTGGGCGGAATTTGCCTTGAACAACGCCGTAGCCGATTCCACTGGTCAGACTCCTTTTCTCCTTAATTACGGCCAGCATCCGCGCGTCCCTGTGCCCGTGCCCGTGTCATCCACCGATTCTAGGGTGGCAGACTGGGCGGTGGAGGCACGTGACATCTGGGACCGCACACAGGATGCCATCCGGGCCTCCAAGGAGAGAATGAGGGTTTCGGCTGATACACACCGGCGCCCCGCTCCGGTCTTTGCTCCTGGCGACTTAGTGTGGCTCTCCGCCCGTAACATCAGGCTGCGAGTTGAGTCCACTAAGTTTGCTCCTCGCTACATTGGCCCGTATAAGGTTCTGGAACAGGTCAATCCTGTGGTCTACCGTTTGGCTATTCCTCCACGCCTTGGTATCACCGATACTTTTCACGTTTCCCTCTTGAAGCCCATTCATTTGTCCCGGTTTTCTGAGTCATCTGCTGGGACATCGGGTTCATCCACGGATGAGTTTGAGGTGAATGCTATTGTGGGGTGCAAGGTGTTATGTGGCAAGAAATTTTATCTGGTGGACTGGAAGGGTCACGGCCCAGAGGATAGAACCTGGGAGCCTGTGGAGCACATTCGGGCTCCGCTGCTTATTGCAGCTTTTGAGCGTAGTGAGACTCAAGGAGGGGGGGGCCCTAGGAGGGGGGGTAATGTTAGGAGTCGAGTTTCCTCTGCTGCACAGGGGGAATCTCGATCCGTGTCTGCTGCGGTCTCCCATTCTGCTTCGGCCGCAGTGGGCTCTGCTCAGCGGAGGCGCCGCTCCCAGCGTCTTGCTGGGACTGATTCTGTACAGGGGGTTACTGCTGCCTTTTCTGGCTCTCCTGTTGTACCCTGCACTGATCTGCGGCGAGTGGGCTTCTCTGGGACTAAGTCCTTATTTGCACACACTGAGCATGCCCAGGGCAAGATCTCCCATTGGAGATCGAGGGTCACATGCTCAGGCACTGCAGCACATCCCATTGGTCCTTTTGGCAGGTCCTGAAAGGGCAAAACTTCTGTAGCTGTTTCTTGTGCTGCAACTATATAAACTGCGCATGACCGCACGGCCATGCGCTAGTATTGTCTTGATGATGTGTGTGTGTAGATGGATGTATGTCGATGGATGAAAGCTCCTAAGTATCCCTCCCTAGTGTTGTTGACTGCTCGCGGATGATGGTAGCTATCTAGCGCCCGACTAGCCATCTGCACGTAACACACATCACAGCGTCCAGTTGCTGTGTCCGCCAGTACGGTGCCGTGCGCTTCCTCTGCGCTTTCCTTACCCAAGCCTGGGTGGTTAGTGGCGTCCATCAGTGCGGCACCGCACGCACTCTCGTGCCTTTATATTCTATTTATTAGTTTCCTTACACACCCAGTTGCGGTGTTGTGCCAGCAAGTGTCTAATCGGACTTCAATCCTGAGTGGGGGTTGAGTTCGCTGACTTCTTGCTCGCGGTCTATGTGCAGTACTGCGGTCCTGTGACGCAACAGGATCGCTTCCTTCACGCAGGGTGAAGTTAACCCGTGTGTGTATATTTAGTACCGCCGTATGGTCCGTCTTACTAGCAGCAGGGTCTTTGCCTGCACGGTGGACCTCGGACTGCGAACGCACCTAGTTTCATATCATCTATACTTGGTGCGTTCCGCCGGTCCTTAACAACCAGTATACAATAAGTGATGTTCCAGAGCAGAGGAAACGTCTGTTTTTGGATGAATGCAAAAAAGGAAAAATCCAGTTCCATGGAAATCACAAAACTTGAGCTTTATTGGCGTGGCTAGAGAACAATCCAAATGGTGAAGTAAAATGCAATGGTCATGAAGATAAAACTTTAAGTCATCATACCATGATTAAGGGTTTCACTACCTGAAATGCATTCATTTTATCTTCATGACCATGGCATTTTATTTCACCGTTTCGATTGCATTTTAGCCACGCCAATAAAGCTCAAATTTTGTGATTTCCATGGAGCTGCATTTTTTCGCTTTTACATTTTCAAATTACTTTTCCATTTAGTGATCAACTGCTTAATCACAAATTACCTAAATATTTGTTAAATAACATATTTAAAAATATTAAATATTTAAATTAAGAGCTGGTACTCAATCACAGAAACAAATTGAAGCTACATGTTTCATTAAACCCTCTAGGCTTTACCATATCGAATTTAGTCATCCAGAATGCCTCTCTATCATATTTTCTTCATTTGGTTCCTTACTCTCAGATAAATATACTTCCTCTAAAATTTCCCACCACAACTCGGAGATCTGATATTTACCCGCTCAAGAAATGTTTGGCTATGCAAGCGTTACCAAATTCTAACTTCTTCATCAGGACAACCACATGATTACTGTGATTCTCCTCATGAAGAAGTCCAACTTCGAAACACATTGAGAATAAACCACTTGTTATTCCTACGTCACGCTCCCTATATCCCCATTGGGATGGTTTTCTCCTCAGTGCAGATCACCACACCTATCCTCCAAACAAAAGTTAAAAAATGGCAGGTTTTTCTGTCCTGAGTGTGCTGCAGCAGCTGTTTCCTGCTTCTATTTCTCTCAGTTGTGGGTTTTACAACCCCAAAAGGCAAGAAGTGACCTGTTCCTTCATTTGTACGTACCTATTAGGAATATACTCACCCTCGGACGCGCCCTGGTTGTAACCCACAGCCTTCCTTCCTAAGAATCAGCGCTTGAAGGACCTTTCGATGACGTCACGGCTTCTGATTGGTCGCGTGACGCCCATGTGACCGCTCACGTGACCAATCAGAAGCCGCAACGTCATCGAAAGGTCCTTCAAGCGCTGATTCTTAGGAAGGTAGGCTCCCGGTTACAACCAGGGTGCGTCCGAGGGTGAGTAAAGCAATATTTTTTATTTTTATTCTTTATTTTACACTTAAATCTGAATTCCGATACCAATTCCCGATATCTTAAACATATCGGGAATCGGTATCGGAATTCCGATTCCAGTTCAGAAGATCGCCGACTTCATGGCCGACCCCACACAGGGGTCAGGTTTCATGAAACCCGACTTTGCCAAAAGTCGGCGACTTCTGAAAATGGCCGACCCGTTTCGATCAACCCTAGTCTTCAGTAAAGAGGTAAAGAGACTGCAACCTTGTGTCCTCGTTATTGCCTGCACCTCACACCATCACCATCCACCTTACTGGGAAGCCCTGGGAACATACTTCACCTGTGGGAAGGTATACCATCCAGCTGCCTTTCCATCACCCCAGTGGACCCCACAGCAGTGTCGGTCACCCTGACCGAACACCACAGGTGGCGTCACGAACCCCTGACAGACTGCACCACCTTTAATGGACGCCCCTTAGCAGGGTCGCGGACTGGGTCTAGCCACCGTGACAGCCTCAGAACCGAACCAGAGAGGCCCGGCACCGAGAACTCATGGCCCTGTGTCTGGGGGCGATCCAACTTGGTGTCATGAACAGGATCGTACTTAAGCCTGAAGAATTGGGTCATGTGTGCCTTGTAACTGTGATTGAAACGTGTTGGACTGTGATTTATTGCAAGGACTGTATATTGCTATCTGCCGCAAGATTACCGCCAAAACTGCTGCCATTATAGCGCCACAAGGAGCGCAAGAGAAGAAGAAGGGCGTGGAAGTGGGCGTGAGTAAGCTGGAGAGCGTGAAAGATAATCGCCGCCCAGTCTAAATAATTCTGCACCTTGAGGACGTGTCCGTCAGCGGCTGAGATCCGCCTCCTGATCCTCAATGGGGGGCGGAGGAACAAGAAACGAAACCGCGATCCACGTGGAGGAAGCCATGGCCGGCCGCTCAGATCCAGACAGCGGGGTTGAAGCAGAGGGCTCCCCCAGCTACCCGGACGAGTACAACAGCCAGAGCCTTACATCCGGGACTGAACTCCTGCAGGGTGAGATAGAGGACCTGGCGGAGCAGCTGCTCCAGTGGAGACTTGAGACCAAGGCCTCGTGTCAGGAGGCACCAGCAGAGGAACTCCCGACCCCGGATCCTGTACCACCCCTGGAGTCGGCTGCAACGGAGGAAGCCGCGCCGACCGGTGAGTCCGCCGACCCTACCCTGTCAGCGGAAGACTTGCTGATATGCCCGGTCGCAGCGCCCCCTTCCCCGGGGACCCACAAACTCCAACGCCTTTCGCAATGGGACCAGGCCATGGGCATGGAGCACTTCTTAAAGGCCCCGATCTCGCCGCTCACCATGCCAGGCGAGGTATATGCGGAGCGCACGGTGTGCCGCTGGGTGAACTCGGGATCCGACTTCATGGGGTTCCCCAGGGTGAAGACACGAGAAGGGGAGATGGTGGAGACCCTTAGCTGGGAGGAGTACCAGTCCCAACTGGATCGGCAGTGGGAGGAGCAGGAGAAACAGCACCAGGCTGTCAGGTGGTTCTCGCCCTCGGGGGGTCCAGGACTGTTTCTCTACTGCTGCCCCAGTCTCTGTGTATTGGTTGTAGCAATGAAGTCATGACTGTATTGCATTTCACACTTGATTGATTGCATTGTTGATGTGTGCAGTAGTCGTGACATTATCACTGCAGTCAATACACAGAGACCAAAGCAGCAGCAGACCAAGATATGGCGACTACCATCTGATTTTATTATTTATACACAGCAGCTGCCAATAAAAGAAAGTGCAAAACCCCTTTAACAGCA
Organism: Ranitomeya imitator; assembly: GCF_032444005.1. Taxonomy (NCBI): domain Eukaryota; kingdom Metazoa; phylum Chordata; class Amphibia; order Anura; family Dendrobatidae; genus Ranitomeya; species Ranitomeya imitator. Next base: position 145,918,290 of record NC_091283.1, read on the forward strand.
ATGAAACCAGGCATGCTTACCTGCTGTCCATTGCTAAGCTGAGACATCTAAAAACATATCATAAAAAGCTTACCACCCCCAGGTCAGATTAACAATACACTAGGAGGATGCAGCAGACCCCCATGATAAAGGTGAGGGAAGCACAGGTGCAAAATACTGATGAAACGAGCCACTCACAAACCTACCAATTCATGGAGGGAGTGGCTGCCTAGTAAAAATGCACACAAGAGAAGCTTGCATATGACGCCAGTTAGGCCTCTTTCACACTTCCGTCGGTACGGGTGCGCCGCAATGCGTCGGGCCGACGTTCCGATGGACGTTGTGAATTTTTTGCATGACGTCGGGAGCGGATGCAGTTTTTTTATGTATCCGCTGCCCATTCTGCAGTCCGGGGAGGAGGGGGCGGAGTTTCGGCAGCGCATGCACGGTCAAAAATTGTGGACACGACGGACAAAAAAAGTTACATTGAAAGTTTTTGTGATGACGGTCCACCAAACACAATGGATCCATCGCACGACGGACGTGACGTGTCGCAATCCGTCGCTCATACAAGTTTATGGGCAAAAAACGCATCCTGCAAGCACATTTGCAGGATACGTTTTTTGCCCTAAACGACAGATTGCGACGGATTGCAAAAAACGCTATTGTGAAAGTATCCTTACACAGGTAGGTGTGATGCACAGCAATCCATTTTCGCTTTTGCACCTCCGTTTTTCGCTCATCTTCTTCTGAAAGCCATAACTTGTTTATATTTCCGTCAATATGGCCCAGTGAGGGCTTGTTTTTTGTGGGACGAGTTATTTTTTTAACACCCTTCCCAACTTGCACCATACTAGTACTGCTTTGCGGGAACTGTGTTACCGCAAACAGCAGTAACATAGTAACATAGTTAGTAAGGCCGAAAAAAGACATTTGTCCATCCAGTTCAGCCTATATTCCATCATAATAAATCCCCAGATCTACGTCCTTCTACAGAACCTAATAATTGTATGATACAATATTGTTCTGCTCCAGGAAGACATCCAGGCCTCTCTTGAACCCATCGACTGAGTTCGCCATCACCACCTCCTCAGGCAAGCAATTCCAGATTCTCACTGCCCTAACAGTAAAGAATCCTTTTCTATGTTGGTGGAAAAACCTTCTCTCCTCCAGACGCAAAGAATGCCCCCTTGTGCCCGTCACCTTCCTTGGTATAAACAGATCCTCAGCGAGATATTTGTATTGTCCCCTTATATACTTATACATGGTTATTAGATCGCCCCTCAGTCGTCTTTTTTCTAGACTAAATAATCCTAATTTCGCTAATCTATCTGGGTATTGTAGTTCTCCCATCCCCTTTATTAATTTTGTTGCCCTCCTTTGTACTCTCTCTAGTTCCATTATATCCTTCCTGAGCACCGGTGCCCAAAACTGGACACAGTACTCCATGTGCGGTCTAACTAGGGATTTGTACAGAGGCAGTATAATGCTCTCATCATGTGTATCCAGACCTCTTTTAATGCACCCCATGATCCTGTTTGCCTTGGCAGCTGCTGCCTGGCACTGGCTGCTCCACGTAAGTTTATCATTAACTAGGATCCCCAAGTCCTTCTCCCTGTCAGATTTACCCAGTGATTTCCCATTCAGTGTGTAATGGTGATATTGATTCCTTCTTCCCATGTGTATAACCTTACATTTATCATTGTTAAACCTCATCTGCCACCTTTCAGCCCAAGTTTCCAACTTATCCAGATCCATCTGTAGCAGAATACTATCTTCTCTTGTATTAACTGCTTTACATAGTTTTGTATCATCTGCAAATATCGATATTTTACTGTGTAAACCTTCTACCAGATCATTAATGAATATGTTGAAGAGAACAGGTCCCAATACTGACCCCTGCGGTACCCCACTGGTCACAGCGACCCAGTTAGAGACTATACCATTTATAACCACCCTCTGCTTTCTATCACTAAGCCAGTTACTAACCCATTTACACACATTTTCCCCCAGACCAAGCATTCTCATTTTGTGTACCAACCTCTTGTGCGGCACGGTATCAAACGCTTTGGAAAAATCGAGATATACCACATCCAATGACTCACCGTGGTCCAGCCTATAGCTTACCTCTTCATAAAAACTGATTAGATTGGTTTGACAGGAGCGATTTCTCATAAACCCATGCTGATATGGAGTTAAACAGTAATTCTCATTGAGATAATCCAGAATAACATCCCTCAGAAACCCTTCAAATATTTTACCAACAATAGAGGTTAGACTTACTGGCCTATAATTTCCAGGTTCACTTTTAGAGCCCTTTTTGAATATTGGCACCACATTTGCTATGCGCCAGTCCTGCGGAACAGACCCTGTCGCTATAGAGTCCCTAAAAATAAGAAATAATGGTTTATCTATTACATTACTTAGTTCTCTTAGTACTCGTGGGTGTATGCCATCCGGACCCGGAGATTTATCTATTTTAATCTTATTTAGCCGGTTTCGCACCTCTTCTTGGGTTAGATTGGTGACCCTTAATATAGGGTTTTCATTGTTTCTTGGGATTTCACCTAGCATTTCATTTTCCACCGTGAATACCGTGGAGAAGAAGGTGTTTAATATGTTAGCTTTTTCCTCGTCATCTGCAACCATTCTTTCCTCACTATTTTTTAAGGGGCCTACATTTTCAGTTTTTATTCTTTTACTATTGATATAGTTGAAGAACAGTTTGGGATTAGTTTTACTCTCCTTAGCAATGTGCTTCTCTGTTTCCTTTTTGGCAGCTTTAATTAGTTTTTTAGATAAAGTATTTTTCTCCCTATAGTTTTTTAGAGCTTCAATGGTGCCATCCTGCTTTAGTAGTGCAAATGCTTTCTTTTTACTGTTAATTGCCTGTCTTACTTCTTTGTTTAGCCACATTGGGTTTTTCCTATTTCTAGTCCTTTTATTCCCACAAGGTATAAACCGCTTACACTGCCTATTTAGGATGCTCTTAAACATTTCCCATTTAATATCTGTATTCTTATTTCTGAGGATATTGTCCCAGTCTACCAGATTAAGGGCATCTCTAAGCTGGTCAAACTTTGCCTTCCTAAAGTTCAGTGTTTTTGTGACTCCCTGACAAGTTCCCCTAGTGAAAGACAGGTGAAACTGTACAATATTGTGGTCGCTATTTCCAAGATGCCCGACCACCTGCAGATTTGTTATTCTGTCAGGTCTATTAGATAGTATTAGGTCTAAAAGTGCTGCTCCTCTGGTTGGATTCTGCACCAATTGTGAAAGATAATTTTTCTTGGTTATTAGCAGAAACCTGTTGCCTTTATGGGTTTCACAGGTTTCTGTTTCCCAGTTAATATCCGGGTAGTTAAAGTCCCCCATAACCAGGACCTCATTATGGGTTGCAGCTTCATCTATCTGCTTTAGAAGTAGACTTTCCATGGTTTCTGTTATATTTGGGGGTTTGTAACAGACCCCAATGAGAATTTTGTTACCATTTTTCCCTCCATGAATTTCGACCCATATGGACTCGACATCCTCATTTCCTTCGCTAATATCCTCCCTTAAAGTGGACTTTAGACAAGACTTTACATAGAGACAAACCCCTCCTCCTCTCCGATTTTTACGATCCTTTCTAAACAGACTGTAACCCTGTAAGTTAACTGCCCAGTCATAGCTTTCATCTAACCATGTCTCGGTTATTCCCACTATGTCAAAGTTACCTGTAGATATTTCTGCTTCTAGTTCTTCCATCTTGTTTGTCAGGCTTCTGGCGTTTGCGAGCATGCAGTTTAGAGGATTTTGTTTTGTTCCAATCTCCTCGCTGTGGATTGTTTTAGAAATGTTCTTACCTCCCTTCTGAGTATGTTTTCCTGGGTCTTCTTTGTTCAAGTCTAATGTTTTTCTTCCCGTCCCCTCTTCTTCTAGTTTAACGCCCTCCTGATGAGTGTAGCGAGTCTTCTGGCGAATGTGTGTTTCCCAGGTTTGTTGAGGTGTAGTCCGTCTCTGGCGAGGAGTCCATCGTACCAGTAATTCACACCGTGGTCCAGGAATCCGAATCCTTGTTGTCTGCACCATCGTCTTAGCCAGTTGTTTGCATCAAGGATCCTGTTCCATCTCCTGGTGCCATGCCCATCTACTGTTATGTACTAGTACGGCGCACCGATCGTGCGGCCTCACGCTGAGCGTGGCGGTGATCTGGTGCAGGTGTCAGCTGTATGTGACAGCTGACACCCCGCAGCAACACCCAAGAATGGTGCTAGCACCAATCGCTGGCATTTAACTCCTCTGATGCCGCTGTCAGTAGTAACAGCGACATAGAGGGGCATTACGCAGGGAGGGGGCTCCTTGCGCGCTTCCATCAGGACAACGCAATGTGATCGCATTGTCCTGATGGTCTTCATGGAGACCCCCGACAGAAAGATGGCCGCAGGGTCTTTCAGGGAAGGTGGCGTGTCAGTGCCTTCTCAGAGCAGGACCTGAGATGCCTCCTCCCTGCCTGTCAGATCCCGGTCTAATGCTCTGAAGTGCAGATCCATTGCAGAACATCAGATCAGCGATCTTATGTTAAACAGTAATGTTCCATAGTAGGACAATGTAAAAAAGTTTAAAAAAATATTACAAAGTGTAAAAATATTTTTTTTAAAACTCCCCAAATAAAGAAAAAAAAGAAAAAAAATATTTTTCCAATAAATACATTTATTTCTGCATGTAAAAAAATAAACAATAAAGGTACACATATTTGGTATTGCCGCATCCATATCGACCCGCTGTATAAAACTGTTCCACTAAATAACCGCTTCAATGAACACCGTAAAAAGAATAAATAAAAAATGAGGCAAAAAACAATGCTTTATCATCATACCACCGAAGAAAAAGTGCAATAAAACGTGATAAAAAAATAATCTAAACTTAGTACCGCTGTACACATTATCTTGTCCCTCAAAAATCAAGCCATCATAAAGCTCTTTCAGCAGAAAAATGAAAAAGATAGCTCTCAGAATAAAGCGATGCAAAAATAATTATTTTTTAATAGTTTTTATTGTGTAAAAGTGCCAAAACATAAAAAATATATAAACTGAGTATTGTTACTGACCCAAAGAATAAAACTTCCTTACCAATTTTACCACATGCAGAACGATAAAAGAAAAAAAAAAGCAATTCCTGAATTGCTGTTTTTTTGTTCATTCTGTCTCGCAAAAATCGGAATAGAAAGTGATCAAAAAATGTCATGTGCCCAAACATGGTACCAATAAAAACGTCAGCCAAAACTAGTTTTCGCAATAAAAATCGTTTTTAGTGTGTGACAGCAGCAAAACATAAAATCCCGATATAAATGTGGTATCGCTGTAACTGCACCGATCCAAAGAAGAAAGTTGCCTAATCACTTATACCGCACAAGAAATGACATAAAAATAAATAAAGCCAATTCTTCACATGCTGTTGATCTTTTTTCATTCTTCCTCCCAAAGTTCGCAGTAAGGCTCGGTGCACATTTATCCTGTGCTCTGCGCTGAGCGCTTACACCGGGGTTTCTGTGTACATTTCTGAAATACGTGATTCAGACAGAACCTCCGGCGGAAGATTCCCTATAATGAGGCAGATGGATGCACTGTTGGCGCCATAATACCTGTGATCCAGTGGTGTCCATCTTTTTAGGATTGCATAAAAGTGTCGTTGGCCACAGTTTTGTGCACTTCTGAAAAGAAGGACAGAGGCCAGATGGAAAAAGCTGGCCAGTCGGAAAGTCCCCGGGCTGAGAATGGCTGACACCCTATACTGCCTGATCACCCTAGAACTCCAGGTCCCAGGTGCGTACTTCCACCCGATGCATTTGGTGGACACCTACACGTATTCATTCACACACAGGTCTGGACCTGAACGTTTATTTCCACGCATGCATTTGCCAAAGATGGTGATCTCTTTGAGGAAGAGGCAACAGAGGCGTCCCCCCTGTATCACCAAATTCATACCCTTGCTATATACAGAGGGAACCACCACCTTCCCCTGATACCTCCTCATGAGAGGACTCCGAGACTCAGGGTTTACTTGTGGTAGCACTTTAGCTGCCACCTCTGGAGAAGAAGGGGTAGGTTTGAGAAGGACTGTAAAGATCGAAGCTCCCAGGTAACAGTACTTACAAGACTGGTCCTAACTAACTACTTCCCTAGACCGCCAATCTATGACCGAATTGTGACTCTTCAGCCAGGGAAGGCCTAAGACGATGGGAGTTGGCATACCCTCTGAGACGTAGCACTACAGGGACTCTTCATGAAGAGTCCCTATATGCAGGTTAATATTATCTACGACTTTGGTCACACTCCCCTCGATGAGAGGAACAGAGTCAATTGCCTGAACGGTAATGGGTTTTGCCAGCATCCTACTGCTCAGACCATGGGTCTGAACAAAGCGAGAAGCCACCAAATTGACTACAGCTCCACTATCCTCAAGAACTGGTATAGTCTCATTTTCCCTACCAACCACCACTTCAGCCGGAATGGCACACTGAGAAGGTGGCAGAAATGTACACACCCTGGTCGTCTCCCTCCACATGACCAGGGAAATGTGAGCTGGGCAGACAATGATGTAATGATCAGTCTGACCAGCGAAAAAACATGCCACTGTCCCATGGCGAACCGCAGGCAACCTAGTTTGAGCGGAGGCTCCTCTTAATGTGTCCTCCTCCCTAGAAAGAACAACAGGAAGAAGATTTGGTGTATGTCCCTCCCAGAGATGTCTATCCATTCGGATAGCAAGGGTCATGGTGGCCTCTAATGACCCAGGAGAAGCATACTGCACCAGAGTATCCTGAAGCCCAGATGACCCTGACAGAAATGGCTCCTAAGGGCAGGGTTATTCCACTGCTTGATTTTATGGAGTCTAGACTCAGCAATGGAGACATCGTCAGGATCCCCATACACCAGCGCCCATGCCGTGAAAAACTCATCCACCGACCGCAATGATTGGTGAATCGGTTGGCAGGGAGAAGGCCTAGGATTGGGGATCACCCTTGAGAAGAGAGAATATAATCTCCACACGCTGTTATTCTCTCCCTGAAGAATGAAGGTGAAGCCTGAAATAAAATTTACAGGCTTCTTTGAAGACTACAAATTTATCTCTTCCTCACCAAAATCTGTCAGGAAGAGATATTTTGGGTTCCGGTTGAGCCAGGACTTGAGTCGAGACCAAGAACCCCGTCACCTGCTGAAGCTGCAGCATCACCTGAGTCCGCAACTTGGTAACCTCATTCATGAGGGTCTGGATCAGGCAAGCAAACACCTCAGCCTGAGCCATGGGTTCACCGGAAAAAAGTATGGGTCAGTGATAATGTCACGACTCACGAATGACACAGTTAAGTCCAGCGGACAACACAATATATTCCAACAACGGGATGGAATGGGGTGAGAAAGGCCCTAATTGTAGGGAACGAGGGATGAGAACACCTCCTGAACTCCAATCTGTGCCTATCCCTAAACTCCCATAACGCCCTAAGCGGGTGCTTCGCTCCGCCACCTTCTTGTGCCTAGTCCCTGATTGTCACCTTACTATTCCCTGGCAAGTGCAATAACCCTTGCTGGCCTGAAAGGAAAAAAGCTACATTTAAATTATAGCAGAACCAGAGCTGCCACTAATCTAAAAATGAATTGTGACAGGGAGGTGCTGTACCTGCATAGTTATGCAACTGTGAATTTATTGATCTATGTTATACTCCAGTAACAGCAGTAACCGGTACCTGATTTCTCCTGCCCAAACCACAAGAGGTCACATCAGGATGATGCAGCCCCTGACAACAACACTATCAGCTTGAGTCAATGTTCTGCTGAGTCCACTTTATCCACCGCCATAACACTTAATGTCATACATAATGAAATTTGCATTTCGTTAATGATGTCTGCTTCTCTTCTTCCATCTAGTCCCCTAACCTACATGGGGGGTAACAAACATACTACATAGAACAACGTCCTCCAGTGTATTTATTGGAGGAGATGAACAGTTATCCTTTGTACTCAGATGACATAGTAAGGAAGGAGATAGAGGACATAATTCTAACTCAAAGCTATGTTGTTCACTTTGTGAGCAATGGTGGTAGAGACAACTAAAGTAGTATTAGCACTCTGAGTCAGGACAAATATAGAGATTGGATAAAAACCATAAACCAACTAGCGCTTTGGGAAGAACACAAAATAGGAAGGATTTTATTGCTTTTGTATGTCTTAATGTCATATTGCGCTTGTGGTAGAATTTACATTGACGTTTGCTTAACATTCAGTTCATTCCATATGGTAAGGTATAAGTATAACCAACAATGCAGTCAAAAAGCAAGAAAATATGCGGCACTCACCCGAAGATAGCTGTGAAGTTCGTGAGCTTTATTGGAGAAAATATATGTAAAATACAGTCATGGCCAAAAGTATTGACACCCCTGCAATTCTGTCAGATAATACTAATTTTCTTCCTGAAAATGATTGCAAACACAAATTTTTTGGCATTATTATCTTCATTTAATTTGTCTTAAATGAAAAACCACAAAAGAGAATGAAGCAAAAAGCAAAACATTGATCATTTCACACAAAACTCCAAAAATGGGCCAGACAAAAGTATTGGCACCCTCAGCCTAATACTTGGTTGCACAACCTTTAGCCAAAATAACTGCGACCACCTGCTTCCGGTAACCATCAATGAGTTTCTTACAATGCTCTGCTGGAATTTTAGACCATTCTTCTTTGGCAAACTACTCCAGGTCCCTGATATTTGAAGGGTGCCTTCTCCAAACTGCCATTTTTAGATCTCTCCACAGGTGTTCTATGGGATTCAGGTCTGGACTCATTGCTGGCCACCTTAGAAGTCTCCAGCGCTTTCTCTCAAACCATTTTCTAGTGCTTTTTGAAGTGTGTTTTGGGTCATTGTCCTGCTGGAAGACCCATGACCTCTGAGGGAGACCCAGCTTTCTCACACTGGGCCCTACATTATGCTGCAAAATTTGTTGGTAGTCTTCAGACTTCATAATGCCATGCACACGGTCAAGCAGTCCAGTGCCAGAGACAGCAAAGCAACCCCAAAACATCAGGGAACCTCCGCCATGTTTGACTGTAGGGACCGTGTTCTCTTCTTTGAATGCCTCTTTTTTCTCCTGTAAACTCTATGTTGATGCCTTTGCCCAAAAAGCTCTACTTTTGTCTCATCTGACCAGAGAACATTCTTCCAAAACATTTTAGGCTTTTTCAGGTAAGTTTTGGCAAACTCCAGAATGGCTTTTTTATGTCTCGGGGTAAGAAGTGGGGTCTTCCTGGGTCTCCTACCATACAGTCCCTTTTCATTCAGACGCCGACGGATAGTACGGGTTGACACTGTTGTACCCTCAGACTGCAGGGCAGCTTGAACTTGTTTGGATGTTAGTCGAGGTTCTTTATCCAACATCTGCACAATCTTGCGTTGAAATCTCTTGTCAATTTTTCTTTTTCGTCCACATCTAGGGAGGTTAGCCACAGTGCCATGGGCTTTAAACTTCTTGATGACGCTACGCATGGTAGACACAGGAACATTCAGGTCTTTGGAGATGAACTTGTAGCCTTTAGATTGCTCATGCTTCCTCACAATTTGGTTTCTCAAGTCCTCAGACAGTTCTTTGGTCTTCTTTCTTTTCTCCACACTCAATGTGGTACACACAAGGACACAGGACAGAGGTTGAGTCAACTTTAATCCATGTCAACTGGTTGCAAGTGTGATTTAGTCATTGCCAACACCTGTTAGGTGCCACAGGTAAGTTACAGGTGCTGTTAATTACACAAATTAGAGAAGCATCACATGATTTTTCGAACAGTGCCAATACTTTTGTCCACCCCTTTTTTATGTTTGGTGTGGAATTATATCCAACTTGGCTTTAGGACAATTCTTTTTGTGTTTTTTAATTTAAGACAAATGAAATGACGATAATAACACCAAATAATTTGTGTTTGCAATCATTTTCAGGAAGAAAATGAGTATTATCTGACAGACTTGCAGGGGTGTCAATACTTTTGGTCATGACTGTACATCCGTCAGGACATCAGGTGTACAGGAGGGTGCGGTATTGTCCGTACTCCAATACCGCACCTTCCTGTACACCTGATGTCCTGACGGATGTATTTTACATATATTTTCTCCAATAAAGCTCACGAACTTCACAGCTATCTTCGGGTGAGTGCCGCATATTTTCTTGCTTTTTGACTGCATTGTGGACTATTTTCGACATTTTTATGCAGAGCACCACGTACCCACAGCTTTCGTGACACCTGCTACTTGATTTGTCTGCTATTCAGTCCTGCTTAGTAGAATCCGTATCTCTCTAGTGCCGTTCTGTTCCTTATATTCATAAGTATAACCAATGAGCCTCCCGCACATATCCACGATACCAACATATGAGTGTGATCAATGTAATGGGGCTATGTATCCACTGTTGGGAAAAGCTGTATTGCACTATGCTGAATATTACTCGATATGCATGGATAAAATATTATATAAAAATAATAGTTTGCATGTGTTAGATTGTAAGGCATCTAATGTGGAAATTAGTTTTATAGAATTGCACAAAATGGTTTGGTTTTCTGCATTGTATTCGATGTATCATGTATTTGTTGTTATGTGGTATTTTATATACTTAGCACTTTAAGACACACTGGGTAAGGACCTTAGCGGGCTCTGGAGCAGGAGAGGAGTTTAGCTAAAAAAAGCCTACCACTACCACTTGAATTATTTAAATGTGTATTCGGGCGTGTAGTGTAGTGTGAGTATTAATATACTCGTCTACCGCTGCTCTCTCCGGTGTTCTGCTCTTCTCAGTGACATCACTGCACGTAGCGCAATGTGACCCAAAGGAGTCTGCAGAGCTTTGACGTCAGCTAGAAGAGGAGCAGAACGGCGCTGGACATGGGAGCGAGTGGTGGTAGGGCAGAATATTAACACACTCAAACTATATGACATGCACATATGCACATTTAAACAATAAAAATGTTAGTTAGAGGCTTCTTTAATAAAAGGGGAGATGAAAGAGAGAGCTCAGAGTAGGCCATAGTTTGTTTCCAATAAATTTTATTTGGGTACATTTTACAATATCAAGGTAGGGGAAAACGTTATATGCGACAATATAAAATGAGTTGAAATTCAAAATATATAATATTATTGGAGTATGTCAAATAATACCATAGAAACTGTATGAAGAATAATAACAAAAATTTAGACAGGATGGTGGGGAAAAAGGGAAAATGAAAAAAAGGGAGGGTGAACTTGGATATGGTAGGACAAGGGAGAAATTAGGGATAAAACAAGGGAAAGAAGGGGGAACAGGACAAAACAATAGTTCACTGAGAGTGGTGACACGGTAAAGAGCAACAATCTTAAAAGATTACTCCTTGACCTATCCATTGGCTATGGAGTCATATCAGTCAGTTGTAAAGGACTCTGCATGTGGAGAAAACCTGAATTCCATAATTCCCATTTAGGTTTATACTTTATAAGGGAGTTGTTGTTGAAGGCAAAAAACAATTTGAAGGTGTTGTGGGAAGCTAATCTGTCTATTAGCATATTGAGACTGGGAATGGTATAGGTTTTCCACTTGGCACCTATAAGCAATTTGGCAACTGTGAAAATATGAAAGGAGATTAATTTAATATCTTAAGGAAGAGAGTCAGAGTCTAGGGACAAAAGAGAGTTGAGAAAGCATAATTAATTTGTATTTCCCTATTTTAAAAATAAGATCATAAACCTCCTTCCAAAATTTTGGGACACAACACAAAAAAAAGTGCATTATATTACTTTTATATCCACATCCTTTCCAACATGTGTCTGGATAAGACGAGAAAGCTGAGTTGAGTCTAGTAGGGGTAAGATGCCATCTTGCAAGAATTTTAAAATAGTTTTCCTGAATATTGGAGTTGATATTGTTTTTATACATTAATTTAAAGGTTTATTGCCAAGCTTTATTAGAAACATTTTTTTGACATCTTGTTCCCTTTTGAATATGTGATTTTGCTCGACAAATAGGCCACATAGTTTGTGAGGAGAGCGGAACAGTAAAAATAACAAAAAGAAACCCAGGTTTTTATATTGGTAGAATAAAAGAGACCGGAGTGAAACGGGAGACGATACAGCATGGATAGATGAAGATCCTGCTACCCCCAGAATGGATAAGGAGAGAAGGTGGACAAGTTAGGGGAGTACAGAGCCAAAGGTACTGCGATGGAAGCAGGGGTAATAAAAGCGCATTATATTTTTTCAGTCTGGAGTCGCTTTTATCCTGGTGTAACTAAGGCTTTCCGACATGAGTGCCATCAAAAGGTATAAGTCCTCCTGTATGTAAGAGATTGCTTTTCACTGACGTTTTGGGGTGCTGTAACAGATCCCGGCTAATGCGTCCCTTACATCATGACTATGAAGCTACCTGCCTGACACGCTGTATTTATGATTTTCAATAGCAGATGCAATCTTCATATTGGCATGTCCATGTGTTATAAGTACGCTGAAATCTTCTTATAAGCATATTTTACTTCTTGAAGAAGCTCCTTGAGGTTTTTTTGCTGCTTTTGTTTTGCTCTTTAAACGGAGCTAACATGCAACATTATTATTTTTATTTTTTTTTTGCTTCACTGGAAATCTTATCTGGACCGGAATAAAAATGATCCCATTGGCATTAATTCTGCAAAGTAAAGGAAGAAAATTAGGTTTAAGCAAATTAAATGAACTCTGCCCGGAAAAAGCACTTTATAGAACAATTTTAGAAACCTTCATACGATTAAAAACATGTGGAAAGAGGGAGTCTCCTGAGTTTCAAAGGCCAAACACAAGAATTAGATGTCGGTTTCACTTAACTTATGGCAGATCTATGCACACAAAGGCCATATGATGGGACATGGAATAATGGCAACTACATCATCTGGAGTGCTAACCACCGTGTCTCACCATATGGCTCCTCATACGTTACTGGAATACCACAATAGATTATATTATACAGCAACATGACATTCAATACAACCTGGAAAGTTTGGAGTAAAAGTCACACAACAGGACCCCACTGCTATACTGTACGTGAAAAATGACAACAATACATAAATGGGAGGTTACACAAAGCTGTATGAACTCTAAGCTACTATATAGTTCCATAGCTTTTTAACAGAATGGAGAAAATCACGTTAAGTGGGCGGCGCTGCGGAAAGTGAGAAGCCTTGGAGTTTCAGATAAGGTTTTCATTAGTACCAACACGTTTTGGCTCCTTTCTCAAGATTAAGGTCTTTTCATCTTGAGAAAGATGCCAGTCTGGCACCAAAACATGTTGGTAATAACAAAAACCTTATTTGAAGCTCCAAGGCTTCTCATTTGTGGCAGCGCAGCCCACTTAACGTGATTCTCTCCATTCTAGTAAATACATATCTGGAAGGTATCTTGTCCAGCCACAGGGCAGCAGCAGCGGATATTCATGCTTAAACAGGTGTTGTAGTTTCACGCAACATCACCAGGTGAGGGCATCCACCCTCCCAGTAGTGTTTTTTTCAAATGATAATGCCCTATTGTGTGTTCTTTTGCCCCTCTCTAGAGTTCTTCATAGTTCCATAGCTGACACTCAAAATAATGTTTCTACAAACATCAAGAAGAGAATCAACTTGACATTTTGTTGGTTTTGTATTGAAAAACCAGGTGAACCTTTTTGACACCTTAAAATAGGTTTCCACTACATTTTAACTAAAGCTATTTAGACTAATAAGCATAATAAAAAAAAATTAAAAAAAGTACTCACCTTCGCTACTCAACCCTTGCAGCTGAATCTGTCCCTGGACTGCCAGCATCGAGTTCTGACAGGGGCATCACATGACGGCAGTGATTAACCCTGCTGTGGAACCATGGAAAAAAAATCACTGCTTTGGTACCATGGGGTCTATATGATCCCAGGCTAAAATTATCATATTTCATTAAAAAGAACATGCTGGCTGTTCAGAGTAATCAAGTTTTATTCTGTCATCATTTCAGAACAGAGTTATGAAATCAAATGCAACTTTGAAGTGATTTATTTGTCATCATCAAACACAAACTGAAATTTATACCAAAATGCCTTACTAATAACTGAAAGTATTCAAATTCAATAAAAAAAATCACAATAACTGCAACTGTGTGGATTTTAGTAAAAACATAATGATAACGAATGATCTGGCAATAAATGTAGCCCTTGCATTCACTGCACGTCATAGCGCCATGTTCTTCTCAAATTAACTTCTTGCAGTCATTGCAAACAAATCTCGTCTTTTTGTCCTTCGATCGAGGACAAACATAGCACCATTTGCGCTGTCCTGTAACACTGCTGGTGTCACTTGGAGCTAGCCATTGTTCATTTACAATTATATTGCAAAACCTGTGAATAAACAGAAAATATAAATAAAAAAAGTCAGACAATAAAGGTCTATGGGGTCAGGAGAGTCCCAAACACAGAATATTGAAAATAACTTTGAAACAAAATTGAAAAAAAAAATCTAAATATCATCAACATAAGCAGAAATATTTACTTGATAATACATTGAAGGTCAATGTCTGAGATTGACCAGTTTTAGAAATATTTCAATTTATTCAGCGCTGGGATCTATATGACCCCATGGTTCCACAACAGGGTTAAGGACCACAAAGGTCAGAAACGCGCTGCCTTATCTTTTTATGGTTTCCCTCTATACCTCATGAAGTACAGCTGTGTGAACTCTTGTTGATTTTATCTTTATTGGAATAAAAACCTTTCATATGGATAAATCGAGTGCTGTTCTTTTCCTGGACTTATCACATGTGGCTGCAGCCAATCAGTGGCCTCTTTGTGGCTGCAGCGTTCGGATGGAATGAGGACTCGGCTGCAGCCACTCAGCGGCCACTGGCTCATTGCCAAAAATGCTAATAAAAGCACAATTTAAAGAAATATTGATAAATATAATTCATGTACAAGACTCTTAAAATTAAAAGTTTTTTGTAGCAACAGATCTCTGCAATTTAGTGAGTCTATACACAGCATTGTTGATTAGGTTTATTTATCTTCTAGTAGCTGCAATGGGTGTGTGAATATACCAATGAGCCATAACATTTAAGGTCCACTTTGAGCCATGGACCCTACCAGACCTGTCTTGTATTATTGGGCTACAACATGTTAATAGCAGTTCCTTTAATCCCTGAAAATTGTGAGATGAGGACTCCATGGATATGACATTTTTTAGCACATCCAAAAAATGTGCAAATTAATTGAGAAATTTGATTGTCAAGTTGATACCTTGATATCTGTCATGTTCCTAAACATGTGGGAACAGAGCAGACAGATCTGTCTCACACTCCCCAAAAACATAAATAAGTATTAATAAGCACCCATGACTCTGTTGCCTGTTTACCAGCTGACCTTTTCTTGATCATTTTTAGGATTTACCATAACCATTGTATACTGGCATTTTGGAGATGCTCTGACACAGTTATCAATTCATCACAATTTAGCCCTTGCCAAAATCGCTTAGATTCTTATCATGCTTCAAATACATCAATATTATTAACTAATCCTGGTTTTAATAATATGGTTGGTAGATGTGTAAACAGTGTATTGTAGCAGGACATTTACTGAATATTCTGTTAATTTAGTGTGTAAAGAGCCTGGAAAATGATTGAGTTCCTGCCAATTGAGTTGAAAGAGAAGATTCCATTTTGTTTGTCAGCAATGTCCATGGGTTAGGCAATCTGAAAATCTTCATTAGTTGTCACTTACAAGGGCTTTTAAGAAAGGTGATCTTTACCTACATAAGGTTTTCATGTATGGATAGAATTATATCATGTTTCGCTCTAGTGCTGTATCAGATTTTTTTAAAAATTATTGTCAACCATTTAACTAATAGCATTGTTACCTGCTAAAAGGGAATCTGTCAGTAGGATCAATCCTATAAGCCCTCTATATGGGCATGGAGGTCAAATGAAATTGAACAAAATTACATCTTGATATCTGTGGTCCGATGTTGTGAATTCTGTGGCAGAGCTCCCTCCTGTGGTCACAAGTGGTACTTCGGCTGATTCTCTCTGTGAGCTTCTGTTGGTGGAGGGAAGTGGTACTGCGGCTTCTGAGTTTCCTCCCTCAGGTGATCTGGTGAGGTCGTTAGGTGCTTCTCTACTTAACTCCACCTAATGCTTTGATCCTGGCTTCCTGTCAATGTTCCAGTGTTGGACTTGCTTTTCCCTGGATCATTCCTGTGGCCTGCTGCTCTGCATACTAAGTTCTTCTTTGCTATTTGTTTGCTATTTTTTCTGTCCAGCTTGTCTAATTTGTTGCTGGAAGCTCTGGGACGCAAAGGGTGTACCTCCGTGCCGTTAGTTCGGTACGGAGGGTCTTTTTGCCCCCTTTGCGTGGTGTTCTTTAGGGTTTTGTGTAGACCGCAAAGTTACCTTTTCTATCCTCGATCTGTTAAGAAAGTCGGCCTCATTTTGCTGAATCTATTTCATCTCTACGTTTGTCTTTTCATCTTAACTCACAGTCATTATATGTGGGGGGCTGCCTTTTCCTTTGGGGTATTTCTCTGAGGCAAGGTAGGCTTATTTTCTATCTTCAGGCTAGTTAGTTTCTCAGGCTGTGCCGAGTTGCATAGGCAGAGTTAGGCGCAATCCACGGCTGCCTCTAGTGTTGTTTGGAGAGGATTAGGGATTGCGGTCTGCAGAGTTCCCACGTCTCAGAGCTCGTTCTATGATTTTGGGTTATTGTCAGATCACTGTTTGTGCTCTGACCGCTATGTCCATTGTAGTACTGAATTGCTTTTCATAACAGTCCGATTTCTTATTCCAGAGAAATCCACATTTTTCTTAACCCATTATCTACCAATGTCCTTTTTTTTGGGACGTCTAATCTTTAGCTTCTAGCAGCTAAGATTTTAAAAATTTTTATAATCATGTCCGATTTTTTGTGTTGTGTTTGTAAAATGAATGTTTTCAAAATAGGAAATCATGTCATTGTCATTTTTTAATTGAATATTGGGACGCCCTTTTCTGAAAAATTTATACTTGTAAAAATTTTAATTTGGCGAGTAATGGATTAATATGTAAATATCTATGGGCGGGACATTTGATTTGCATGAGAATCAGCTTATTTTAAATGAAAGGGAAAATTACCAGTGTGAGACATGTAGCCCATTTCTATTCACATCCCTAAATTTCCTAATTGCGACATATTTCGGAGAAAACTTTTCCTTTGTCTGCGATACTACTTAAGTAGCTTGCATGTTCTAATAAAGAAGAAATCCTGAGTACACCATACAAGGCTGTGCTGTATTGATTTCCTGAGTGCTCATAGGAGGGTTGATCCTACCGACAGATTCTCTTTTAATATTTTATTTATTTTTGCCCTAGACAAATAACAGCGACAAAAAAATGTATCTAAGTGCTTTATATCGATATTTTCAGATAAATGATCAATATAATACTCAAAAGAACTGAGAATGGCATATTAAGACAAGATGCATATCTTCAGCTAACTGTGACAATTGGTTCCACACTAGAGATGTCGGTTCTACCTGAAGTAATGTTTGTGACAGATTCAGCAGGCTGAGAGCTGTTACCTTGTTTAAAGTTACAATTTTCTGTCCAGGCATGGCGAAATTGGGGTGAGAGGGACCGTAGAGCATGGCTTTGGGCTGCACTCCTCTTCCTGCATACACAAAGCAGTGCTTTAAGTTCTGAGCGGAAGCTCTCGTTCAGCCAGCAGTAGATGAAGGGATTGTAGCAGGTGCTGCTCATGGCAAACCAATGAAAAGCAAAGTATAAAGCATTGTTGCTGCTGATGACTTTGCTGGACATTAGAACAAGGTAGCAGTTTAATGGAAACCAACAAACCGCAAAGACCACAACAACCAACATCAACATCTTTAGAGTCATCTTTTTCTTTCGGCGATGGGCATAATACTGTTCCATGGTAATATCTCCTATGGCATTTCTCAGCCACAATTTCTTTGCCACCATGGTATAGGTGATTGAAATAACAATCAAGGGCAGTACATACAAAAGTACAAATGTAGCCAAGTCCAGATACTTCCAGAAAAGATCAGCTGGATATGGGAAACTGGGAAGACACACCATTCTTACTGTGTTTCTGGAAAAGAAGAGATTAAATGGTTAATAGGGAAAAATCGAAATGTACATTTGTGATTCCTCCACCTTTATCCCTTTTAAAGAGTACATTTCACCATATGTTTCATGTTAAACTGGACACACAATGTTATAGTAGCTGCACAGCAGAACAAAACATTTTTTGTTTTGTTTGGTTTTTATTCCTCCCCTCTAATAATACAGGAGGTTAGACCAGGAGATCAGGCAGTCTGTCATACATCGCACACACTGAGATATCTGCTCTAAGCTATGATGGGCATGCTCTTCTTTCCTCCTTATGATTCATCAGCACCATACAGGGAGAAATACTCACCTCCAGTGCAAACTATCTGATAACACCTACTTGGACTTAAAAAAAGTTAACTCATTATGTGCAAAATACTTTGGCTGCTACTATCTCTGTAACCGAAAGGAGAAAATGAAAAAAAAAAACATTTTATTCCACTCTGCAGCCAATATTACGTGCTGTGTCCAGTTCAACATGAAAACATAGCGAGAGTTTTAATTTAAATGATAAATACATTTTTTATATACATTGCATTACTTTATATTATAAAGGTTATATATACTAGATTCCTTGTTAGGGTGTCGATCCAGGGAACTAGTCTGATTGCCAAATATGGAGTCGGGAAGGAATTTTTTCCCCAATGTGGAGCTTACTGTTTGCCACATGGGTTTTTTTTGCCTTCCTCTGGATCAACATGTTAGGGCATGTTAGGTTAGGCTATGAGTTGAACTAGATGGACTTAAATTAGTCTTCCTTCAACCTTAAATACTATGTTACTATGTTATTATAATATGTCCTACAAATCTAATTCTAT
Organism: Ranitomeya imitator; assembly: GCF_032444005.1. NCBI lineage: Eukaryota > Metazoa > Chordata > Amphibia > Anura > Dendrobatidae > Ranitomeya > Ranitomeya imitator. The sequence goes on from NC_091283.1 coordinate 145,937,207, forward strand.
ACTACAAAACCGATGGGAACCTAATTGGTTGATATCAGAAAACCGTTTCAAATATAGATGTGCCCACCATTGCCTATATGTGAATTTCGCTTTTCAAAGTACAAATTCAACACAATAACGCACCATGTTTGCAAAATCGGACTACCGTTACAGCCACTTGGTGCCTGATATAGACTCGTAAAGAGCAAACAACTCTCAAATATTGTGAAATTATTTTTTTTTCATCTTGAGAGATGAAGAAATAAGTAAGGAAGGATACATTTTATGTGCATTTTAACCACTAAAACGCACATCAAACATTTGCATTGCTAAAAACAATGCAAATCCATTTTCTCTCTTCTCCATTTACACTCTAGGCAATAGTAAAATTGGGGTGTCCCATTTGAGCAACCCTTAATATTCCCTGTAAGGCAATAATATAGTATGTAGACATTGTAAAGTTGTTACCGCTCTGTAAGCATGCAGTATGACCATCCATATGCAGTGAAATGCCTTACAGAATTGATAGCAAATAAAATAACTAAAGGGTATTCCAGTTTCAGCACATAAAGCTTACTCATTTTGTAAGCAAAAATTAAAGAGATAGTCAAAGGCAAAGTCAATTTCACTCTAATTCATTATCCATTTAGTGCCATAATCTAAACTATTTTCTAATGTATTTGCATTAAAAATTCCATAAACTTCCCTACCTGTTATTCCAATTTTGTTCACTACTTCCTTTCTGATGACGCTTTGTTTGAGAATCCTTATGCATGAAGCATTATCAGGGGGCAGATGCTGCGGTCACTGCTGAAGCCTCTACCCCCTCCCGGAAATGAAGCATCATCAGTGACGTTCATTTCAGGGGCAGGGCTAGTCCCTGCCCTGCACACTGTGCAATGTGCACTATCACAGTGTGCGCTCTGTTGTCAGCTCAGATCAGTAGTAATGAGCCAGGAACAAAGCGATGTCACAATACCCGGCGTGTAGGGAAAAGTGACGTCACTTTCAGAGCAACGCAGACAGCGCGCTGTCATTGTGTACCATCGCTCACTGCACAGCGAGCAGTGACAGCAGGGACTAGCCCATGCCATGTACGAACATCGCTAATGACTCTTCGTTTCAGGGAGGGGGCAAAGGCTGCAGCAGTGATTGCAGCCTCTGTCCCCTGACGATGCTTTATTTGAGTATCCCAGCATGCACTGGGGATTCTCAAATGAAGTATCATCAGAAAGAAAGTACGGAAAAAAATAGAATAGGGAACTTTCTTTTAATATAAGTATATTAGAAAATTGTTTAGATTATGGAACTAAATAGTTAAGGATTTAGAATGAAAATTATTTTGCCTTCCGACCAGTCTTTCAAACAACTTTGTCATGCTTTGTATATCAATTCCTACAGGCTTTCAATATCTTTATGAAATTTAATGAAAATCCAGGTTATTTTTTATCATTTCTTGAAAATGTATTCTGCTTTTAATAATCACAAATAGAGAGATCATTCCGATAACTATACTGTAATAAATGGGCACATGACCAGCCAGGTTGATTTTCACATTAAAAATAAATAATGCATGCAAGTTATTTTTAAATGAAAGATCTTGAAATTCATGAAGTATTATTCGACATAATATATTAGAAAATCACTGAACTTTTAACAATCAATATGCTACATTTACAGAAATCCTTTAATACCCTGTGAGGTAAGACATGGGCCATTTGTGCTCTTACCTAGTATATAATATTAAATACACAAATTGTCTCTTCAGAGAGGAAGAGGAATAGAACTCTAGTGCCAACTATTGGAAGTAGCAATCCTAAAAGTCCATATTGATCCTTTAACAAGCCTTGCAATATGACTTAGGATAGAAGCCAAACCAGAATCTCAATTTGCAGACACATGTTTGAGGGTGTTGCCTCTCATCAGAGCAAAGTAAGAGATCTAGTTTGGCTAGGTGAGAGACTTAACACTGGGATTTAAAGGGTAACCTTTCTCCTTGCAGACAGTGACAAGCCAGGTCTGCCTTTTCATTCTCCACAAGGGCAAATGTTACCCCTTAGATCATAGTTTAAGATTATATGCCATGGCATTGTTTATAAGAAACTAATGACCGCATTGTTAAAATACTTCTAAAATGAAATGAGAATAGCTTGTACATTTTACATTACACTTCAACCTTTATAAAGAAATGTCCACAGAGATCCGATTTTGTAATTATAACCTGTCATCAAGTTCTTAGTTCTGATATTGAAGCTGTCGTGAACAAACTTCATTTTATTTATAGGTAGAAAAGCCTCCTGGAAATAACTGCAAGCCCAGGTTCACATTATCAAAACAGAAATAATTTGTTTCTCCGAACACTTGATAGAACTTAATCGTTCCACCGACATTCCCTGTAGAACAAATGTTCCTGTTCATGTAAACGCTCCAATTATTCTAATGTAACATTTTCCTCTTCGATTTATTTATAGCCGAAATTGTATCGGAGCGTAATATTTATATATGGTCTTTGGAAATAGATGAGCAAAGTACGATGTTTCTCATAATGAGACCAGATCCAACAGCCACTCAATCAGCATTAAAATTAATTGTACTCTACTCAATGAAAAAATAATGGTGGAGCCATCTTACCCGATGTAAAACTGTTCTAATTTCTGGTACACCGCGTGGGGCAATGAGAATCCACTTGCCATGAACCAAATGACAATAATACTGATAATTCCTTTCACTGTGGACATTCTAGGCTTGAGCGGATGCATTATAACCTGCAAGAAAAGATACATTTTGCCATAATGAATCAGCCAAATACAAGTATTTTACATGTATTCCATTAGAGTCACCTTCATTTTTAAAATGATCTTTCTTATTCAGCTCCAATTTCATAGTCTTGTGTTCATTCACATTACATAAAGGGCTTCTTAGTAGTATTTCTCTCTCCACCTATGCTCCTCTTTTAGCTATTTTAGCGTTGAACACTAGGTTAATAATATGCATTCGTCACAAACTACTTTGCCCGTTCTTACATACATCACTTTTTTTTCGGTAACTACTTGATTATTTAGTTTATGTGATATAATGTGATCTCAACACATGGCAGCAGTCATTTTGTGCTTCAAAACACATAAGATATTAATGAACGCCATTAGGAATATTTAGATCAATTATATTTAAATTCCAACAACATTGGCAAGAGGAGATATGATGACGAATTTAACGGGGTTGTCCTCCAAACAAAGTACATTTTAATGAATAGATCTTGTAGTAATAATAATTTCTACTGACCATGGTGGACACAAAAGAGTATGCAGACAGTACAGTATGGGATCTCAACTGCTGGTTCAACCTATCCCACACTGTCCTGTCTCTCTTTTGCGTGCCCCGCTGGCCAAAAAAATTAATATTACTCCAAGATCTATTAAATAAAATGTATTTTATTCCTTGGGCAACCCAGTTCAGTTTCAGGAATGTCCTTTAAGTATATTAAAGTGGTTTACTGGGAAAAAGAAGTTTCCAAAAGGCTTGGATCTGTAAAAAATAACAAACCATTTAATACTTACCAATCAGCGCACACCTGGATCCAGCGCAGGCCACTCTGTGATGTGCACTGACACAGGAAGAGAAAACAATTGTTCCACCAGCAATAGGACCTGTTATTTTCATCAGAAAAGCATTTGATGAAAATAGTGAGATACTTTACACCTACCAACACTTTCGTGACATTTCATTGTAAAAAAAAAAATTACACTTTCCTGGGCAGACTTTCTCTAAGTCTTTGGAGAGTGTCTGTGGGATTTTTTGCCCAGTCACTCAGAAGAACATTTGTGAGGTCAGATTTTGTTAGTGGAGAAGAAGCCCCAGCTCAAGATCCACATGCACAAGAGGACTATGTGAATCCTAAACTCACGCATCAGCCTTGTAATCCCAAATGCTTCTTTGATATACAGGTGCTTCTCACAAAATTAGAATATCATCAAAAAGTAAATTTTTTCAGTTCTTCAATACAAAAAGTGAAACTCATCTATTATATAGAGTCATTACAAACAGAGTGATCTATTTCAAGTGTTTATTTCTGTTAATGTTGATGATTATGGCTTACAGCCAATGAAAACCCAAAAGTTATTATCTCTTTAAATTAGAATAATTAACAAAAAACACCTGCAAAGGTTTCCTAAGCATTTAAAAAGGTCTCTTAGTGTTAGGTGCCGGGATTCTTCCGCTGCGCGGGATGGATCCCAAGCCTTATCTGCCCCTGCGGTCTCCCATTCAGGCCCAGCTGGTGGGATTGTAGCTTAGCACAGACTTCAGCCCCAGCGTCTTGCACTGCTTTGTAGTGTTGATGCAGTTACTGCTGGCTCTCCAGCTAAGTCTATTTTAACCAGTGGTATACAGAGGTAGCCCTACCCTCTGAAGTCTAAGTCCAGAAATCATCTTACTGAGCATGTCCATGATGTGACGCCTTTTCATTGGTACTCGAATGCTGACTGCTCTTCTGATGTGGCAGCTCCAGATTGGCCCACAGGCGACGCTCCATCCATCTGGATGTGAGTGTTTGGGGTGGAGCCTAGTGCATAAAGGGCTTGCAACGCTGCACGTGGGCGTGCTAGCATCATAGGTGTATGTATGTGTGTGGATACACTACCACTCTGTTTGCACGTTTGTGTGCCACTCTTTACCTGTGACTGTGTGTCTAGCCAGGCAATGTAGAGTGGGAAATGCCCGCTTGGCTTAGCATCTGTCTCTGGTTGTGTGTGTGGTTAGCACAACTGAGTGGCAGAGCATGCCCAACCACTAGCCTAGACTTTCCTGGGAGAGTGATAGAGTTCCACACCTAGTTTGTCATTTCCCTCGACCTCTGTGGGTTTAACAGGGTATTGCACTTTAGTTATATTTTCTGTGCCACTCAGTGGTTAGCTGAGTTTGGTACTTATATTTTTTAGTGCTGCTCAGTGGTTAGCTGAGCTTGGCACTCTACGTCACCCTCATTCTGTGTGGTTTTATCGCAGTACGTTTTATCCATCATTATTCACATTAGCAGCAGTTATTCATCTCTGCACGGTGGACACAGGGTTGCAATTGCACTTTATAGTTTAATTTAATTTAGTGCAATCCACCAACCCTAACACTTAGTCTGTTTGAGTAAGCTCCACAATCATGGGGAAGACTTCTGACATGACAGATGTCCAGAAGGCAGTCATTGACACAGTCCACAAAGAGGGTAAGCCACAAAAGGTCATTGATAAAGAAGCTGGCTGTTCACAAAGTGCTGTATTCAAGCATGTTAAAGGAAAGTTGAGTGGAAGGAAAAAGTATGTGTAAGAATCGGGCTGCACTCAGATGTCGTCCGAGTGCAGTCCAGAAACTACTACTACTGTGACTAATGTGACAATGGCGGAGACGTAAAGGAACGAAGGGGTGGACCCACTGGACCATGACAATGATCCTCCCACGGGCGAGCTGACCAGATGGAACCGCCCCCTATACAGGGAGCGTTAGGGGCAGACCCGCGAGAGACTATCGCCACGGCAGCTGGAAGACAAGGTGAAGTAGTGGTACAAGAAAGAAACACAAATCCGGAAGATAACTGAGGACAGGCTGGAGAGAGAAGCAGGGACGGTGCTGAAGAAGCGGACTAGCAAGCAGGAGTACGTGGAGATAAACCAAGAAGCACAGGGTCAGGCAAATGAGACGCAGGACAATAGTGCGGCCAAGGTCAGTTGCAAGTACAAATGATCACAAGGCAAGGTTTGGAGGAAGAGGCGGACTAATAAGGCCAGCGCTGTGAGCACTTCTGGGTTGGAGTCCTCCAGGGAAAAGAGAGGAAAAGATAGAGCGGCAGGGAGACTCTCAGAGACATATGGGCACAGTGCTGAACCAAGCGTGCGCACGCAGCCGGCGAGAAGCAGAGTCCGGGAGCGCACGCAGATGAGAGGATGCCGGATGGGAATCCGCAGCAAAGGAGGCGCGCCGAGGCGCCGAAGACAGGTGAGTGCAAGAGGGAGCGGTGGAAGCGAAGATGTAACAGTATGGTAGAAAAAAAGTGCACAAACAACCAAGATAATAGCAGCTTTGAAAGGCCATTGGGGGAGATTCACAAGGAGTGGACTGCTGATTGCTTCAAGAGCCACCACACACAAAGATGTATCCAGGAGATGGGCTACAAGTGTCGCATTCCTTGTGTCAAACCACTCATAACCAATAGACAATGCCAGAAGCGTCTTACCTGGGCCAAGGAGAAAAAGAACTGGACTGTTGCTCAGTGGTCCAATGTGTTGCTTTCAGATGAAAGTAAATTTTGCATTTCATTTGGAAATCAAGGTCCCAGAGTCTGGAGGAAGAGTGGAGAGGCCACAATCCAAGCTGCTGGAGGTCTAGTGTGAAGTTTCCACAATCAGTGATGGTTTGGGGAGCCATGTCGTCTGCTGGTGATGCTTCATTGTGTTTTATCAAGACTAAAGTCAGCGCAGCCGTCTACCAGGAAATTATAGAGCACTTCATGCTTCCCTCTGCAAACAAGCTTTTTGGAGATGGAAATTTCATTCTCCAGCAGGACTTGGCACCTGTCAACACTTCCCATAGTACCAATACCTGGTTTAAAACAACAGTATCACTGTGCTTGATTGGCAGCAAACTTGCCCGACCTGGAATTGTCAAGTGTAAGATGAGACACCAGACCCAACAATGCAGATGAGTAGAAGGCTGCTATCAAAGCAACCTGGGCTAACATAATACCTCAGCAGTGCCACAGGCTGATCGCCTCAATGCCACGCCACATTGATGCAGTAATTGATGCAAAAGGAGCCACGACCAAGTATTGAGTGCATTTACTGAACATACATTTCAGTAGGCCAACATTTCAGATTTTAAAATCATTTTTCAAGCTGGTGTTATAAAGTATTCTAATTTACTGAGATAATGACTTTTGGTATTTCATTGGCTGTCAGCCATAATCATCAACATTAACAGAAATAAACACTTGAAATAGATCACTCTGTAATGACTCTATATAACATATGAGTTTCACTTTTTGAAGAACTGAAATAAATTAATTTTTGGATGATATTCCAATTTTGGAGAAGCACCTGTATATGTGTGAGTGTGTGTGTGTATATATGTACAGTATAATCTATACTGGTGCGAAACCGGCTAAATAAGATTAAAATAGATAAATCTCCGGGTCCAGATGGCATACACCCACGAGTACTAAGAGAACTAAGTAATGTAATAGATAAACCATTATTTCTTATTTTTAGTGACTCTATAGCGACAGGGTCTGTTCCGCAGGACTGGCGCATAGCAAATGTGGTGCCAATATTCAAAAAGGGCTCTAAAAGTGAACCTGGAAATTATAGGCCAGTAAGTCTAACCTCTATTGTTGGTAAAATATTTGAAGGGTTTCTGAGGGATGTTATTCTGGATTATCTCAATGAGAATAACTGTTTAACTCCATATCAGCATGGGTTTATGAGAAATCGCTCCTGTCAAACCAATCTAATCAGTTTTTATGAAGAGGTAAGCTATAGGCTAGACCACGGTGAGTCATTGGACGTGGTATATCTCGATTTTTCCAAAGCGTTTGATACCGTGCCGCACAAGAGGTTGGTACACAAAATGAGAATGCTTGGTCTGGGGGAAAATGTGTGTAAATGGGTTAGTAACTGGCTTAGTGATAGAAAGCAGAGGGTGGTTATAAATGGTATAGTCTCTAACTGGGTCGCTGTGACCAGTGGGGTACCGCAGGGGTCAGTATTGGGACCTGTTCTCTTCAACATATTCATTAATGATCTGGTAGAAGGTTTACACAGTAAAATATCGATATTTGCAGATGATACAAAACTATGTAAAGCAGTTAATACAAGAGAAGATAGTATTCTGCTACAGATGGATCTGGATAAGTTGGAAACTTGGGCTGAAAGGTGGCAGATGAGGTTTAACAATGATAAATGTAAGGTTATACACATGGGAAGAGGGAATCAATATCACCATTACACACTGAACGGGAAACCACTGGGTAAATCTGACAGGGAGAAGGACTTGGGGATCCTAGTTAATGATAAACTTACCTGGAGCAGCCAGTGCCAGGCAGCAGCTGCCAAGGCAAACAGGATCATGGGGTGCATTAAAAGAGGTCTGGATACACATGATGAGAGCATTATACTGCCTCTGTACAAATCCCTAGTTAGACCGCACATGGAGTACTGTGTCCAGTTTTGGGCACCGGTGCTCAGGAAGGATATAATGGAACTAGAGAGAGTACAAAGGAGGGCAACAAAATTAATAAAGGGGATGGGAGAACTACAATACCCAGATAGATTAGCGAAATTAGGATTATTTAGTCTAGATAAAAGACGACTGAGGGGCGATCTAATAACCATGTATAAGTATATAAGGGGATCTGTTTATACCAAGGAAGGTGACGGGCACAAGGGGGCATTCTTTGCGTCTGGAGGAGAGAAGGTTTTTCCACCAACATAGAAGAGGATTCTTTACTGTTAGGGCAGTGAGAATCTGGAATTGCTTGCCTGAGGAGGTGGTGATGGCGAACTCAGTCGAGGGGTTCAAGAGAGGCCTGGATGTCTTCCTGGAGCAGAACAATATTGTATCATACAATTATTAGGTTCTGTAGAAGGACGTAGATCTGGGTATTTATTATGATGGAATATAGGCTGAACTGGATGGACAAATGTCTTTTTTCGGCCTTACTAACTATGTTACTATGTTACTATGTTACTATATCACAAAAGTGAGTACAACCCTCGCATTTTTGTAAATATTTTATCATGTCATTTTAATACAATGTAAAGTAGTCAGTGTAAATTTGTGGGTGTGCCCTCTAACTCAACACACAGCCATGTCTAAACAGCTGGCAACAAAAGTGAGTACACCCGAGTCAAAATGGCCAAATTGTGCCCAATTAGCCATTTTCTCTCCCCGGTGTCATGTGACTCATTAGTGTTAAAATGTCTCAGGTGTGAATGGGGATCAGGTGTGTTAGATTTAGAGTTATATATAAACTTTACTCGTTGAACATATGGCTTATGAAAGGTCTCACTGGACTTTTGATAGTTTTCTATCTTTGAATGCCACCTGCTTTATTTTTATGCTATCTGTATATATGCAGCGCCCCAGAGTCCTAGTCGTTGCAGTAATGTCGCTCGGCCACTAAGGGGAGTGATGTTATGTCTGATTGCACTAAAGGAGTTCACCTGACCAGGTATCACAGTCACACATTACACTTCACACTCCGGCCAGCAAGGGGAGCAAAAGGCACTATGTATTAGGCCACTCCTCACACTGGTAAAACTGGGGGTTGGATAGGTAGTTAGGACAGAAAGCAGCCTGGGAGAGTCCAGGGAGGACCTGTCAGGGGTGGGTTCCTGGCAGGTACCTAGCAGAAGGACAGAACGTGATGGAGCCGCGCCTGCACTACCTTGCGGCGGCATCCTAAGAAAGGACACAAAGCAAAGGATATTGTGGAGAAGTGAGAAACGAGATCACAGCACAATAGAGAACCAGTAGGAGTCGTGCCCCGAGAACGGCAACATCCTACTGAGGCGCGCAGCCGGTGGCCAGGACGCCGAGGAAGTAACTGACTCCAAGCATTACTTCAAACAGAGACAGGACAGTTGATTATAAGTTGGCTGTCTACCTTAGATCACCTAAGAAGACATAGGGGGCAAACGTGAAGAGGGGCGCCTCTAGGGTCCCAGAATAGCTCCGAGCCTTCCCGTCAAACGGGTGCATCCTATCCAGATAAACTTGGGGGACGGAGAAGAGAAAGAGCGAATGCAAAAGTTGTGAGGACTATCCCGAATGCTCAGCAGGGAAGGACTACAACACACAGGCGCTAGTTGGTAGGCACTGATTTCCACCTGCAAAGGGAACTCTGGATGTGCCTTCGGACCGGCCGGACTCAGCCAGCCCGGTTAGCAGTGCTCTGGATTGCGGATCCCGAAGTCTTTAGTAAAAGGTAAAGAGACTGCAACCCTGTGTCCTCGTTATTACCCGCGCCTCACATCATTACCACCTACACTACTGTGAAGCCCTGGGGATATACTTCACCTGTGGGAAGGTATACCATCTAGCTGCCATAACACCACCCCAGTGGGCCCCAAGCAGCGTCGGTCACCCTGACCGAATACCACAGGTGGCGTCACGAAAACTTGGCCGACTTTCATCACTCTTTTCATTGGACGCCCCTTAGCAGGGTCACGGACCGGGTCCAGCCACCGTGACAACCCTAGAACCGAGACAGAGAGGACAGGTACCCCACTGCCCTGCATCTGGGGGCGCTCCATATACTGTATATATATGTATATATATATATATATATATATATACACACACAGTATGTGACTGTGTATAGTTTTTCTTGATAATGTGTATAGTATTTATATTTATAGTTTGATGTAATTCAGGCAAAACGTAGACATGGAAGTATATACCGTTTACATGATGTTTACACTATGGAGGAACACAGAATAAGTAACTGCTGCTGTTTGTGTACTATGCACAGTATATACATATACTATATACATCTTGGCATGCTAGCAATGAGGTTATTAATGGTTGTCTGAGATATTTTGCCATGTTGAATGCAATTGTGAAAAGCAAGTAATTAAGATCAACTGCAGTCCGTTCCCTTTGCAATTGCCATCCAATAACATCCACTTCAGACTTTGCAGCACGTTTAGGCAATGCAGGTTACTCCTGCTACATGAGAAAAATACATCCTGACATTGTCTTTTTGAAAAATAGCTCTTAGGATACTTTTGGAGGAATGACTGTACCACTGGCTCCATTACAGTGGGGAAAAAAGTATTTAGTCAGTCACCAATTGTGCAAGTTCTCCCACGTACAAAGATGAGAGGCCTGTAATTGACATCATGGGTAGACCACAACTATGAGAGTCAAAATGAGAAAACAAATCCAGAACACCACCTTGTCTGATTCACCTTGTCTGATTTGGCAAGATTTATTTTTCAAATTATGGTGGAAAATAAGTATTTTGTCACCTAAAAACATGCAAGATTTCTGACTCTCACAGACCTATAACTTCTTCTTTGAGAGGCTCCTCTGTCCTCCACTTATTACCTGCAGTAATGGCACCTGTTTGAACTTGTTATCAGTATAAAAGATATCTGTCCACAACCTTAAACAGTCTGACTCCAAACTCCACTATGGTGAAGACCAAAGAGCTGTCGAAGGACACCAGAAACAAAATTGTAGCCCTGCACCAGACTGGGAATACTGAATCTGCAATAGTCAAGCAACTTGGTGTGATGAAATCAACTGTGGGAGCAATAATGAGAAAATGGAAGACATACAAAGCCACTGATAATCTCCCTCAATCTGGGCCTCCACGCAAGATCTCACTCCGTGGGGTCAAAATAATCATAAGAACGGTGAGCAAAAATCCCAGAACTACACAGGAGGACCTAGTGGATGACCTGCATAGAGCTGGGACCACCATAACAAAGGCTACCATCAATAACACACTACACCGCCAGGGACTAAGATCCTGCAGTGCCAGATGTGTCCCCCTGCTTAAGCCAGTACATGTCTGGGCCCGTCTGAAGTTTGCTAGAGAGCATTTGGATTATCCAGAAGAGTATTGGGAGAATGTCATATGGTCTGATGAAACCAAAGTAGAACTGCTTGGTAGAAACAAAACTCGTCGTGTTTGGAGGAGACTATGCTGAGTTGCATCCAAAGAACACCATACTTTCTGTGAAGCATGGGGGTGGCAACATCATGCTTTGGGGCTGTTTCTCTGCAAAGGGGCCAGGACGACTGATATGTGTACATGAAAGAATGAAAGAGATAGAGAATGTAAAGTTTTACCTCCTTACCCACTTTTTTCCTTTATCATGCTTCATTTTCAGGTAAACGAATAATTTGTTTTTATTTAATCTCCCAAACCTGCTATACTATCCATACCTCTTTATATGGAGATGGCACCTGTTTAAGGCTGACATCTACTACTTGACAATTTTTCCTATTCTCATGTTTTCAGACGTATCCCCAATATTTGTTCATATTATGCCCAGTTATTGTTTTCATATGCCTATACCCTAACTATAGAACTAATGCTCTTTAGATACATTGTGCTGCACACTGTGCTTAGCTATCTCCGGCAGTCCCATAGAGAATGAATGGAAAGGAGATGAGCTCCTTTAACAAGAAGCTCTTTAGAGGCCTATTCTCATGATCATTGGGGTCTCAGCAATCAGCGATTGCGAATAGATAATGGATATTATTAAGACCTGGCAGAAACCCTGTAAGATGAAACATAACAGAAAAAGCAGAGATTATGCAGTCAGTTTCCTGAAGAACATTTGGAAAGTTGCCATGAAAAAATTCAGAATAAAAATTGTAGGTCATTACACTTGCAATCACACAAGCAATGATTCTCTCTTCTGAGAAAATTGAATCAATCGTGTAAATGACACTCAGCTCAAACTCTAAATGGAGCTAGAGCCGAGTGCCTGCTTAGTTTGCCCTGAGTCTCTCGGACGAGAGAATAGAATCGAATCACAGGTACGGAGAACTTCAAGAGAATCTGGCACCACAATTTACCTTTCTAAATTATTGTTACGGTCATACAGGTTATAGCCTGCTGAAAAAAGTCCTACCTGTATGTCTCATATCAGATACCTTATTGTTGATAAATCATCTTTTATCACATTATTTAAACTAACTCTTCCAGGCTTTGAAGAGGACGCTGTCTAGAAGATAACTCTGCCTCCAGAGATTATTTTGCATGAACGGGAGTTACCAGTGTGATGTATAATGGCCGCCTGACGAAGGCAGACGCCGAAACGCGCATCGGGGTAGGGCGCATCCAGGGGACGGTTCCCATAAAACAACAGGTAACTATCATGTGGCCTCATATGTGACTCGTTATTAGTCAGCAGCACATAATTGTATGTACTTCATTGCTGCTTGCTTATGAATTGGCTGCCTAGGCCCCCAGCATGATTGCACCAGCAATGTACCTATCTATGCACTAATAGATACACCTGTTATACCACTCTTTCATTGATTCTGATTTCAACTGTGGCATTTATTTATTTATGGGAATAATTAATGAGCTACATAAATTTGCCTTTAATTAAATACTTTAATCAATTCAGTTTTATGTGTTACCAGTTTATTGTAATCGGTTTTTGTTCGTCCCCTGGCATAGTGCTCTCTTTTTGGTATTGTGTTTTCCCCCACCTACCCTATGTTGTTCCATATCCTTAATAAATATCACTATTCAGCAAATTATTGGGCATTATTTAGGTTCTTCTGTTCTCGTTCCATTGCTTATGATAGTTAGAGTCACACTTTGGTAAGTCCCCCTTTTATTAAAAATAAGCTCTGGAGGCAGAGTTTTCTTCCGGGCACCATCCTCCCCAGGGCCTGGAAGAGGTAATTTACATAAAGTGAAAAAAGATGGTTTCTCAACAACAAGGCATCTGATATGAGGCATACAGGTAGGAGTTTTTCAGCAGTCTATATCCTATATGCCCATATTAAAGATAAATGCTGCAAAAGTGATGAAAGAATTGACACGCTGAAGATTTCAAAGACCCTGCCATTTTCAAGTTCAGTCTGGAAAAAAAATCTAATGTTTGCATAAGATTTATGAAATCTCCTAGCTTTTGTTGGAATGGTAAAAAAGCAGCTTTTAATTTGCATAAAAAGCAGCAAAAAAATGGTACAAAAACGCTGCATGTTAACATAGACTAAGAGTAACACCAGGAGTCAAAACTAGGAAATGCACGGAGGAATGTGGATTAAAAAAAGAATGCAAAAGGCAAACACAAACAATTAATGTGGATGCATGTAGCAGGTTATGGGCAGTGACTGTACAGAGGTGGATAAGTGCAATGAGTTAATGAGTGAATAGTAGACTTTGCTGACATCATCTGACCCAGACCAGGAGAAGAATTATGTTGCATAGCAACAGGGCAAAGGATTGAGCCAGAATTCTCATTTAGTTAGGACCATAACACTCTTACAAACTTTGTACCACATCCATTACATTTAGACATGATTCTGTCTTGCTCAACAAAAAGGCATGGGAATGGTGCGTGTCTACTCTAATTTTACATTGCCTTACATTTTCTTTTAATTCAGGTAAATCTACCTAAATGCCAGGCTATTTCATTATTGAAGTATTCCTTTAATCAAATGAAGCGACTTTTGGAGTTTTTTTATGCCATTTTTGCTTAGCTCAAATTTTTGCTAGAAATTTTACTCTAGTCTTTGACTGGAGTAAGGCACGTGCAAGGTGCACATGGAGGCGCACTAATTCATTAAGAGTTCTACTCCTCTTATTGAATCAGGAACATGCACTCCATCATCCCCTTACCAAGACAAGAGTGAAAAATGCCATTCCTAAAGAATTGGGTCCTTAATTTATTTATTTTGATTGATATACAATGTTTAGCTTTATGTGTAAATTATTCAACTAACAATTTTTCTGGAAAAAAATAAATATGAGAAATAAGAAAAAGTAAAATATACACAGTACCAATATTCCCAATATAGGATGCCGCGCTAAAAGAGGAAACAACTATTTGTGACTGAAACATGAAACATGAAAACGGTGAATAATCAGTTGTATTACCTTGTAACTGTAACTGGCTTATCCACCGTGAAGAAAGTGAGCTGTTGCTGCAACCGTGCTGTTCACACTGTTGAGAGGAGAAGCGGCGTATTTGCAGACCACAAAAGCAAGGGAGCGTCCTCCCGATATGGTAAGTCCCCTGCGCGCACGCTGCTGGATGTGGCGGCAAGCATCCTCGGCCGATGGCACCGCCGTGCAGTCGCGTGGTGTGCCGGGGGCGTGGCTAAAGCAGTGACGTCACCTGTCCAACTGATGAACACTAGTGTCACGATACACACCGTGATCGTCACCCCTACGTCACCGATTGGGGTGACTTTAGGCCAACAGACAGTTATCACATGTGCAGGGAAAGGCTCCTATATCCCTGGCAAAGGGATCAGGGGAGCCTTAAGAGCAGGCCCCGCCTTCCCCCCTCTTTGACAGGTGATATAGGAGTGGCAGTAGTTTGACACATCTGTCCCCATCTTAGGCCAATAGTAGTGTTGAGACTGCCGGGCCTTAGTTTTGCTGATCCCCAAGTGTCCAGCTAGCGGGATCTCATGGGCAATCGGTAACAACTCACCCCGGAATTGCTGCGGGACGATCAGCTGTCTTTCCCTCAACCACTCCTTTTGTGATTCTCCGGGTACTGTCTCCCAGTACAACCTTCCTTGTTCACAGAGCACCCTCTCCTTATCAGTCACGGAGGTGGGTGTCTCAGCGAGTTGTCTCAAACTCTCTAGGCTCACATTTGTGTGCAGAGCGGCCTGAAACTCCTGGCTAGGAGAAGCCAGAAGCGATGTCAGGGTCCCTTCCCCACGGGAACCCTCTGGGACCTGCTCTGGGTCCACCTCTGGTTCAGTCACAACGATGACTGAGGAGGGTCCGGAAGGCAGACAGTTATCTGTGTTCCGGGCACTCTGACTGTGGGTGACAGCAGCTACATAGGCTGTCTCCCCGGGGATTTCCACAGACCCATCAGCCGACGCTGATATGGGTGCTACCTCCCCATCCACCCCCAACACTTCAGGGGCAGTGCTACTTATGGGCCAGTTACCTTCCTCGGTGGCACTGGTCAATTTCATGGCATCACCTTTCTCACGGTTCCCATGCTTCTCCCCATTTCCTGTAGCACCGACACTTGCCCCTGCTAGGGGTTCCTCAGCCGTCTCACTCCACAGAGCGACAGGGCTGAGCATTCCTGTACCTATGGACACATCAACTTTCACAGAAAAAATCATTATCAGGTTCAGTTGGCACAGGTACAACATTTTCACCATCAATCCTAGGGACAAAATGGTTATCAGATGCATCATTACAAGATAAAGCATGGTCAGGCAACAAATGCGATTTCCCATCATCATCATCATCATCAAGGTTAATGTTACCCTTATTAGCAGATTGGGGAGGGGTGTCAGGGACGTAGTATGCAACCATCCTCCCCAAATCAGTCCCCAACAAAACATCAGTGGGCAAATTTTCAGACAGCCCCACTTCCTTCACCTCGCTCCCGACACCCCAATCAATATAAACTCGGGCCATTGGCAAGGGACAGCTGATGCCCCCAATCCCAGTGACAGTTAGGGTTTTCTCTGGAATTATTTCTTCAGGGGCCGCCAGTTCTGGTCGGATGAGGGTTCGTTCAGCCCCGGTGTCCTTGAGGCCAGTAGCGCCATGGCCTCCCACAGTGATGTGCTGTACGTTGTCACACACCCTCCCAGCCACCCCACCCACCAAAAGAACTGCTGCATTAGGCCCTGGGGCCTCGGTTGGGGGGTTCTTTTGCTTGTCCGGACAGTGGGGACTGATATGACCAGTCCGCTTGCAGAAGAAACACTGGTGAGGTTCGGTGGTAGGTCTGGTGCTGTTGGCCACAGGGACAGGACCTCTGGTGTGTTGACTGGCAGGGGTACTGGCGTTGGTTGCAGGCTTACCCCCTCTCCAGCTGGTGGTGACTGGCTTCCACACTTCCGATCTACGGTTGGCCTCATAGGCATTGGCAATCTGCGCTGCTTTCATCACGTCTTTGGGTTCTCTGTCCATCACAAACTGTCGCACCTCAGCTGGGCAAAGATGTAAGAACTGGTCTTTGATTATCAGGTCTCCCAACTGCTCAAAGGTGGTCACTGACAGTCCTTGGATCCACTGGTTAAAGTGGGTCCTGAGTCCATGCACCACACCGCGGTAGCTGTCATGTGGGCCATGTTGGAGGTTCCGGAACTTTCTACGGTACACCTCGGGTGTAAGCTAGTACTTGGCTATCAGAGCCTGCTTGATGGCCTCATAGTCACCATCTTGTTCTTGAGGGAGGGCAGCAAATGCCTCCAGAGCTTTGCCTCTCAGCCCTGGTGTCAGGTATCGTGCCCATTCATCTGTAGGCAGCTGGTACTGTCTGCAGGCTTTCTCAAAGGCTCGCAGAAAAGTGTCCAAGTCCCCGTCCTTTTCCATAACAGGAAAGTGATTGGGCCGGGGCTTCAGTATCTGAGCGCTGCTGGGCTCAAGGCTCCGGACGGTGGAGGGCATCCCCCCCCTGCTGGAGCATCTCCCGTTCATGTTCTCGTTGGGCTTGGCGCTCAGCTCGCTGGGCCTGGGCCTCTTGCTCGGCTCTCTCAGCCTCCCGCTCGGCTCTCTCAGCCTCTTCAAATTGCAGGACCAGCTGCAGACGTCTCTCTGTGTCATGTGCGGAGCATTGTTGCAGAGCCAGCTGCAGACGGAGATCTGTGCTCCCCTGGTTGCAAATAGGGCCGGCATTCAGTGGTTGAACCTCTGCGGCAGCACCTCTGCTTGTGCTGGCTTCTGCGGCCTCTGGGCTCTGTGGCCTGGCTTGGTCTGCTTCAAATTGCACCAGTTCAGTGACCATTTGAGCATTGGACTTGCCATGGGAGTTCAGGCCATGGTACGTGCATATCCCAGCAAGAGTGTACTTCTTCTGCTGGGCTTACCAGGCTTCTCCTTTCGCAGCCATGGTTGCCAAATAAAAGATAGGATAGAAAAACGAAGAGAAAGGGAAGGGATAATTACCAGTACACACAATTGTCTCAGGACTAATAAAAACTGAGTTCGTGCTCCAAACTTATTTGTGCAGAGTCCTCGCAAGAACTTTGCAAGTCTTTAGTGAGAGGAATGATTGCTCAAACCAAATCACTAATGCTCTAAGATCCCACCGCGCTGCTACCAATATGTCACGATTCACACCGTGACCGTCACCCCTACGTCACGGATCGGGGTGACTTTAGGCCAACAGACGGCTATCACATGTGCAGGGGGCTTATCTTAGTTATCCCTCCACTGCTACAATGTGATGAAAAAACACACACAAGGCTATTGACCTCTTAGTTTACAGCAGGGGCTTATTTTAGTTATCCCACTGCTCTTCAATATACCACGAACTGCAGGGATTTATGTATATCCCGCTTTACAGTTCTGCTTGAACTTGCAGCTATCTGGCGCCCCCCTTACCCTCAGGTCAGATTAGGTATTGCACCTAGGGTAATTAGTCACCAGAAAGGCTGCCTGCTATGTACTGGCTATTGGGCATGCTGCAGCGAGGCAATATAACTACTCCCACTTAGGCAGGAACAATAATTATCAACGACGCCATCACCACAACTACCAAAGGCACAGAACACGGTATGCTGCCACCAGCTTCGATTAAATGGGTCCGAAGCTAACCCAAAACAGTAGCGTGATTCCCTTCAGAAGACTTAGAGTACATTTTAGAACAGGAGAATGAAACTAGTAATTTATATATTTTACTCCGAAAGTTTAAGGCAGTGTTTATAAAAAGGCATATAAGGATGTTACAAAAGAGGCAATTGAAAATATATACAAGGTAATTATAAAATAACGGGATTAAATGAGAAAAGGTAAAACTCACATGTTCTCAGTTCATTTCAGGCAAAACCATGCTGGTAGGCGGAACCCCAAGTGTCCCAGTGCATCAGGAGGTCTGGATAGAAACAGCTCCTCAAGTAAAACTCAGACTAAGGCTGCCGTCACACTAGCTGTGTTTGGTCAGTATTTTACATCAGTATTTGTAAGCCAAAACCAGGAGTGGAACAAATAGAGGAAAAGTATAACAGAAACATATGCACCACTTCTGCATTTATCACCCACTCCTGGTTTTGGCTTACAAATACTGATGTAAAATACTGACCAAATACTACTAGTGTGACGCCGGCCTAAGACTGGGTTAAGTGTAATCACTTAAAAGCTGCAGCCTTGTGACATCACTAAAGGGGTTGGGTTAACAACGCCCTCCCCTCTCCTCAGCTGTACAATTTTCTCCAACAATCCGTATAATTCTTGTATTTTTGTTCCTGAACATGTCAGAATCATAACACACCCAGCATTCAGCTTATTTTAAAATTGACTTTCTAATGAGACTAAATTCGGGCTCCTTGGGACGCCCGCTTCCGGAGAAATCCGTACTCTGTCCCTGTTGGAATTAGAGGCTCATGCTTACAGTGGCTGACAGATCCGCCGATGGAGATTCGCGAAATGGACTTATTATTTTCCTATCCCAAATCGGAGGACAAAGAACTTTCTGCCTTTAGAGAGATATCAGACCAGTTCTAGCTGATTCTAAATGGGAGGAGGGTTGAGTAAGTTGCCCAGATCATGGAATTTACAGCCAGAGCAATAAAACCTCTTCTACACACACACATTCCAGAAAGCAAAACACAGAGTGAAGGGGGGTCAACGCCCACCCTATATGTGCTGGCAAGGGAAACTAAAACTTATAAATTATCCTCACAACTAGCAAGGGGCCAATCCCGAAGCGTTTCGAGGGAACCGTCCCTCTTTCTCAAGGTGTGGCCACCCTGCTCACACTGCCTATTATATAGCCACGCTGTCTAGCTCTGTGTGCAACAATATACCGCCCCTCTGCTCCCAGAACGCCCACAAGGCCACACATAGTAAATCCCCATCCTGTTGACACTGGTAATGCCCACAAGTGAATACTATGGCCCTAGCCCAAATGTTAATGCTGGTGGTAAACTTCCACCTAAATATTCGCATTCCATGCCTAGAGCAAGAATTTTTTGTTAATTAAAACCATCAATACTTTATTCTAAATTTTTAAAACAAATCATATGTGTGTATAAAAACTTTTATTATATACTATAAAAAATCCTATAAAATCACTATAAACAACCTATTTAAGTTACTATAAAATTACTATAAAATTGCAAGCAAATGACCGCTGAATCTTCTATAAATAAATGATGCCCATAAATGAACTCCACCCAATAAATTACTCATCATTAAATACATAAATAAGTAAATTAAATACTACCTAAAATGCTATTATTTAAAAAGTGTATACCCCAAAATGATATTGTAAAAATATAAAAAAAAAACATGTTACATATTCTACAGGGCATACAACTCAATTTCATGATTTAATCCTTTGGGGGCAAGGCTATCCAATGTGAAAATCCACTTAGACTCCACTTTTGACATAGTCTTCAAATAGTCGCCCCCCCTCACATTTTCCCTAACCCTTTGGATCCCATAGAAAGGAGTATTGCCACAAGACCAGTTATGTTTGTCAACATAATGGCGTGACAAGGGGTGTCCCAAAAAACCCTTATTAATATTGTCAAGATGTTCTTTTATTCTTTCTTTAAGCCGTCTTTTAGTGCGACCCACATAAAGTTTATCACACGGGCATCTTACCGTATATATCACCCCTCTAGAGTGGCAGGAGATATTATCCCAAATAGTAAATGATGCAGTTCTATCTGCATTCCAGAATAAAGTTCGGACCGATCGTCTGCTTTTTGTGCGTACACAGCATGAGCAACTCCCACAGGTGCTGTGTACGCACAAAAAGAAGACGATCGGTCCAAACTTTATTCTGGAATGCTGATAGAACTGCATCATTTACTATTCGAGATAATATCTCCTGCCACTCTAGAGGGGTTATATATATGGTAAGATGCCCGTGTGATAAACTTTATGTGGGTCACACTAAAAGATGTCTTAAAGAAAGAATAAAAGAACATCTTGACAATATTAATAAGGGTTTTTTGGGACACCCCTTGTCACGCCATTATGTTGACAAACATAACCGGTCTTGTGACCATACTTCTTTCTGTGGGATCCAAAGGGTTAGGGAAAATCCGAGGGGGGGCGACTAAGTGGAGTCTAAGTGGATTTTCACATTGAATAGCCTTGGCCCCAAGGGATTAAATAATTAAATTGAGTTGTATGCCCTGTAAAATATGTAACATGTTTTTATTATATTTTTACAGTATCATCTTGGGGTATACTCTTTTTAAATAATAGCATTTTAGGTAGTATTTCATTTACTTATTTATGTATTTAATAATGAGTAATTTATTGGGTGGAGTCCATTTATGGGCATCATTTATTTATAGAAGATTCAGCGGTCATTTGCTTGCAATTTTATAGTAATTTTATAGTAACTTAAATAGGTAGTTTATAGTGATTTTATAGGATTTTTTATAGTATATAATAAAAGTTTTTATACACACATATGATTTGTTTTAAAAGTTTAGAATAAAGTATTGATGGTTTTAATTAACAAAAAATTATTGCTCTAGGAATGGAATGCGAATATTTAGGTGGAAGTTTACCACCAGCATTAACATTTCGGCTAGGGCTATAGTATTCACTTGTGGGCAAAACCAGTGTCAACAGGCTGGGGATTTACTATGTGTGGCATTGTGGGCGTTCTGGGTGCAGAGGGGCGGTATATTGTTGCACACAGAGCTAGACAGCGTGGCTATATAATAGGCAGTGTGAGCAGGGTGGCCACACCTTGAGAAAGATGGATGGTTCCCTTGAAACGCTTTGGGTTTGGCCCCTTGCTAGTGTCAGTCAGTGGGACAGGTGATGTCACCGCTTTAGCCACGCCCCCGCACACCACGCGACTGCGTGGTGGCGCCATCGGCCGAGGCTGCTTGCCGGCACATCCAGCAGCGTGTGCGCAGGGGACTTAGCAGATCGGGAGGGCGCTCCCTTGCTTTTGTGGTCTGCAAATACGCTGCTTCTCCTCTCAACAGTGCGAAGCGGCACGGTTGCAGCAACAAGTCACTTTCTTCACGGTGGATAAGCCAGTTACAGTTACAAGGTAATACAACTGATTATTCACCGTTTTCATGTTTCATGTTTCAGTCACAAATAGTGTTGAGTGATACCTTCCGATATCCAGAAATATCAGTATATCGGTATCGGATTGGATCGGCTGATATCCAAAAAATATCGGATCTCGCCAATACCGATACCCGATACCAATACAAGTCAATGGGACAAAAATATCGGAATTAAAATAAACCCTTTCTTTCCTTGTAGGTTAATTCTACATGAAGGAAAACAACTAAGAATAATGTAGAATGTATTGGGGGAGGTGGAGGAAACATTAAAGGCATAGAGGTTTAGGCCAATCAAATGGAATAGCAGGAATTTTTTTTTTTTAAGACATTCGGAGTTACAAAGATATTGACAATGTTAAGCTTTTTTATATTTTGTCAGATATTTATGTTTCACTACTTCCATGCTCTTCACCTTCTTTTTTACTTCTCCCACACTTTCTCCTTCATCATCCTCAGCAGCATCTTTTTCATCAACTTTTTCTTCACCTTATTCATCTTCTTCTTCACCTTCTTCCTTTTATTCCTTTTTTTACATTCTTCATATTCTTCTTATTCAACTATTATTCTTCTTCATCTTCTTCTTCATCACATTCTTATTTGTGACAGGCATTCCTGTAGTTGTTATCTATAAAAGTTTGAAGATTACACCTTTCGTTCTGCCTGTCCCAAAAGATTTACAACAGGATTTGTCCGCGTTCAGTTTTGCCTGCAGCAGCAGGTTTTTCCGGGGGCACCACGAGGAGGAACGGACTCACCCCCCTACACTGCTTAGTCTTCTTCTGTTTATAATTTAGATAATATCTCTTGCTCTGATTTTTAGTCTTAAGCTTATTGTACTTCTGCTTTTTGTTCTGCAGCTTCTTGTTCTTCTGCTTCTTGGTCTTCTTCGGGGTGGTCTTCAGGGTCGTCGTCTCCAGGGTCGTCATCTCCGGGGTCGTCGTCTTCTTTGGGGTGGTCTTCAGGGTCGTCATCTTCAGGGTCGTCGTCTCCAGGGTCCTCGTCTCCGGGGTCCTCATCTTCTTCGGGGTGGTCTTCAGGGTCATCATCTTTAGGGTCATCGTCACGGAGATCCAGAGTGATTAGCAAAAACCATTTCCAAAAGCTTGAATTGGAAATATAGCAGAAGGTACAAGAAGGCTGAGGAACTGCTGAGAACCAGCTGATGGTACTGGAACCCGGATGACTACCCGAAGGTACAAGAGCCAATGGAACTACCGAGGACCAGCTGACGGTACTGCAACCCGGTTACTAAGCAGGAGGTACCCATGCCAGAAAGCACTACCAAGGACCACCAGACGTTAGTGGAACTCGGATACTGAGAAGGAGGCACCTAAACCAAAGGCTCTGCCTGGTACCAGCTGACAGTACTGGAATCCGGATGGGGAGCAGCAGGTACACGAGCCAAAGACACTGTCAAGAACCAACTGACGGTACTGGAAGCCAGATGGGTAGCAGAAGGTACAAGAGCCAATGGAACTACCAAGGGCCAGTGTTATGATCCGGTGACCTTGGAGCCGCATGAAACTTTCTCTGGAGTAGGTGGAACCTGTACTGACCGCAAATCCTAAACTCACACCGCAACTAGAAGTAGCCGTGGGGTGTGCCTAACAAACCCTAGACACCTCGACACAGCCGGAGGACTAAATACCCCTATAGATGGAAATAGGAATTCTACCTTGCCTCAGAGCAGAACCCCAAAGGATAGGCAGCCCCCCACAAATATTGACTGTGAGAAGGAGAGGAAAGACACACGCAGGCAGAAAACAGGATTTAGCAAAAGAGGCCACTCTAGCTAAATAGGAAAGGATAGGACAGAATACTAAGCGGCCAGTATTAAAACCCTTCCAAAAATATCCACAGCAGATAATACAAAAAATTCCACCATCTAACTAAAGACGTGGAACGTATATCTGCAACTCCTGAGAATCCAACAAGACTGAGAAAATACTGACACAATCTAAGCTGGACAAGAAGAAACAAATGAATAGCACCAGACAGAGGTCTAAAAACTCCCAACAACCATGGACAACTGGCAAGGACTAATGAATCCTGCAAACCTAAATACCCCAGTCAGAACTGCAATCAGCAGATACACCTGACCAGGACTGCAATCCAGGGACAACTGCATTACCACCTACAACCACCGGAGGGAGCCCAAAAGCAGAATTCACAGGCCAGCTGACGGTACTGGAACCCGGTTACTAAGCAGGATGTACCTGTGCCAGAAAGCACTACTAAGGACCACCGGACGTTGGTGGAACTCGGATACCGAGAAGGAGGCACCTATGCCCAAGGCTCTGCCTGGAACAAGCTGACGGGACTGGAACCAGGATGGGGACCTATTCAAGATTGACTTCCAAAGAACCAGCTAATGGTGCTGGAACTCAGATAGGAGGCAGAAGGTCCACATGAAACAAAAATTGCATGGCCGCGAGCCGGCCCAAGTTACCGAAAACCCACAGTCCTACAGGGGGAGCTTGTCCTATTGGCACTATGGAACCAGCCTTGGTTGCCAGATCCCGCAGCCCACATAGGAAGCACCTAAACTGCAGGCACTATAGAGTTCGCTAACCCGACCCCAACTAGACAGAACAACGGATTGGAGGCAAAGTGACCTTGACACTACCCGGAAACAGCTGGCGTGCTGGAACCAGGCTGGGCAGGAGGGAGTACCCGTGCCAAAGACACTTCCAAGCAGCTACTAGCGGTGTTGGAGCCCAGGGATTACAGGAGAAACAGAGTGTAGGCCGAGGCCTAATTGGAGCAAGTTTAAAATCTGGAGTAGTGTGAATGTGGAGGGAGCAGGAAAAATTGCCGCACGCACAGCTGGGGATCAGCTGACGTTACTGAACACCAAAACACTGGAGCATGTGTTGACTGTGCAGATGGCACAAAAACCAGGGATTCAAGCTTCAGGAGGCTAATTTGCATATTCCAGGTGCCTTCTGGGAGAAGCGAAGTCTCCCTAAGCTAGAAGATCGTTGGGTACAGCCGGGACCAGCTGCTTCGAAAGCATCACCAAACCAGGGATTCAAGCTTCAGGAGGCTAATTTGCATATTCCAGGTGCCTTCTGGGAGAAGCGAAGTCTCCCTAAGCTAGAAGATCGTTGGGTACAGCCGGGACCAGCTGCTTCGAAAGCATCACCAAACCAGGGATTCAAGCTTCAGGAGGCTAATTTGCATATTCCAGGTGCCTTCTGGGAGAAGCGAAGTCTCCCTAAGCTAGAAGATCGTTGGGTACAGCCGGGACCAGCTGCTTCGAAAGCATCACCAAACCAGGGATTCAAGCTTCAGGAGGCTAATTTGCATATTCCAGGTGCCTTCTGGGAGAAGCGAAGTCTCCCTAAGCTAGAAGATCGTTGGGTACAGCCGGGACCAGCTGCTTCGAAAGCATCACCAAACCAGGGATTCAAGCTTCAGGAGGCTAATTTGCATATTCCAGGTGCCTTCTGGGAGAAGCGAAGTCTCCCTAAGCTAGAAGATCGTTGGGTACAGCCGGGACCAGCTGCTTCGAAAGCATCACCAAATTTTTGCCTGTAGGACATTATTGCAAGAGAGCTTGGCTGAGTAGATTACACAAGAAGGAAAACACACAGCAAGTCAGCAGGATCTAGGAGCAACATGGCAGATGTGACAACCTACATGGTGAGCTGCAGCATGTGCTACATGTTCACAGATCGACCAGAAGAAGAATCCAATTTCACCTGTCAGAAGTGTAGACTAGTGGCCCTTTTAGAAGAAAAGGTGCGGGGTCTGGAAGAAAGAATAGCAACTTTGAAACTCATCAAAGAGAATGAAGACTTTCTAGACAGAACAGAAGCATCTCTACTGGTCACAGAAGGTGCAAAAAGTGTCAGAGAACCTCCAAAAGCAGATGAGTGGAAGCATGTGACCAAAAGAAGCAAGAAGACCATGGAGAAATCACCAACCACACAACTGAAGAACCGATATCAAATCTTTGTAGAGGATGAAGATGGCACACCTAAGAATGAAGCAATACCAGCAAGCAAAAAAGAAAAGGGCACACAGCAACAAGTGACAGCAAAAAGTACAGCCAAGAAGCAACGAAGAGTGGTGGTGGTGGGAGACTCACTACTGAGAGGCACCGAAGCAGCCATCTGCAGACCGGACATAACTGCAAGAGAAGTATGCTGCCTTCCAGGTTCGATGATCAAGGATGTGACCGATAGGATACCAAAGCTCTTCAGCTCCAAGGACGTCCACCCATTTCTTCTGATACATGTTGGCACCAATGACACGGCAAGGAAGGACCTACCGACAATCTGCAAGGACTTTGAAGAGTTGGGGAAGAAAGTAAAGGAACTGGATGCACAGGTAGTTTTTTCTTCTATCCTTCCAGTAGACGGGCATGGCACCAGGAGATGGAACAGGATCCTTGATGCAAACAACTGGCTAAGACGATGGTGCAGACAACAAGGATTTGGATTCCTGGACCACGGTGTGAATTACTGGTATGATGGACTCCTCGCCAGAGACGGACTACACCTCAACAAACCTGGGAAACACACATTCGCCAGAAGACTCGCTACACTCATCAGGAGGGCGTTAAACTAGAAGAAGAGGGGACGGGAAGAAAAACATTAGACTCGAACAAAGACGACCCAGGAAAACATACTCAGAAGGGAGGTAAGAACATTTCTAAAACAATCCACAGTGAGGAGATTGGAACAAAACAAAATCCTCTAAACTGCATGCTCGCAAACGCCAGAAGCCTGACAAACAAGATGGAAGAACTAGAAGCCGAAATATCTACAGGTAACTTTGACATAGTGGGAATAACCGAGACATGGTTAGATGAAAGCTATGACTGGGCAGTTAACTTACAGGGTTACAGTCTGTTTAGAAAGGATCGTAAAAATCGGAGAGGAGGAGGGGTTTGTCTCTATGTAAAGTCTTGTCTAAAATCCACTTTAAGGGAGGATATTAGCGAAGGGAATGAGGATGTCGAATCCATATGGGTTGAAATTCATGGAGGGAAAAATGGTAACAAAATTCTCATTGGGGTCTGTTACAAACCCCCAAATATAACAGAAAGCATGGAAAGTCTACTTCTAAAGCAGATAGATGAAGCTGCAACCCATAATGAGGTCCTGGTTATGGGGGACTTTAACTACCCGGATATTAACTGGGAAACAGAAACCTGTGAAACCCATAAAGGCAACAGGTTTCTGCTAATAACCAAGAAAAATTATCTTTCACAATTGGTGCAGAATCCAACCAGAGGAGCAGCACTTTTAGACCTAATACTATCTAATAGACCTGACAGAATAACAAATCTGCAGGTGGTTGGGCATTTAGGAAATAGCGACCACAATATTGTGCAGTTTCACCTGTCTTTCACTAGGGGGACTTGTCAGGGAGTCACAAAAACATTGAACTTTAGGAAGGCAAAGTTTGAACAGCTTAGAGATGCCCTTAATCTGGTAGACTGGGACAATATCCTCAGAAATGAGAATACAGATAATAAATGGGAAATGTTTAAGAACATCCTAAATAGGCAGTGTAAGCGGTTTATACCTTGTGGGAATAAAAGGACTAGAAATAGGAAAAACCCAATGTGGCTAAACAAAGAAGTAAGACAGGCAATTAACAGTAAAAAGAAAGCATTTGCACTACTAAAGCAGGATGGCACCATTGAAGCTCTAAAAAACTATAGGGAGAAAAATACTTTATCTAAAAAACTAATTAAAGCTGCCAAAAAGGAAACAGAGAAGCACATTGCTAAGGAGAGTAAAACTAATCCCAAACTGTTCTTCAACTATATCAATAGTAAAAGAATAAAAACTGAAAATGTAGGCCCCTTAAAAAATAGTGAGGAAAGAATGGTTGTAGATGACGAGGAAAAAGCTAACATATTAAACACCTTCTTCTCCACGGTATTCACGGTGGAAAATGAAATGCTAGGTGAAATCCCAAGAAACAATGAAAACCCTATATTAAGGGTCACCAATCTAACCCAAGAAGAGGTGCGAAACCGGCTAAATAAGATTAAAATAGATAAATCTCCGGGTCCGGATGGCATACACCCACGAGTACTAAGAGAACTAAGTAATGTAATAGATAAACCATTATTTCTTATTTTTAGTGACTCTATAGCGACAGGGTCTGTTCCGCAGGACTGGCGCATAGCAAATGTGGTGCCAATATTCAAAAAGGGCTCTAAAAGTGAACCTGGAAATTATAGGCCAGTAAGTCTAACCTCTATTGTTGGTAAAATATTTGAAGGGTTTCTGAGGGATGTTATTCTGGATTATCTCAATGAGAATAACTGTTTAACTCCATATCAGCATGGGTTTATGAGAAATCGCTCCTGTCAAACCAATCTAATCAGTTTTTATGAAGAGGTAAGCTATAGACTGGACCAAGGTGAGTCATTGGACGTGGTATATCTCGATTTTTCCAAAGCGTTTGATACCGTGCCGCACAAGAGGTTGGTACACAAAATGAGAATGCTTGGTCTGGGGGAAAATGTGTGTAAATGGGTTAGTAACTGGCTTAGTGATAGAAAGCAGAGGGTGGTTATAAATGGTATAGTCTCTAACTGGGTCGCTGTGACCAGTGGGGTACCGCAGGGGTCAGTATTGGGACCTGTTCTCTTCAACATATTCATTAATGATCTGGTAGAAGGTTTACACAGTAAAATATCGATATTTGCAGATGATACAAAACTATGTAAAGCAGTTAATACAAGAGAAGATAGTATTCTGCTACAGATGGATCTGGATAAGTTGGAAACTTGGGCTGAAAGGTGGCAGATGAGGTTTAACAATGATAAATGAAAGGTTATACACATGGGAAGAGGGAATCAATATCACCATTACACACTGAACGGGAAACCACTGGGTAAATCTGACAGGGAGAAGGACTTGGGGATCCTAGTTAATGATAAACTTACCTGGAGCAGCCAGTGCCAGGCAGCAGCTGCCAAGGCAAACAGGATCATGGGGTGCATTAAAAGAGGTCTGGATACACATGATGAGAGCATTATACTGCCTCTGTACAAATCCCTAGTTAGACCGCACATGGAGTACTGTGTCCAGTTTTGGGCACCGGTGCTCAGGAAGGATATAATGGAACTAGAGAGAGTACAAAGGAGGGCAACAAAATTAATAAAGGGGATGGGAGAACTACAATACCCAGATAGATTAGCGAAATTAGGATTATTTAGTCTAGAAAAAAGACGACTGAGGGGCGATCTAATAACCATGTATAAGTATATAAGGGGACAATACAAATATCTCGCTGAGGATCTGTTTATACCAAGGAAGGTGACGGGCACAAGGGGGCATTCTTTGCGTGTGGAGGAGAGAAGGTTTTTCCACCAACATAGAAGAGGATTCTTTACTGTTAGGGCAGTGAGAATCTGGAATTGCTTGCCTGAGGAGGTGGTGATGGCGAACTCAGTCGAGGGGTTCAAGAGAGGCCTGGATGTCTTCCTGGAGCAGAACAATATTGTATCATACAATTATTAGGTTCTGTAGAAGGACGTAGATCTGGGTATTTATTATGATGGAATATAGGCTGAACTGGATGGACAAATGTCTTTTTTCGGCCTTACTAACTATGTTACTATGTTACTATGTTACTTCTGAGCAGCAACTGGCGGTGTTGGAGCCCAGGGTCCATGCTAGAAAAAGAGTGTAGGCTGAGGCCTACACTCAAAATAGTTTAATATAAGTTGTAGTGTGAGAGTGGACGGAGCAGGAGAAATTGCTGGATACACAGCAGGGGAGCAGCTGACATTACTGAACCCCAATAACACGGCAGCAAGTGTTGACTGTGCAGATGGCACTTCTGGGCAGCAACTGGCGGTGTTGGAGCCCAGGGTGAATGCTAGAAACAGAGTGTAGGCTGAGGCCTACACTCAAAGTAGTTTAATATCTCTTGTAGTGTGAGAGTGGACGGAGCAGGAGAAATTGCTGGATACACAGCAGGGGAGCAGCTGACGTTACTGAACCCCAATAACACAGCAGCAAGTGTTGACTGTGCAGATGGCACTTCTGGGCAGCAACTGGCGGTGTTGGAGCCCAGGGATTACAGTTCAGGTGGTAGAAACATGAACACAACAGGAGACCTGGATACTGTTGCCAAACAATTATTTAATCTGGAAGAGGAGTGGCAAATTCCTGCGAGATTCAGGCCTTGTTTATTTTCAGAAAAGTAAGCCGGTCAACATTTTCGGAGGATAGTCGCATGCGACGGTCTGTTAGTACACCACCTGCGGCACTAAAGACGCGTTCCGATAATACACTAGCAGCAGGGCAAGCCAGCATCTCCAATGCATACTGGCTAATCTCTGGCCATATATCCAGCTTAGAGACCCAAAACTTGAAGGTGGAAGAGCCGTCTGGGAGTACACTGAGAGGGCAAGACATGTAGTCTGTCATCATCTGACAGAAACGTTGCCTCCTGCTAACTGGAGCCATCTGTGATGGTGTAGACATTTGTGGCGGGCACACAAAACTTTACCACATTTGGGCCAAACTGGTCTTGCCTTGTGCTGAGGCACTGCTTCTGCTCCCTCTTTGTGCAGAGCTTCCTCCACTGCCTCGACACACTGAGCTGCTTTGTAAAGCACTAGCTGCACTGCTCTCAGTTGGAATGGAGAACATGATAGAATGCACCAGTGTGTCTTGGTACTCCCGCATTTTACACTCCTGGTTCAAAGGTGTTATGAGGCTTTGTAAGTTGTCCCAGTAGCGAGGATCTAGGAGGGTGTACACCCAATAATCAGCCGTGTTGAGAATGTGGGCGATACGGCGGTCGTTCCTCAGGCACTGCAGCATGAAATCAACCATGTGCTGCAGACTGCCAACTGGCCAAGAAATGCTGTCCCCTGCTTGAGGCATGATCTCTGCCTGCTCTGCATCACCCCACCCTCGCTCTACATACTGACTACTAGAGCATTGTGTAACGCTTTCCTCTGGACAGATGTCTTCCTCCTCCATTGACTCCTCCTCATGCTCCTCACAAAGTGTCCCCTGCCTAGGCCTTTGTGATGAACCACGTTGCGCCGACTGTCCAGAAGCAGATGGCATTTGTGACTCCTCATCGTCCACCTCTTCCACAACCTCCTCCCTTAGCGCTTGCAGTGTTTTTTCAAGCAGGCAGATAAGGGGGATAGTCATGCTGACTAGTGCATCATCTGCACTCGCCATCCGCGTGGAATCATCGAAGGCACGCAAAACATGACAGATGTCCTTCATAGTGGCCCACTCAGTGGTGGTGAAGTCTGAACGGCGTGCAGTGCAACTTTTTTGCGCCTGATGCAGCTTGTACTCCATTACTGCTGCCTGCTGCTCACACAACTGCTCCAACATATGTAACATTGAATTCCACCTGGTGGGTAGGTCACATATGATGCGATGTTCCGGAAGGTGGAATCGGAGCTGCAGAGCTGCAATGCGCGATCTTGCCATACTGGAACGCCGCAAGTGAGCACACTCTAGGCGGACCTTGTGCAGCAGTGCATCAAGATTCGGATAGTCCCTCAAAAAACTCTGCACGACCAAGTTGAGCACATGTGCCAGACATGGGATGTGAGTGAGGTTGCCTAGGCACAGAGCTGCCACCAGATTTTGGCCATTGTCACACACGACCATGCCTGGCTGGAGATTCGCTGGCACAAATTACACGTCGCTCTCCTACTTGATGGTATTCCAGAGCTCCTGCGCTGTTTGGCTTTGATTCCCACAAGAAATTAATTTCAATATGGCCTGTTGATGTTTGGCCACGGCTGTGCTCATATCGATCATAACAGGTAAGCGTTCACGGGTCCATGTGCAGGTAGACTGTGACAGCTCCTGCAGCGTTGATTCAGAGGAACTGGAGTATGAGGAGGAGTCAATGTGTACAGACTGGATTCCTGAAATTTTTGGAGTTGGCAGAACACGTACAGCGCCACTCTCAAGATATGTAGCCGGCTCCACAACATTTACCCAATGGGCAGTGAGGGAAAGGTATCCCTGTCCATGGTGACTGGTCCACGCATCGGTGGGAAGGTGGACCTTGCTACTGACCGCGTTTAGTAGTGCATGTTTAATGTTTCCCTCCACATGCTTTTGCAGGGCAGGGATGGCTTGCCTGCTGAAATAAAAGCAGCTGGGCATGTTGTATTGTGGGACTGCCAATGCCATGAAGCTACGGAAGGTGTCAGTCTCCACCAGCCTAAATGAGAGCATTTCAATGGACAGTAGTTTTGCAATGCCAGCATTCAGAGCCTGTGCTCGGGGGTGGTTTGCTGAGAATGGCCGCCTTTTCTCCCATGCCTGTGCTACCGATGGCTGTAGACTGGGCTGGGAGTGTGAGTATGACAGGGAACGTGGTGCTGTGGGTGGAATTACACTGGGTCTCTGGACACAACAGTGCCACAGGTTCTTCCATGGCGATCCTGTGAGGAAGCCGAACCAGCTGTGTGTGAGCTGGAGGAAGAGGCTACAATACGAGCTGAAGAGGTGGTAGGTGCCTCTATAGGTTGGCCTAGGTCTTCAGTGTGTTGTTGTAACTCCACCGCATGCTTGGTCCGCATATGTTTCCACATATTTGTGGTATTGAGGTTGCTGACACTTTTACCTCTTTTCACTTTCTGATGACACAGCTTGTATTTGACAAAGCAAATGTCATCTGCAACTGTGTCAAAAAAGGACCAGGCACTGCAAGTCTTGGGAGCGCCCGTTTTGGGATTTGGAAGAGGCATGCTCTTAATGGGTGCCGAAGTGGAGGCTACAGGCAACCCAGTCTGCCCCCTCCCTCTCCCTCCTTTTTGGGCCCTTCGGGGAATCTTTTCCTCAGAGCTGCTCCCACCACCTTCCTGTACCTCATAACATGATGGGTTAAAGACCTCATCATCTACACTACCCTCTTCCAACAACTGCTTCTCCTGGGTAGTCTCGGCAGCACAGTACGCACCAGAAAGTGGCACCTGAGTCTCATCATCAGATGCTTACTGAGGTGTGCTGACCGTAGGCACTGGCCCACCCGCCTCTTCAGCTTCAGAGAGACAAAGCAGTTGCGCATCACTGCATACTGCCTCTTCTTCTCTTTCTCGAATGCTGCTTGGCTGGCCCCCTCTTTCCAAGCCAAGAGATTCAGAGAACAGAAGTAGAGATGACTCCTGTCCAGGGCTCTCTGACTGCCTGGGCAATTTGGCAGGTGGTGAAGAGACAGATGGTTTCTCTTCAGTGCTCTGGACCTGAGAGGATGTGGCACTAATTGAAGTCAATGCGTTAGCTGCCATCCATCCGACAACGGCTTCAATTTGTTCGTCCCGCAGCAGTAGGGTACGGCGAGCTCCTACAAAGCTGCGCATAAAGGACTGTTCCCTGGTAAAACTGGGGGATGCTGAGTCACTGGTGCCCGCAGCAGGCACAGAATCCCCACGTCCTCTCCTTGCAGAAATTCCATGCCCACGCGCCTTAGGCAGAAAAGTACTAAGGGCTTAGTGTGCTTATCCTGAACAGCTGCTAACAGGCATAAGAAACACTAATTTTATAAAGTGTGGACTAGACTTTAATATGAGTTAATGTGACCTACACATCTGTAAAGTGGAGTGTTTGGTGAACTTTATTTAGGTTTTTTTTTTGACAAAAAAATGGATGTGCCCAAAGATGTAAAACCGATAGTATCACAAACTTTTTGTAGCTATTACAATGCAGGAAGGTAACCTACAATGCAATAGATGAGGCTCCAAAAAATAGGCTAATACTAATCTGGCTGGGGCTGCAGGGCACAAGGCTGCAGAAAGGCTCCTCTATCTACTCCTATATAGTGCACGCAATCTAGCTGGATACGGATGGAAACACACCACTAATAGGAGAAATCAGTAAAAATGGGCTGCACTAATGAGAAAAAGGACAATGTATGAGGCAGTGATGCACGCTGAGCAGACTGCAACCAGATGTGCCTGCAAAACACACTGCAGCGAGAGCTGCACTCACACACAGTCCTTGCAGACAGCCGTGAATGGCGCTGCAAGCCTGCAGAAAAGCTCCTCTATCTACTCCTATATACTGTTTGTACGCTATCTAGCTGGATACGGATGGAAACACAGTAATAGGAGAAATCAGGCAAAATGTGCAGCAGCACAAATGCAAAAAAGGACAATGTAACAGTATGAGTCAGTGACGCACGCTGAGGGAACTACAACCAGATGTGGCTGCAGAACAACCTGCAGCGTGAGCTGCACTCACACACACAGAGACCTTGCAGACAGCCGTGAACAGCGCTGCAAGGCAAAAAAAAAGTTCTCACACAGCGGTTGCTACAGTAGCCTGGGTAAAGCACAATGAAGCAAATCGCTATCTCAAACTGTCTCTCAGTCAGAACAGCAGCGTCCTGTCCCTAACTGAATTCACAGCAGAGTGAACCCAAAATGGCGGTGGCGGCTTTCATAGTGCATCATGACATCATTTCAGTTGCCAATCATAGCCATGCCAGTAGTTACATGCCTAACATGCATAACAGGATGTGCCCACACTTCTTAGGATTCCTCATTGGCTGAATTAAATCAAACTGGCTCATAGCATTATGGGAACTTCCGATTCCAGTATCCGATATGGCAAAAGTATCAGCCGATACCCGATATTTGCAGTATCGGAATGCTCAACACTAGTCACAAATAGTTGTTTCCTCTTTTAGCGTGGCATCCTATATTGGGAATATTGGTATTTATTGTCAGCAGGTGTGCACACACTACCTGCGTAGGTGCCTGCAGCTCGTGTGGTGCAGTTTAGCATAGCGCTGGTGTGGTTTTTCTTGATTATCTCACAAAAATATATACAATACTTTTGATTTAATGACAAATACAGTACAAGTGCTTGATATCAGAATTATACATAGTTTACTACTCTATAGCAGGCATATTAACATGTTTGTAATATTATAAATCTACTTTAGGCTCTGATGAGCGTTTCCTTAGACCAGCATTGGAAAACCAAAAGCTCCTGCTCATGCCCAATACATATTTTTAAGCAAAGGCTATTTCTGTACAATTGTTGCTAGGAAACAAAACTGAAATAAAACCCTGTGTTTGTTAAATTTAGACATCTTATATCAGCAGTATTCCATTACAGTCATGTTCTGTACATTAGAAACCATTAATGGACCCAAAAGACCCATAATAAAATTACCAAACAATTAATGCACTAAATCAGTGCATTCAATCACTGATATAAACCTCTAAAAAATTCTAATAGCAAATAATTGAATACAAAAAACATATACATAAATAAATATAATTTTTCTTATTAAAATAATTATAAACACAAATATTTGAAGGAAAAAGAAATAAAAACACCCAATAAAAAAAAAACAGAAACACAGAACAACAGAAACATCAAATATAAATATAAACAGGGGACCGAGAACATACTGTAATTGTATAAACAAATAATATGCCATTATAAGAATCTTATTTCATTTCATGCAAAATAAGACAATAAATAAAAAAAACAATAATTGATATGAAGGAGACCACTCACAACCAGAGCTTCTAATAAAGTGCAAAAGCAGTAGAACCCACCAACACTTGCTATCATTAATGCACCAGTTAATAGACCAAACTGCCCAGTACACAAGTTTTGCCTATAGCTTCGTCAGGGTGTAAGGAGGTAAACAAAAAAAAAAGATGCGCACAGTGAATGTCTAACAGACTAGCTGCAAGAATACCACCATCTGTTAGTCAAAGTCTTATGAGAAAGCGAAAGCAAAAAGAACTGCCATAATAGGAACCCAATAGTGGAGGGCATGTTTCCTCAGGGAAGAGATTGGAGAAGACACCAGGTCATGTGATAGCTGTGGTGCAGTTAGCAATTATAAAAGACTCAGGAGGGCAGTGAAGGGGAGGAGTTGGTGCCTGAATACATAGCAGGACGGATTTGTACAACAGCGAGCAGGCTTTTACCCATGATTCCCTGAATAGGAGGATTTGTGGGTTATGATCCGTGCTGCCTGCTCATCCAGAAACAGACAAAATGTACAATTGAACAGTGGCTTATCCTATGCGTTTCGGAGTGCATATGACTCCTTTTTCAGGAAAATTGTGATATTTTCCTGAAGGAGTTATATGCACTCCGAAACACATAGAATAAACCACTGTTCGATTGTACATTTTATCTGTTTTTGGATGAGCTGGCAGCGCGGATCATAACCCACAAATCCTCCTATTCAGCGATTTAGCTACGGTCGCATGTCGACCGGTGGATCTGCGTCAGCCGGCACTATATGCCTATGAATCTTCAACATCAGGTGAGCAGATACATTACTGGTGAATCTTCCTTTAAATTGTGAGATAAGACACTATCTGCGCTTTTTCTTTCCTACAAGGTATATACCCGTGATTATGAGAGAACAGATGCAAGTGAAGTGCCGAGAGACCAGACCTGCGAGATCCAAGACCAGATCTGGAAGATTTGAGCAAAGTGGGCTGAGCCAAGGCCAGAGACAAGAGACCACATACAAGAGTTTCCTAGCCAAGTGAGCAGAACCAGGGTTGAGAGGGAGACCCAGCTGCAGAACCCTTACTTTCAGCACAGAAGTAAGGTACAGAGTGGAAACCGGAGCCGTGGTTTAGGGAACAAAGGTGGCAAGTGTCACAAGCGGTATCGTATACCAAGTAGTTCGACTATCTACGGCTTCCAGCCTAGTGGGTTGTATTGTTGACTCCCCATTAGGACCTGTGTGACGATTTGAACCATCTAAAGGAAATACAATGTTTATGGGCCAAGTAGTGGGAATGATGCACGTTAGGTTGGGGTTTTAGAACTGGACAAGACTTACGATAACAGTCCCCTAACTGTAAAAATAAAGAACTGTGCATATATATATACAGTGGGGCAAAAAAGTATTTAGTCAGTCAGCAATAGTGCAAGTTCCACCACTTAAAAAGATGAGAGGCGTCTGTAATTTACATCATAGGTAGACCTCAACTATGGGAGACAAACTGAGAAAAAAAATCCAGAAAATCACATTGTCTGTTTTTTTATCATTTTATTTGCATATTATGGTGGAAAATAAGTATTTGGTCAGAAACAAACAATCAAGATTTCTGGCTCTCACAGACCTGTAACTTCTTCTTTAAGAGTCTCCTCTTTCCTCCACTCATTACCTATAGTAATTGCACCTGTTTAAACTTGTTATCAGTATAAAAAGACACCTGTGCACACCCTCAAACAGTCTGACTCCAAACTCCACTATGGTGAAGACCAAAGAGCTGTCAAAGGACACCAGAAACAAAATTGTAGCCCTGCCCCAGGCTGGGAAGACTGAATCTGCAATAGCCAACCAGCTTGGAGTGAAGAAATCAACAGTGGGAGCAATAATT
Organism: Ranitomeya imitator; assembly: GCF_032444005.1. NCBI lineage: Eukaryota > Metazoa > Chordata > Amphibia > Anura > Dendrobatidae > Ranitomeya > Ranitomeya imitator. The sequence goes on from NC_091283.1 coordinate 145,974,246, forward strand.
AGAAAATGGAAGACATACAAGACCACTGATAATCTCCCTCGATCTGGGGCTCCACGCAAAATCCCACCCCGTGGGGTCAGAATGATCACAAGAACGGTGAGGAAAAATCCCAGAACCACGCGGGGGGACCTAGTGAATGAACTGCAGAGAGCTGGGACCAATGTAACAAGGCCTACCATAAGTAACACACTACGCCACCATGGACTCAGATCCTGCAGTGCCAGACGTGTCCCACTGCTTAAGCCAGTACATGTCCGGGCCTGTCTGAAGTTTGCTAGAGAGCATTTGGATGATCCAGAGGAGTTTTGGGAGAATGTCCTATGGTCTGATGAGACCAAAATGGAACTGTTTGGTAGAAACACAACTTGTCGTGTTTGGAGGAAAAAGAATACTGAGTTGCATCCATCAAACACCATACCTACTGTAAAGCATGGTGGTGGAAACATCATGCTTTGGGGCTGTTTCTCTGCAAAGGGGTCAGGACGACTGATCCGGGTACATGAAAGAATGAATGGGGCCATGTATCGTGAGATTTTGAGTGCAAACCTCCTTCCATCAGCAAGGGCATTGAAGATGAAACGTGGCTGGGTCTTTCAACATGACAATGATCCAAAGCACGCCGCCAGGGCAACGAAGGAGTGGCTTCGTAAGAAGCATTTCAAGGTCCTGGAGTGGCCTAGCCAGTCTCCAGATCTCAACCCTATAGAAAACCTTTGGAGGGAGTTGAAAGTCCGTGTTGCCAAGCGAAAAGCCAAAAACATCACTGCTCTAGAGGAGATCTGCATGGAGGAATGGGCCAACATTCCAACAACAGTGTGTGGCAACCTTGTGAAGACTTACAGAAATCGTTTGACCTCTGTCATTGCCAACAAAGGATATATTACAAAGTATTGAGATGAAATTTTGTTTCTGACCAAATACTTATTTTCCACCATAATATGCAAATAAAATGATAAAAAAACAGACAATGTGATTTTCTGGATTTTTTTTTTCACAGTTTGTCTCCCATAGTTGAGGTCTACCTATGATGTAAATTACAGACGCCTCTCATCTTTTTAAGTGGTGGAACTTGCACTATTGCTGACTGACTAAATACTTTTTTGCCCCACTGTATATATATATATATATTGTATATATAATACTGTATATATATATATGACTATACAGAGATCCTGTTTATATGTATTACTGCATTCTTATTGTGCCATATTGTACTATACTGTTCACTTTTATCCTTGATACCGTGCTTATATATCTATCATGCTAGTTAAATGAATAGTTGTTTGTTAAGTACCACTGTCTCCTCATTCCGCTTTTGAATTCTCATACCTGATAACAAAGAGTCTGTACAACTGTTGCTAAGAAACAAAACTTAAGTAAAAACCTGTGTTTGCTAAATTTAGATTTCTTATTTGATTAGTATTACATTACCGTTGCATTCTGTATATTAGGTAGCCCATCGTAGAAAATATTCTGTATACAGTTAGGTGTACATGTATTTGGAAATTGATAGTTTTCATCATTTCATCATTTAGCTTCTGCAGCAATAAATAATTATGTGGTAATTTGGCCCATTTGATTGCTGCCAAAGTTTGTAGGTTTAGATATTATGTGATATACCAACACAAAGTAGCAAGTGAAGTGTAAAGGAAATAAGACACGGTTTTCTATTTAAAAAAAAAATGAAAATTGTGACATGCATTTGTATTCAGAACCTCTGAGTTAATACTTTGTAGGACAACTTTTCACTGTAATTGCTGCAAGTTGTGAAGGAAATATATAATCAATAAGGGAAACCAATGAAGCAGTAGATTTACATTTAGTTGACAAAAAGGGGAAACTAGATATACCAGTATTGTAAACCAAAGAGGTTTTTGCTGGTGGTGTCAAACATTGCACCTGAACTCCTGGAACCTGAGCTTCAAAGGGGTTAGTAAATGGTCTGTACTAGGCAGAATATGTCCTATTGACTATATAGAGTGGGGAAAACAAAGGATATTTGAAATGCAAGACCATAAATTAGCCCATCGTCCAGTCACAAACAGCAATTTTTAAATGGACCAATCCTGGAAATATGGGACTATGGTCTGGACTATAAAAAGCTCTGTGGCACAAAAGAAGTTGTTCACATGTGGGCGCTGCCTAGGATGCTGGTGTGATCCATAATTAATTTCTCCTTCTCTCGAAAAGATAGAAGATAACTGTAGACAGAAACATTTAGGTATTTCTGATTTTCCCTTTTTATTTTATAACTGTTTTGCATATTTGTGCTGCTTATTTTTACCTTTTTAAATATTTTATTCTAAGCACTGTACCTTATATATTAAAGCCTAAAATCTTTAATAAGTTTGATCCTTGTATGTTCGAAACAATCCATGGCCTTTCAGAGAGTCTGTGACCTTTTGATTCTCTGACCGTAACAGAGTTTGAGGACTCATCACTCCGTGTGTTTGAGTGGTGTCAGAGCACTAAGAAAATGTGGAGTTCTGAATGTGTCAGGTGTGATTTATGCTCACTTTATAGAAAGCTGGATTCAGTGAGAGGAGAAAAACTAACCCTTGCAAGCACACCAATCGTCACGTGCTGACAAGTGTGTGCGTGTTATGATCTGGTGGTTTAGGAGCAACATGGGACGAGCTCTGAAGGAAGTGGTACCTGTACTGACCGCAGTCCCTAAGCTCAACACAACACTAGAAATAGCCATGGGATGCTCCTGACACTCCCTAGGCACCTTGTCACAGCCTGAGAACTAACTACCCCTAAAGATAGAAACAGGAAAACTATCTTGCCTCAGAGAAAATCCCCCAAAGGATAGATAGCCCCCCACAAGTAATGACTGTGAGTGGAGAGGGAAAAGACATACACAGAATGAAACCAGGATGAGCACAGGAGGCCAGTCTAGCTAGATAGATAGGACAGGATGGAATACTGTGCGGTCAGTATAAAACACTACAAAAAATCCACACAGAGTTTACAAAAATCTCCACACCTGACTAAAGGTGTGGAGGGTAAATCTGTTTCCCAGAGCTTCCAGCTACACAGAATTAATTCATACTGACAAGCTGGACAAACATAGAAAGCACAGAACGGATAAGTCCACAACCTGTGGACAGAAAAGAGCAAGCAAGGACTTAGCTTTGCTGGACTGGTCAGGATAACAGGGAAATCCAAAGAGATGTGAATCCAACCAGGAACCATTGACAAGTGGCACTGGCTGAAGAGAGAGCCAGGCATAAATAGCCGAGCAGAAAGACAATCAGTGGAAGCAGCTGCAGACTGCTAAATCCAAGCAGCAGCCATACCACTTAAAACCACCGGAGGGAGCCCAAGAGCAGAACTCACAAAAGTGCCACTTACAACCACCGGAGGGAGCCCAAGAGCGGAATTCACAACAGTGCGTGACACAAGTCTGTTGCTTGAGAAAGGTTACACTTTGTGTTTGAAACGCTTAGCTATTCAGGACGTTTATATCATGTCTGTCATTTTTTTTTAGTTTTTTGCTAAATAAAATTGATTTTTATAAAGAAGCTGGAACAACACCCATTTTTTCTTGATTATTGCACATGAGACTACATGGGTTCCGTGCTTTTACACACCGCATGCTGCTGCAGGTGAGCTGGTTACATGCTGAAAATTTTCCTCTTTAAATTTTGCAGTATGTCTCTACCAGCTTTGCACATCCAGAGGCTTACATTTTTTGCCATTCTTCTTTGCACATTTGCTCTCGCTCAGTGAGATTGGATGGAGGCGTCTGCAAAAAAGCAATTTTCAAGTCTTGACACAGATTCTCAATGGTATTTCCATCTGGACTGTGACTGGGCCATTTACACACATGGATATGCTTTGATGTAAACCATGCATTGTAGCTCTGGAATTATGTTTAGGGCAATTGTTCTGCTGGAACAGGGTTCCTCCAGGATTGCCATGTATTTAGCTCCATCCACCTTCCCATCAACTCTGACCAGCTTCCATGTCCTTGCTGAAGAAAATCCTCCCCACAGCATGATGCTGCCACCACCATGTGTGACAGTTGGGATGCTGTTTTTGGGGTGATTGGTAGTATTAGTTTTCAGCCACATAAAGTGTTTTGCATTAGACCAAAAAGTTCTACTTTGGTCTCATCTGACCAATGCACCTTCTTCCACATGCTGTGATGGAAATATGTAAAATATATAGATTCACTTGCATATATACTAAAAGCTATTATATACATCATAATCAATTCCTTAAAATGGCCAACATGGACCAGACAATGCCTTGGGACTTTCCAGAGATGAAGAGGAACTGAACTCAAGATGTCTCAACTTTGGCCTGATTACAGAAAAAACGACAGTTATACGTTAGTTGCTTAATCAGCCTGTTGCTATGCCTTAACCACAATATTCCATATATTTGGATAGCCAATGACAGAGAAGCTTGACCATATGATCCTTAACTAACCCCCCCTTTCTATATGATACTATAAAAACTCATGTTAAACTACTAAAGCTTCAGTATTGAGAGAATGTTATTCTGTCACCTTGGTGTGCAGTGTCATTTTTGAGCGTTCGAATACTTAGCCCAATTGGGAACGGACGCAGCACACACGGGGATAGATTTATCCTAAAAAATTTCTATAACAATGCTAGCTGTGTCCCCTACATGCCTTTATATAAACTGCAAACGAGACTTCTTATGACTTGCTTTCAAAAATGACCTTCTTCTTGCCACTCTTCCATAAAGGCCAGATTTGTGGATTATATGACCACATTTGTCCTGTGGACAGATTCTCCCACCTGAGCTTTGGATCTTGGCAGATTGTCCATAGGGACTATGGGCCTCTTGGGTGCTTCTCTACTTAGTTTTGTCCTTTCTTGGCATGTCAGTTTAGGTGGACAGCCATGTTTTAGTAGGTTTGTAGTTGTGTCATACTCCTTCCATTTTTGGATGATGAATTCAACAGTGCTTCCTTCATGAGAACTTCAGAGCTTGAACTATTTTTTATAACTTATGATTTTCATGATGCTGTTTGATCCCTAATGTTAGGGCTGGCGGAACGCACCAAATAATATAAAGGTAGTAATGTGCGTTCGCAGCCCGGAGTCCACCATGCAGAGATATTAACTTCTGCCTAGTAATGGCGGACGTTATATGGCGGTATAATAGATGAACACACACGGGTTAACGTCACCCGGTGTGTACAGAGGCGTACTCTGTTGCTTCACAGAACCGCACAACTGCGGAATGTAAATGCCGTAGCCTGTTAAAGCTCACAGAGCTCGGCAAAGTGTGTGCTAGTGTACAGTCACAGGACTCTGCCCCAAGGACAGAGGGTTAAAGTCCCTCTAGACCCACTAGCATTCAGCGCCGTAACTGCGGTGCCAGGGAGAGACTACGCTAATAGAATTAGTGTACTACGTGTGCACAGTGCCGCTGTGGCGCATGCCACTAACCACCCTGACTAGGGCCTGGAAAGCGCACTAATTGCGCACGGCACCACACTGGCGGTCACTGCTAATTTGATGCAGTATACTCGTGTCTAGTGCTGGATGGCACAGTCTGGTGCTAGTTAGCTCAAACACTCAACTACATGCAACAACGCTAGGGAGGAGAATGATTAGAAGCTTTCACCAGATATTAAACACACATCCACACACACATGAGTTCAGTTTTATACTAGCGCATGACCAGGCGGCCATGCAAATCTTTTATAATTGCAGCCTTCCGGGACCTTCCCAGTGGTCCAATCAGAGACGCAACAGGACCTGAGCATGTGACCTCCGACCTCCAATGGGAGGTCATCCCATGGGCATGCTCAGCAGACAAAAAGAAGGACTAAGTCCCTGGAGTGTCTGCTCGCCACTGATTAATGCTGGTTATAATAGCTGGACCTAGAACAGCAGCAGTAACCAGATGCTCAGCATCAGCTTGAGCCACACACTGGGACCGACGTCTCTACTGAGCAGGCTCCTCTGCGGCTGAGGAAGAATGGGAAACCGCAGAGGACATGGTTCAAGATTCCCCCTGTACAGCAGCGGGAATTCGACACCTAACACCTAATGCTCTCAAACAAACCTCTGAGGTCTTCAGAACAGCTGTAGTTATACTGAGAAGAAAATACACACAGGTGGACTCAATGTACTGATTATGTGACTTTTGGAGTCAAATGGTCACTTAGGATTTTATTTATGTCTACCAGACTAAGGGGACCCGAATACAAATGCATATCACAATATTCAGATTTACATTTTAAAAATAATTAGTAAACCATGTACCATTTCCTTACACTTCACAAATACTTGCTACTTTGTGTTGGTATATCACATAGAATCCCAATAAAAGAAAGTTAAGTTTGTGGGTTGTTAAATGTTAAAAAGTTCAAGGGTTATGAATACTTTTTTTAAGGCACAGTAATATGTTTGGAATAGATAAGCTTTACAAGTTAACAGAATGCATAAATATTATAACTTACCTGGTGTCTGTCCAGAGCAATAGCTGTGAGGGTAAGGACAGAGACGTGGACTGAGCAATACTGTACAAAACGACTTACATGGCACATGAGCTTACCAAAAACCCAAGTACTGCTAACAAATCGAACCTAAGGACAAAGGAAATTTATAATGAGTACTAATATATTTGCTACTAGAATATAGAATAGTTATTAGTTATCCCTAAATGTTATCACAATACAGAAGCAAAAATAACCCCTTAGCACACCCCAAAATTAATGCATCCACATATCATACCCCTAAGGCCGGAGTCACACTACAGTGAGATACGGCCGAGTCTCGCAGGTTAAAACCAAGCTCTGGCACCGTCACTCCGGAGCGGAGCGTGCAGCTCCATGTATTGCTGTGCGGCCGCACGCTCCGCTCTAGAGTGCCGGTGCCAGAGCTTGGTTTTAACCTGCGAGACTCGGCCGTATCTCGCTGTGTGTGATCCCGGCCTAACAAACAGACTTAGAAGTCAATAATCAGCCTTGGAGCCCTGCCACATCACATAGCATATAAATTAGGAGACTTGCCTCCAACCAACAAGTCTCTTACTTTGCACTGATGAAGAACAAAAACCCTGAAACAGCTGTCTACAAGTGAAATTATTTCTCTTTTGTAGACTATTCTGGCTCGGCTTTATGTAGTGAGACATTTATCAAGGTTCTTTAAAGAGTCAATGTTTATGCCTACCCTTAAGGTGTGGCATTTTGGGCTCTGTACTTTTCCTTTTTGAAAAATAAATTTGGATACATTTTAGAGTAATATGCGCATGCGTGTGAAAACACACACGTTATATTGATCTTCTTCATGTTATTCTTCGTCTAGCAGCCTGATTGGTTAAGGCATCTGCTATTGCACTGGTGAAATTAGGGTGCTTTTAAGTATAGACATTCAAACACTCATCTCAGTGCATCCTATAATGTTGCCAACACTAGTGCTATGAATGGTGGTGCTGGAGAGGTGAGTACATAGTGCACCAAGAAGATCTGTGGGCCCTTCTGGGATACCAAGAGGTCTAACCTTTTTCCTGTACATTTTTGGAAAGTTTGCAAGTACAATTTACTTGCATCTAAGGGACAGAGTTAAGAGAGGGGTAAAATCCCATCATACTGCATTTGCTCTGCTTTGAGTTTTAGATCATAGTAGCAAGTAAGAGAGCTTAGTGAGCTTCCTATTATGATAAGGAACTTGTGTGCTTTATCATAAGACATCACTGATTCATAAGTTTGTTATTTACAAAATAATGAAGCAATTACAATGGTTTTTTTATCAACCCATTTTAAAATCATCCCTTTTCTTTGAAGCAGGAACATGTGTTCTGTACACTGCATGTACAGATGCCGCAACATATTCAGTATCTGGTTCCAGTGGGATCCATGGACCCCAACCGGTTCAACCGGCTGCACAGGGGCTCCAGGCTTCGGGGGGCCCCTGCAGGGCGGCTAATAATGCGGGCAATCTGGCGAGTTTATCCAGCTCTTGGGAGCCCCCTTGCCAGATTGCCCTCAAGCGGCGGCAGGGAGAAATCTCTGCAGCTCCGCTGCCTGCAAGAGAAAATGGCAGCGGAGCGGAGCTGCAGGGAATGGATCCATCCTGCTTCCTGCCCGCGCTTCCTGTCTTACACAGCAGCGGCTGAATTACATCATCGGCGCCGCGGCTGTCCGAGGCAGGAAGCTGCTGGTGTGCAGCTTCAGGATAGGATCCGTGTGCAGAGATGACACATCTCCTGTCTTCTTCACAACTGCTCCTCCTCCCAGCTCATCCTGTCTGACACCTGTTAGGCTTCTTTCACACTTGCGTCGGTACAGGGCCGTCGCAACGCATCCACTGCCCAGTCTATGTCTCGGGGAGGAGGGGGCGGAGTTCCGGCCATGCATGCACAGTCGGAAATGGCGGACACGACGTACGAAAAAACGTTACATTGAATGTTTTTTCGTGCCGATGGTCCGCCAAAACACGACACATCCAGTGCACGACGGACGCGACGTATGGCCATACATCACGATCCATCGGCAATACAAGTCTATGGGAAATAACGCATCCTGCGGGCACATTTGCAGGATGCGTTTTTTTCCCAAAACAACGCATTGCGATGGATCTCACACGATGCAAGTGTGAAAGAGGCCTTAGATGCCTCCTTCTCCCTGCATTGCACACACTTCCAGCCTGTGCAGAACGGCGTCTGCACACTCATGGCTGGAAGGAAGCTACAGCTGTGTGCAAGACCTCAATCACCCCCTGAACAGGAGGTAAAGAATGGTCTGAATGTGACTGATTGTTTGCAGAGTAAAGAGAGGAGGCAGGGGCTGCAGTCAGAGACTAGAAGCAGTGATTTACTGACTGTGACCCCCGGAGCTTTGTGTTGTCTGGTCAGTGCAGGATTCTTATCCACACACAGTACTGACCAGAGAGCCCAGAACTCGGGAGCACAGTCACTAAATCACTGGGTCAATTCTCTGATGGGACTCCGGTCATCACTGCTGTAACAAATTCAGGCTGGGACTGACCCCTGAGCCCATCTCCCAGTGACGACTTTATTCACATATACTGTATCTGTTGCATTAAACACACAGGTACAATAGATAGACACATATAAGGGTATGTTTCCACAGTCAGTTAACTCTGCGAATTGGATGCTGTGTACATCCGCAGCATCCAATCCGCAGCGTCCAGATGTTACAGCATAGTGGATGGGATTTCAAGGAATCCCATGTCCACTATGCGTGCACTGGCACCAGTAGCTTTCCTGCGGAGACGGACATGCGGTGCGTCTTTCTAGAATGCAGCATGTCTATTTATCTTGCAGAGATGCTCAGTCTCCGCAAGATAAATTTCCCGTCCAATGTATAGGATGTGGTGATTCTGCATGGTTCAATGAACACATGCGGAATCACTGTGCGTACAAAAGCCTGCAGCGCTTTGGACTGAGCGGACATGTGCTGCGTACAAAGCGCTGCCGATTCCTGACCGTGGAACCATACCCTTATACATAAATGTATAGTATATCACATATGCAGTAGACACAGGTGTTTATTATATATGGGAATATTCTATATGTGTGTATTTTATATAGGTATGTACTGTGAGTGCACTACATATATATAGTTATACACTGATGCATTGATATACTGTAGGCAGCTACATCATTTTTGCCTACTACTAGTTTTGAAAAATCTCCCCAGAGTGTATAAGCCCTTAATGAAATATGACATACTGTGTATGTCATATGTTGTCTTCCTGCCTTGATGCAGGCTCACAAGGTGATCCCGCATCTTTCCTGGCAAATGATGGCAGTGATATTCAACAATCATCTGTCACTAAAAGCCGCTGTTCACTTGTTAAAAGCCGCTGTTCACTTGTTAAACACTGCTATGGATTTGTGACAGCAGCATTTACAGCATGTCGGCAGGGGAGAGTGATGATCAATGCGCCCATTGGCACTCTTGTGACATGATGGTGGGGAGCTGATGGGTTGCTGTGATGGTCAGAGGCCTGTTGACAGCCTGTGCCTGTCATGACAAATTACTGTGAAAACCAGCCTGTAGCTGACTTTCATAGGAGATTGTGATTTTTACAATATTCAGCAATACTGTGGCACTGGTAAATATAGCACAAGTAATAGGATAATTGCAGATTCAAGCCCCCTAAGGGGACTAACAAATACAGCGAAAAGTAAATGAAAAATGCTTTGAAAAATATGAAAAAAGTTCAAATTACCCTCCTTTTCCCAGATTAGGAAATTAAAAAAATACACATCTTTGGTATCACTACATTAGTAATGGCATGGTGTTGTCATAGTGTGGTGGTAATTCTACCTTGTATGTGGTATTAATTGGTCACTATGTGGTGATAATGTGGTCGGGTCACAATGTGGCACTATTTGTCCCTGGTATGTGATATTATTTGGTCACTTTGTGGTGGTTAAATGTGATCTGGTCATGGTGTGGCAGTGTTTTTCTCCTGTATGTGATATTCGGTCAGTATATGGTGGTAACATGTGGTTTAGGCATGGTGTGGTGGTATTTGTCCCCTGTATGTGATATTATTCGGTCACTATGTGGTGGTAATTTGCGGTCTGGTCACGGAGTGGCAGTATTTGTTTCTTTTATTTGGTATTATTTGTCTTGGTATAGGGGACTGTGTTGTGTATTGATGTCACTTGTTCAGATATCAATAAGAGGAAGATTCTTGGTTTCCAATACAGCCAAAATACTTGGAAGTTTTACCTCTCCCTGTCCTGTGACTATTACACAGTAGAAAAGATGCACTTACATTTGTTCTCCTGTGAAAACAAGTAATCACCTATCCTAAGGCAACGTTCATACGTTCAGTATTTGGTCAGTATTATACATTAGTATTTGTAAGTCAAAACCAGGATCGATGATAAATGTGGAAGTGGTGATGTGTTTCTATTATACTTTTCCTCTAATTGTTCCACTCCTGACTTTGCCAAAACAAAAGCTGATGACTATGTATGTGATCTGGTGTTGCATGGGAACTGTTAATGTGTGATTGGTGAGGACGTGGTGCAGAAGTGGAGTTCTTTTAAGAGTGGGCGATGGGACTGTGGAAGGTTCGAGGTGTGGAGGCAGAGCTGGGGTGGAGCCTTGGTGGAGCCTGGTGGAGTCTCAAGGGAGCCCGAAAATTTTGACAGTATGGGGCACTGAAATTCCTAGTGGCAGCCCTAGGTGGAGGAGAGGGCAATGATGGGGGTGATGAGGCAGAATACAATGACTAGGTTGACAGAGAGGGCAGTGATGGGGGTGATGGGGCAGAAGGCAATGATTGGGTTGATGGAGAGGGCAATGATGGGGGTGATGGGGCAGAAGGCAATGATTAGGTTGACGGAGAGGGCAATGATAAGGGTGGTGGGTGAGAAAGCAATAATGGGGTGGTGGAAAGGGCAATAATGGGGGTGGTGGGGGAGGAGGAAATGATGGACGTCGTGGAATGGGTAATGATGGCGGTGGTGGGGAGGAGGAAATGATGGAGGTTGTGAAATGAGTAATGATGGGGTAGTGGGGGAGAAGACAATGATGATAGCGGTAAAATGGATAATGAAGGGATGGTGGGGGAGGAAGAAATGATGGAGGTGGTGGAATGGGTAATGATGGGATAGTGGGGAGAAGGCAATGATGGTGGCAGTGGAAAGAACAATGATGGGGGTGGTGGGGAGAAGGCAATGATGGAAGTGGTGGAATAGGCAATAATGGGGTGGTGGGGAGACAGAAATGATGGAGGTGGTGAAGAGGGCAATCAAGGGGGTGGGGGAGAGGGCAATAATGTGATGCGGGGAGGACAATGAGGAGTGTGGGGGATTGGGATGGGGAAGGGGGATTTATAATGGATTTAGGAACAGGGGAGGTGGAGGAATACATTATTACCGATTATGTCTAACACAGTCCCTTAGTATATAGTGTACTCACTTATGTATAGCACAGTCCCTTAGTGTATAGTGTACTCACTTATTATGTATAACACCATCCTTAGTTACATAGTTTCCATTTTTGTTATGTATAACACCGTCCCTTATTACGTACCATCCTCAAAAGTTATATATGATGCCCTCTTTTATTATATAGCTTCCTCTGTGGTTATGTACAGTGCTGTCTCTTGCATAGTGTATTCTTGATATTTTTATTATTCACATCGCCCTTACATAGTCCCCTCTCTTGTTAGATATAAAATAACTACTGATGGAGGAGCCGGTGACCAGACTACCAGTCCATCAGCTCCTCTTTTAGAAAAGAAGCTTTCCCATGCTCCATCAGTCATCATTGCATTACACAGCTAGCAAGGCAGGACGGTATATAATAAAAAACAGGGCTCTATAAAATTCAATATGTAAGGGAGGGTGCAGTACATAACAAGAGAGGGCACTGTATAATAAGGGATGGCAATATACAAAATAAAGGAGACTATGCAATATATATATACAGTACATGTATGTGTGTGTGGCAATATATATATATATATATATATATATATATATATATATATATATATATATATATCTTTGTTACCTTAAAAGGAGGGAGCCCAGACACATTTCCTGCACAGGGGCCCCAAGCTGTCTGTGTCCGCCCCTGGCTGGGATGTGACGTTTAAAACCATATGGCGTTGTGGTCGATCATTTTTTGTTTTTGCAAAGCCAGCAAGGCACGTTTAAAAACATAAGATTGTTGAAAGGAGTTGCCATTTTTCTATCCATATATATCACCTTCCTTAAGTAGATATATTTGTGAAAGAAATGTTGCAGAATTAGATTCAGGAAGTGGGCCAAGCATGGTACATGAATTATTTTCTGCGCAAGACAATCAGAAAGTTGCATGCATTGTTGGTGCAACGATTCCAAGTTGCAGTTCACAGGGAGCCAACCAGTGGGTGAGTTACCAATCGATGGATTGATGCATAGCAGCAACTCGACAAACATATGGCTGTTTTCCCCAAGCTTTCATGCTGAAAAATGTGAGAGGTTAGTTGGCAAACCAGCAGACAACTGGCAAATGCTTGTTTCCTTGATATAAAAACAAGGATGGATATTTGGAAAATAACTATGATATGCGCTAGATGCAACTCCTAAAAAAATGCTAATGGGCTGCTGAACGCCGACCTGTCAAGATGAGTAGACTCTGTATTGATGTGGTTTGAAGTTCTCCGTACTGAATGATGATCTGTGGTATTGTCAATGAAGTGGTGGTGAATATTTCACCTTGAATCCGTGCTGTGCTGCACAAACAATTTCGGCACTGGTCCAGTCAGTCATGCTTGTTCAGACACTTGTTTGAAAAAGGAAAAAATGGTGCCCTTTTCTTCATCTTCTCAGGCCCCATTTTATCTGTGAACAAAGGCTGACTGTTTAGGTCTTCCAATAAATCAACTGCAAAAAGTTGTTCTGGGGTAGTATAATTCTTAGCCCTGTGGTATGTGCAACAGTAAGAAAAGGTGGACTAAGCAGGAGACTTTCACCCGCCGATGGAGTTGCTGTGAGTGGCTCCATTATACTGATGTGCTTGAGATGAGTAATTTAGTAGAAATACTATTTTCCCCTATGTTTTCTGACCAATAATACACCTGTTAGGAGGTCAAGTGTGACCCGATTTGGTACTAGTCGAATTTAATGGTTGTTTCCATGGGTGGTGTTTCTCCTGCAGCTCTCACATTTTTTGCATGATTTTTTTTTTCTATCACGCTACCACATCTGTTGCCCATGCAGCATTTTGGTAGAATATACATTTTTGACAAAAGTATAACATTTAATTTGTGTGCAAATTTTTGTTTTCATACTTCGACAACTCAAGAAAAATAGTAAATCAACTGAAAGTTCTAGGCAGGGTTCACATTATGGACAAAAAGGGCAATTTAAAAGCCTGATATAATAATGGTGTGGCAAAACAGACCAGCAAATTTACATTTAAAAATTAAATTAATTGTCATAATTTGTTTGCAAATTTGGGGTTAAAGCACATTAATTCCCCCAGGCTAAAAAGAACCACATAAAAATAATGGCCCAATAACGCTACAACAGAACCCAGTATAATTGTGTGATATACTGTTGCCAAACTGGAATATAAAAATGACGTGACGATTTTTGCATCTTTTTCCAGGGGGTGAGGGCAATACCTATTAGGTATTTTAATTCATCCCTCAGTTAACAAAAATTGCTTATTCCCCAAAAAAGCAAGTCACTAAGTACAGTATGTACACTCACAGAAAGGAATTCACAGTAACAAGCAGTAGTATGGTTCTGGAGCATAGCATTGCTAAATGCAACTAATAAAACAGTTGCAAAACCTTTTTTTCCCCATTTCTTATAAAAAAAATATACTTTAACTATCCCCCATGTACAAAAAATACAGCATAAGTAATGTATCCCTAAAAGGTTACATTCTGCGGTATCTACCCGTAGGTTCACAGCCAAAAATAGACAGAACATTATAAGGAAGCCCGAGCAGCCATGCCTGACGTGATTGGCCCGCTCTTTGAGCCTTCAACACTATGTGAAATGGTGTTGAGTTTTTTTTTCACTGATCCTCACAAATTAAATTTCAAAGTGGTTAAATTCCTGGGGACCTGCGTATTTTAGAAAATTGGACTCTTGAGTCAAAACTTGGCAGATCTTTCCACTTAACTCTACTTACTGCATCACTCATTTTTTTTGTCTCCTGTATGGGTTTTTCACTCTCGAAAACGAATTAAATAGTAATTGCACTTTTCTCATAAATCAATAGTAGAAGTGAAGAGAAGAAACATAATGTATATTGTCACATAAGTATGCTTTATTCTTCACTTATCGATCATTTTTTGTCTCAAGCACTGGTCATTCATTCTCAAAAATGGCTTAAATCCATCAATAAACCTGTTTGTAATCTCTATTAAAATTTAAAGAGAGGAAGATGGGGAAGCAGGAATGAGAAACATACAAAGCTCAAAAAGAGAAAATGTTGAAGCTGTTAATAAAGAAGAAAAACTGCTAAAAGTTCAGGATACAAAAAGACCAGGAAGAGTGTTATTCCTCATGTACACAGAAATGGTAGATTAGTCTGATAAGTCACCTGACGTCACCTTGCATTCACACTTTAAGGCTAGGGCTATAGGGTGATATAGCTCGTATGTCACGTGGAAGCAGTTCTCTGAACAGGCTCGAGACAAAAACTTTTGTGTAACTACTAACTACTATGTGACTTGCTGTAGTGCGACTATTTTACAGCTCTAATTTTGCTGCAAATAAACAGCTAATTTGCAGCCTAATTGCATAGAAGACACTTGTCGTAAGCAACTTGCAATAAACTTTATGACAAATGAGTTGTGTATTACTTGCAATCAGCGCAGAAAATCCAACGTGTTTGGAAACATTTCTGCCTACGTGTCGCAGGTCACATTGTGAACCCAAATAAAATCATTAGATGCGATGTTACAGTACAATGAGTCACATCTCATCGTGCACCCCTAGCCTTAATCTATCACCAAATCGGTCTGCGGTGCCAATGGAGAGGGGAGGTGGAGAAGCCGGAGAGACAAAGAGGCAAAGCACACAAAGAGAAAATGCTCAGAAATCACTGAAAATGTAGGATACCAGACTTTTTTTAATACTTATGTACATACCAGGGGTATAAGTATGAAAGAAGAAAAAAAGCCAGCTCACCAAGTAGCCACCGCAGGAGCATGGAACCCAACGCTGATCCACGCGGTCATCTCATGAAGAAAAGAAAAAATCGTTCCAGCTCCAAATAGTAAAATCCAAATTCCAACTTTATTAAACCAATATAAAAACAACGGTGGACATATGCTCTACATGTGCATATCAGGACACGAGCGACGCGTTTCGATCCTAAACGGATCTTTATCAAAGCTACATATGAAATGGTCATCAACCAATATATAGACCCTATACACCAATGGCATTCAAATGAACGGTCACATGATCGTATGGGCGGTCCTTCATGAATACACATAGTAATGAAAAAAAAAAAAAAAAGGAAAAAAAGGAAGAGAGAAAAAAAAAAAAAAAAGGAAAACACATTATGATAAAAACAAATCTGTGATCAACCACATAGCAACAACATATATAAACACATTCTAATAATGAAACATTAATTCGGTACGTCTATTCAAACCTGTGGGAGATCGAGTGCGGAGATGGTAAATCCAAAAGGCCTCACGGGTATGGAGGCAACGAATAATGTCTCCACCCCGTAGAGGTTTATTAACACGTTCAATCCCGTATGCCCGAAAGAATTTGGTGCTGCGAGCATGAGCAGTTATAAAGTGTCTGGAAGCCGCTGATAAGGTACGTGTAGATTCACCTGTATAACCTATATCATAAAGATGTTCATTGATACGAATTTTCAACTTTCGTGACGTACATCCAACATAGGACAACTGACATGCAGTACAATCAATTTTGTAAATAACACATTTAGTATTGCAGTTAATATACTGCTTGATATTAAAACATTGTGTGTTATTATAATTAGAAAATTTTTTGGTAATAACAGCATGTGCGCATGTTCTACAGTTATTAGTACCGCACTTGAAAAAACCATTGCACTCTAGCCATGTTTTATTTCTTTTTTTATCTGTGCAGAAAAAACTCGGTGAGACTCTGTTACCTATGGATGGTGCTTTTCTTGCAACAACATTGACACCAGTTTTCAAAATTTCTGCTAAATTTGCATCCTCATATAATATGGGAAGGAATTTATTTATGATCCCTTTAATTTGGTGAAATTGTCGACTAAATTGAAAGCACACATAGGGCTTTCTGTATGTGGGAGATGTCGATGTTGATATTTTCTTCTCTTTCCGTGCAATAAGATCTTCACGATTTTTATTATCGAGAATCTTTTTAGCTCTTTTGAGTGTCCAATCTGGATAGTTACGACGTTTCAATTTGCTAGAGACCAAATCTATCTCCGCATTTAAATCACCCTGATCGCTACAATTACGTTTAATTCTAACAAATTCACCAACCGGCACAGACCGGATGGTGTGTCTGGGGTGGCCGCTGCTGGCATGTAGTATAGTGTTTCCACTTAACGACTTATGGTATGTGCTAGTAGAAATGAAACAATTATTTATACCTTTTAATTTTAAATCCAAAAATTGAATATGAGCCGGATCTTGCCTGTATGTGAAACGAATGTTGTATTGATTGGAATTCAAATATTCAATGAATTTAGGTATGGCAGATATATCGGACCCCCAAATAATTAGTAGGTCATCAATATATCTGCCATACCATATCAAACACGACAGAAAAGCATTGGATGCTGAAAAAATAAATTCGTACTCCCAAAAGGCCATTACAAGGTTAGCTAGAGATGGTGAGAATTTAGCGCCCATAGCCACGCCTGATTTTTGCAAAAAAAAATTACCATTAAGCGAAAAAAAATTATGTGTCATCAGAAAAAGAATTGCCTGTAAAATGAAATTTTTTAAATCAAACGAATAATTACTGAAATGATCCAAATGAAATTGAATAGCATGCATAGCCAATTTGTGTGGGATACATGTGTATAATGAGATGACATCGCAGCATAGCCATGAATAGTTGGGCAACCATAATTTGTCAGAGAAGACTTTTAATACCTCTTTGGAATCTCTCAAATAACCAGGAATTCTACGTACCAGAGGCTGCAATACTGAGTCTACCCATTCACACAGGTGCTCATTTGCTGAGCCAATGCCTGACACTATTGGCCTCATGGGTGGAATCACATCGCTCTTATGGACTTTGGGGAGACCATGAAGGATTGGGCACACAGGATTGTCCACAATCATATACTCTTTTTGTTTCACAGATAATACACCAATGCTGTGCCCTTCCTCAATAATTTTGTCCACCTTTTCTTTAAATTTAATCGAAGGGTCACAACTCAGTTTATCATACACTAGTGTATCAGAAAGCAATTCCATGATTTTAGAGCAATAATCTGTAGAATTTAATACAACCACCAATCCACCCTTATCTGACATCTTAATCACAATGTCATCCATTTCTTTGAAAATTCGTATCAATGAACATCTTTATGATATAGGTTATACAGGTGAATCTACACGTACCTTATCAGCGGCTTCCAGACACTTTGTAACTGCTCATGCTCGCAGCACCAAATTCTTTCGGGCATACGGGATTGAACGTGTTAATAAACCTCTAC
This sequence comes from Ranitomeya imitator, assembly GCF_032444005.1. Taxonomy (NCBI): domain Eukaryota; kingdom Metazoa; phylum Chordata; class Amphibia; order Anura; family Dendrobatidae; genus Ranitomeya; species Ranitomeya imitator. The sequence goes on from NC_091283.1 coordinate 145,992,379, forward strand.
GGGGTGGAGACATTATTCGTTGCCTCCATACCCGTGAGGCCTTTTGGATTTACCATCTCAGCACTCGATCTCCCACAGGTTTGAATAGACGTACCGAATTAATGTTTCATTATTAGAATGTGTTTATATATGTTGTTGCTATGTGGTTTATCACAGATTTGTTTTTATCATAATGTGTTTTCCTTTTTTTTTTTTTTTCTCTCTTCCTTTTTTTCCTTTTTTTTTTCTCTTTTTTTTTTTTTTCTCTCTTCTTTTTTTCCCTTTTTTTTTTTTTTTCATTACTATGTGTATTCATGAAGGACCGCCCATACGATCATGTGACCGTTCATTTGAATGCCATTGGTGTATAGGGTCTATATATTGGTTGATGACCATTTCATATGTAGCTTTGATAAAGATCCGTTTAGGATCGAAACGCGTCGCTCGTGTCCTGATATGCACATGTAGAGCATATGTCCACCGTTGTTTTTATATTGGTTTAATAAAGTTGGAATTTGGATTTTACTATTTGGAGCTGGAACGATTTTTTCTTTTCTTCATGGTATAAGTATGAAAGACTTGTTCTTAAAGCAGACTTTATAATGGGCACCCTATTGATCAAGTACATAGCAGGCCAAACTACTGTGGACATGAAATTTCAATCTATTCAAGGGAACCTCCAACGTTGTTGGTCTTTTTGTCCCCCTGACAATTTTTTTTTCACCTGGCAATAGAAGATGCAAGCGCAGATTGGGCAGCACTGCTGGCAAGGCGACAATACGATGCCCAAAGTCTCATATATGAAATGCTGGAGAAATTCTGAACATTTTAGGGTTGTAACAAAAGTAACAGATCTGCTTGATTTATTAGCAACACTAGAGGTGCCCCATAAAAGTGTTTTCTGGACGCTTCAAAAGTTGGAATAACAGTATGGAATGTAAATTAAAAAAGTAACCACACAGCCTGACACATAGTCTCTTCAGGACCCATGCTCCAGCAGGTATGGTCCCTGATGGTCTTTACTTAATGTGTTACCACAATAGCATGTCACACATCCACATGACATGGCTGCAGCCAAACAATGTTATGTCATAGCATAACACAGTATCAATCATCTCAGCGATTGTCAGCAGTGGTCCAGACAGATGTGCTTGACTCTTTGTATCCTCTGACATGTATTGGATGTCATCACTGACTACTGTGCTGGGTTAGGCTAGATTTGCATGTGTATGATTTACATGGACTGCCCACTAGGCCCGTGGGGTACTCGGGTCGAGTCTGACGGTTCTTAAGGGGGTTGTCACAGCAACATTCCATGGCCCTGGGCGTCCAATAAAAGTCAAAGGGGAAGTAAAGTGTATGGGGGATTAGTTTGTGACACCACCCGTGGTGTTCGGCAATGGATGGCCGACGCTGCAGTTCAAGTCCACTGGGGCAGTTGGTGATGCAGCAGAGTTGGTACAGCTCTTCACGGGTAGAGCTCGGCCCCAGGGCAGTTATGGATAAGGAAGGAACCCCCCTTATGTTTCTTCTCTGGCTATCTCACTGCGCTGGCTCTCGTCTCTCCTGCCCCGCGCCCCACACACAGTGTCCCAAGCCAACAGCCTCGGGTCCTGTCGGGCGATGTACTCCTGTTCCTCATGATCCTATGCTGCTGCCTTTTCGGCGAATGTGCGTGGCTGTGGCTATGGCACATACAGATGCCACAGCCACCGGTTTGCTAGCTGAGTCCTCAGTTTCTCCACTAGTCTGGGGCCGGTCCCCTACTGTGACCTTGTCCTTCCACCCAACTACGTTCAACGTGGAATCGGGTGCCACAGGTGGATTATTCACTACCCATGCCCCTAGGACCCTTCTTCCTCTCTCACTCTCTGGAACTTCTCTCTCTCTGTCCTCTGGTGCTGTGACGAGTTCCTCACTCCTCAAGTCCCCAGCTCCAACTTCACTCTGCCTCTCACTAACTGACTAACTCCTCCTTCTTGTTTCCATGACAACTCCTCTAACTATCTCTCTCTCCACGCACATCCTCTACCTAGTTCCTCCCTGGCCTGGAGAGGTCTGGTGTTGGATGCTAGTGTATGGGTCCTGGGCAGTGTCTCCACCTTACCCAAGAGTGGAGTGCCACGTCTCTGGCTGATGTGTAGTACCTCTGTGGCGACAGGACCCTCAGGGGTGCCACATACACACTAGGAAAATTGCCAACAACTACTCTAAATGTTACCATAGGGTTACAATAGTCAGAAACAGACAGAAGTGTCCATATGGCCTTGGTTTAACTGCTATAAACGCTCCTTGTAAGGATCATTGGTATCTAAATCATAAATACTGTGAATGATATGCCCAATGGGTCTCGAATAAATTTTAATTATAACAAAATTTAAAAACCTCACTCCATTGGATTTTTAAATGATCGACCCTAACACCTGAGGGCCTCAATGGATGCATAGAAAATATCATCCAATGAAGGGTTAATTTGATGGGAACTTCTTGGGGATCTTTCATAACTGTATGTTAGGTATTTAGAGAAATGCCATAGAATATGGTATTAGAAATAATATTTTGCATGTAACATTCTTTTTTCAATAATTGTCCATGGGCATCACTGGTAAACTTTATGAAGGTCATCTGACATTTCCAGTTTGTATATATCTGAGGAAGGAGCTGGACCAGCTCCTAAATGAATATTTCAATTAAAGACGTTGATCTTATCCTTTGGAATCTCTGTCATTTGGCAGAACGTAGAGCTTTTATATTTGGTTACCAAAAAAAGTATGGAATATTAAAGTGACTCGAATTATTCTATACAACTATATCTTGTAAAATATGAAACATTACATATCAATTACACCTCACCACCTGTGCGCTCGACCCCATCCAATCCCACCTCCTCCCCAACCTCACCGCCACTCTTATCCCATCCCTTACCCACCTCTTCAACCTATCACTAACTTCTGGCACCTTTCCTTCTGCTTTCAAACATGCCACAATCACGCCTATGCTTAAAAAGCCAACCCTCGATCCAACTGCAATGTCCAGCTATTGCCCAATATCGCTGCTTCCATTCGCTTCCAAACTCCTGGAGCAACACGTCCACACTGAACTTTCCTCCCACCTCTCAACTTGCTCTTTGACAATTTGCAATCTGGTTCCCGTTCCGCCCCCATCACTCAACTGAGACAGCCCTGACCAAATTTACTAACAACCTATTTACAGCCAAAGCTAACGGACAATACTCTGTACTCTTCCTTCTAGACCTGTCCTCTGCTTTCGACACAGTTGACCACTGCCTCCTACTACAGATCCTCTCCTCCTTTGGCATCAAAGACCTCACCCTATCCTGGATCTCCTTATACCTTTCCTACCGCACATTCAGTGTCTCCCACTCCCACACTACCTCCTCATCCCACCCTCTCTCTATTGGATTCCCCCAAGGCTCTGTTCTAGGACCGTTACTCTTCTCAATCTATACACTTGGACTGGGACAGCTCATAAAGTCACATGAATTCCAGTACCACCTTTATGCTGATGACACTCAGATCTACCTCTCTGACCCAGACATCACCTCTCTGCTGTCCAGAATCAGAAGTGTCTATCAGCCATATCCTCCTTCTTCTCCTCTCGCTTTCTCAAACTCAATGTGGACCAATCTGAACTCATCATCTGTTACGCTCACGCCCTGACTGGTGGGCGTGAGCTCGGGGGTTTTGTGGCCCCACTGTGCCACAAACCAGACTACCCTGGAAGGGGCGTGACTATAACAGCTGCCTGGGTTTTCACTGGAGCCTCTGATGGTGAGGACAGGCTTGTGCAGCAGGCAGCTGCCAGGTGCTACTCCAGGGTGGTGTCAGGCTGTGGCTGCTGATCCCACTTGGGAGACTGGAACACCATGATTGGTGCGGGCATTAGGCAGGACTGGCAGAAGAGCACGGCTGGAACACGGACGAGTAGGCTGGCACGGCTGAGACAGGACTGGCAGAGACACGGCAGAGAACACAGGGCTGGCAGAGACACGGCAGGAAACAGGACTGGCTAGGACAGCAGGAACACAGGACTGAAAGGCAGGGCAGGAACGGCAGGACTGGCAGGAACACAGGATTGGGAGGCACGGCAGAGAACACAGGACTGGTTGATGTGGTATATGAAGGAACAGGTAAGGGCCTGTTCACACTGGACGTGCAGGTACAGATATGTAGTTTGGAACACAGGGCTGGCAGAGACATGGCAGAGAACACAGGGCTTGCTAGGACGGCAGGAGACACAGGACTGACTTAGGACTGCAGGAGACAGGACTGGCTAGGACGGCAGGAAACACAGGACTAGCTGATGAGATATTAGAATCAGGCTGCACTCAGATGACACCCGAGTGCAGTCCAATTGTGAGTGAGATGAAGGAACAGGTAGGGATATATAGTTTGGAGGAACAGGTAGGGACCTGTTCACACAGGAGAGGAGTGAAAGACTGCAGATAGGAATGGAAAAGCAGCAAGCGGTAGCGTAGCGACAAAAGCTGAGCAGAGCCACAAAGAATGTGGAGAGAAGCTGCAGCAAGAGATACTGCAGAAGCTAAGCAAAGTGGAACCGTAAGGATTGCAGAGAGGAACTGCAGCAAGAGGTTTCTGCAGCAACGGGAGCGGAGCAGAGTAAAGGTACCGTCACACTTAGCGACGCTGCAGCGATACCGACAACGATCCGGATCGCTGCAGCGTCGCTGTTTGGTCGCTGGAGAGCTGTCACACAGACCGCTCTCCAGCGACCAACGATGCCGGTAACCAGGGTAAACATCGGGTAACTAAGCGCAGGGCCGCGCTTAGTAACCCGATGTTTACCCTGGTTACCATCCTAAAGGTAAAAAAAAACAAACGCTACATACTTACCTACCGCTGTCTGTCCTCCAGCGCTGTGCTCTGCTCTCCTCCTGCACTGGCTGTGAGCACAGCGGCCGGAAAGCAGAGCGGTGACGTCACCGCTCTGCTTTCCGGCTGACCGACGCTCACAGCCAGAGCAGGAGGAGTGCAGAGCACAGCGCTGGAGGACAAACAGCGGTAGGTAAGTATGAAGCGTTTGTTTTTTTTTACTTTTAGGATGGTAACCAGGGTAAACATCGGGTTCCTAAGCGCGGCCCTGCGCTTAGTTACCCGATGTTTACCCTGGTTACCAGTGAAGACATCGCTGAATCGGTGTCACACACGCTGATTCAGCGATGTCTGCGGGGAGTCCAGCGACCAAATAAAGTTCTGGACTTTCTTCCCCGACCAGCGACCGCACAGCAGGGGCCTGATCGCTGCTGCCTGTCACACTGGACGATATCGCTAGCGGGGACGCTGCAACGTCACGGATCGCTAGCGATATCGTCTAGTGTGACGGTACCCTAAGACGGAGCAGAACCGCAGAAGTGCGGAGCAGCGGTAAAGCCACCAAGATGCAGAGCAGGCAGAGCCGCAAGAGTGCGGAGTGTAAACAGACTGAGAACACAAGGAAAGACACAGCAGCGAAGGAAGCCACACACAAGGAGACCGAGATAAGACTAAGTACAGACAAGGCAATGGAACAAGACACAAGGACAAAGACACAGGGACCAGGATATTCTGCCTCCTGGAGGGCGGACAAAGATCAAGGCAAATGCACAGAGAAAAGCCTCCAGAGAGGGAGTAACATAGAGCAAGGCCAGACAAACTCAGAAGCAAAACACTAACTGAGCAAACACATTACACAGGCCCAGACCACAGGTTGGAGCTGCACTATATACAGGAGGCCTCTTGATAATTGGTCAGGAACTGATTGGACAGGTGCACCTGATTCCCATAAGAACCAGAGAGTTCAGGCGCCGGCCCCCTATACACATAGCCATGAGGCATGCAGAGAGCAGAGACACAGAACATGGAGCTGGCATTAAACAGAAAGCACATCATGGCCTGGAGCAGTGGGTAAGATTGTGTGAGAGATGTGAGGCCATGCTGTGATGCCAGCAGAGTTGTTACATCATCTTTCCTCCATCTCATAGATCTTCCTTACCTGACCTATTTATCGCAATTAACGACATCACGCTTTCCACCGTACCGGAAGTCTGCTGCCTCAGAGTAACCCTTGACTCTGCCCTGTCCTTCAAACCACACATATCCAAGCTCTTTCCACCATCTATTGCCTCCAGTTCAATAATATCTCCAGAATCCGTCCTTTTCTCAAACCTCAATCTACTAAAATGCTTGTGCATGCCCTCATCATCTCCCGCCTCGACTACTGCAAGAGTAGGCCTCCTTGCTAACACCGTTGCACCTCTCCAGTCCATTCTTAACTCTGCTGCCCGACTAATTCATCTCTCCTCGCTACTCCTCCGCTTCCCCCCTCTGCAAATCTCTTCACTGGCTCCCATTCCCTCAGTGTATCCAGTTCAAATTACTAATACTGACCTACAAAGCCATCCACAACCTGTCTCCTCCATATATCTCTGAACTAATCTCCTGATATCTTCCCTCACGTATCTTCCTTCTCTCCTCCACACTTATTCGCTACTCACCTAACCGCCTCAAAGACTTCTCCCGAATATCCTCCATTCTCTGGAATTCTTTGCCTCAGCACGTCCGACTATCAACCACATTCAGATCCTTCAGACGGAACCTGAAAACTCACCTCTTCAGGAAAGCTTACAGCCTGCACTGACCCTGCTGCCTCCTCACCACTACCGGAGCTACCGCCTCACCAACATCGGAGCTCCTGCAACCCTCGACCTACTGTCTCCTTCCCCATAATCCTGTAGAATGTAAGCCCGCAAGGGCAGGGTCCTCACCCCTCTGTATCAGCCTGTCATTGTTAGTTTGTTTACTGTAAGTGATATCTGTAATTTGTATGTCACCCCTTCTCATGTACAGCACCACGGAATCAATGGTGCTATATAAATAAATAATAATAAATAATAATAATAATATCTATGCTTTTAACAATAAGATCCTATACCTGGCTGGGTGATATTTTATGGCTACCAAAGGAGGCAGCTGCTCAATGTATAAGTCCTGAAATTTACATTAACCCCTTAGTGACAGAGCCAATTTGGTACTTAATGACCAGGCCAATTTTTGCAATTCTGACCACTGTCACTTTATGAGGTTAGAACTCTGGAACGCTTCAACGGATCCCGCTGATTCTGAGATTGTTTTTTCGTGACATATTGTACTTCATGTTAGTGGTAACATTTCTTCGATATTACTTGCGATTATTTATGAATAAAACGGAAATATGGCGAAAATTTTTAAAATTTTGCAGTTTTCAAACTTTGTATTTTTATGCCCTTAAATCAGAGAGATATGTCATAAAAAATAGTTAATAAATAACATTTCCCACATGTCTACTTTACATCAGCACAATTTTGGAAACAAAATTTTTTTTTGTTAGGGAGTTATAAGGGTTAAAAGTTGACCAGCAATTTCTCATTTTTACAACACCATTTTTTTTTAGGGACCACATCACATTTGAAGTCATTTTGAGGGGTCTATATGATAGAAAATAATGAAGTGTGACACCATTCTAAAAACTACACCCATCAAGGTTCTCAAAACCACATTCAAGAAGTTTATTAACCCTTTACGTGCTTCACAGGAACTGAAACAATGTGGAAGGAAAAAATGAACATTTAACTTTTTTTTGCAAACATCTTAATTCAGAACCATTTTTTTATTTTCACAAGTGTAATAACAGAAATGTAACCATAAATTTTGTTATGCAATTTCTCCTGAATACGCCAATACCCCATATGTGGGGGTAAACCACTGTTAGGGCGCACCGCAGAACTTAGAAGTGAAGGAGCGCCGTTTGACTTTTTCAATGCAGAATTGGCTGGAATTGAGATCGGACGCCATGTTACGTTTAGAGAGCCCCTGATGTGCTTAACAGTGGAAACTCCCCACAAGTGACACCATTTTGGAAACTAGACCCCTTAAGGAACTTATCTAGATGTGTGGTGAGCACTTTGAACCCCCAAGTGCTTCACAGAAGTTTATAACGTAGAGCCGTGAAAATAAAAAATCGCTTTTGTTTACACAAAAATGATCTTTTTGCCCACAAATTCTTATTTTCACAAGGGTAACAGGAGAAATTAGACCACAAAAGTTGTTGTGCAATTTCTCCTGAGTACGCTGATACCCAATATGTGGGGGTAAACAACTGTTAGGGCGCACTGCAGAGCTTGGAAGAGAAGGAGTGCCGTTTTACTTTTTCAATGTAGAATTGGCTGGAATTGAGATTGGACGCCATGTCGCGTTTGGAGAGCCCCTGATGTGCCTAAACAGTGGAAACCCCCCACAAGTGAAACCATTTTGGAAACTAGACCCCTTAAGGAACTTATCTAGATGTGTGGCGAGCACTTTGAACCCCCATGTGCTTCACAGAAGTTTATAACGTAGAGCCGTGAAAAAAAAAATTGCATTTTTTCTACAAAAATGATCTTTTTGCCCACAAATTTTTATTTTCACAAGGGTAACAGGAGAAATTAGACCACAAAAGTTGTTGTGCAATTTCTCCTGAGTACGTCGATACCCAATATGTGGGGGTAAACCACTGTTTGGGCGCACCGCAGAGCTTGGAAGAGAAAGAGTGCCGTTTTACTTTTTCAATGTAGAATTGGCTGGAATTGAGATCGGACGCCATGTCGCGTTTGGAGAGCCCCTGATGTGCCTAAACAGTAGAAATCCCCCACAAGTGACCCCATTTTGGAAACTAGACCCCCATGGAACTTATCTAGATGTGTGGTGAGAACCTTGAATGCCCAAGTGCTTCACAGAAGTTTATAATGCAGAGCCGTGAAAATAAAAAATATTTTTTTTTTCCACAAAAAAGATTATTTAGCCACCAAATTTTTATTTTCACAAGGGTAACAAGAGAAACTGGACCCCAAAAGTTGTTGTCCAATTTGTCCTGAGTATGCTGGTACCCCATATGTGGGGGTAAACCACTGTTTGGGCGCACGGCAGAGCTCGGAAGGAAGGAGCGCCGTTTTGGAATGCAGACTTTGATAGAATGGTCTGCGGGTATTATGTTGCATTTGCAGAGCCCCTGATGTACCTAACCAGTAGAAACCCTCCACAAGTGACCCCATTTTGGAAACTAGACCCCCAAGGAACTTATCTAGATGTGTGGTGAGAACTTTGAATGCCCAAGTGCTTCACAGAAGTTTAGAATGCAGAGTCGTGAAAATAAAAAATATTTTTTTTTCCACAAAAAAGATATTGTAGCCCCCAAGTTTTTATTTTCACAAGGGTAACAGGAGAAATTGGACTGCAATAGTTGTTGTCCAATTTATCCCGAGTACGCTGATGTGCCATATGTGGCGGTAAACCACTGTTTGGGCGCACGGCAGAGCTCGGAAGGGAAGGAGCGCCTTTTTGGAATGCAGACTTTGATAGAATGGTCTGTGGGCATTATGTTGCGATTGCAGAGCCCCTGATGTACCTAAACTGTAGTAACCCCCCACAAGTGACCCCATTTTGGAAACTAGACCCCCCAAGGAACTTATCTAGATGTGTGGTGAGAACTTTGAATGCCCAAGTGCTTCACAGAAGTTTAGAATGCAGAGTCGTGAAAATAAAAAATATTTTTTTTTCACAAAAAAGATTTTGTAGCCCCCAAGTTTTTATTTTCACAAGGGTAACAAGAGAAATTGGACCCCAGAAGTTGTTGTCCAATTTATCCCGAGTACGCTGATGCCCCATATGTGGGGGTAACCCACTGTTTGGGCGCACGGCAGAGCTCAGAAGGGAGGGAGCACCATTTGACTTTTTGAGCGCAAAATTGGCTGTCGTGTTTGGAGACCCCCTGATGTACCTAAACAGTGGAAACCCCCAAATTCTAGCTCCAACCCTAACCCCAACACACCCCTAACCCTAATCCCAACCTCATCCATAATCCTAATCACTAACCCTAACCATAATCACAACCCTTACCCCAAGTCAACCCTAACCATAACCCTAATCAAAACCCTAAATCCAACACACCCCTAATCCTAATCTCAACCCTAACCTCAAACCTAACCCTAATCCCAATACACCCCTAATCACAACCCTAACCTTAACCCTAATCCCAAACCTAACCCTAATCCCAAGCGTAACCCTAATGCCAACCCTAACCCTAATACGAACCCTAATCCAAACCCTAACCCTAATCCCAGCTCTAACCCTAACTTTAGCCCCAACCCTAGCCCTAACTTTAGCCCCAACCCTAACCCTAGCCCTAGGGCTACTTTCACACTTGCGTCGTTTGGCATTCCGTCGCAATCCGTCGTTTTGGACAAGAAACGGATCCTGCAAATGTGCCCGCAGGATGCGTTTTTTGCCCATAGACTTGTATTGCCGACGGATCGTGACGGATGGCCACACGTCGCGTCCGTCGTGCACTGGATCAGTTGTGTTTTGGCGGAGCGTCGGCACAAAAAACGTTCAATGAAACGTTTTTTTGTACGTCGCATCCGCCATTTCTGACCGCGCATGCGTGGCCGTAACTCCGCCCCCTCCTCCCCAGGACATAGATTGGGCAGCGGATGTGTTGAAAAACTACAGCTGCTGCCCATGTTGTGCACAATTTTCACAACGTGCGTCGGTATGTCGGGCCGACGCATTGCGACGGCCCCGTACCGACGTAAGTGTGAAAGAAGCCTAACCCTAAGTTTAGCCCCAACCCTAACCCTAAATTTAGCCCCAACCCTAGCCCTACCCCTAACCTAACCCTACCCCTAACCTAACCCTACCCCTAACCCTACCCCTAACCTAACCCTACCCCTAACCTAACCCTACCCCTAACCCTACCCCTAACCTAACCCTACCCCTAACCTAACCCTACCCCTAACCCTACCCCTAACCTAACCCTAACCCTACCCCTAACCCTACCCCTAACCCTACCCCTAACCTAACCATACCCCTAACCCTACCCCTAACCCTACCCCTAACCCTACCCCTAACCCTACCCCTAACCTAACCCTACCCCTAACCCTACCCCTAACCCTACCCCTAACCCTAACCTAACCCTACCCCTAACCCTAACCTAACCCTACCCCTAACCCTACCCCTAACCCTACCCCTAACCCTACCCCTACCCCTAACCCTAACCCTACCCCTAACCCTACCCCTAACCCTACCCCTAATTTTAGCCCCAACTGCTGTTCTCCTGCCGGCCGGCAGATGGAGACAGATGGCGGGCGCACTGGGCATGCGTCCGCCATGTTCTGCTGCCGGCGGCCAGGAGGAGCAGCAAGAGGATCCAGGGACCTAGGTGAGTATGCTAGGGTCCCCGAATCCCCCTATTTCTCTGTCCTCTGATGTGCGATCACATCAGAGGACAGAGAATTACACTTTACTTTTTTTTTTTTTTTTTTTTTTTGCGGTCGCCGGTAAACAGTTAATTACCGGCGATCGCAAAACAGGGGTCGGTAATACCGACCCCGATCGTGCTCTTTGGGGTCTCGGCTACCCCCGGCAGCCGAGACCCCAAAGATTCTCCCGGTGCCGGCCGGCGGGCGCACTGCGCATGCGCCCGCCATTTTGAAGATGGCGGCGCCCACCGGGAGACACGAGGAGCATCGGGGGAGCTAGGTGAGTATTGGGGGGCCACCTGGGACCCCTTTTCTCTGTCCTCCGATGTGCGATCACATCGGAGGACAGAGAAATTAAAAAGAGATCGCTTTTTTTTTTTTTTTTTGCGATCGCCGGTAAACGGTTAATTACCGGCGATCGCAAATGCGGGGTGGGTTAAAAACCCCCCGAATCATGTTCTCTGGGGTCTCGGCTACCCTCGGCAGCCGAGACCCCGGAGAAAATCGGCCTCTGGGGGGCGCTATGGACTTTTTCCACAGCGCCGTTAATTAACGGCGCTGTGGTTTAAGTACCCTTAGCGGCCGCCGTTAAAAGGCGTATCGGCGGTCGCTAAGGGGTTAAACAGAGGCTGTAAATATAATGTAAATAAAGCTGTACAAGGGCAAGTCTGATGGCGCTCAATACAATTGCAGATATAGCATTTCCTTCCAAAGCATAACACAACAAAACGCGTCAAGTTATAACACGTCAAAGAAAGGTATCATGATACAGAGAAATGGACCTGGACAGTAAAGGCAAAACGTAGGTATCAGATTACACTTTTATGCATGATGATATTTGGCTGCATTGTGGTACGTTTGTTAAGTTAACCCCTTAGCGACCGCCGATACGCCTTTTAACGGCGGCCGCTAAGGGTACTTAAACCACAGCGCCGTTAATTAACGTCGCTGTGGAAAAAGTAAATAGCGCCCCCCAGAGTCGGATTTTCTCCGGGGTCTCGGCTGCCGGGGGTAGCTGAGACCCCAGAGAACATGATTCGGGGGGGTTTTACCGACCCGCATTTGCGATCGCCGGTAATTAACCGTTTAACGGCGATCACAAAAAAAAAAAAACGCGATCTCTTTTTAATTTCTCTGTCCTCCGATGTGATCGCACATCAGAGGACAGAGAAAAGGGGTCCCAGATAGCCCCCCGATACTCACCTATCTCCCCCGGTGCTCCTCCTGGCTCCCGATGGGTGCTGCCATCTTAAAAATGGCGGGCGCATGCGCAGTGCGCCCGCCGGCCAGCACCGGGAGAATCTTTGGGGTCTCGGCTGCCGGGGGTAGCCGAGACCCCAAAGAACATGATCGGGGTCGGTTTTACCGACCCCTGTTTTGCGATCGCCGGTAATTAACTGTTTACCGGCGACCGCAAAAAAAAAAAATCAAAGTGTAATTCTCTGTCCTCTGATGTGATCGCACATCAGAGGACAGAGAAATAGGGGGATTCGGGGACCCTATTATACTTACCGGTGTCCCTGGATCCTCCTGCTGCTTCTCCTGGCTGCCGGGGAAAAGAAAATGGCGGGCGCATGCGCAGTGCGCCCGCCATCTATCGCCATCTGCCGGCCGACAGGAGAAGAGCAGTTGGGGCTAAAATTAGGGTTAGGGTTAGGGCTAGGGTTAGGGCTAGGGTTAGGGCTAGGGTTAGGGTTGGGGCTAAATTCAGGGTTAGGGATTTTTCACACTTACGTCGGTACGGGGCCGTCGCAATGCGTCGTCCCGACATACCGACGCACATTGTGAAAATTGTGCACAATGTGGGCAGCGGATGTAGTTTTTCAACGCATCCCCTGCCCAATCTATGTCCTGGGGAGGAGGGGGCGGAGTTACGGCCACGCATGCGCGGTCAGAAATGGCGGACGCGACGTACAAAAAAACATTACATTGAACGTTTTTTGTGCCGACGGTCCGTCAAAACACAACTGATCCAGTGCACGACGGACGCGACGTGTGGCCATCCGTCACGATCCGTCGGCAATATAAGTCTATGGGCAAAAAAACGCATCCTGCGGGCACATTTGGAGGATCTGTTTTTTGTCCAAAACGACGGATTGCGACAGATGCCAAACGACGCAAGTGTGAAAGTAGCCTTAGGGCTAGGGTTAGGGTTGGGGCTAAAGTTAGGGCTAGGGTTGGGGCTAAAGTTAGGGTTAGATTTGGGGTTAGGGTTTGGATTAGAGTTGGTATTAGGGTTAGGGTTGGCATTAGGGTTACACTTGGGATTAGGGTTAGGTTTGGGATTAGGGTTAAGGTTAGGGTTGTGATTAGGGGTGTATTGGGATTAGGGTTAGGTTTGAGGTTAGGGTTGAGATTAGGATTAGGGGTGTGTTGGATTTAGGGTTTTGATTAGGGTTATGGTTAGGGTTGACATTAGGGTTGTTTTGGGGTAAGGGTTGTGATTATCGTTAAGGTTAGTGATTAGGATTATGGATCCGGTTGGGATTAGGGTTAGGGGTGTGTTGGGGTTAGGGTTGGAGCTAGAATTGGGGGGTTTCCACTGTTTAGTTACATCAGGGGGTCTCCAAACACGACAGCCAATTTTGCGCTCAAAAAGTCAAATGGTGCTCCCTCCCTTCTGAGCTCTGCCGTGCGCCCAAACAGTGGGTTACCCCCACATATGGGGCATCAGCGTACTTGGGATAAATTGGACAACAACTTTTGGGGACCAATTTCTCTTGTTACCCTTGTGAAAATAAAAACTTGGGGGCTACAAATCTTTTTTGTGGAAAAAAAAATATTTTTTTTATTTTCACGACTCTGCATTCTAAACTTCTGTGAAGCACTTGGGCATTCAAAGTTCTCACCACACATCTAGATAAGTTCCTTGGGGGGTCTAGTTTCCAAAATGGGGTCACTTGTGGGGTGTTACTACTGTTTAGGTACATCAGGGGCTCTGCAAACGCAACATAATGCCCACAGACCATTCTATCTAAGTCTGCATTCCAAAACAGCGCTCCTTCCCTTCCGAGCTCTGCCGTGCGCCCAAACAGTGGTTTACCCCCACATATGGGGCATCAGCATACTCGGGATAAATTGGACAACAACTTTTGGGGTCTAATTTCTCCTGTTACCCTTGTGAAAATAAAAACTTGGGGGCTACAAAATCTTTTTTGTGGAAAAAAAAATATTTTTTTATTTTCACGACTCTGCATTCTAAACTTCTGTGAAGCACTTGGGCATTCAAAGTTCTCACCACACATCTAGATAAGTTCCTTGGGGGGTCTAGTTTTCAAAATGGGGTCACTTGTGGGGGGTTACTACTGTTTAGGTACATCAGGGGCTCTGCAATCGCAACATAACGCCCACAGACCATTCTATCAAAGTCTGCATTCCAAAACAGCGCTCCTTCCCTTCCGAGCTCTGCCGTGCGCCCAAACAGTGGTTTACCCCCACATATGGCACATCAGTGTACTCGGGATAAATTGGACAACAAATATTGTGGTCCAATTTCTCCTGTTACCCTTGTGAAAATAAAAACTTGGGGGCTACAATATCTTTTTTGTGGAAAAAATAATATTTTTTATTTTCATGACTCTGCATTCTAAACTTCTGTGAAGCACTTGGGCATTCAAAGTTCTCACCACACATCTAGATAAGTTCCATGGGGGGTCTAGTTTCCAAAATGGGGTCACTTGTGGGGGGTTTCCACTGTTTAGGCACATCAGGGGCTCTCCAAATGCGACATGGCGTCCAATCTCAATTCCAGACAATTCTACATTGAAAAAGTAAAACGGCACTCCTTCTCTTCCAAGCTCTGCGGTGCGCCCAAACAGTGGTTTACCCCCACATATTGGGTATCGACGTACTCAGAAGAAATTGCACTACAACTTTTGTGGTCTAATTTCTCCTGTTACCCTTGTGAAAATAAGAATTTGTGGGCAAAAAGATCATTTTTGTAGAAAAAATGCGATTTTTTTATTTTCACGGCGCAACGTTATAAACTTCTGTGAAGCACATGGGGGTTCAAAGTGCTCACCACACATCTAGATAAGTTCCTTAAGGGGTCTAGTTTACAAAATGGTGTCACTTGTGGGGGATTTCCACTGTTTAGGCACATCAGGGGCTCTCTAAACGTGACATGGCGTCCGATCTCAATTCCAGCCAATTCTGCATTGAAAAAGTCAAACGGCGCTCCTTCACTTCCAAGTTCTGCGGTGCGCCCAAACAGTGGTTTACCCCCACACTTGGGGTATTGGCGTATTCAGGAGAAATTGCATAACAAAATTTATGGTTACATTTCTGTTTTTACACTTGTGAAAATAAAAAAAATGGTTCTGAATTAAAATGTTTGCAAAAAAAAGTTAAATGTTCATTTTTTCCTTCCACATTGTTTCAGTTCCTGTGAAGCACGTAAAGGGTTAATAAACTTCTTGAATGTGGTTTTGAGAACCTTGAGGGGTGTAGTTTTTAAAATGGTGTCACACTTCGTTATTTTCTATCATATAGACCCCTCAAAATGACTTCAAATGTGATGTGGTCCCTAAAAAAAAAAGGTGTTGAAAAAATTAGAAATTGCTGGTCAACTTTTAACCCTTATAACTCCCTAACAAAAAAAAATTTTGTCTCCAAAATTGTGCTGATGTAAAGTAGACATGTGGGAAATGTTATTTATTAACTATTTTTTGTGACATATCTCTCTGATTTAAGGGCATAAAAATACAAAGTTTGAAAATTGCAAAATTTTAAAAATTTTCGCCATATTTCCGTTTTTTTCATAAATAATCGCAAGTAATATCGAAGAAATGTTACCACTAACATGAAGTACAATATGTCACGAAAAAACATTCTCAGAATCAGCGGGATCTGTTGAAGCGTTCCAGAGTTATAACCTCATAAACTGACAGTGGTCAGAATTGCAAAAATTGGCTCGGTAATTAAGTACCAAATTGGCTCTGTCACTAAGGGGTTAATAAATTCTGCATCTATATAATACAAAGCAAGCACAGAAAACAAAAGCAAGAAAACAAAATAGGTGTTTGTAGATATGCTCCTCAAAATTGAATTTGCAACACTAAGAAGGAAATGTTGTGGAGCTATAAACATCACAGAATAGAAAGACACGTTAATGATATATAAACAATGAAAAAATGAAAATAACATTTTCAAAACATCTTGATTTATGCAGTATTGATTACTTATGAGCACCACGTGCAGAAATGCATGTACTTACACGCCTTGGTTGCTAACATTGAGGTTATTAATGGTTGTCTGAGGAATGATCTGCCAAAGCTGAATATACTTGAACATGGAAATCATCAAGATCTACTGCTGGCAGCTCCATTTGCAAATGCAGAACAATGACACCCCCCTTGTGCTTGATGGTAGACAAGTCAGGAGACACTGCAGGCCATTCTAGCATATTTAGACCAAAGATTGTTCACGGTAGCTTGAACAACATGGTGTTATTGTTTTGAAAAATGGCTCCTGGTACACTTTGGAGAAATGGCCATTTCACTGGTTCCATGTGTAACACCCCAGGGGACTGGTTGTTACAGTGATGTTGCCTTCCTTTCAGAGATGGCGATATCATGCTTGGAGGCAATGGGGTTCTCTTTACCAGGTAAGCACACACATGCACCACATTCTGAATCCAAGCCAGAAGGGGGAGCTCTGAACCTGGATTCAGGGGAGTGTCCCCCAACTTTATGTGCTCTGGCCTGGAGGAGGAGTTAGAGAGTAGGTGCAGGGAGACCAAAGAGAGCAAATGTCTAGGAGAGACGTGGAGCAGACAGCCAGAGCCGTGCAGCCAGTGAAGTGCTGCAGCTCCAGGAAAGAATAGAGAACCTGAAAGGTGAAGTGCAGTGGAGCACAGAGGAAAGGAGCACGGGAGTGGAACAGGGCTCAGCAGGGGAACAACGGCAGCACACCCTCAGAGCCAGAGCGCAGCAGCCGGGTAGCGGGAGCCTGAGGTCTTAGTGGAACTGTAGGACACTTGGCAGAACAGGAGGACTAAGAACTTCATGTAATTGGCCCACACCACACCTGAAACACAGCAGCATCTGAAGAGCCCGGGGGCATGACAGAGTCCCTGTAAAACGGCTCAAGCTGCCCATCGTGCTGGTACCTGTCTTAGGACAGGGGGAAAAAAGGACTTTGCTAAACAGCTTCAACCAGCAGGGACCTCATAGGACAGCGCATGTTGGAAAGGCTTACGGACCTCACCTGGGAGAGGGATTCCCAAATTGCCTCCAAGCCGGCCGGACCCTAACTACACCTAGTCCTGGTACCCTGGGCTGAGGTCTGTTACATCTACAGTAAACCAGGTAAAGACTTTAGAACTTGTGTCCTCTCCTTATTCGTCAGCTTATACCATCTGGCCCACACACCTTGGGAGTGTTGGGGACCCCGCTTCACCTGTAGGAAGCATCATTGCTGCAACAGCATTCCCCAGAGGACTCCTTTAAAGCACCACAGGCGGCATCATGACAGACTTTACCACAATTCCCCTTAAAAAAACGTTCTTTAATTGGGCACCCAGGGCCACGGACTGGGTCGCAGCCACCGTGACATCCCCTGTTATGAAAGGCAATTCAGAATCACAATGGACATGGAGGTCAGAGCACATACAGTGAACTGACAATAACCCAAAATAATAGAACGAGCTCTGAGACGTGGGAACTCTGCAGACCGCAATCCCTAAGCCTATCAAACCACAGTAAAGGTAGCCGTGGAGCGCTCCTGACCAGAACCTAGGCGCCTCGTCACAGCCTGAGAAACTAGCTAATCCTGAAGATAGAAAAATAAGCCTACCTTGCCTCAGAGAAATTCCCCAAAGGAAAAGGCAGCCCCCCACATATAATGACTGTGAGTAAGATGAAAACACAAACATAGAGATGAAACAGATTTAGCAAAGTGAGGCCCGACGAGCTGAACAGAACGAGGATAGGGAAGATAACTTTGCGGTCAGCACAAAAACCTATAAAAAACCATGCAGAGGGGACAAAAAGACCCTCCGCACCGACCAACGGTACGGAGGTGGTCCCTCTGCGTCTCAGAGCTTCCAGCAGGCGAGAAAAACCAATAAAGCAAGCTGGACAGAAAAATAGCAACAAAATAACATAAGCAAAACTTAGCTTTGCAGAGCAGCAGGCCACAGGAATGATCCAGGGAAAAAACAAGTCCCACACTGAAACATTGACAGGAAGCAAAGATCAAAGCATCAGGTGGAGTTAAGTAGAGAAGAAGCTAACGAGCTCACCAGATCACCTTAGGGAGGAAACTCAGAAGCTGCAGTACCACTTTCCTCCACAAACGGAAGATCCCAGAGAGAATCAGCCGAAGTACCACTTGTGACCACAGGAGTGAACTCTGCCACAGAATTCACAACAGTACCCCCCCTTGAGGAGGGGTCACCGAACCCTCACCAGAGCCCCCAGGCCGACCAGGATGAGCCACATGAAAGGCACGAACAAGATCGGGAGCATGGACATCAGAGGCAAAAACCCAGGAATTATCCTCCTGAGCATAACCCTTCCATTTAACCAGATACTGGAGTTTCCGTCTTGAAACACGAGAATCCAAAATCTTCTCCACAATATACTCCAATTCCCCCTCCACCAAAACCGGGGCAGGAGGCTCAACAGATGGAACCATAGGTGCCACGTATCTCCGCAACAATGACCTATGGAATACGTTATGTATGGAAAAAGAATCTGGAAGGGTCAGACGAAAAGACACAGGATTAAGAACCTCAGAAATCCTATACGGACCAATAAAACGAGGTTTAAACTTAGGAGAGGAAACCTTCATAGGAATATGACGAGAAGATAACCAAACCAGATCCCCAACATGAAGTCGGGGACCCACACGGCGTCTGCGATTAGCGAAAAGTTGAGCCTTCAGTAAAATATCGATATTTGCAGATGATACAAAACTATGTAAAGCAGTTAATACAAGAGAAGATAGTATTCTGCTACAGATGGATCTGGATAAGTTGGAAACTTGGGCTGAAAGGTGGCAGATGAGGTTTAACAATGATAAATGTAAGGTTATACACATGGGAAGAAGGAATCAATGTCACCATTACACACTGAATGGGAAACCACTGGGTAAATCTGACAGGGAGAAGGACTTGGGGATCCTAGTTAATGATAAACTTACCTGGAGCAGCCAGTGCCAGGCAGCAGCTGCCAAGGCAAACAGGATCATGGGGTGCATTAAAAGAGGTCTGGATACACATGATGAGAGCATTATACTGCCTCTGTACAAATCCCTAGTTAGACCGCACATGGAGTACTGTGTCCAGTTTTGGGCACCGGTGCTCAGGAAGGATATAATGGAACTAGAGAGAGTACAAAGGAGGGCAACAAAATTAATAAAGGGGATGGTAGAACTACAATACCCAGATAGATTAGCGAAATTAGGATTATTTAGTCTAGAAAAAAGACGACTGAGGGGCGATCTAATAACCATGTATAAGTATATAAGGGGACAATACAAATATCTCGCTGAGGATCTGTTTATACCAAGGAAGGTGACGGGCACAAGGGGGCATTCTTTGCGTCTGGAGGAGAGAAGGTTTTTCCACCAACATAGAAGAGGATTCTTTACTGTTAGGGCAGTGAGAATCTGGAATTGCTTGCCTGAGGAGGTGGTGATGGCGAACTCAGTCGAGGGGTTCAAGAGAGGCCTGGATGTCTTCCTGGAGCAGAACAATATTGTATCATACAATTAGGTTCTGTAGAAGGACGTAGATCTGGGGATTTATTATGATGGAATATAGGCTGAACTGGATGGACAAATGTCTTTTTTCGGCCTTACTAACTATGTTACTATGTTCTCCTGGGACAAGGTCAAATTGTCCACTACCTGAGTCCAAATCTGCTGCAACCTGTCCACCACAGTATCCACACCAGGACAGTCCGAAGACTCAACCTGTCCAGAAGAGAAACGAGGATGGAACCCAGAATTGCAGAAAAACGGTGAAACCAAGGTAGCCGAGCTGGCCCGATTATTAAGGGCGAACTCAGCCAAAGGCAAAAAGGACACCCAGTCATCCTGATCAGCAGAACAAAGCACCTCAGATATGTTTCCAAGGTCTGATTGGTTCGCTCGGTCTGGCCATTAGTCTGAGGATGGAAAGCCGAGGAAAAAGACAAGTCAATGCCCATCCTACCACAAAAGGCTCGCCAAAACCTCGAAACAAACTGGGAACCTCTGTCAGAAACAATATTCTCTGGAATGCCATGCAAACGAACCACATGCTGGAAGAACAAAGGCACCAAATCAGAGGAGGAAGGCAATTTAGACAAGGGTACCAGATGGACCATCTTAGAAAAGCGATCACAGACCACCCAAATGACTGACATCTTTTGAGAAACGGGAAGGTCAGAAATAAAATCCATAGAGATATGTGTCCAAGGCCTCTTCGGGACCGGCAAGGGCAAAAGCAACCCACTGGCACGAGAACAGCAGGGCTTAGCCCGAGCACAAATCCCACAGGACTGCACAAAAGCACGCACATCCCGCGACAGAGAGGGCCACCAAAAGGATCTAGCCACTAACTCTCTGGTACCAAAGATTCCAGGATGACCAGCCAACACCGAACAATGAAGTTCAGAGATAACTCTATTCGTCCACCTATCAGGGACAAACAGTTTCTCCGCTGGGCAACGATCAGGTTTATTAGCCTGAAATTTTTGCAGCACCCGTCGCAAATCAGGGGAGATGGCAGACACAATTACTCCTTCCTTGAGGATACCCGCCGGCTCAGATAAACCCGGAGAGTCGGGTACAAAACTCCTAGACAGAGCATCCGCCTTCACATTTTTAGAGCCCGGAAGGTACGAAATCACAAAGTCAAAACGGGCAAAAAACAACGACCAACGAGCTTGTCTAGGATTCAAGCGCTTGGCAGACTCGAGATAAGTCAAGTTCTTATGATCAGTCAATACCACCACGCGATGCTTAGCTCCTTCAAGCCAATGACGCCACTCCTCGAATGCCCACTTCATGGCCAGCAACTCTCGGTTGCCCACATCATAATTACGCTCAGCAGGCGAAAACTTCCTGGAAAAGAAAGCGCATGGTTTCATCACTGAACAACCAGAACCTCTCTGCGACAAAACAGCCCCTGCTCCAATCTCAGAAGCATCAACCTCGACCTGGAACGGAAGAGAAACATCTGGTTGACACAACACAGGGGCAGAAGAAAAACGACGCTTCAACTCTTGAAAAGCTTCCACAGCAGCAGAAGACCAATTGACCACATCAGCACCCTTCTTGGTCAAATCGGTCAATGGTTTAGCAATACTAGAAAAATTGCAGATGAAGCGACGATAAAAATTAGCAAAGCCCAGGAACTTTTGCAGACTTTTCAGAGATGTCGGCTGAGTCCAATCATGGATGGCTTGGACCTTAACAGGATCCATCTCGATAGTAGAAGGGGAAAAGATGAACCCCAAAAATGAAACCTTCTGCACACCAAAGAGACACTTTGATCCCTTCACAAACAAAGAATTAGCACGCAGGACCTGAAAAACCGTTCTGACCTGCTTCACATGAGACTCCCAATCATCCGAGAAGATCAAAATGTCATCCAAGTACACAATCAGGAATTTATCCAGGTACTCTCGGAAGATGTCATGCATAAAGGACTGAAACACTGATGGAGCACTGGCAAGTCCGACCCTCGGGCGTATTAAATGCAGTTTTCCATTCATCACCTTGCTTAATTCGCACCAGATTATACGCACCACGAAGATCTATCTTTGTGAACCAACTAGCCCCCTTAATCCGAGCAAACAGATCAGATAACAATGGCAAGGGGTACTGAAATTTAACCGTGATCTTATTAAGAAGGCGGTAATCTATACAAGGTCTCAGCGAACCATCCTTCTTGGCTACAAAAAAGAACCCTGCTCCTAATGGCGACGATGACGGGCGAATATGCCCCTTCTCCAGGGATTCCTTCACATAACTGCGCATAGCGGTGTGCTCAGGCACGGACAAATTAAACAATCGACCTTTTGGGAATTTACTACCAGGAATCAAATTGATAGCACAATCACAATCCCTATGCGGAGGTAGGATATTGGACTTGGGCTCATCAAATACATCCCGGTAATCAGACAAGAACTCTGGGACCTCAGAAGGAGTGGATGACGAAATTGACAGAAATGGAACATCACCATGTACCCCCTGACAACCCCAGCTGGACACCGACATGGATTTCCAATCTAATACTGGATTATGGGCTTGTAGCCATGGCAACCCCAACACGACCACATCATGCAGATTATGCAACACCAGAAAGCGAATAACCTCCTGATGTGCAGGAGCCATGCACATGGTCAGCTGGGTCCAGTATTGAGGCTTATTCTTGGCCAAAGGCATGGCATCAATTCCTCTCAATGGAATAGGACACTGCAAGGGCTCTAAGAGAAACCCACAATGCTTAGCATACTCCAAGTCCATCAAATTCAGGGCAGCGCCTGAATCCACAAATGCCATGACAGAATACGATGACAAAGAGCAGATCAAGGTAACGGACAGAAGAAATTTTGACTGTACCGTACCAATGGTGGCAGACCTAGCGAACCGCTTAGTGCGCTTAGGACAATCAGAGATAGCATGAGTGGAATCACCACAGTAGAAACACAGCCCATTCAGACGTCTGTGTTCTTGCCGTTTAACTCTGGTCAAAGTCCTATCGCACTGCATAGGCTCAGGTTTAAGCTCAGGTAATACCGCCAAATGGTGCACAGATTTACGCTCACGCAAGCGTCGACCGATCTGAATGGCCAAAGACATAGACTCATTCAAACCAGCAGGCATAGGAAATCCCACCATGACATCCTTAAGGGCTTCAGAGAGACCCTTTCTGAATATTGCTGCCAGCGCAGATTCATTCCATTGAGTGAGCACTGACCACTTTCTAAATTTCTGACAATATACCTCTATCTCATCCTGAGCCTGACAAAGAGCCAGCAAATTTTTTTCTGCCTGATCCACTGAATTAGGCTCATCGTACAGCAACCCAAGCGCCAGGAAAAACGCATCGATATTACTCAATGCAGGATCTCCTGACGCAAGAGAAAACGCCCAGTCCTGAGGGTCGCCGCGCAAAAAAGAAATGACGATCCTAACCTGTTGAATTGGGTCACCAGAAGAGCGAGGTTTCAAAGCCAGAAATAGTTTACAATTATTTTTGAAACTCAGAAATTTAGTTCTATCTCCAAAAAACAAATCTGGAATAGGAATTCTCGGTTCAAGCAAAGAATTCTGGACCACAAAATCTTGAATATTTTGAACTCTTGCCGTGAGCTGATCCACACATGAAGACAGACCTTTAATGTCCATTGCTACACCTGTGTCCTGAACCACCCAAATGTCTAGGGGAAAAAAAAGACAAAACACAGTGCAAAGAAAAACTTTTTTTTCCCCTCTATTGAGAATCATTAGCACTTTTGGCTTCCTGTACTGTTATGAAAGGCAATTCAGAATCACAATGGACATGGAGGTCAGAGCACATACAGTGAACTGACAATAACCCAAAATAATAGAACGAGCTCTGAGACTTGGGAACTCTGCAGACCGCAATCCCTAAGCCTATCAAACCACACTAAAGGTAGCCGTGGAGCGCTCCTGACCAGAACCTAGGCGCCTCGTCACAGCCTGAGAAACTAGCTAATCCTGAAGATAGAAAAATAAGCCTACCTTGCCTCAGAGAAATTCCCCAAAGGAAAAGGCAGCCCCCCACATATAATGACTGTGAGTAAGATGAAAACACAAACATAGAGATGAAACAGATTTAGCAAAGTGAGGCCCGACTAGCTGAACAGAACGAGGATAGGGAAGATAACTTTGCGGTCAGCACAAAAACCTATAAAAAACCACGCAGAGGGGACAAAAAGACCCTCCGCACCGACTAACGGTACGGAGGTGGTCCCTCTGCGTCTCAGAGCTTCCAGCAGGCGAGAAAAACCAATAAAGCAAGCTGGACAGAAAAATAGCAACAAAATAACATAAGCAAAACTTAGCTTTGCAGAGCAGCA
Organism: Ranitomeya imitator; assembly: GCF_032444005.1. Classification (NCBI taxonomy): domain Eukaryota; kingdom Metazoa; phylum Chordata; class Amphibia; order Anura; family Dendrobatidae; genus Ranitomeya; species Ranitomeya imitator. The sequence continues at coordinate 146,016,688 of NC_091283.1, forward strand.
GGCCACAGGAATGATCCAGGGAAAAAACAAGTCCCACACTGAAACATTGACAGGAAGCATAGATCAAAGCATCAGGTGGAGTTAAGTAGAGAAGAAGCTAACGAGCTCACCAGATCACCTTAGGGAGGAAACTCAGAAGCTGCAGTACCACTTTCCTCCACAAACGGAAGATCCCAGAGAGAATCAGCTGAAGTACCACTTGTGACCACAGGAGTGAACTCTGCCACAGAATTCACAACAATCCCCTTTAACCCCTCTGTGACCTTAGACGTACTATCCCGTCGAGGTGCCCTGGGCTTATCTGACCCTGGACGGGATAGTACGTCATAGCCGATCGGCCGCGCTCACGGGGGGAGCGCGGCCGATCGCGGCCGGGTGTCAGCTGCTTATTGCAGCTGACATCCGGCACTATGTGCCAGGAGCGGTCACGGACCGCCCCCGGCACATTAACCCCTGGCACACCGCGATCAAAGATGATCGCGATGTGCTGGCGGTGCAGGGAAGCACCGCGCAGGGAGGGGGCTCCCTGCGGGCTTCCCTGAGACCCCCGGAGCAACGCGATGTGATCGCGTTGCTGCGAGGGTCTCACCTCCCTCCCTGCTTCCTCCAGCCCTGGATCCAAGATGGCCGCGGATCCGGGTCCTGCAGGGAGGGAGGTGGCTTCACAGAGCCTGCTCAGAGCAGGCACTGTGAAGGCTGCAGCGCTGCATGTCAGATCAGTGATCTGACAGAGTGCTGTGCAAACTGTCAGATCACTGATCTGTGATGTCCCCCCCTGGGACAAAGTAAAAAAGTAAAAAAAAAATTTTCCAAATGTGTAAAAAAAAATAAAAAAAAATATTCCAAAATAATGAAAAAAAAAAAATATTATTCCCATAAATACATTTCTTCATCTAAATAAAAAAAAAAAAACAATAAAAGTACACATATTTAGTATCGCCGCGTCCGTAACGACCCGACCTATAAAACTGTCCTACTAGTTAACCCCTTCAGTAAATACCATAAGAAAAAAAAAAAAAAACGAGGCAAAAAACAACGCTTTATTATCATACCGCCGAACAAAAAGTGGAATAACACGCGATCAAAAGGACAGATATAAATAACCATGGTACCGCTGAAAGCGTCATATTGTCCCGCAAAAAACGAGCCGCCATACAGCATCATCAGCAAAAAGTAAAAAAGTTATAGTCCTGAGAATAAAGCGATGCAAAAATAATTATTTTTTCTGTAAAATAGTTTTTATCGTATAAAAGCGCCAAACCATAAAAAATGATATAAATGAGGTATCGCTGTAATCGTACTGACCCGAAGAATAAAACTGCTTTATCAATTTTACCAAACGCGGAACGGTATAAACGCCTCCCCCAATAGAAATTCATGAATAGCTGGTTTTTGGTCATTCTTCCTCACAAAAATCGGAATAAAAAGCGATCAAAAAATGTCACGTGCCCGAAAATGTTTTCAATAAAAACGTCAACTCGTCCCACAAAAAACAAGACCTCACATGACTCTGTGGACCAAAATATGGAAAAATTATAGCTCTCAAAATGTGGTATTGCAAAAAATATTTTTTGCAATAAAAAGGGTCTTTCAGTGTGTGATGGCTGCCAATCATAAAAATCCGCTAAAAAACTCGCTATAAAAGTAAATCAAACCCCCCTTCATCACCCCCTTAGTTAGGGAAAAATAAAAAAAAATGTATTTATTTCCATTTTCCCATTAGGGCTAGGGTTAGGGCTAGGGCTAGGGCTAGGGTTAGGGCTAGGGTTAGGGTTAGGGCTAGAGTTAGGGTTAGGGCTAGGGTTAGGGTTAGGGTTAGGGCTAGGGTTAGGGTTAGGGCTAGGGTTAGGGCTAGGGTTAGGGTTAGGGCTAGGATTAGGGCTAGGGTTAGGGCTAGGGTTAGGGTTAGGGCTAGGGTTAGGGTTGGGGCTACAGTTAGGGTTGGGGCTAGGGTTGGGATTAGGGTTAGGGGTGTGTCAGGGTTAGAGGTGTGGTTAGGGTTACCGTTGGAATTAGGGTTAGGGGTGTGTTTAGATTAGGGTTTCAGTTATAATTGGGGGGTTTCGAGGGCCGTATTTAGAGTTTATGCTGCCCTAGGCACTTTTCGTGCTGCCTCCCCCATTAGTATGACTAATACAGATACTGCCGACAGTGACTTAGGCTTCTTTGACATCAGCAATTTTTGCCATTTGCGGCAGATCCAGCAGTTTTTCTGCATCTGCCACGTAACGGATCACTAACGGCAACACTGTGTTCGGCCTCATTCGTTCAATATGGGGCTTGCAGACATGTGTGGCACTTGCCACGATCCGGTTAGCAGTGTTTTTGTCTCACCACAAGTGCAAAACTGCAAGTGCCGCACATGTCCGCAAGTAGCCAACACTACCTGCCCCTGCACCTTGCTAGCTCATCCCCAACATCCCACTCTGACCTAAAACTACACTATAAAGCTTTAGAAAAACAATTTATTAACTGCCGGCCGGCGCTCACCAGTCAGTGCACTGCGGGAAGCTGAAGGAGAGGGACCTGACCAGACACCGGGAATGTAAGTATGTAGTGTTTTTTTTTTTTACATTTACAACGGTAACCAGGGTAAACATCGGGTTACTAAGCGCGGCCCTGCACTTAGTAACCCGATGTTTACCCTGGTTACCAGTGAAGACATCGCTGGATCGGTGTCACACACGCCGATTCAGCGATGTCAGCGGTAGATCAGCGCCGAAATAAAGTTCTGATCTTTCCCCAGCGACCAACGATCTCCCAGCAGGGGCCTGATTGTTGGTCGCTGTCACACATAATGATTTCGTTAACGATATCGTTGCTATGTCACAAAAAGCAACGATATAGTTAACGATAGCGTTATGTGTGAAGGTACCTTAAGCAGCTTAAATGCAGCTTTAAATTTGCATTAAAAAAAATGCAACATGTGAACATAGACTAACAGTTCCATACATGTCGTCATCACTATGTACAGCGCTGCCTAAAAGAAAATAGTGGACAAGCTGCTAAATATCACAAATGTCACAATAACAATCAATCATAAATGCTGACAACCCCATATGTAGGCGCAGACCGTATGCCAGGGTAGTGTCATTATGGATAACAGAGCTCATATTGGACCTGTCTATGACCTTCTAGGGACCACCTAGTATTTTCCCCCATAGTGACCCTTAGGCTAAGTGCACACGCTGCAGATTCCATTGCGGAATTTTCCACAGCGGATTTGCAAAATCCGCAGTGAAAAACCGCTGCGGTTTTTACTGTGGATTTACCGCAGTTTCTTTTGTGGTTTCCTCTGCGGGTTTTCACCTGCAGATTTCTATTGGAGCAAGGGCAAACCCGCAGCGGAATCCGCAGAAAGAATTGACATGCTGCGGAAAATAAACCGCTGCGTTTACGCGCGTTTTTTCCGCAGCATGTGCACTGCAGATTTCATTTCCCATTGCTTTACATGGTACTGTAAATGCATGGGAAACTGCTGCGGATCCGCAGCTGCAGAAACGCAGCAAAATCCACAGCGTGTGCACATACCCTTAGGCTAGGTTCACATTGCATTAATGGGTTAACGATAGCGGACTCCATTACATGGTGAAATTGTCGCAATTAACGCCATGCAACGGATCCGTTAGCGCACCCATTGACAGCAATGTGCTAACAGATCTCTAGTGCATCGCTAGCGCATGCCATTTTCGGCACGCGCTAGCGATGTCCCATTAGTTTCGGACGGACCTCGGACGCTGCTTGCAGCGTCCGAGGTCCGTTCCTCGCTAGCGCAGATCGGGCATCTGCGCTAGCGGGATCGGCAAACGCGATCCCTTTTGAGACATTGCGTTAGCGCAGTCTGCAGCGCTATGTGCTAAACGGACTGCCCTAACGCAATGTGAACCTAGCCTCACATGACAGGCGGCTGCAGACCATCTGCTGACAGCACAGTGACATGATGAAGGTGCCAGGACTTGCAGGCATTGCTGGGACCATGGCATCCCCTGGAGGTGCACAGAGCAGTATCAGCCCCCATTCCTCCCCCAAGACGTTTCACACATCATTAGCTTTCTCTCCAACACAGACTCCTTTGATCAGTGCTCCCCGGCTATACCGCCCCCATCGCAGCCCCGAGCGCCCCTGCCGTGCACTTAGGCTACGTTCACACTAGCATTGCGCCGCCCTGCGTCGGCGACGCAACGCGCGACGCACGAAAAAACGCGCGCGTTTTGCGACGCGTGAGTCGTTTTTTGACCAAAATCGGACGCACAGAAAATGCAACTTGTTGCATTTTCTTGCGTCCGACGCTAGCGTCGGAAACGACGCAAGTGTCGAAAAACGCCACCCTAAAAACGCACACGTCCCCTATGTTAAACATAGGGGCGCGTCGCCGCTGCGTCGCCGCTGCGTCGCCGGCGCAACAGCGACGCACATTGGCGGAACGCCAATGTGAACGTAGCCTTACACTATCCACGTCCCGGTAAAGAGAATGCTGGCAGCGTGTTGGGCAGGATCACTTAGCCTGGATTCCCGGAGAGACGCATGCAGGTGCCAAGGCTGTGCTGACGGATGTCCTGGCCTTCAGCACTTCACAGTACATTGCCGGGATCCAGGTGGAGGCTTCACCCTCTGTTTCAGCTGCTCTTCTCCCAGGATGGCACGCCCCACCACCAGCGCCCCCCACCGCCAGCCGCTCGCAGAGGTCCTGATGGTGATGAGCAGAGGGCTTCAGCCTTTCCGATCCCCAGCCAAGGCACCAGCAGTAATGCCGGGGTACAGCAGAGAGACGTGATCTAGGATGTGATCCTCAGCAGCCAGGACACTGAGGTGGGCGGGTGGACTGTCAGGGAGCAATTGAATTAGGCGCCTCAGCGAGGAGGGGGTGGGGCCTATGATGTGACGTGTTTCCGCTTCTGGCTCCCTGTGCAGTACATTTGACTGCGTGGGATCTGAGACCCGCTGCAGCCAGAAAACGTAGGTGGGTGGAGGGAGCAGGGAGGAAGAGGGCGGAGGGCGGAGTGAGGATGGCGGAGGTGGGCGGGCATGCCCCGGACTATTGAAAAAAAAAAAAAAAAAAGCAACAAAAAAACTAAACCCTTGTTCAGGTGCCGCCCCCCCGCATCCTGCCGCCCTAGGCACGTGCCCTCAAGTGCCTAGTGGTAAATACGGCCCTGGGGGTTTCCACTGTTTCGGCACATCAGGGTCTCTCCAAACACGACATGGCGTCCGATCTCAATTCCAGCCAATTCTGCGTTGAAAAAGTAAAACAGTGCTCCTTCCATTCCGAGCTCTCCTGTGTGCCCAAACAGGGGTTTACCCTCACATATGGGGTATCAGCGTACTCAGGACAAATTGGACAACAACTTTTGTGGACCAATTTCTCCTGTTACCCTTGGGAAAATACAAAACTGGGGGCTAAAAAATAATTTTTGTGGGAAAACAAAAAGATTTTTTATTTTCACGGCTCTGCGTTATAAACTGTAGTGAAACACTTGGGGGTTCAAAGTTCTCACAACACATCTAGATAAGTTCATTGAGGGGTCTAGTTTCCAATATGGGGTCACTTGTGGGGGGTTTCTACTGTTTAGGTACATTAGGGGCTCTGCAAACGCAATGTGACGCCTGCAGACCAATCCATCTAAGTCTGCATTCCAAATGATGCTCCTTCCCTTCCGAGCCCTCCCATGCGCCCAAACGGTGGTTCCCCCCCACATATCGGGTATCAGCGTACTCAGGACAAATTGGACAACAACATTTAGGGTCCAATTTCTCCTGCTAACCTTGGAAAAATACAAAACTGGGGGCTAAAATATAATTTTTGTGGAAAAAAAATATTTTTTATTTGCACGGCTCTGCGTTATAAACTGTAGTGAAATACTTGGGGGTTCAAAGCTCTCACAACACATCAGGATGAGTTCCTTAGGGGTCTACTTTCCAAAATGGTGTCACTTGTGGGGGGTTTCTACTGTTTAGGTACATTAGGGGCTCTGCAAACGCAATGTGACGCCTGCAGACCATTCCATCTAAGTCTGCATTCCAAATGGCGCTCCTTCCCTTTCCGAGCCCTCCCATGCGCCCAAACGGTGGTTCCCCCCCACATATGGGGTATCAGCGTACTCAGGACAAATTGGACAACAACTTTTGGGGTCCAATTTCTCCTGTTACCCTAGGGAAAATACAAAACTGGGGGCTAAAAAATAATTTTTGTGGGAAAAAAATTTTGTTTTATTTTTATGGCTCTGCATTATAAACTTCTGTGAAGCCCTTGGTGGGTCAAAGTGCTCACCACACATCCAGATAAGTTCCTTAGGGGGTCTACTTTCCAAAATGGTGTCACTTGTGGGGGGTTTCAATGTTTAGGCACATCAGGGGCTCTCCAAACGCAACATGGCGTCCCATCTCAATTCCTGTCAATTTTGCATTGAAAAGTCAAACGGCGCTCCTTCCCTTCCGAGCTCTCCCATGCGCCCAAACAGTGGTTTATTGCCACATATAGGGTATCAGCGTACTCAGGACAAATTGGACAACAACTTTTGAGGTCCAATTTCTTCTCTTACCCTTGGAAAAATAAAAAATTGGGGGCAAAAATATAATTTTTGTGAAAAAATATGATTTTTTATTTTTACGGTTCTGCATTATAAACTTCTGTGAAGCACTTGGTGGGTCAAAGTGCTCACCACACATCCAGATAAGTTCCTTAGGGGGTCTACTTTCCAAAATGGTGTCACTTGTGGGGGGTTTCAATGTTTAGGCACATCAGGGGCTCTCCAAACGCAACATGGCGTCCCATCTCAATTCCTGTCAATTTTGCATTGAAAAGTCAAACGGCGCTCCTTCCCTTCCGAGCTCTCCCATGTGCCCAAACAGTGGTTTACTGCCACATATGGGGTATCAGCATACTCAGGACAAATTGGACAACAACTTTTGGGGTCCATTTTCTCCTGTTACCCTTGGTAAAATAAAACAAATTGGAGCTGAAGTAAATTTTTTGTGTAAAAAAGTTAAATGTTCATTTTTATTTAAACATTCCAAAAATTCCTATTAAACACCTGAAGGGTTAATAAACTTCTTGAATGTGGTTTTGAGCACCTTGAGGGGTGCAGTTTTTAGAATGGTGTCACACTTGGGCATTTTCTATCATATAGACCCCTCAAAATGACTTCAAATGAGACGTGGTCCCTAAAAAAAATGGTGTTGTAAAAATGAGAAATTGCTGGTCAACTTTTAACCCTTATAACTCCCTAACAAAAAAAAAATTTGGTTCCAAAATTATGCTGATGTAAAGGAGACATGTGGGAAATGTTACTTATTAAATATTTTGTGTGACATATCTCTGTGATTTAATTGCATAAAAATTCAAAGTTTGAAAATTGCGAAATTTTCAAAATTTTCGCCAAATTTCCGTTTTTTTCACAAATAAACGCAGGTACTATCAAAGAAATTTTACCACTATCATGAAGTACAATATGTCACGAGAAAACAATGTCAGAATCACCAGGATCCGTTGAAGCGTTTCGGAGTTATAACCTCATAAAGGGACAGTGGTCAGAATTGTAAAAATTGGCCTGGTCATTGACGTGCAAACCACCCTTGGGGGTAAAGGGGTTAAGAGCAACCAGACCCGGTACCAAGTACGCCGCCGCTGCCCTGGTAGTGCATTCCACATGTCCAAATCAATGTAACTCTGAGATGTTAGTGTGCCTGGAATGAAGAGTAGAACAAAGGCTTTACCATATATTATGCCACACTCCACCACAACCCATGGAGTAGGGAAAGTTTAAGTTCTCTATTGATGTTGCCAAACTGGCCTAATCAGATTCGAGGAATTGCGCTTTGTCATCCTTTCTCTACTGCCAGTGATAGAAAGTCTAAAGTGTCAAAACAGTTCCTACACAAACCAGTAGCAGGCATATGCATGACACTGGATAAAGAACCAGAGGTTTAACAACAGGTCTCTCATTGACCTCATACTCCTGTTCTTAAAATCTGTTATGGTGCTGAGTAGGACATGAATTGAGGCTGGTTTGGAGGTCTATTTTCTTCAACAATGAATCACGTTTTTGTCTTGAATTGCCAGATGGCCAGTCCGGCCCTATCCATCGTATTGCTTCCTCGGGGCTTGACAGGTAAGTAGAAGAAAACTACCATTTTAATCCGCACACTGTTGTATAAGTTAGAAGCATTTACAATATAGAACAAAAATACAAAACACACATAGTATGAAGACATAAGGATAATAAACTAGCAAACATTATAATAAAGCACCACTCCAGCTTTTTTTTTTATTGCAGAGCTGGAGTGGTGTCACTAATATTTGCACATTCAACATCGCCAGGTCATATTGTGATTTTTACATACATACTTTTTGGCTATTACAGGGCTCACATATTCCATTATATTACCTCATTATCTGGGTATTCATTGTAGTTGTATTAGTAACCATACTTACCTTTATTTTGTTTTATGTGCTTGCACGGTTTTATCCTGTGAACTTATATTGTATCGGGCAGATGAGGTTAAGTCGTGGCCTTATCATGAGCACTTGAAAATTCTAAGTTCCTCCAGAGTGTTGTAAAAGACTCATTGCCAGTTATCACAAATGCTTGATTACAGTTGTTGTTGCTAAGTGTGGCCCAACCAGTTATTAGGTTTAGGGGCACTGTTAATTTTTCACGCAGGGCTCTGTAGGTTTGGATTTCTTTTTCCCTTAATAATAAAGACCTTAATTTAAAAAACGCATTTTGTGTTATCTTTGTCTAATATTTACATTTGTTTGGTGATCTGAAACATTTAAGTGTGACAAACATGCAAAAGAATAGGAAATCAGGAAGGGGGTAAACAGTTTTCACACAACTGTATCTCCCAATCTAGGACCTTCTTAGCGAATATCTTACATAATTTCTCCCTTCTGTCACTCCCCAAGAAACTACTGTAATCTTTCCAACATAAAATCCAGTCACTCAACTTCCACTCTGCTGCTCCCTCCCTCTGGAGTATTTTGGAACACTCGTTCCATCTGCAATAAGCTGCATGTTATTCACAAACTCTTTACATGCCGCTACCTAACCTTCCTGGGCCTCACCTAAACATGACTGACACTCTCTGATACAGTTCCCCTGTTGTACTCTGTTACGGTGCTCTTCTGATTGGAGGGAGAGAGCAGTTGAACAGGTCTGTGTGTGCACAATTTAAATAATCAGCAGAGCTCTTAGGTTTCTCCGACAAGCACTGATACCCCATATCATGGTGCATATTGCTGCATAGCCTTAAAGTGACCCTGTCAGCAGGATTGTGCACAGTAACCTACAGACAGTGTCAGGTCGGCGCAGTTATACTGATTACAATGATACCTTGGTTCATGAAATCCCTCTTGTGGTTGTTGTTTAATCTTTATTTGTAGTTTTGAGTTAATGCTATGCTCGTGCTCCGGGGCGGCCTGTGGGGAGTCTTCATGTGGTGCTCTGATTAGGTATTCATGTATATGGCTATTGACAGGTCACTGATCCCTTATGTAAACTGGTCCCTAGTTTACATAATGAATATTATATGTATTGACAAAACAATGAGCATCATTAACTCAAAATTGAAAATAAAGATTAAACAACAACCACAGGACAGATTTCATCAACCAAGGTATAATTTTAATCAGTATAACGGCGCTGACCTGACACGGTCTGTAGGTTACTGTGCACAATACTGCTGACAGGTTCACTTTGAGGCAAAACTTAGAAAAAAGGTGAGCCAGTTGACTTTTGGCATGCAGATTTTGCTAAAATAGTTTGTGGATGACATTTTCAGACCCCGTAATGTGCCACAACATCACCGTTTTAAAAAAAAACCTCAAAAGTGACCCCATATTGGAAACCTCACCTCTCAATAAATTCAATTGTGGCTGCAGTGACTAATTTGGCCCTAATGGTGTTTCCACTCAACATTATTCACTCCATGCTTTTTCTTTTGAAAAATATAAATATGGCATTTTACATTGTGCCCTGCTTGTGCTTCTATAGATATGCACCACATAAATTAAGTGGGCTCTCCACAGTATAGCAATGCCAAACACATGATTGCTAAATTAGCTTCATGAGTGCTTACATTTTCAGCTTTTAGTTGTATCATTTTTGGGTGAACAACATTTTTATCACTTTTTATTCAAATATTTTGGATAAATATTTTGAAGAAATATTCATACCCTGTGAACTTCACATTTTTACATCCACAATTTTGTTGAGATTTCATGTGATATACCAACACAAATTTGCAAGTATTTGTGAAGTGTAAGGAAATGATACATGGTTTTCTAATTATTTTGAAACCATAAATCAGCAATTTGTGATGTGAATTTGTGTTCAATCCCATAAATAAAATCCTGAGTGACCATTTGCCTCCAGATGTCACATAATTAGTAAATTGTGTCCACCTGTGTGTATTTATTTCTCAGTATAAGTACAGTTGTTTTGTGAAGGTCTCAAAAGGTTTGATTGAGAACATTAGGGATCTCTCAACATCAGGAAAACCAAGGAACAAACCAAACAGATCAAGGATAAATCTGTGAGGAAGAATACTGTAAAGCAGGGCTGGGTTATTAAAAAAAAATAGCCCAAGCTCTGAACATCTCAGAGTACTGTTCAAAACTTAATCTAAAAATGGATGGAGTATGTCACAACTGTGAACCTACCAAGTCATGGCCGTCCACCTAAATTTATATCCCAAGCAAGGAGAGTACTACTTTGGGAAGCTGACAAGAGGTCCATGGTTACTCTGAAGTAGCTGCAGAGATCCAAAGCTCAGGTGGGAGAATCTGCCTACATAACAACTATTAGTTATTCAGCCATAAATCTGGATTTTATGGAAGAGTGTTAAGAAGAAAGCCATTTTTGAAAGCAAGCCATAAGAAGTCCTGTTTGCAATTTACAAAAAGCTATGTAAGGGACACAGTGAGCATGTTGAAGAAGATGCTCTGGTCAGATGACACCAAATTAGAACTTTTGGGGCTAAATGTAAAACGCTATGTGTGACAGAAAACTAACACTGCACATTGCCCTGAAAACCATCCACACTGTCACACATGGTGCTGGAAGTATCATGCTGTGGAGATGCTTTTCTTAAGCAGGGGCAGGGAAGCTGGTTACAGTCAGTGGGAGAATGGATGGAGAGAAATACAAGGCAATCCCTGAAGATACCTGCTAGAGGCTGAAAAAGACTTTATACTGGGGCATAGGTTACAGCATGACAACGAACCTAAACATCCTTCCGGAATGCTTTATATCAAATCAAATTCATGTGCGAATGGCCCAGATGCAGCCCAGACCTAAATCTCATTGATAATCTGCAGCAAGACTTGAAAATTGTTTTATACAGAAGCCTCCATCCAATCTCACTGAGCGAGAGCGAGTGTGCAAAGAAGAATGGGCAAAATTTTCAGTCTACTGATGGGCATAGCCGGTAGAGACATCCCCAAGAGACTTGCAGCAGGAATTGCAGCTAATGATGGTCACACAAAGTATTGACTAATGTGGAGGGCGGAATGAATACAAATGCATGTCACAATATTCAAATTTATATTTTTTAATTATTTATAAAACCATGTATCATTTTGTTTACATTTCACAAATACTCGCTACTTTATGTTGGTATATCACATAAAATCCCCCAAAAAATATTTAAGTTTGTGGGTGTAAAGTGAAAAAATGCAGAACAGTTCACACGATTTGGATACATTTCAAAGCACTTATTTCTATGCCTCCTTTCTTGCTCGACTACAATATTAGTCACGATTTGTACTTGGCCTTAATAAATACGTAATATGTCTCAAAGCAACATTCTTCCACTTTTTTAATATACACTGCTCAAAAAAATAAAGGGAACACTAAAATCCCACATCCTAGAAATCACAGAACGAAATATTCCAGTTGTAAATCTGTATTCATTACATAGTGGAATGTGTTGAGAGCATTAAAACCTAAAAATTATCAACGTAAATCACAACTACGGTAATATCCCACGGAGGTCTGGAGTTGGAATGATGCTCAAAATCAAAGTGGAAAATTAAGTTACAGGCTGATCCAACTTCAGTGAAAATGCCTCAAGACAAGGAAATGGTGCTTAGTAGTGTGTGTGGCATCCAGGTGCCTATATAACCTCCCTACAATGCCTGTGCATGCTCCTGAAGAGGCAGCAGATGGTCTCTTGAGGGGTCTCCTCCCAGACCTGGACTAAAGCAACTCCTGGACAATCTGTGGTGCAACGTGACGCTGGTGGATGGTGCGAGACATGATATCCCAGATGTGTTCAATCGGATTCAGGTCTGGGGAACGGGCGGGCCAGTCCATAGCTTCAATGCCTTCATCTTGCAGGAACTGCTACCACACTCCAGCCACATGAGGTCTGGCATTGTCCTCCATTAGGAGGAACTCAGGGCCAACCGCACCAGCATATGGTCTCACAAAGGGTCTGAGGATCTCATCTTGGTACCTAAAGGCAGTCAGGCTACCTCTAGCGAGCACATGGAGGGCTGTGCGGGCCTCCAAAGAAATGTCACCCCACACCATTACTGACCCACTGCCAAACCGGTCATGCTGAAGGATGTTGCAGACAGCAGATCGCTTTCCACGTCGTCTCCAGACTCTGTCACGTCTGTCACATGTGCTTAGTGTGAACCTACTTTAATCTGTGAAGAGCACAGGGTGCCAGTGGTGAATTTGCCAATCCTGGTGTTCTGTGGCAAATGCAAAGCTTCCTGCACGGTGTTGGGCTGTGTGCACAACCCCCATCTGTGGACGTCGGGCACTCAGACCATCCTCATGGAATTGGTTTTTAACCTTTTGTGCAGACACATGCACATTTGTGGCCTGCTGGAGGTCATTTTGTAGGGCTCTGGCAGTGCTCCTCCTGTTCCTCCTTGCACAAAGCTGAGATAGCGGTCCTGCTGCTGGGTTGTTGTCCAATAGTGTTGTTGTCAGGTTGTTGCTTCCTAAGTGGACAGTTTGATTTACTTGGAGTTATATTCTGTTGTTTCAGTGTTCCCTTTATTTTTTTGAGCAGTGTATATGACATAAGAGAGATCACTTGTGATGAGTTCTGGAGTCAACACAAGAGAAACTACCAGCGGGAATGTACTTTAATAGGGAGTACTGTCATTCTCATTGGAATAATCAGTGCAATCTAATACTAGAACGTGGTAATTATGTAAATATTAATCACATAAATGTTAATGAAAATTCACCTTAAGGAGACTTTTCATCAAGAGATAATTATATTTGTTTCTGTTGAAAGCAGTTTCTTGGATTAGATCAAACTGACAGTGTTTTCTTTTGGATCCCATTCCTAAATCTGTTGCCTAAATACAATTTAATATCATAATTATTTATTTTAAAGAGTATCTCCATAAGAAATACTAAACACATTTCACTGGATGTGTGATAAATGCATGATTGCTAAAGGGAATAGGACCGCCGATGATTACAAGAAAAGTGGTCCTTAAGTTTCCTGTTTTAATGGAGTGGCAAGGATATGTGCAACTACAGTCAATAGACTAAGATTGCCAAGTAGAGTTCTTGACAAGTCAGATAAATTTTTCTTACGGAAATATCCCTTAAATTGTGAAATGAAAATTATAGATTTTCATATGAATGGCTATTACTTATCTACTTGTGGAAGCTCCACCAGAAGTAGCCCAGAGAAAAACAGATCTTTCTCTAATATATTATGATTTCATAAGAATGATCACAAAAAAAACATGCTTGGTGTCTTTTCGCACATTGCTAAAGATCACATCAGCCATACAGTGAGCTCTAGATGTCAGACACAGCCATTCAGACATCTTTATAATGCCTTGTAACTATCTTGTGCAGGCAAGTGGGTGAGGTGAGGACACAGATGACCACAACCATACAGACTATAAACTGAGAGGTAAGGGAAATCAGTTGTCATTTTTGGATTTTACAGGCTAGGCATATGAGGTTAAAGTGCTCAGCTCATTATTACAGATAGGGATTGACTGGCCTAAATCTGATAGTGGTGTACTACTGCAGCACTTAAATCTGATAGAAAAGGGTAGAAGGGTGATAGTGGTGAACAGTCGCCCCCGTCTGTAAATAATAATACAAAGTTTTAAGTGATAGAAAGGTGCAGGACCTGCAGAGTCAGTGTGATTGTGAATTGATCTGCAATATACGGAAGCACAGCATCTTAATAACACATTTTTTATTATTTTTGACACACTGACAAAAAGGGTATCATAATACCCCACTTCTAATGTTGCAACTGAAACCAAGGATTATGTGTCAGAGAATTTTTTCTTCCTAGCTTGTGAGACTGGCAAGCAATTAGCAAGATGATGCCCGATGGTCCGAGCAATCCTATATGAACAGTTTCCTGGAAAGTGGATGTTAGGAGTCGAGTTTCCTCTGCTTCACAGGGGGAATCTCGATCCGTCTCCGCTGCGGTCTCCCATTCTTCTCCAGCCGCGGTGGAGTCTGCTCAGCAGGGACGTCGATCCCAGCGTCTCGTTCAGTCTGACTCTGTGCGAAGAGTTACTGCTGCTTTTCCTGCTTCTGCCATTGAAGCCAGTGCTGGGCAGCGGCGAGTGGACGTTTCTGGATCTAAGTCCTGCTTTTCTCTGTCTGAGCATGCCCAGGGCAGGATCTCCCGTTGGAGATCGAGGGTCACATGCTCAGGTACTGCAGCACATCCCATTGGTCCTTTTGGCAGGTCCTGAAAGGGCAAAACTTCTGTAGCTGTTTCCTGTGCTGCAGCTATATAAACTGCGCATGACCGCACGGCCATACGCTAGTATTGTCTTGTAAATATGTGTGTGTGTTGTGAGTGAAAGTCGCTCTTTAAATAACCCTCCCTATTGAATGTCTGTTCGCAGAAGGTGTATGTTTGCTATCTAGCGCCCGACTTATCCAACAGCACGAAACACACATTACAGCTACCAGTTGCTGTGTCCGCCAGTACGGCGCTGTGCGCTTGCTCTGCGCTTTCCTGACCCAAGCCTGGGTGGTTAGTGGCGTCCGTCAGTGCGGCACCGCACGCACTCTTGTGCCCTAATATTATTATTTATGTTCCTCTGACACACCCAGTTGCGGTGTTGTGCCAGCAAGTGTCTAATCGGACTTCAATCCTGTGTAGGGGTTGAGTCCGCTGACTTCTTGCTCGCGCTTTATGTGCGGTACTGCGGTCCTGTGACGCAACAGGATCGCTTCCTTCACGCAGGGTGAAGTTAACCCATGTGTGTATACTTAGTACCGCCATATAGTCCGTCTTACTAGCAGCAGGGTCTTTTACCTGCACGGTGGACCTCGGACTGCGAACGCACCTAATACCATAACATCTGATTCTTGGTGCGTTCCACCAGTCCCTAACAGAATACTAGCGCCAAGGTCTGGCTAGTAATGATGGACGATCAGCGTTCACAGCGGTAGGTTGGCGGCTCTAGAGCATGCAACCTCAGCTGTGGACATTACTGCTGTCGCTGTTCAGGCTGCAAGTGCAGTTGCAGCCAGTTTGTCCGCTGCCACCCGTGCTCCGACCTTATCCCATCTCCCGCTTCCAGACAAGTTTGCTGGTGACAGTAAGCTATGTCGGGGATTCGTGAGCCAGTGCTCCATACATCTCGAGCTGCTGGCTGCACGTTTTCTTACGGAACGGGCGAGGGTGGGATTCATCTTGTCTCTTTTGTCGGGCAGGGCATTGGGGTGGGCAACGCCGCTTTGGGAACGTGGTGATCGTGTGGTACAGAGTGCGCCTATCTTCCTGGACGCTCTGAGGCAGGTCTTTTTGGGACCCCGTGTCACCCACGATACCGCGCTCCAATTGTTGGCAATTACTCAGGCTTCGTCCATGGTCAGCCAGTTCGCCATCCTATTCCGGACTCTAGCTTCTGAGCTGGAATGGCCGGATAAAGTACTTATTCCGGTGTTCTGGAAAGGACTGGCAGATCATGTAAAGGACGCCTTGGCCACCAGGGAGGTTCCCGCCACACTGGAGGAGCTTATTACTATAGCTACCCGCATCGATCTCCGTTTTAACGAGCGGAGGTTGGAGCGGACCCAGTGTAGGCAGAGGTTTCGGCTGGCTCCCACCTTTGCCAAACCTCTAGAATCTCCTGTTATGGCGTCTGACTCCCATGAGGCCATGGAGGTTTCTCGAGCGGGACCTAGGTCTCAGACCGCTCGAGCACCTGTGGTGTGTAAAAATTGCCAGCAACCGGGACATTACGCTAATAAATGTCCACGGCGGTCGGGAAAACGATCGTGTCTAGTGACCATTGGAGGAGGTTCTCTAGACACAGCGGCATTTTCCTCCAAATTGTCCTTTAAAGGGACAATCCTGTTAGGCACATCCACTCTTACAGTAGAGCTTTGTGTGGATTCAGGAGCAGAAGGAAATTTTATGTCTTCTGCTTTTGCTCTGCGCCACGCAGTACCTCTGGTTATGCTTTTCAAACCAGTAACCGTTAGAGTGGTGAATGGGTCGACACTTCCGCTACAGATCACACATCAGACTGTCCCTTTCACGTTAGCCATGTCCCCATCCCACCAGGAGATTATTTCCCTTCTTTTCCTTCCCGAGGGAATGGATGAGATTCTGCTGGGAATACCCTGGCTCCTTTTCCACTCCCCACATATTGAGTGGACCTCTGGGAGGATATTGGGTTGGAGTGAATCCTGTAAGGGCAGAAGTGTGAAAGAGTGCGTTCAGGTTTCCACCACTGAGATGCCCGCAGATCTCTCTACTCTCCCCAAATACTATTGGTCTTATGCAGACGTCTTCTCCAAAAAGGCCGCGGAGACCCTTCCGCCTCACCGTCCCTATGACTGTCCTATAGATCTCTTGCCTGGAGCAGAACCTCCTCGGGGACGTGTCTATCCCCTCTCTCTCCCGGAAACGGAGGCTATGTCCCAGTACATCCAGGAGAATTTGGCAAGAGGATTTATTAGGAAGTCAGTGTCACCAGCTGGGGCAGGGTTCTTCTTCGTACAGAAGAAGAATGGAGAGTTGCGTCCTTGCATAGACTACAGGGGTCTTAACGCCATCACCGTTAAGAATAAGTACCCACTGCCCCTGATTTCTGAGCTTTTTGATAGGCTACGGGGAGCTAAGGTATTTACCAAATTAGACCTGCGGGGAGCTTATAACCTGATTCACATCCGTGAGGGGGACGAATGGAAGACGGCGTTTAACACCAGAGATGGGCACTATGAGTATCTGGTGATGCCCTTCGGGCTCTGTAATGCCCCAGCCGTTTTCCAAGACTTTGTCAACGACATCTTCCGGGATATGCTTTCCACCTCGGTCGTAGTCTATCTGGATGATATTCTCATCTTCTCTCCAGATATTGACTCCCACCGGAGAGATGTTGGCAGAGTCTTCGACCTCTTACGGGCAAACTCTCTTTACGCAAAGTTGGAGAAGTGTGTGTTTGAGCAGGAGTCTTTACCTTTCCTGGGCTATATCATCTCTGCCCAGGGATTGGCTATGGATCCTGCCAAACTACAGGCTGTGATGGACTGGCAAGAACCCCATTCACTTAAAGCGGTGCAGCGCTTTATGGGGTTCATTAATTATTACCGCCAGTTCATTCCCCATTTCTCAACTTTGGTAGCTCCCTTGGTAGCCCTCACCAAGAAGGGAGCAAATCCCAAAGTGTGGTCTGAAGAGGTCTCCAAGGCCTTTTCTTCTACTAAGTCTCATTTTGCTAGCGCTCCCATCCTACATCGTCCCGATGTCGATAAGCCGTTTATAATGGAGGTGGATGCCTCTTCCGTTGGTGCTGGAGCAGTCCTCTTCCAAAAGGATGCTCAAGGTCGGAAGCATCCGTGCTTCTTCTTCTCCAAGACCTTCACACCAGCGGAGAGGAATTATTCCATCGGGGACAGGGAGTTGCTAGCGATGAAATTGGCTTTCTCAGAGTGGAGACATCTCTTGGAGGGGGTTCGTTTTCCCTTTCAAGTTTTTACAGACCACAAAAATTTGCTCTATTTGCAAACAGCCCAGCGGCTAAATTCTCGCCAGGCCAGATGGTCCTTATTCTTCTCCCGATTCCACTTCACCCTCCATTATCTCGCTGGGGAGAAGAATATTCGAGCTGATGCTCTTTCTCACTCTGTTGTGTCATCTGAGGAGGAGGAAGGAGAGCCTCGGCTTATTGTTCCTTCTGAGAGCTTGAGAACCGTGGCTCCGGTGTCGCTTGAGTCTGTGCCTCCGGGCAAGACTTTTGTGCCCATAAATTTGCGACCGGAGGTTCTCTCTTGGGCTCATTCCTCCAGGGTGGGTGGACACTTTGGGACAAAAAGGACATCTGAGCTGCTGGCGAGGACGTACTGGTGGCCGCATATGCTCCGAGATGTCAGAGATTACGTTCTGATGTGTGTCTCATGCGCCAAAAATAAGTCTCCTCGACAACGGCCGTCTGGGTTACTCTATCCCTTGCCGGTGGCAGACAGGCCCTGGGAGATGGTCGGGATGGACTTTGTAGTGGGTTTGCCCAAGTCTCACGGTTGTACCATCATTTGGGTTATTACCGATCATTTCTCGAAAATGGTGCATTTGGTGCCGCTCCCACGGTTACCTTCTGCACGGGCCTTGGCAGCGTTGTTCATAAGGCACATCTTCCGCCTACACGGCATGCCAGACAAAATTGTCAGTGACCGGGGTCCCCAGTTTGCGTCTCTGTTCCGGAGAGAGCTTTGTCGTCTTCTCAGCATTGAGTTAAATCTCTCTTCCGCATATCATCCTGAGATGAATGGGTTGGTAGAGAGGGCCAATCAGACTCTGGTCACATATCTACGACATTTTGTTTCTGCCAGGCAGGATGACTGGGCATCTTTATTACCATGGGCAGAGTTCGCCCTTAATAACGCTGTAGCCGACTCCACCGGTCAGACTCCTTTCCTCCTTAATTACGGCCAGCATCCGCGGGTTCCTGTGCCTACGCCCGTGTCCTCTGCTGACTCCAGGGTGGCAGACTGGGCAGTGGAGGCACGGGACATTTGGGACCCCACTCAGGATGCCATTCGGGCCTCGAAGGAGAGAATGAGGTCCTCCGCCGATGCACATCGGCGCCCTGCCCTGACCTTTGCTCCTGGCGATTTAGTGTGGCTCTCCGCCCGTAACATCAGGCTGCGAGTTGAGTCCACTAAATTTGCTCCTCGCTACTTGGGCCCATTCAAGGTCCTCGAGCAGGTTAATCCTGTGGTCTATCGTTTGGCCCTCCCGCCACGCCTGGGTATCACCGACACCTTTCATGTGTCCCTCTTGAAACCCGTGTATATGTCCCGGTTTTCCGAGTCATCTGCTGGGACATCGGGTTCGTCTACGGACGATTATGAGGTGAACGCTATTTTGGGGTTCAAGGTGGTACGTGGCAAAAAATTTTATTTGGTGGACTGGAAGGGTTATGGCCCCGAGGACAGGTCCTGGGAGCCTGTTGAGCACATTCCGGCCCCGCAGCTCATTGCTGCCTTCGAACGTAGCGAGGCCCAAGGAGGGGGGGGGGCCCTAGGAGGGGGGGTAATGTTAGGAGTCGAGTTTCCTCTGCTGCACAGGGGGAATCTCGATCCGTCTCCGCTGCGGTCTCCCATTCTTCTCCAGCCGCGGTGGAGTCTGCTCAGCAGGGACGTCGATCCCAGCGTCTCGCTCAGTCTGACTCTGTGCGAAGAGTTACTGCTGCTTTTCCTGCTTCTGCCATTGAAGCCAGTGCTGGGCAGCGGCGAGTGGACGTTTCTGGATCTAAGTCCTGCTTTTCTCTGTCTGAGCATGCCCAGGGCAGGATCTCCCGTTGGAGATCGAGGGTCACATGCTCAGGTACTGCAGCACATCCCATTGGTCCTTTTGGCAGGTCCTGAAAGGGCAAAACTTCTGTAGCTGTTTCCTGTTCTGCAGCTATATAAACTGCGCA
The DNA here is from genome assembly GCF_032444005.1 of Ranitomeya imitator. NCBI lineage: Eukaryota > Metazoa > Chordata > Amphibia > Anura > Dendrobatidae > Ranitomeya > Ranitomeya imitator. The sequence goes on from NC_091283.1 coordinate 146,036,576, forward strand.
TGACCGCACGGCCATGCGCTAGTATTGTCTTGTAAATATGTGTGTGTGTTGTGAGTGAAAGTCGCTCTTTAAATAACCCTCCCTATTGAATGTCTGTTCGCGGAAGGTGTATGTTTGCTATCTAGCGCCCGACTTATCCAACAGCACGAAACACACATTACAGCTACCAGTTGCTGTGTCCGCCAGTACGGCGCTGTGCGCTTGCTCTGCGCTTTCCTGACCCAAGCCTGGGTGGTTAGTGGCGTCCGTCAGTGCGGCACCGCACGCACTCTTGTGCCTTAATATTATTATTTATGTTCCTCTGACACACCCAGTTGTGGTGTTGTGCCAGCAAGTGTCTAATCGGACTTCAATCCTGTGTAGGGGTTGAGTCCGCTGACTTCTTGCTCGCGCTTTATGTGCGGTACTGCGGTCCTGTGACGCAACAGGATCGCTTCCTTCACGCAGGGTGAAGTTAACCCATGTGTGTATACTTAGTACCGCCATATAGTCCGTCTTACTAGCAGCAGGGTCTTTTACCTGCACGGTGGACCTCGGACTGCGAACGCACCTAATACCATAACATCTGATTCTTGGTGCATTCCGCCAGTCCCTAACAGTGGATTGTCTTCATGGGCGAGTTGAAAGGCCACCAATGTTTCCCCCTAAGACTTATTGAGCACCTGCTAGGACCGTGGAGTACACGGTACTGGGCTGGTTCTTGAAGGGATGGGTCACGGCAGCAGTGACCCGGTCCATGGCCCTGGGCGTCCAATAAAAGGGGATGAATAGAAGTGGAAATAAAGTCTAATGTAATAGTGTTCATGACGCCACCTGTGGTATTCGGTCAGGGGTGACTGACGCTGCTTAAAGGGGTCCACTGGAGATGATGGTATTGCAGCTTAGATGGTACAGCACCCCACAGGTAGAGCTTAGTCCCCAGGGCTCCCGGTGTAGTTGGAAAGGAGAGTAAATGGTGAAGTGCAGGAAAGAATTAGAGGACACAAGGCTGCATTCTCTTTACCTTTTACTGGTAGAATGCAGGCACTATCCAGGGTACAGGCAACAGGTGATGGTGAGGTCCAGGTAGCCTGGAAGTGATTTGGAATCCCCCTAGCCAGGTGGGGTTGGAAGCTTTCCTTTCTGTGCTGTGTTCTCAGTCCTTGCTGCCCTAGGCTTCATACAAGGTCCTTTCTTTCTCTCTGTCCTTTTAGTTGGACACTACTCGCATGGCAGGCAACTTGAGGCTTCTTACAGGTGTCCCTTCTAGTGGTGACTCCGAGCTCTATCTCCTGCTGTGCCATTGGGTGTAATGGTTGCCAGGAGACTTGGAATCTCCTGCCCACCAGTTTCTGCTGTGGGGCATACAGTTCCACAACCTCGGAATTCCGGCCTCCAGTTTCTTGCGCTAATTTTGGAGTGATCCCACTTGCAGCTCCACTCCCAGTATCTTTCCTCTCTTTGCTCCTTGTCCCCTCACTGTCTCTTACAGACTGTCTGACTTTCCTGCCAGGAGCAGCAGAACCTCGTGTCTGCACGGCTCCAGCTCTCCTCTTGACTGCTCACTAACTCTTCCAGCCAGAATATATAGGGGAGTTACCCTGAAACCGGGTCTCGAGCTCCCCCTTCTGGCCTGGAGTCAGAACAGTGTTGTGTGTGCAAGTTACATGTTAAAGGGATCCTTGTCGCTTCCAGGCATGGCATCACCCTCCCCGTGAGGAAGGCAATACCACTGTAACAAACAGCTACCTGGGGTGTTACACTTTTATCTTTGGGGTCACTTGAAGGCAATTGTCTATGCGGTGAAGAGACGAGATGTGCAGCATCTGAAACAACGGATACTGGAAGCCTGTGCTAGCATTTCTTCTGCGGTGATGCTGTCAGTGTGTCAAGAGTGGGAGAAGAGGGTTGCATTGACAATCCAACACAATGGGCAGCACTTTGAACATATTTTATAAGTGGCCATAAACTTGTAAACAACTCATGAAAAAATAAAGTTACATTAAAACCAAGCATACCATTGTTTTTCTTGTGAAATTCTTAATATGTTTGATGTGTCACATGACCCTCTTCCCATTGAAAAAAATAAAGTTGGATCCAAAATGGCTGACTTCAAAATGGCCGTCATGGTCACTACCCATCTTGAAAAGTTTTTCCCTTCCCATATACTATTGTGCCACAATCAGGAAGTTGATATCACCAACCATTCCCATTTTATTTAGATGTATCCATATAAATGGCCCACCCTGTACTTACCTCATTTCCTGCGGTTGCTGGATTTTTCCATTTTGCTGCTATATGAGTTGAAGTGCATGAAACTCGCAGTGCTACAGTCAAGTGCTGATAAGGCAGATTGAAAATGAGCTGATAGTCTTAGTCTGTGAATACAAATCCAAACATTCAAGTGATATATTGGATATTGCTGCTCCGTGCAGCAGTTTCACAACCTAGCATTTTTGATTCCCATGAAAAAATTCTCAGTTTGGTTGAAGGGTGAGAATCAACAACATTTAAAAATAAAAATAAGAAAATAAAAATGAATAAAAAGTAAAAGTTTTGCAACAGTTTGAAGTGTCACATTTATCGATCGTAGGGGCCACAGCAATACTGCCAACTGTTGGTGCAAATAATTTCCCATGCATGTACCTATGTAGCGACCTCTTTATTTATGGTTAAGCTTTCTTGTTAAAGGGTAGAGACGTTTATCCAAAAATATTCTCCCATCAAGTGTCCCCCAAAAGTGAAAAATGAACAGTTGCACACGCTGTACTTTCTGCCTACCTATTTCAATATTCCATTTTGCCAACGGTACTCCATTGAACTATGCTGTGGTCTGTTTCTGCTTTTTTATGGCTATATTCCTGCCTACTGACCTTAGCTATTATGTGGTCCTTTCTGGCCATGCTGAGTTCATGTGCGTTATACAAAAAAATTGAAAATAAATTATTGCAAGTAAGTTGAAACATTAAACTATGAAGGTCTGTTTTGCCACACCTGATTAAAGGGTAAGTGTGCTTTTAAAGTAACTGCTCAGAATAGGCTGCCCTGAGTGTATACATGAGGAATAACAGACCTCTGGTCATTACATGAGGCATATCTCGCATTCTCACAGTTTTCTCGTCTATATGCTCTATTTGCTATTTGCAATCCACTGGGAGCTAAGGAGGAGGAGATTAGCTGCAATAATTTTTCCCAAAGACATGATAGCATGGAGAGGGGAATGCCTGCTCTTCACAATTTAGCCCATAGAGACAAGCTCTGTATGCAGCAACAGGGCAAACATTATACAGTGGAGCTCAGCTGTGTTGATGTGAATCAATCTCTGATGTGAGGTAAAGCACTGCCTGTGACCAGAGGTAACCTTTTTACCACCGGTCATAGCTGCTGGCTCACACTGTCATCTGACTGCATGGGGAAAGTAACTTTCTGACTGCCAGTAATGATCTTTCCACCAAACGAAGCTGCCGGTGTTTCTTGCACTGTTAGGCAGATTACAGAAAAGGAAACACCCGATGTTTGGGGTGCAAAATCCAAAAAATACACTTACTTCCTAGAGAAATCCGCGTTCGGGGTCCATGCACGAACACTATGATTTCAGTACGGACCCCGAACTTTATTGTTGGGGCTCACCCATCTCTAGTGAAAACTCCTCTTTTTATTAATCCTGCAGAGCTGATCTGCAGAGATCCCAGAGTTTTCACTCTTACCAATCAGAGGCACTAAAGATAAGACATCAGTGTTCTAGAAGAAGCATCCCTTTAATCTTAATTTAATTTTGCAATAGTCCAAACAGAATCATAGGGTTTATCAAGATTCTTCAGAGATGAGATGGCAATTATTTGATGGCTCCAACAGAGCTCATCTGAGTCTACTCTTCTTTCATCATTAAGTGGTGCTCATATCAAAAGAATGTCTCTACAGCCTGTAATTACACATTTTTATGTCTTTTTTTCCATAGCAGGGAGAATGCTTACATTATAGCTTATTTTCGAGCATAATGAAGCTTTACCTTAATAGTCTCATCTATCTCGTCTACTTATGTTGTGTCATTATTTTCACTGTATGCTAATACATGAATGACCAATTTGTATTTCCATCTGTCTCTAGATATAGCTACATAGGAGGTCAATATAAAACACCATCATGCAACTCTTAGGCCGGCGTCACACTAGGCGTAGGGAAATACGGTCCGTATTTTACATGCGCAATATGCAGAAATGATCCCAAAACAGTGATCCGTATGTAATCCGTAGGCAGGGTGTGGCTGCGCATTTTGCGCATGTAAACCTCCATATGTAATCCGTATGGCATCCGTACGGCGAGATTTTCTCGCCGGCTTGCAAAATGGACATACAATGGATCCATGGGCTCAAATATTCCTGAAAACATATATACAATCAATATATATATATATATATGTATATATGTCAGTGAGACACAAATATATATACAGTACAGACCAAAAGTTTGGACACACCTTCTCATTTAAAGATTTTTCTGTATTTTCATGACTATGAAAATTGTACATTCACACTGAAGGCATCAAAACTATGAATTAACACATGTGGAATTATATACTTAACAAAAAAGTGTTAAACAACTGAAATTATGTCTTGTACTCTAGGTTCTTCAAAGTAACATAGTAACATAGTAACATAGTTAGTAAGGCCGAAAAAAGACATTTGTCCATCCAGTTCAGCCTATATTCCATCATAATAAATCCCCAGATCTACGTCCTTCTACAGAACCTAATTGTATGATACAATATTGTTCTGCTCCAGGAAGACATCCAGGCCTCTCTTGAACCCCTCGACTGAGTTCGCCATCACCACCTCCTCAGGCAAGCAATTCCAGATTCTCACTGCCCTAACAGTAAAGAATCCTCTTCTATGTTGGTGGAAAAACCTTCTCTCCTCCAGACGCAAAGAATGCCCCCTTGTGCCCGTCACCTTCCTTGGTATAAACAGATCCTCAGCGAGATATTTGTATTGTCCCCTTATATACTTATACATGGTTATTAGATCGCCCCTCAGTCGTCTTTTTTCTAGACTAAATAATCCTAATTTCGCTAATCTATCTGGGTATTGTAGTTCTCCCATCCCCTTTATTAATTTTGTTGCCCTCCTTTGTACTCTCTCTAGTTCCATTATATCCTTCCTGAGCACCGGTGCCCAAAACTGGACACAGTACTCCATGTGCGGTCTAACTAGGGATTTGTACAGAGGCAGTATAATGCTCTCATCATGTGTATCCAGACCTCTTTTAATGCACCCCATGATCCTGTTTGCCTTGGCAGCTGCTGCCTGGCACTGGCTGCTCCAGGTAAGTTTATCATTAACTAGGATCCCCAAGTCCTTCTCCCTGTCAGATTTACCCAGTGGTTTCCCATTCAGTGTGTAATGGTGACATTGATTCCTTCTTCCCATGTGTATAACCTTACATTTATCATTGTTAAACCTCATCTGCCACCTTTCAGCCCAAGTTTCCAACTTATCCAGATCCATCTGTAGCAGAATACTATCTTCTCTTGTATTAACTGCTTTACATAGTTTTGTATCATCTGCAAATATCGATATTTTACTGAAGGCTCAACTTTTCGCTAATCGCAGACGCCGTGTGGGTCCCCGACTTCATGTTGGGGATCTGGTTTGGTTATCTTCTCGTCATATTCCTATGAAGGTTTCCTCTCCTAAGTTTAAACCTCGTTTTATTGGTCCGTATAGGATTTCTGAGGTTCTTAATCCTGTGTCTTTTCGTCTGACCCTTCCAGATTCTTTTTCCATACATAACGTATTCCATAGGTCATTGTTGCGGAGATACGTGGCACCTATGGTTCCATCTGTTGAGCCTCCTGCCCCGGTTTTGGTGGAGGGGGAATTGGAGTATATTGTGGAGAAGATTTTGGATTCTCGTGTTTCAAGACGGAAACTCCAGTATCTGGTTAAATGGAAGGGTTATGCTCAGGATGATAATTCCTGGGTTTTTGCCTCTGATGTCCATGCTCCCGATCTTGTTCGTGCCATTCATGTGGCTCATCCTGGTCGGCCTGGGGGCTCTGGTGAGGGTTCGGTGACCCCTCCTCAAGGGGGGGGTACTGTTGTGAATTCTGTGGCAGAGTTCACTCCTGTGGTCACAAGTGGTACTTTGGCTGATTCTCTCTGGGATCTTCCGTTTGTGGAGGAAAGTGGTACTGCAGCTTCTGAGTTTCCTCCCTCAGGTGATCTGGTGAGCTCGTTAGCTTCTTCTCTACTTAACTCCACCTGATGCTTTGATCTTTGCTTCCTGTCAATGTTTCAGTGTGGGACTTGTTTTTTCCCTGGATCATTCCTGTGGCCTGCTGCTCTGCAAAGCTAAGTTTTGCTTATGTTATTTTGTTGCTATTTTTCTGTCCAGCTTGCGTTATTGGTTTTTCTCGCCTGTTGGAAGCTCTGAGACGCAGAGGGACCACCTCCGTACCGTTAGTCGGTGCGGAGGGTCTTTTTGTCCCCTCTGCGTGGTTTTTTATAGGTTTTTGTGCTGACCGCAAAGTTATCTTCCCTATCCTCGTTCTGTTCAGCTAGTCGGGCCTCACTTTGCTAAATCTGTTTCATCTCTATGTTTGTGTTTTCATCTTACTCACAGTCATTATATGTGGGGGGTTGCCTTTTCCTTTGGGGAATTTCTCTGAGGCAAGGTAGGCTTATTTTTCTATCTTCAGGATTAGCTAGTTTCTCAGGCTGTGACGAGGCGCCTAGGTTCTGGTCAGGAGCGCTCCACGGCTACCTTTAGTGTGGTTTGATAGGCTTAGGGATTGCGGTCTGCAGAGTTCCCACGTCTCAGAGCTCGTTCTATTATTTTGGGTTATTGTCAGTTCACTGTATGTGCTCTGACCTCCATGTCCATTGTGATTCTGAATTGCCTTTCATAACAGGGGATGTCACGGTGGCTGCGACCCAGTCCGTGGCCCTGGGTGCCCAATTAAAGAACGTTTTTTTAAGGGGAATTGTGGTAAAGTCTGTCGTGATGCCGCCTGTGGTGCTTTAAAGGAGTCCTCTGGGGAATGCTGTTGCAGCAATGATGCTTCCTACAGGTGAAACAGGGTCCCCAACACTCCCAAGGTGTGTGGGCCAGATGGTATAAGCTGACGAATAAGGAGAGGACACAAGTTCTAAAGTCTTTACCTGGTTTACTGTAGATGTAACAGACCTCAGTCCAGGGTACCAGGACCAGGTGTAGTTAGGGTCCGGCCGGCTTGGAGGCAATTTGGGAATCCCTCTCCCAGGTGAGGTCCGTAAGCCTTTCCAACATGCGCTGTCCTATGAGGTCCCTGCTGCTTGAAGCTGTTTAGCAAAGTCCTCTTTTCCCCCTGCAGGCTTGCAAAATGGACATACAATGGATCCATGGGCTCAAATATTCCTGAAAACATATATACAATCAATATATATATATATGTATATATGTCAGTGAGACACAAATATATATACAGTACAGACCAAAAGTTTGGACACACCTTCTCATTTAAAGATTTTTCTGTATTTTCATGACTATGAAAATTGTACATTCACACTGAAGGCATCAAAACTATGAATTAACACATGTGGAATTATATACTTAACAAAAAAGTGTTAAACAACTGAAATTATGTCTTGTACTCTAGGTTCTTCAAAGTAACATAGTAACATAGTAACATAGTTAGTAAGGCCGAAAAAAGACATTTGTCCATCCAGTTCAGCCTATATTCCATCATAATAAATCCCCAGATCTACGTCCTTCTACAGAACCTAATAATTGTATGATACAATATTGTTCTGCTCCAGGAAGACATCCAGGCCTCTCTTGAACCCCTCGACTGAGTTCGCCATCACCACCTCCTCAGGCAAGCAATTCCAGATTCTCACTGCCCTAACAGTAAAGAATCCTCTTCTATGTTGGTGGAAAAACCTTCTCTCCTCCAGACGCAAAGAATGCCCCCTTGTGCCCGTCACCTTCCTTGGTATAAACAGATCCTCAGCGAGATATTTGTATTGTCCCCTTATATACTTATACATGGTTATTAGATCGCCCCTCAGTCGTCTTTTATCTAGACTAAATAATCCTAATTTCGCTAATCTATCTGGGTATTGTAGTTCTCCCATCCCTTTATTAATTTTGTTGCCCTCCTTTGTACTCTCTCTAGTTCCATTATATCCTTCCTGAGCACCGGTGCCCAAAACTGGACACAGTACTCCATGTGCGGTCTAACTAGGGATTTGTACAGAGGCAGTATAATGCTCTCATCATGTGTATCCAGACCTCTTTTAATGCACCCCATGATCCTGTTTGCCTTGGCAGCTGCTGCCTGGCACTGGCTGCTCCAGGTAAGTTTATCATTAACTAGGATCCCCAAGTCCTTCTCCCTGTCAGATTTACCCAGTGGTTTCCCATTCAGTGTGTAATGGTGATATTGATTCCTTCTTCCCATGTGTATAACCTTACATTTATCATTGTTAAACCTCATCTGCCACCTTTCAGCCCAAGTTTCCAACTTATCCAGATCCATCTGTAGCAGAATACTATCTTCTCTTGTATTAACTGCTTTACATAGTTTTGTATCATCTGCAAATATCGATATTTTACTGTGTAAACCTTCTACCAGATCATTAATGAATATGTTGAAGAGAACAGGTCCCAATACTGACCCCTGCGGTACCCCACTGGTCACAGTGACCCAGTTAGAGACTATACCATTTATAACCACCCTCTGCTTTCTATCACTAAGCCAGTTACTAACCCATTTACACACATTTTCCCCCAGACCAAGCATTCTCATTTTGTGTACCAACCTCTTGTGCGGCACGGTATCAAACGCTTTGGAAAAATCGAGATATACCACGTCCAATGACTCACCGTGGTCCAGCGTATAGCTTACCTCTTCATAAAAACTGATTAGATTGGTTTGACAGGAGCGATTTCTCATAAACCCATGCTGATATGGAGTTAAACAGTTATTCTCATTGAGATAATCCAGAATAACATCCCTCAGAAACCCTTCAAATATTTTACCAACAATAGAGGTTAGACTTACTGGCCTATAATTTCCAGGTTCACTTTTAGAGCCCTTTTTGAATATTGGCACCACATTTGCTATGCACCAGTCCTGCGGAACAGACCCTGTCGCTATAGAGTCCCTAAAAATAAGAAATAATGGTTTATCTATTACATTACTTAGTTCTCTTAGTACTCGTGGGTGTATGCCATCCGGACCCGGAGATTTATCTATTTTAATCTTATTTAGCCGGTTTCGCACCTCTTCTTGGGTTAGATTGGTGACCGGGTTTTCATTGTTTCTTGGGATTTCACCTAGCATTTCATTTTCCACCGTGAATACCGTGGAGAAGAAGGTGTTTAATATGTTAGCTTTTTCCTCGTCATCTACAACCATTCTTTCCTCACTATTTTTAAGGGGCCTACATTTTCAGTTTTTATTCTTTTACTATTGATATAGTTGAAGAACAGTTTGGGATTAGTTTTACTCTCCTTAGCAATGTGCTTCTCTGTTTCCTTTTTGGCAGTTTTAATTAGTTTTTTAGATAAAGTATTTTTCTCCCTATAGCTTTTTAGAGCTTCAATGGTGCCATCCTGCTTTAGTAGTGCAAATGCTTTCTTTTTACTGTTAATTGCCTGTCTTACTTCTTTGTTTAGCTACATTGGGTTTTTCCTATTTCTAGTCCTTTTATTCCCACAAGGTATAAACCGCTTACACTGCCTATTTAGGATGGTCTTAAACATTTCCCATTTATTATCTGTATTCTTATTTCTGAGGATATTGTCCCAGTCTACCAGATTAAGGGCATCTCTAAGCTGGTCAAACTTTGCCTTCCTAAAGTTCAGTGTTTTTGTGACTCCCTGACAAGTCCCCCTAGTGAAAGACAGGTGAAACTGTACAATATTGTGGTCGCTATTTCCTAGATGCCCGACCACCTGCAGATTTGTTATTCTGTCAGATAGTATTAGGTCTAAAAGTGCTGCTCCTCTGGTTGGATTCTGCACCAATTGTGAAAGATAATTTTTCTTGGTTATTAGCAGAAACCTGTTGCCTTTATGGGTTTCACAGGTTTCTGTTTCCCAGTTAATATCCGGGTAGTTAAAGTCCCCCATAACCAGGACCTCATTATGGGTTGCAGCTTCATCTATCTGCTTTAGAAGTAGACTTTCCATGGTTTCTGTTATATTTGGGGGTTTGTAACAGACCCCAATGAGAATTTTGTTACCATTTTTCCCTCCATGAATTTCGACCTATATGGACTCGACATCCTCATTTCCTTCGCTAATATCCTCCCTTAAAGTGGACTTTAGACAAGACTTTACATATAGACAAACCCCTCCTCCTCTCCGATTTTTACGATCCTTTCTAAACAGACTGTAACCCTGTAAGTTAACTGCCCAGTCATAGCTTTCATCTAACCATGTCTCGGTTATTCCCACTATGTCAAAGTTACCTGTAGATATTTCTGCTTCTAGTTCTTCCATCTTGTTTGTCAGGCTTCTGGCGTTTGCGAGCATGCAGTTCAGAGGATTTTGTTTTGTTCCAATCTCCTCGCTGTGGATTGTTTTAGAAATGTTCTTACCTCCCTTCTGAGTATGTTTTCCTGGGTCTACTTTGTTCAAGTCTAATGTTTTTCTTCCCGTCCCCTCTTCTTCTAGTTTAACGCCCTCCTGATGAGTGTAGCGAGTCTTCTGGCGAATGTGTGTTTCCCAGGTTTGTTGAGGTGTAGTCCGTCTCTGGCGAGGAGTCCATCGTACAAGTAATTCACATCGTGGTCCAGGAATCCGAATCCTTGTTGTCTGCACCATCGTCTTAGCCAGTTGTTTGCATCAAGGATCCTGTTCCATCTCCTGGTGCCATGCCCGTCTACTGGAAGGATAGAAGAAAAAACTACCTGTGCATCCAGTTCCTTTACTTTTTTCCCCAACTCTTCAAAGTCCTTGCAGATTGTCGGTAGGTCCTTCCTTGCCGTGTCATTGGTGCCAACATGTATCAGAAGAAATGGGTGGACGTCCTTGGAGCTGAAGAGCTTTGGTATCCTATCGGTCACATCCTTGATTATCGCACCTGGAAGGCAGCATACTTCTCTTGCGGTTATGTCCGGTCTGCAGATGGCTGCTTCTGTGCCTCTCAGTAGTGAGTCTCCCACCACCACCACTCTTCGTTGCTTCTTGGCTGTACTTTTTGCTGTCACTTGTTGCTGTGTGCCCTTTTCTTTTTTGCTTGCTGATATTGCTTCATCCTTAGGTGTGCCATCTTCATCCTCTACAAAGATTTGATATCGGTTCTTCAGTTGTGTGGTTGGTGATTTCTCCATGGTCTTCTTGCTTCTTTTGGTCACATGCTTCCACTCATCTGCTTTTGGAGGTTCTCTGACACTTTTTTCACCTTCTGTGACCAGTAGAGATGCTTCTGTTCTGTCTAGAAAAGTAGCCACCTTTTGCTTTGATGACTGCTTTGCACACTCTTGGCATTCTCTTGATGAGCTTCAAGAGATAGTCACCGGGAATGGTCTTCCAACAATCTTGAAGCAGTTCCCAGAGATGCTTAGCACTTGTCATCAGGTCATTGTCCTGTTGAAAAATAAATGATGGTCCAACTAAACGCAAATCGGATGGAATAGCATGCCGCTGCAAGATGCTGTGGTAGCCATGCTGGTTCAGTATGCCTTCAATTTTGAATAAATCCCCAACAGATATAATATATATAGTATATATAGTATATAATTCCACATTATATCATGGCATCATAGTTTTGATGCCTTCAATGTGTGAATTTACAGAAAAATCTTTAAATGAGAAGGTGTGTCCAAACTTTTGGTCTGTACTGTATATATATATATATATATAAGTATATATATATATATATACAGTATATATATATATATCTGTGTCTCACTGACATATATACATATATATATTGATTGTCCTTATACTATGTGTAGACATTTATTTTATCTATTCTATTCTAACCTGTCAGTGTGATTTTACTGTACACCGTGCTGAATTAACGGCTTTTCTATAGAACACCGGTGCGTATTTCTTGCAAGTCACACTGATGGTCCGTGTGTAATCCGTATTTTTCTCGCCCCCATACACTTTCATTGGCAGATTTTTTGCGCAATACAATGACAAACACAGCATGCTGTGATTTTCTACGCCCGTAAAATACAGCCGAGAAATATGTACGGCAGATAGGAGCTGCCCCATAGAGAATCATTGGTCCATGTGCAATGCGTTGTTTTTGCGCCTCTCATACGTCCGTATAACTCTCTAGTGTGACGCCGGCCTTACTCTAACACATTATTCATCTGTATGTATTAGTTTTGCAGCAATACATGCCACTAGCAGATTGAAGGGAACTGAATTCTCCAACAATATTGTGTAATGCGTTATTAATAGATATTAGTCATCATCAGCATATAGGAAATAACATTATGTTTAACTTTTTGACAATTATCTAACATATAAGCAACCATGTTTATTTCAGACTCATGGCACTAGCAACACTAGCCTCAACCAGGATTTTTCTTTGATTGTTTCAGAAGAGCATCGAATACACAATAAAAAAATAAATAAAATAAATAAATCTTAGGCTATCTGGCCACTAACTGTACAATTTATATTTAGCTTCCATAGTTATCATGATTGAGACAGTTGAACCCTACTGCCTAAGATCTAGTAATCATGACCAAAGATGAGCAAACCTGAATTTAAAAGTTTGGGGTTTGTAGCGAACAGTTAGTGTCTGGAGCTAATCGCCAAACATGGACTTCTCCCTGGAGTCCGTTGCAATTTCGGAGTTCCAGGAGAAGTCAGTTGCAGAGAGAGAATTTCCCTGCTCCAAAGTTTGGTTCCCTATTGTTTTCAATCGAGTTTGGATTTTGATTCAAGTTCGGGTATAGTTCAGCTACCCTAAACGAACTTTAGACTAAAGTTTGGTTCATGTACCAGAACCTGAACTTCCACGGGTCCGCTCATCTCTAATCATGTCTCACAAATGCTAGAATCACCTTTTCTTTCCTAAGTGTGAATGAATAAAGCTAGGGCTAAACAAAAGGCATGAAAGTGCATATGGTCCCAAGAGAGATGAAAGTTAAAAACTTATTTGCAATTTTAACAGGAAGACATTGTAAATAGAGATAAGGAGATCTTTGAAAACTCAAATTCACCAGTTTCACTGAATGTTCACGATAAATTTGCATCAAATAAATGCAAAGTAAAGGCCTGTAATTGCATGGATTATGCAGGTATGACATACTGAGATCTTCTAAGAAAACATTTTAAGCTGTGAAATGTCAAAACAGTCTTATAAATCCTTTAAGGATCAAGCCTCATTTGTCCTCAATGACAAAGTCCCATCTTTCAAATATATTATGTCAATTTACAGTATTAAGTAATAACTCAGGAACACTTCAACATATTGCAGTGATTTAGAGAATGTTGTTTATGACATATTGTTAAAGGTTAAAATTTAGTAATTTTTCATTTTTTTCAAGGAAATTAACAAAACCAATTTTTTATAGATTCATTTAGATTTGAAATGACTTGGAGGGGTCTATATACAGGTTCTTCTGACAAAATGACAAAATTAGAATATCAACAAAAAGTTAATTTATTTCAGTTCTTCAATAAAAGAAGTGAAACTCAAATATTAAGTAGTCATTACAAACAGAGTGATCTATTTCAAGTATTTATTTCTGCTAATGTTGATGATTATGGCTTACAGCCAATGAATACTCAAAAGTCATTATCTCATTAAATTAGAATAATTAACTAAAAAACAAAAACACCTGCAAAGGCTCCTTAAAAAGTTAAAAAGATCCCTTAGTCTGTTTCAGTAGGCTCCACAATCATGGGGAAGACTGCTGACTTGACAGATGTCCAGAAGGCAGTGATTGACACACTTCACAGGGAGGGTAAGCTACAAAAGGTCATTACTAAAGAAGCTGGCTGTTTACAGAGTGCTGTATCCAATCATATTAATGGAAAGTTGAGTTGAAGTAAAAAGTGTGGTAGGAAAAGGTGCTTAAGCAACCGGGATAACCGCAGCCTTGAAAGGATTGTTAAGAAAAGGCCATTCAAACATTTGGGGAGATTCATAAGGCGTGGACTGCTGCTGGAGTCATTGGTTCAAGAGCCACCACACCGAGACGTATACAGGACATGGGCTAGAAGTCCACTGATGACCAATAGAAAACGCCAGAAGCATCTTACCTGGGCCAAGGAGAAAAGAAACTGAACTGTGGTCCAAGGTGTTGTTTTCAGTTGATAATATATTTTGCATTTCATTTGGAAATCAAGGTCCCAGGATCTGGGGATGAGTGGAGAGGCAAACAAACCAAGCTGCTTGAGGTCTGGTGTGAAGTTTCCACAATCAATGATGGTTTGGGGAGCCATGTCATCTGCTGGTGTAGGTCCACCACTAGGTTTTATCAAGACCAAAGTAAGCACAGCCGTCTACCAGGAAATTTTAGAGCACTTCATGCTTCCCTCTGCCGACAAGCTATTTGGAGATGAAAATATCATTCTCCAGCAGGACTTGGTACATGTCAACACTGCCAAAAGTACCAATACCTGGTTTAAAAACCACAGTATCACTGTGCTTGATTGGCAGCAAACTCACCTGACCTTAACCCTATAGAGAATCTATGGAGTATTGTCAAGAGAAAGATGAGAGACACCAGACCCAACAATGCAGATGACCTGAAGGCTACTATAAAAGCAACATGGGCTTCCATAACACCTCAGCAGTTTCACAGGCTGATTGCTTTCCTGCCACGCCGCATTGATGCAGTAATTGATACAGAAGGAGCCCGACCAAGTATTGAGTGCATTTACTGAGCATATATTTCAGTAGGCCAACATTTCAGATTTTAAAATAATTTTTCAAGCTGGTGTTATAAAGTATTCTAATTTACTGAGATAATGACTTTTGAGTTTTCATTGGCTGTAAACCATAATCATCAACATTAACATACATAAACTCATGAAATAGATCACTCTGTTTGTAATGACTCTCTATATTATATGAGTTTCACTTTTTGTATTGAAGAACTGAAATAAATTATCTTTTTTATGATATTCTAATTTTGTGAAAAGCTCCTGTATATCGGAATACCCACAGAAGTGACACCATTTAAAAAACTGCACCCAACACAATATTGAAAATTACTGACAAGAAATTAGCTAACCTTTTCAAATTTTAAAATTCTATTTTTATGGAACTAATCAGATTTTCAGTGAATTAGAGGGCCCTATATATTCAAAAGATCCCAAAAGTGAAATCATTTTCAAAAACTGCACCCCTTAAGTTATGCTAAACTGCTATCAGGATTTATTGTAACACTTTAGGTGCTATCCAAGAATTAAGGCAAAGTGTGATTAAAAAGAGGAAAAATTTCATTTTTTAAAATAAAATATTTCTTTAGCCACAGATTTTTCCTTTTCACATGAGATAATAGAAGAAATGGATAATATGACATGTATTTCTCCAGAACGAGGCAGTATCTCATTTGTAGTCCAAAACTGCTATTTGGGAACATGGCCGATTTTAGAGGGCAAGAAGCACTAATAGTTTTTGAAACCGTACATTTGGCTGGAATAGATTATGGACACTATTTCCGCTAAGGAAATAAACCAGCTGAAACCTCCACAATTGGCCCCATTTTGGAAACTAAACCCATCAAGAAACTCATCTATATGTGTGTTGATGTTGACCATTTTGTACTTAACAGAACTTTATAACACTAGAATGTGAAAATGAAAAAAAGTCATATTTTTTACTAAAATGTTTTAGTCCAAAATGTAAATTTTCACAAGGGCATATAAGAAAAAAATGGACTCTGTATTTTGTTACGCAATTCCTCCCAAACACAGTGATGCTCCATATGTGGCCAAAATCTAATATTTGAGCACATGGCAAAACTCAAAAATTAAAAAGCACAATTTCATTTTTGGAGCTCAAATTTGTCTGGAATAGATTAGGACAGAACCCCTGAGATGTCAAGACAGCAGAAATGGACCACACGTCACCTTATTTTGGAAACTTTTGCCCTCATGGAATTCATTTAAGCACTTGTTTAGCATGTTGAACTTTACAGGTGCTTCAGACTTTATAACATTTGAAAATGAATAAACATTGGTTTTTTTACCAGCAAAATTTTGTTTTTGTGCCATGTATGTAATTTTCACAAGGGTTAATGGAAGTAAATGGACAAATCATTTTTTTTCTTAATGTATTGTCATATGGCAGGGCATGGAAAGTAAAGAATGAATTTTGGAACACAAATGTGAACACAGTGTTGCATTTGCAGAATCTCCAAAGTGCCAAAAAAGTAGACACATACCACACTCCGTATGGTGAATTAAACTTCTCAAGAAATTCATCTGATGGTGTGGTGAGCATTTTGAACCGACAGATACTTCAAAGAATTTTGTAGGATTAGGCAGTGAAAATGAAACATTCTAATTTTTCCACTAGGATGTAATTTTACCCTCAATTTTTTTTATTATCACAAGGGTTAATAGTAAAAACTGGACCCGGCAATTTGTTATTAAATTTCTCTTCTTTGCAGAGGTATCCCAAATATGGCTGGACTACTGTTTGTGCAAACTTCTGGGTTCAGAATGGAAGGAACATCATTTCACTTTTGGATCGCAATTTTGCCTAAAATAGATTTTGACACCATGCTGCAAAATAGTCATTGAATAACTTTTACTATGTCTGCTTTATCTCAGTATTACCCTTCCAATTACTTTGCCAATCACCCAATGTGATTATGTGATTATGGTAACCATATAATTCTATAACGTCGCTTTATATACGATCTGATCATCATTTGGAGGGAAAGTCAGGAGAAAGCAGAGCAGTTCATCAGTGAGATAAATGCGAATCAGTGGGGAATAACATTCACCGCTAAGATAAGTAATGAAAAAATTGACTTCCTAGATTTGGAATTGTCTCATAATAATAATAAGGAAATTGTTAGTAAAACTTTTTTTTTAAAAAAATGACAGTAATGATTTCCTACATTACTACATTACTACAGTGCGCATTATAAAAAGTGGAAAACAAATATTCCCTTCAGTCAATTTCATAGAATTAGAAAAAAAATAATACAAATACAGATGATTACATTGAACAGTCCAAAATTGATAAAAAAAAATCCGAAAAAATTAATTCGGAGTGCCTATGAAACAATTTTGAAAAAAATGCAGGATGAATGTCTATTTAAACGAAAGGATGAAATATATCAAAACAATATTAGGATTAAGAAAAATAATAGATGGAAATACAATTTTATAACAGCATACAATCGGATATTATATATGATGTAATATTGGTAACTATTGTTTAAGATGTACTGTATATCTGAATTTTTTTTTATATATTTATGTAATGCTTTTACTCTCATTATGTCACCTTGTAGACTTCTAACTTGTATAGCAGCTATATAGTGTGTGTCAGGAACTAATTTTAGTGCTCCACAAAATTACTACTTCCTTTAAAGCTATTCACTTTTTTGGAACACCTATGACAATGTACCTGAGGAAGACATTTATACTGTCGAAACGCATTGTATGTACTTTTTCTTGAGAAATAATAAAAAACGTTTTTGGATAATAAGAAGCCTTGGATCCTACACCCACAGGAGCGCAAATAGCCTGGTATAAAGTTTATTGGATAACACTACTATGGTTACTTGGTCTGAGTGACGTACTAGCTACCAGGGATTTGCAGCATAGCGACCACAGAAGAAATCCACCTTTGAACACCTAATGGTCCCAAGTGACCTATATGCAAGATATCAAGATTTATAAAAGGTGAGTGCTACGTATATTCACCTACGATCTTATTATACATTTACATTTAGATCGCTGCGCTTTTTTCCTTTCCTCCCCTTTTACCAGAAATTACTTTTTCTTGTTAGGATGTTAGAAGGATAAGGCTACATTCCCATGATGAATTTTAGGTGAACTTTTGATGTTGCAGATTTTCTGTACCGTTCCTGCACCTACGTAAATTAGGTTCCTAGCATTTTTTTATTGCATTAGCTTTGAAAAAACTTTATTGATACAGTCATGTGCACATTACATGAGTCTTTGATGCATTTCCGCCTCAAAAACAATAAAAACGCATATGCATTTTTTTACGAGTGGTTTTTTGCATCTGCACCGCATTCCAAATAATTATGGAAATGCCATTTTTATCTGATTTTCCTAAATTGATGATGCAAATGAATAGACATGAGAAAACATTGTCAGCTCCCTCCTTATTTGGCAAGCTAATAACGCTTACCGAATAGCTGCAGCGGGAACCCAGATACCTAGAACTCGGAAACTATAGGCCAGTAAGCTTAACCTCTACTGTGGGTAAAATCCTGGAGGGCATTCTAAGGGATGCTATACTGGAGTATCAGAAGAGGAATAACCTCATGACCCAGTATCAGCACGGGTTTACTAGGGACCGTTCATGTCAGACTAATTTGATCAGTTTCTATGAAGAGGTAAGTTCCGGACTGGACCAAGGGAACCCAGTGGATGTAGTGTATATGGACTTTTCAAAAGCTTTTGATACGGTGCCACACAAAAGGTTGATTCATAAAATGAGAACAATGGGGATAGGGAAAAATATGTGTAAGTGGGTTAAGAGCAGGCTCAGGGATAGGAAACAAAGGGTGGTTATTAATGGAGCACACATGGACTGGGTCACAGTTAACAGTGGGGTACAACAGGGGTCAGTATTTTTTAACTTTTTAACATATTTATTAATGACCTTGTTGGGGGCACACAGATTAGAATTTCAATATTTGCAGATGACACTAAACTCTGCAGGGTAATCAATACAGAGGAGGACAATTTTATATTACAGGATGATTTATGTAAACTAGAAGCTTGGGCTGATAAATGGCAAATGAGCTTTAATGGGGATAAATGTAAGGTCATGCACTTGGGTAGAAGTAATAAGATGTATAATTATGTGCTTAATTCTAAAACTCTGGGCAAAACCGTCAATGAAAAAGACCTGGGTGTATGGGTGGATGGCAAACTCACAGGTGCGGGGTCTGGAAGAAAGAATAGCAACTTTGAAACTCATCAAAGAGAATGAAGACTTTCTAGACAAAACAGAAGCATCTCTACTGGTCACAGAAGGTGAAAAAAGTGTCAGAGAACCTCCAAAAGCAGATGAGTGGAAGCATGTGACCAAAAGAAGCAAGAAGACCATGGAGA
The DNA here is from genome assembly GCF_032444005.1 of Ranitomeya imitator. NCBI lineage: Eukaryota > Metazoa > Chordata > Amphibia > Anura > Dendrobatidae > Ranitomeya > Ranitomeya imitator. The sequence continues at coordinate 146,055,791 of NC_091283.1, forward strand.
AATCACCAACCACACAACTGAAGAACCGATATCGAATCTTTGTAGAGGATGAAGATGGCACACCTAAGAATGAAGCAATACCAGCAAGCAAAAAAGAAAAGGGCACACAGCAACAAGTGACAGCAAAAAGTACAGCCAAGAAGCAACGAAGAGTGGTGGTGGTGGGAGACTCACTACTGAGAGGCACAGAAGCAGCCATCTGCAGACCGGACATAACTGCAAGAGAAGTATGCTGCCTTCCAGGTGCGATGATCAAGGATGTGACCGATAGGATACCAAAGCTCTTCAGCTCCAAGGACGTCCACCCATTTCTTCTGATACATGTTGGCACCAATGACACGGCAAGGAAGGACCTACCGACAATCTGCAAGGACTTTGAAGAGTTGGGGAAGAAAGTAAAGGAACTGGATGCACAGGTAGTTTTTTCTTCTATCCTTCCAGTAGACGGGCATGGCACCAGGAGATGGAACAGGATCCTTGATGCAAACAACTGGCTAAGACGATGGTGCAGACAACAAGGATTCGGATTCCTGGACCACGGTGTGAATTACTGGTATGATGGACTCCTCGCCAGAGACGGACTACACCTCAACAATCCTGGGAAACACACATTCGCCAGAAGACTCGCTACACTCATCAGGAGGGCGTTAAACTAGAAGAAGAGGGGACGGGAAGAAAAACATTAGACTCGAACAAAGACGACCCAGGAAAACATACTCTGAAGGGAGGTAAGAACATTTCTAAAACAATCCACAGTGAGGAGATTGGAACAAAACAAAATCCTCTAAACTGCATGCTCGCAAACGCCAGAAGCCTGACAAACAAGATGGAAGAACTAGAAGCAGAAATATCTACAGGTAACTTTGACATAGTGGGAATAACCGAGACATGGTTAGATGAAAGCTATGACTGGGCAGTCAACTTACAGGGTTACAGTCTGTTTAGAAAGGATCGTAAAAATCGGAGAGGAGGAGGGGTTTGTCTCTATGTAAAGTCTTGTCTAAAGTCCACTTTAAGGGAGGATATTAGCGAAGGGAATGAAGATGTCGAGTCCATATGGGTTGAAATTCATGGAGGGAAAAATGGTAACAAAATTCTCATTGGGGTCTGTTACAAACCCCCAAATATAACAGAAAGCATGGAAAGACTACTTCTAAAGCAGATAGATGAAGCTGCAACCCATAATGAGGTCCTGGTTATGGGGGACTTTAACTACCCGGATATTAACTGGGAAACAGAAACCTGTGAAACCCATAAAGGCAACAGGTTTCTGCTAATAACCAAGAAAAATTATCTTTCACAATTGGTGCAGAATCCAACCAGAGGAGCAGCACTTTTAGACCTAATACTATCTAATAGACCTGACAGAATAACAAATCTGCAGGTGGTCGGGCATTTAGGAAATAGCGACCACAATATTGTGCAGTTTCACCTGTCTTTCACTAGGGGGACTTGTCAGGGAGTCACAAAAACATTGAACTTTAGGAAGGCAAAGTTTGAACAGCTTAGAGATGCCCTTAATCTGGTAGACTGGGACAATATCCTCAGAAATAAGAATACAGATAATAAATGGGAAATGTTTAAGAACATCCTAAATAGGCAGTGTAAGCGGTTTATACCTTGTGGGAATAAAAGGACTAGAAATAGGAAAAACCCAATGTGGCTAAACAAAGAAGTAAGACAGGCAATTAACAGTAAAAAGAAAGCATTTGCACTACTAAAGCAGGATGGCACCATTGAAGCTCTAAAAAACTATAGGGAGAAAAATACTTTATCTAAAAAACTAATTAAAGCTGCCAAAAAGGAAACAGAGAAGCACATTGCTAAGGAGAGTAAAACTAATCCCAAACTGTTCTTCAACTATATCAATAGTAACAGAATAAAAACTGAAAATGTAGGCCCCTTAAAAAATAGTGAGGAAAGAATGGTTGTAGATGACGAGGAAAAAGCTAACATATTAAACACCTTCTTCTCCACGGTATTCACGGTGGAAAATGAAATGCTAGGTGAAATCCCAAGAAACAATGAAAACCCTATATTAAGGGTCACCAATCTAACCCAAGAAGAGGTGCGAAACCGGCTAAATAAGATTAAAATAGATAAATCTCCGGGTCCGGATGGCATACACCCACGAGTACTAAGAGAACTAAGTAATGTAATAGATAAACCATTATTTCTTATTTTTAGTGACTCTATAGCGACAGGGTCTGTTCCGCAGGACTGGCGCATAGCAAATGTGGTGCCAATATTCAAAAAGGGCTCTAAAAGTGAACCTGGAAATTATAGGCCAGTAAGTCTAACCTCTATTGTTGGTAAAATATTTGAAGGGTTTCTGAGGGATGTTATTCTGGATTATCTCAATGAGAATAACTGTTTAACTCCATATCAGCATGGGTTTATGAGAAATCGCTCCTGTCAAACCAATCTAATCAGTTTTTATGAAGAGGTAAGCTATAGGCTGGACCACGGTGAGTCATTGGACGTGGTATATCTCGATTTTTCCAAAGCGTTTGATACCGTGCCGCACAAGAGGTTGGTACACAAAATGAGAATGCTTGGTCTGGGGGAACATGTGTGTAAATGGGTTAGTAACTGGCTTAGTGATAGAAAGCAGAGGGTGGTTATAAATGGTATAGTCTCTAACTGGGTCGCTGTGACCAGTGGGGTACCGCAGGGGTCAGTATTGGGACCTGTTCTCTTCAACATATTCATTAATGATCTGGTAAAAGGTTTACACAGTAAAATATCGATATTTGCAGATGATACAAAACTATGTAAAGCAGTTAATACAAGAGAAGATAGTATTCTGCTACAGATGGATCTGGATAAGTTGGAAACTTGGGCTGAAAGGTGGCAGATGAGGTTTAACAATGATAAATGTAAGGTTATACACATGGGAAGAGGGAATCAATATCACCATTACACACTGAACGGGAAACCACTGGGTAAATCTGACAGGGAGAAGGACTTGGGGATCCTAGTTAATGATAAACTTACCTGGAGCAGCCAGTGCCAGGCAGCAGCTGCCAAGGCAAACAGGATCATGGGGTGCATTAAAAGAGGTCTGGATACACATGATGAGAGCATTATACTGTCTCTGTACAAATCCCTAGTTAGACCGCACATGGAGTACTGTGTCCAGTTTTGGGCACCGGTGCTCAGGAAGGATATAATGGAACTAGAGAGAGTACAAAGGAGGGCAACAAAATTAATAAAGGGGATGGGAGAACTACAATACCCAGATAGATTAGCGAAATTAGGATTATTTAGTCTAGAAAAAAGACGACTGAGGGGCGATCTAATAACCATGTATAAGTATATAAGGGGACAATACAAATATCTCGCTGAGGATCTGTTTATACCAAGGAAGGTGACGGGCACAAGGGGGCATTCTTTGCGTCTGGAGGAGAGAAGGTTTTTCCACCAACATAGAAGAGGATTCTTTACTGTTAGGGCAGTGAGAATCTGGAATTGCTTGCCTGAGGAGGTGGTGATGGCGAACTCAGTCGAGGGGTTCAAGAGAGGCCTGGATGTCTTCCTGGAGCAGAACAATATTGTATCATACAATTATTAGGTTCTGTAGAAGGACGTAGATCTGGGTATTTATTATGATGGAATATAGGCTGAACTGGATGGACAAATGTCTTTTTTCGGCCTTACTAACTATGTTACTATGTTACATTTAGTGGCCAGTGTCAGGCAGCTGCTGCAAAGGCAAATAAAATAATGGGATGCATTAAAAGAGGCATAGATGCTCATGAGGAGAACATAATTTTACCTCTATAAAAGTCACTAGTGCGACCACACTTAGAATACTGTGCACAGTTCTGGTCTCCGGTGTATAAGAAAGACATAGCTGAACTAGAGCTGGTGCAGAGAAGAGCGGCCAAGGTTATTAGAGGACTGGGGGGTCTGCAATACCAAGATAGGTTATTACACTTGGGGTTATTTAGTTTGGAAAAACGAAGGCTAAGGGGTGATCTTATTGCTATGTATAAATACATGAGGGGACAGTACAAAGACCTTCCTAATGATCTTTTTACTCGTAGACCTGCGACGGGGACAATGGGGCATCCTCTACTTCTGGAGGAAAGGGTTTAATCATAATAATAAGAAAAAACACCGTGAGCACTACTGAAGAGGGTGCCAAGGTAGGTTCCCACACCATAGAACCTGGCACTCAACTTAATGACGCAGTGATGAACTATAATTCAGTCCAAAGTTTTAGTATAACAAAACCTTTGTCACAGTCAGCCAAATTGGCTATGCTCATCGCTTGTGGCTTAGAGAAATGAACTTAAAGTCTTAGGAGGAAATAAAACCTTTGTAGGTCCATCTCCATGTCAAAAGTCCTATATCTGTAAGTAGGACAAAAAGAGAGTCCCTTCTGTAAAACGTTGTATTCTGCAGTGCCCAGAGTCCTGGAAGAGATGTTAATTACCAAGGGACAGTTACCTGGGATCGGGTGACACGCCTCTGATCCTGATTTCTTTTTGTGTCCATTCCCCCATCTGGTCCTTTTCATCTGGTCCTTTTCGTCTGGTAAATCGCCTCCTCTGGCCTAAAAAACAGCCAGAATCAGGAGGAAAAGACCCTTTTTCCTGTTTGGAGCCCAAAGTGTACAGTTCTGTGGATGACCTGTAAAAAGTTCTGGAGGGAGCCTGTCATGTAGAGGAAGTGTATTGCCATTCATATACCCAATTGGACTCATAGTCCTCTGTGTCCCTGGTAAATTTGCTGCGTTTCCTGCTCTCAGTATCTCTCCTGTGTTAATCCACGTGGCTCTTAATAATAATCACCATTTCTATTACCCATAGATGCAATGTCTTTTGGGTCATTTCTGAGTCCAACATCTACAATATATTATTATCACAGTACTCTGGTATGCCATCTTTGTATGTCTGCACCAATGCATACACTTCTTATACTTTTTTGGCGGTGGATGAGGGGATGGTGAACTGGATGGTGAACTACTGTACCTGACGGACAGGCCGCAGTTTGTAAGGATGGGGGAGGTGGTATCTGGCAGTGTACAGAGCAATGTTGGAGACCCTCAGGGTACAGTGCTGTCTCCCTTCCTCTTCACATTATATTCAGCTGACTTTCAGTATAAATCAGATTTTCGTCACCTCCAAAAATTCTCAGATGACTCAGTGATTGTAGGGGGCATTGTGGGGAGGCGGGGGAAGAAGGAATATAGAAGGGTGGTTTCTGACTTTGTGGATTGGTGCCAGACTAACTGTCTAGAACTAAATGTAAAGAAAACCAAGGAGTTGGTGGTGAGTTATAGAAAGAAAAAGGAGGATTACTTACCGATCAATATTGCTGGCCAGGAGGTTGAGATTGTTGAGAGCTACAAATATTTGGGGGTTCACCTTGACAGTAAACCCGATTAGAGGTGTCATACAGAAAAGGTTTACAAGAAGGGAATGAGCAGACTGTACTTTCATCGGAAGCTCAGGTCATTCAATGTGTGCAGTAAAATGCTGGAAATCTTCTACCAGTCCATTGTGGCAAGCGCCATCTTTTTTGCTATCATATGCTGGCACAAATGTGCCTCTCACACAGCGGTCACAGTTCCCCGGCAATCTGTACTGGATGCGATATTCATTTGTGACGTCTCGACTAGTGGGTTTCCCTGCCTAGTTCTGCGTACCAGCAAAAGGGCATCTCTTGAGAAAGGCTCTTTAGCCGAAACGTTGAGAAAAAGAAATTATATATGTCCTAACAAAGTGTACAGAACGATCTTTCTTTTTTTTGGAAATCCTATTTTGTGCCGTTGATAAATAAAACATATGAATTCTTTTTGGACTTATAGTGTGCCAGAGTTTTCCTTATTTTGATTACTGTTTTCTCCTGAGCACCTCCTACTAAATTAGTGAGCACCTTCCTCATCGTGATATTGTGACGAATAAGTGTCACCATGGAGAAGGGATCCGTGACACTCCTGATGATCAGGTTTCCGGCATTGCAGCTGCATGTGTCGCGTCTGTGTCACAGTTACAACATATTAGCTCTGCATACATGTGTTGTGACTGTCTCATCGCTGCAACACATGCAGGTGCGGCACCGGACACCTGATTATCGGGAGCGATCCTTGTACCCAGGTTCCAGCTGCAGCTATTCGGTAAGCTCTATTAGCTTGCTGAATAATGAGGGAGCCGACGATGTTCACTCATCTCTACAAATGAGTCAATATAACGTTCAAATGATAAACCAATAGAGTATAAATCAATTTTATTGGACAAATCTCCAAATGATAATAGTATTTTTTTCAAAACTAAAAAACTCAAAATGCACTGTTCCAAACGTTATGCACAACAGAGTTTCCAAATATTTTATAGGTTGTAAAGAAGTGAAAATGGTCATTTTTTTTTATTTGCAGCATTAAGCGGTCACATTTACTGAAATCAAAAGCTTTTTCAATCAAAACATCTTAATAGACCAAGTTACATGTTAACAAAGGACTGCTTCTTTGATATCAAGTTTACATTTTGTGGATTGTTTGAACTTGAAATTTTTGGATAGCTTCTGCTTGAATTTCTTTGCACGATGGTCAGAATAGCCTTCCAAATATGTTGTTTTGATGTGAACTGCCTCCCACCCTCACAGATATTTTACTTGAGGATACTCCATAGGGTTGAAGTCATGGGAAGATGGAAGCCACACAATGAGATTCTCTCATTTTATGTCCATAGCAATAAATGACTCAGATGTGTTCATTGCAGCATGAGATGGTGCATTGTTATGCATGAAGATGATTTTGCTATGGATGACAAGATTCTTCTTTTTTGTACCATGGAAGAAAATGGTCAGCCCTCACACCTTGAGGGTCCCTCACACCCTCACACCTTGAGGGACCCTAAAGGGACCTACCAGCTCTGTCTACATGATTCCAGCCCAAAACATGACTCCACCATCTCCATGCTGACGTTGCAGCCTTGTTGGGACTTGATGGCCATCCACCAACTATCCACTACTTCTGCAATTTGCAAAAATGATTTAGCCGCAAATCAAATTTTTGAGGGAAAGTTGGAAAATTCGAATTTCAAAAAATACACTCATCTCTATCCATAACCCTTCCATTGAACCAGATAATGCAATCTGCCACTAAAACTTATAGAGCCAAGATTTTTATTAACAATATGTTTTTCTTCATCTTGGTTATTAACTGATGGAGGAGGTGACTGATTTCTCTCTGGAAAAGGGTTCTTACTGAATGCAGTGATACTAAATATGTGTATGTTTGATTTTATTTTTATTGTTTTATTTTAAATGGGGCAGAGGGGGTGATTTGAACTTTTACATTTTTTTTTTTAAATTTTTAAATTTTTTTATTTATTTTTGGGATGTATAATAGTCTCCATGAGTCACCTGAATTTGGCGGGACCAGTTTTCGATCATATGGGCGGAGTTTTTGGTTGTTTGATTCACCCTTTCCTTACCCGCTGGCTGCATGCTGGCCCCATTTTGGAAACTAGACCCCCCAAGGGACTTATCTAGATATGCGGTGAACATTTTGAACGCCCAAGTGCTTCACAGAAGTTTGACGACGAGCCGTGAAAATAAAAATAATTTTTTTTCCACAAAAATGATTTTTTAGCCCCCAATTTTTTTATTTTCGCAAGGGCAAAAGGAGAAACTGGACCCCAAACGTTGTTGTCCAACTAGTACTTAGTACGATGATGCCCCATATGTGGGCGTAGACCACTGTTTGGGCGCACGGCAGAGCTCAGAAGGGAGGGAGCACCATTTGACTTTTTGGGTGCAAAATTGGCTGTCTCGTTTGGAGACCCCCTGTTGTACCTAAACAGTTGAAACCCCCTAATTTTAACTTCAACCTTAACGCCAACACACACCCTTGTGATTAGGGTTGTGGTAAGGGTTGGGATTAGTCCCAACCCTAACCATAATCTTAATCACAACCCTAACCCAAAACATCCCTAACCCTAATCCCACCCTAACCATAACCCTAATCAAACCCTAAACCCAGCACAGCCCTAATCCTAATCTCAACCCTAACCTCAAACATAACCCTAATCCCAATACACCCCTAACCCTAATCCCAACCCTAACCTTAACCCTAATCCCAAACCTAACCCTAATGCCAACTCTAACCCTAATGCCAACCCAAACCCCAATGCCAACACTAACCCTAATCCAAACCCTAATCCCAACCCTAACCTTAATCGCAACTCTAACCCTAACTTTAGCCTCAACCCTAGCCCTAACTTTAGCCCCAACCCTAACTTTAGCCCCAGCCCTAACCCTAACCCTAACTTTAGCCCCAAGCCTAACCCTAACTTTAGCCCCAACCCTAACCCTAACCCTAGCACTAACCCTAACCCTAACCCTAGCCCTAACCCTAACCCTAATTGGAAAATAGAAATACATACATTTTTTAAATTTTATTATTTTTTCCTAACTAAGGGGGTGATAACGGGGGAGTTATTTACTTTTTTTATTTTGATCACTGTGATAGGATCTCACAGGGACCAAAATGAAACAAGAGGAAGAATCTTCCTCTGCCGGCCGTCAGATCACGGCGGGCGCACTGTACATGCACCCGCCATTTTCTCACTGAAAAAAGAAGCCGGCAGCCAGGAGAGGAAGCAGGAGGACCCAGGGACACTGGTAAGTGTAACAGGGTCCCCGATCCCCCTATTTCTCTGTTCTCTGATGTGCGATCACACCGCATTTTTTTTTGTGGTCGTCGGTAAACGGCTAATTACTGGCGATTGAAAAAACAGGGGTCGGTAAAAACTGACCCCGATCATGTACTTTGGGGTCTCGGCTACCCCCAGCAGCTGAGATCCCAAAGATCTGCCATGCGCCCGCCATTTTTTGCCAGAAGAAGATGGCAGCGCCCATGGGGAACCACGAGGAGATAGGTGAGTATCGGGGGGCTATCTGGGACCCCATTTCTGTGTCCTCTGATGTGCAATCACATAGGAGGACAGAGAATATAAAAGGCAAATCGCTTTTTTTTGCGACCGCCGGTAAATGGTTAATTACCGGCGATTGCAACTCGGTGGTCGGTAAAAGCCGACAGGAATCTTGTTCTCTGGGGTCTCAGCTACCCCCAGCAACCGAGGCTCCAGAGAAAATCCGATTCTGGAGTATCCCAAAAAAGTCGATGCCAGTCAGGAGGACTGTTATGACCTGGTGGTTAGGAGCACCCGGAATGACCTGATAGTTAAACCTCATACAGGACGAGCTCTGGGATGTGGGAGCTCTGCTGACCGCAAGCCCTAATCCTATCACACACACTAGAAATAGCCGTGGAGCGCTCCTGACCAGACCTAGGCGCCTCGTCACAGCCTAAGAACTATCTAGCCCTAGAGATAGAAAATAAAGCCTACCTTGCCTCAGAGAAATTCCCCAAAGGTAAAGGAAACCCCCCACATATATTGACTGTGAGTAAAGATGAAAGTCACAAACGCAGAAATGAAACAGGTTTCAGCAAAGGGAGGCCAGACTTACTAAATAGACAGAGGATAGGAAAGGTAACTTTGCGATCAGCACAAAAACCTACAAAAGACCACGCAGAGTGTGCAAAAAATACCTCCGCACCGACTCACGGTGCGGAGGGGCCACTCTGCATCCCAGAGCTTCCAGCTAGCAAGACAAAATCATGAAAACCAGGACCATAGGAGGGAGCTCTGCCACAGAATTCACAACAGTACCCCCCCCTTGAGGAGGGGTCACCGAACCCTCACCAGAGCCCCCAGGCCGATCAGGATGAGCCAAATGAAAGGCACGAACAAGATCGGCAGCATGAACATCAGAGGCAAAAACCCAGGAATTATCTTCCTGACCATAACCCTTCCACTTGACCAGATGCTGGAGTTTCCGTCTCGAAACACGAGAATCCAAAATCTTCTCCACCACATACTCCAACTCCACCTCGACCAACACCGGGGCAGGAGGATCAACGGAGGGAACCATAGGCGCCACGTATCTCCGCAACAACGACCTATGGAACACATTATGGATGGCAAAAGAAGCTGGAAGGTCCAAACGAAATGACACAGGATTAAGAACTTCAGAAATCTTATATGGTCCAATGAAACGAGGCTTAAACTTAGGAGAGGAAACCTTCATAGGAACGTGACGAGATGACAACCAAACCAAATCCCCAACACGAAGTCGGGGACCAACACAACGCCGGCGGTTAGCGAAACGTTGAGCCTTCTCCTGGGACAATGTCAGATTGTCCACCACATGAGTCCAAATCTGCTGCAAGCTGTCCACCACCGCATCCACACCAGGACAGTCCGAAGGCTCAACCTGCCCTGAAGAGAAACGAGGATGGAAACCAGAATTACAGAAAAAAGGAGAAACTAAAGTAGCCGAGCTGGCCCGATTATTAAGGGCGAACTCAGCCAAAGGCAAGAAAGACACCCAATCATCCTGATCAGCAGAAACAAAGCATCTCAGATATGTCTCCAAAGTCTGATTAGTTTGTTCGGTTTGGCCATTAGTCTGAGGATGGAAAGCCGAAGAAAACGACAAATCAATGCCCATCTTAGCGCAAAAGGACCGCCAAAACCTCGAAACAAACTGGGAACCTCTGTCCGAGACGATGTTCTCTGGAATGCCATGCAAACGAACCACATGCTGGAAAAACAATGGCATCAAATCAGAGGAGGAAGGCAGTTTAGATAAGGGTACCAAATGGACCATCTTAGAGAAGCGATCACAAACCACGCAAATGACCGACATCTTTTGAGAAACAGGGAGATCAGAAATAAAATCCATGGAAATATGCATCCAGGGCCTCTTCGGGATCGGCAAGGGCAAAAGCAACCCACTGGCACGAGAACAGCATGGCTTAGCCCGAGCACAAATCCCACAGGACTGCACAAAAGAACGCACATCCCATGACAAAGAAGGCCACCAAAAGGATCTAGCCACCAAATCTCTGGTACCAAAGATTCCAGGATGACCAGCCAATACTGAACAATGAATCTGCGAGATAACTCTACTAGTCCATCTATCAGGGACAAACAGTTTCTCCATAGGACAACGGTCAGGTCTATCAGCCTGAAACTTTTGCAGCACACGCCGCAAATCAGGGGAAATGGCAGACAAAATTACCCCTTCTCTAAAGGTACCGTCACACTTAACGATATCATTAACGATATCGTTGCTTTTTGTGACGTGGCAACGATATCGTTAAGGAAATCGTTCTGTGTGACAGCAACCAACGATCAGGCCCCTGCTGGGAGATCGTTGGTCGCTGAAGAAAGTCCAGAACTTTATTTCGTCGCTGGATCTCCCGCTGACATCGCTGGATCGGTGTGTGTGACGCCAAACAGCGACGCCGCAGCGATCGACATCATTGTCGGTATCGCTGCAGCGTCGCTTAGTGTGACGGTACCTTAAGAATACCCGCCGGCTCCGGAACACCCGGAGAGTCAGACACAAAACATTGCTTGACAGGGCGACAGCCTTCACATTCTTAGATCCCAGAGCTTCCAGCTAGCAAGACAAAATCATGAAAACCAACTGGACAAGAAAACAGTGAACAAATAATGACTATCAGGAACTTAGCTTCTGCAGGAGAAGGCAGGTCACCAGAGAGATCCAGGAGCGAACTGAACCAATGCAAAAACATTGACAGCTGGCATGGAGTAACGATCTGAGAGGAGTTAAATAGAACAGCCAACCAAAGGATAAACCACGTCACCTGTGTAAGGAACCTCAGAAGCAGCAGCTTCACTCACAGCCACCAGAGGGAGGCCATAGACAGAACTCGCCGAAGTACCATTCACGACCACAGGAGGGAGTTCGACAACAGAATTCACAACAGAGGACCAGGGAATGGCAGTGTCTTTGCCACCAAGAGAAACCAAGGTGCAGGAGCTTCAGGTTTCTTGCAAGTAAAACTGCATTCAAACTGATATAAAACAAATAAAAACTATATACACAACGCGTTTCGGCTGTTTGCAGCCTACTTCAGGTGCAAAGGGAAGCAGATATAGGAGAATGCATCAAGCACCGACGCTGATGACAGAAATGGTGAGTAGCATAAATTCAATTTTAATATATATTTCCTCGTATAAATAAATAAATTAGCCACGAACAATAAACTATATCTGGAACACCTCCACAAATTTAGCTTACTCTATTTACAGTATATGCTCATGTAGCTCTTTCAGTGACAAGTCCAGCAATACCTTTTCATGGTCAATCCTTTTCTCTGTTACGGAAAAATCTGATTTTCAATTGATATTGAAATGAGACTGTAGATCTGAAGCCTCGGTCACTCCAGCTCTATTCCCACAGCTCCGCCTCTTCATGCTTGACTAATGGCTTTTTCCTGGAGTTGTGCACACAGAGGCAGTCAGTCAAGCAGGAGGAAGCGCTGCTGAGCAGGGACTAGAGCTGAAGATTTTCAGCTTCATTTTCATATCAATCCAAATGTTAATTTGTTTGGAATTGAGAAATGGATGGTCTGCATAAAGATTTTGCTGGACTTGACTTTGAAAAAGCTACATGCACGGGAGGTTGTAGGAATCCTGCTGATAGATTACTTTTAACTATTTATTCAATAACATTATATGAAACTCTAACAGCCATATGTTGTATGTATGTTATAATGAATGGGGATGGGTGAGAGAACAGTATGCTATAATGAATTTGGATGGAAAATGGGTGAGACAACAGTATGTTATAATGAATTGGGATAGGGGATGGGTGAGGGAACAGTGTGTGATAATGAATTGGAATGGGGATGGGTGAGAGAACAGTGTGTGATAATGAATGGGGATGGGTAAGAGAACAGTATGTTATAATGAATTGGGATGGGGATGGGTGAGAGAACAGTATATTATAATGAATTGGGATGGGGATGGGTGAGGGAACAGTATATTATAATGAATTGGGATGGGGATGGGTGAGAGAACAGTATGTTATAATGAATTGGGATAGGGGATGGGTGATGGAACAGTGTGTGATAATGAATTGGAATGGGGATGGGTGAGAGAACAGTATGTTATAATGAATTGGGATAGGGGATGGGTGAGGGAACAGTGTGTGATAATGAATTGGAATGGGGATGGGTGAGAGAACAGTATATTATAATGAGTTGGAATGGGGATGGGTGAGAGAACAGTATATTATAATGAATTGGGATGGGGATGGGTGAGGGAACAGTATATTATAATGAATTGGGATGGGGATGGGTGAGGGAACAGTATGTTATAATGAATTGGGATGGGGATGGGTGAGAGAACAGTATGTTATAATGAATTGGGATGGGGATGGGTGAGAGAACAGTATGTTATAATGAATTGGAATGGGGATGGGTGAGAGAACGGTGTATGATAATGAATTGGAATGGGGATGGGCGAGAGCACAGTATATTATAATGAGTTGGAATGGGGATGAGTGAGGGAACAGTATATTATTATGAATTGGGATGGGTGAGGGAACAGTGTATTATAATGAATTGGGATGGGGATGGGTGAGGGAACAGTATATTATAATGAATTGGGATGGGGGATGGGTGAGGGAACAGTATGTTATAATGAATTGGGATAGGGGATGGGTGAGGGAACAGTATATTATAATGAATTGGGATGGGGATGGGTGAGAGAACAGTGTGTGATAATGAATGGGGATGGGTGAGAGAACAGTATGTTATAATGAACTTGGATGGGTGAGAGAAAAGTATGCTATAATGAATTGGGATGGAGAATGGGTGAGACAACAGTATGTTATAATGAATTGGGATGGGGGATGGGTGAGAGAACAGTATGTTAAACATGCTTTGGCGGTAAACGGTTAACGCTCTCTACAAAAAAAGCCTGTAGCTGCAGGAAAACATGAGTAGGTGCTTGTCTTCTGAGAAATGTTCAAGCTCTGAATGTGACATTTATATAAGTATTATTTACAAACATGTCAGTAATAATTTCCATCACAATGTGTCATTCAGATGTTGATGTCAGATCAGTGGGAGTCAGCAAAACCCCTTTATTGTAGGAAAAAGAAAATGTTTCAAGCCTTCTAAGACACTTTAGACTCTATCCACTCCCGGCAGTCCTGTGTTTGGCGTGTCATGTAGTGAGTGGTGTGTCATCCACAATGACGAGGTATCACTTGCCTATGGCAATCAGACATGACATGATGTGGATTCAATGTCATAAGATCATGCAATCACATTTGCTTAGTTTCCATAGTTATGTGACTTCCCCATGAATATGACATTACTTGTAGTGAAAGGAGAAGGAAGCTAAGGCTAAGGCTAAGGAAATACATATGAAATATTTGTATTGCAATAAAAGTGAAGTTTAGACTTTCACGTTTAATTAAAGAGGTTGAATAAAAATATCATATGAAATGTTTAAGAGTTGCAGCCATTTTTCTACAAAGCCTCCTCATTTCCGAGGCTCAAAAGTAATTGGACAAATTAACGTTACCATAAGTAAAATGTTCTATTTAATACTTTGTAGAATACCTTTTACAGGCAACAGGCAATGACTGCCTGAAGTCTAGAAGCGAGGGACGTCACCAAATGCCGGGTTTACTTCTTTGTGATGTTATTGACACAGGCCTTTAATGCAGCTAACTTCAGTTATTGCTCATTTGTGGGTCTTTCTGCCTTAAATTTTGCGTTTAAGAGGTTGTCCACTACTTTATCATTGTTGACCTATCCTTTGGATAGCTCATCAATGTCTGATTGGCTGAGTTTCAAAACCCCGCACCCTGCGAGCTGGAAATTCTCAATTGCGGAGCTGCTCCGTCTTCTGATAGTGACCGTGGCTGGGTATTGCTCATCCGCCTCCTATTGATTTGAATAGGAGATGGATGTGCAGCAAGCAGCCTGGCCACTATTAGAAGACAGAGCACTACCGCCGATGCTGAGAGCAGCCGATTGGTGGGGTGCCAGGTGTCAGACCCTGGCCGATCAGATATTGATGACCTATTCTAAGGATAGGTCATCAATGATAAAGGAGTGGACAACATCTTTAAACATGTGAAATGCTGCTCAATGGGGTTGAGATCTGGTGATTGACTCGGCCATTGCAAAATATTCCACTTCTTTGCCTTAAAAAACTCCTGGGTTGCTTTCTCAGTATGTTTTAGGTCAGTGTCCATCTATACTGTAAAGCACCATTCATTCAACCTTTCTCCATTTGGTTGAATCTGAGCAGAAGGTATCATAGTAACATAGTAACATAGTAACATAGTTAGTAAGGCCGAAAAAAGACATTTGTCCATCCAGTTCAGCCTATATTCCATCATAATAAATCCCCAGATCTACGTCCTTCTACAGAACCTAATTGTATGATACAATATTGTTCTGCTCCAGGAAGACATCCAGGCCTCTCTTGAACCCCTCGACTGAGTTCGCCATCACCACCTCCTCAGGCAAGCAATTCCAGATTCTCACTGCCCTAACAGTAAAGAATCCTCTTCTATGTTGGTGGAAAAACCTTCTCTCCTCCAGACGCAAAGAATGCCCCCTTGTGCCCGTCACCTTCCTTGGTATAAACAGATCCTCAGCGAGATATTTGTATTGTCCCCTTATATACTTATACATGGTTATTAGATCGCCCCTCAGTCGTCTTTTTTCTAGACTAAATAATCCTAATTTCGCTAATCTATCTGGGTATTGTAGTTCTCCCATCCCCTTTATTAATTTTGTTGCCCTCCTTTGTACTCTCTCTAGTTCCATTATATCCTTCCTGAGCACCGGTGCCCAAAACTGGACACAGTACTCCATGTGCGGTCTAACTAGGGATTTGTACAGAGGCAGTATAATGCTCTCATCATGTGTATCCAGACCTCTTTTAATGCACCCCATGATCCTGTTTGCCTTGGCAGCTGCTGCCTGGCACTGGCTGCTCCAGGTAAGTTTATCATTAACTAGGATCCCCAAGTCCTTCTCCCTGTCAGATTTACCCAGTGGTTTCCCGTTCAGTGTGTAATGGTGATATTGATTCCTTCTTCCCATGTGTATAACCTTACATTTATCATTGTTAAACCTCATCTGCCACCTTTCAGCCCAAGTTTCCAACTTATCCAGATCCATCTGTAGCAGAATACTATCTTCTCTTGTATTAACTGCTTTACATAGTTTTGTATCATCTGCAAATATCGATATCTTACTGTGTAAACCTTCTACCAGATCATTAATGAATATGTTGAAGAGAACAGGTCCCAATACCGACCCCTGCGGTACCCCACTGGTCACAGCGACCCAGTTAGAGACTATACCATTTATAACCACCCTCTGCTTTCTATCACTAAGCCAGTTACCAACCCATTTACACACATTTTCCCCCAGACCAAGCATTCTCATTTTGTGTACCAACCTCTTGTGCGGCACGGTATCAAACGCTTTGGAAAAATCGAGATATACCACGTCCAATGACTCACCGTGGTCCAGCCTATAGAATTCCAGCCCTGTACACTTCAGAATTCATCCGGTTGCTTCTGTCTTCAGATACATAATCAATAAACACTAGTGACCCAGCGCCATTGGGAGCCATACATGCCCATGTCACCACACTGCCTCCACCATGTGTTAGAGGATGTGCTGTGCTTTGGATCATGAGCCGTTCCAAGCCTTCTCCATACTTTCTTCTTCCCATCATTCTGGTACACGTTGATTCATCTGTCCAAAGAATGCTTTTCCAGAACCGGGTAGCTTCTTTAGATGTTTTGTTAGCAAAGTCTAATCGGGCCCATTTTTGAGGCTGATTAATGGTTTGCACCTTGTGAATTTTCTGTATATTTGCACTCATGAAGTCTTCTCTTTATAGTAGATGTAGATACTGAAATACCTATTTCGTGGAGAGTGTTCTTCACTTGCGTGGATTTTGTGAAAGGGGTTTTTCTTCACCAAGGAAAGGATCTTGGGATCATCTGCCATGGTTGTCTTCTTTGGATGTTCAGGCCATTTTGAGTTCTTAGCTCACCAGTATGTTTATTTTTGTTTGTTTTTTTCAGAATGTACCAAATTGTTAATTTGGCAACAACTAACATTTATGCTCTCTCTGATAGATTTCTTTTTTCTTCAGCCTAATTATGGTCTGTGTTACCTCCATTGAGAGCTCATTTGACCGCATGTTGTGAGTTCATAGCAACTGACAAGTGCCAACAGAAATTGAAAATGAGCCTGTCTTTTGTTTGGGAATAGGTTCTACGTGCTCTATTTGGTATATATTTGTGAGAGACATAGTCTATCCATTTTTATTCATTAGAGTTAAAGCATTATACTGTTATCCTCTTTTAGTGGACACTAATATGGGCTGGTAGTGCGTCCAATGCATGTGTAACAACTGCCAACCAAAATCGACAATGAGTTCGTCTTCAGTTTTTTGAATGGGCTCCCCCTGCTTCGGGTCCTGTATATTAGATATAGCACACGGTGGAATCCCCTGTGCTGCGAGCCCTATAGAGCATGTGATACGCACTGTGGTTAGCTTGCGGTCCACCCCCTCTGATTACCACGGTTACCAGGCAACAAAGAATATGTGCGGTTAGGAGATGTGCACGCTGATATACGGCAACCCGCAAGTGACTACGTAGTGCGTTATCTAGGCTGGAAATGGTCATCTGGATGCGTCACGAATGGATGGGCCAAGCAGTGGCCTGTGCGCTCCAGGGTGGGCATGCGCACTGAGGGTAGGAAGTGGCGATATTCTGCCACAGCGAAAACGCCCCAGGAAAAGAAGGGGAGGGATGCATATCTGGCATAGATGGCGGTAAATATTAAACGAGGATGGCATCGGCCGGCATATAGCTATTATATATCTATCGTGACACACTTTATCGCAATATCAGGCCTCCTGATGAGCCCAAGCAGGCGAAATGCGTTGAGGTGCTAATGTGTAGATGGCGAATGGTGAATGTCAGATGGACAGGCAACAGATGAGTATCGATGGTGTCCATATATGATTTGATTTGCTGTGATTCATTGTGAATCCATACCGAGGTGGTGTTTACATATCTGAGATACCGTCTGGTTATAAATGCATCTAAATGAGAGGGGGGCCCCGGGATTGGAAACATTTAAAGACATAAATGAAATGTATATGCAAATCTAGTTGGTTTACATCATATTGGATATCTAGATGGAGGTTGGTCATTTTGCATTAAATACTAACCACATCTTCTGGAACAGTACGGTCCACTGTTAACAGATATGAATTGTTTATCTAAACACCGTATATCACCATATGTGTTCATGTTTTGTTTTTAGACATTGGGGGTCTAGTTAATCCTTAGCAGAGAACTATCTATGTCTAGTGCTAGGGGTCCCTCTAGGATGTGGGTAGAGGATCTCACTAGTGGC
Source organism: Ranitomeya imitator (assembly GCF_032444005.1). Classification (NCBI taxonomy): domain Eukaryota; kingdom Metazoa; phylum Chordata; class Amphibia; order Anura; family Dendrobatidae; genus Ranitomeya; species Ranitomeya imitator. The sequence goes on from NC_091283.1 coordinate 146,074,101, forward strand.
TGCAGGGTAAATCAGGCCCCATAGGGCGAGCCATCGTGGAGCGGGGGCGCCAATATGTTCCCCCCTAGGGTGTCAACCTCCGCAGCCAGGTAGGGGCAAGCTTAGGTGCTCTATCTAGGTATTTCTAGTACCACCCATTAGGATATTGGCATTTGAGTTTTGAGCACACTTTTTCTTTGTTTTTTGATTGTCACTACAGGTGGTATAGTGTTGCCTTTGTTTTAATTAATAAAAGTGATTTTAGACATAGGGTATTTACATGATATTGGTTTTAGAACCCTGAATATATATATTTCTGAGTAAAGTGTTTATAGCAACAGCTTCCAAATGCAAATGCTACACCTGGAATGAGCTCCAGACCTTTTACCTGCTTAATTGATGCTGGATTAATGAGGGAAAAGCCCAATTCAGTATTGCTTTACTGTTTATAGTAAAAATTATTGTGTCCTTGAAAAACCAAGCCATGGGCTGGATTTCAACAGAGCTCCATGGTGGCAGGCATGGGGGTCTTCAGCAGATCCTCAGCTGCAGCTGCCATAACATGCCTTTACTTTCCCATGATCACATCACATGGTGGCTTATGGACACTTGGACAACGTGCTCCCATGCCAGCATGTGGCTAATGCTCTTTGTCTGAGATTGACAGCAGTATTTAAAAAGTTAGGCTCTACCTATGACTATTAGAGGCAGATCTTGGCTGTGACACACAGCCATTGTCTGCTGGGCATACAGTGGGCTCAGCCTGTGAGCCTGCTTCATACACATGCCTCCAATTGGTGCTTTCCATGTATGGGGATATTGGGAAGCAGTTAAACTATAAAAGTGGTGCACATATTATCCCTGTTAGTTATTTGTGTAAGACATACCATGCTGTGAAGACTACTTCCTCAAACTGATGGAAATGCTGTCAGATGTAAAATTAACCTGCTTGACTGAGACAAGCGATGTGCCATATACAACATAATGCTCTCTGCTTCCTCCTACACATGCGAAAGGCAATGAAGACCAATTGTGACCTGTGCTTGGTAGTACCACTGTCAAGAAGGCTGGAGCTAGAGATTGATTTATTTATTCTTTGTTTATATGGTGCTATTATATTCTGCACAGCCGTACATACATCATCATCACTGTTCCCAATGGGGATTAAAATCTAGATTCCCTATCAGTATGTTTTTGGAGTGTGGGAGTAAACCAGAGAACGAGGAGGAAACCCACGCAAACACGGCGAGAACATACAAACTCTTTGCAGATGTTGTCCTTGGTGGGATTGGATCCCAGGACCCCAAGCTGCAAGGCTGCAGTGCTAACCTCTGAGTCACTCTAATTAACTTTTGATGTTTTTCCAATCTCAATTATTCAACCCTTATTGCAAAAAATTCTAGGTAGGTACAGTAGGTAAATACAAAGCAAAATGGGGCTGCAGACCACTGTACAGGTATAATGTAAATGGTTGGGAAATTGGACATGTGTGCAAGACATACATGCACAGTTAAATGTCTACAATTTTTATTAATTTTATTTCTACTTCAACAGGCTTCCCCAAAATTATAAACTACTCAGAACGATCGGACTGGCTTAACAGACAGCCGATACAATGAAGAGATCCAGCGATTAATTAAATCAAGGCTTTATTAAAAAATATATCTAGTGCCATAGTGCACAAGCACCTAAACAGGAAATGGGATGCCAAGTTGTGCAGATTGCTATAAGCATATATAGCCGCACAATATGGAGCAGATGCCGCACATATACTTAATGAATAACACCAGAGTTGCCTAAGCATACTAACAGTGTGACCATGGCAAGCATCATAAGCATGTATAGTTATAGGAGACAAATGCCATATCTACCTGCGGCTGACCCGGCGTCCCACCTCACGCCGGGTGGGACGCCGGGTCAGCCGCAGGTAGATATGGCATTTGTCTCCTATAACTATACATGCTTATGATGCTTACCATGGTCACACTGTTAGTATGCTTAGGCAACTCTGGTGTTATTCATTAAGTATATGTGCGGCATCTGCTCCATATTGTGCGGCTATATATGCTTATAGCAATCTGCACAACTTGGCATCCCATTTCCTGTTTAGGTGCTTGTGCACTATGGCACTAGATATATTTTTTAATAATAAAGCCTTGATTTAATTAATCGCTGGATCTCTTCATTGTATCGGCTGTCTGTTACGCCAGTCCGATCGTTCTGAGTAGTTTATATGAGTTGGGAAGTGCCAGTCACATTATAAGGACAGCGTTTGTTTGAATTCCCCAAAATTATGTAATTATAAACAATAGTTAGGTACATGACTAAAAAGTCAACATTGGCAAAAGGGGACTGTATTGATGTAATTTGTAAGTACCTTATATACTCGAATTATAAGCCGAGATTTTCAGCCCACTTTTTTGGGCTGAAAGTGACCCTCTCCTCGAGTCAGTGTCGGTGTGGGGTCGGCGGGTGAGGGGGAGCGGTGGCTGTGATATACTTACCTGCTCCTGGCACTGTCCCTGCATGTCCCATGGTCTCCGGGCAGCGCGTCCTGTGTTCAGCGGTCACATGGTACCGCTCATTAAAGTAATGAATATGCGTGCATATTCATTACTCTAATGAGCGGTACTTGACCGCTGAACACAGGAAGATGCCGCCGGCTCCCAGAGACCATCTGACAGTGAGACGCTGCCAGGGACCGCGCCGGGAGCAGGTGAGTATATCAGGGGAGGGGTAGCATTGCGCGATAGTCACCTTCCACGTTCCATCGCTGCGCGCTGCTCTGTCTTCCGTCCGTACTTTCTTTTTCATTTTTTAAAAATTATTGTTCCGCCATTCAAAAAAGGATTACATGAGTAATGAAAAACTCAGTATTGCCGCTCACGACAAGCAGCACACTGTCTCTAACTGACACTGATTTAATTTTTTTTTCTGTGCTGACTTATTGCTGCTTTGTAGTGCATTAAGAATGAAGAAAATAAATGTGTAAATGTAATTCAAATGGAGCTGGACAAATACCAGCAACACCATATCACTGATCAACCACACTGAGTCTGGCACTGCTGCTGGCACTGCTGCTGTTTCTCCTGTCAATTGAATCTCTGTATTATTCACAGATTACTACACTCATCTTTTTCACTACCTCAAATTTCCAACATATTATTGTCTGGAGTATTTCAGTAATGTTTGTCTGGAGTATTTCAGTAATGTTTTATAGCTTTATCTTTTTCTACTGCTGAGTTGTGAGCTCTCACATCCTCGGTACCATAAATCACACTAAAATGGCTGCTTATTCCCTACCTTTGCTTTTATACAGTTTTAGTCCCTTCAGCTTAGCTGCACCATGCTTTGTCACAGTTACAAGACATTTTGGGGAAGCTCACTTGGTCAAGCCTGAAGTCATGTGAGTCTTCTTTGGGTAATACAATCTTCTGCAATTTATGCAAGGGTGTTAAGCATTTTTTTAGGTGAGTCGCACAAATCAAATCCCAAATTGTTCTAATTTGTCAGGACCTGTGAGTTTCATAAAAATCGACAATAATTCAATTTGTATTGAATTTGATTTCATCTTTTAGAGCCTTACTATAAAAGCAATATGGGAAAATATTCTCTTTCTTTCAAAAGTAATGTGAAATGTGTTTACGTGTAACCATATATGTTTATGCCACATTGACATTTCTAAGGCTATCTTTGAATTAAAGAGCTTGAATTGGGTTAGATATAAACCATGGCGACTTCAGTTGCATGAACATCTTTTTAGGGCAATTGAATTTTTGAATATGAAGAGCAGAGTTGGTGCTTGACACTACAGGAGTCGGCACCTGTGGCCACTTTTGGGGGATCCTCCTCATTTTTCAAGCACTTCATTCTGATCTTTTTCCTTCCTAAAGGATACACCACGTGACAACCTCCACCAATCTTTTATACAGACATAAAGATAAGTATAATCATTACCAACCACAACAGCTACAATTATAATCATGAAGAGGACAAACCTGCATGTTAATCATTATATCCTCCTAGGTATATTATCATACTAATTAATATGAATTCATTTTGGAACAAATATGAATGACGAAATAGATGTATTAAAAAATGCATAAGAAAAGCACATAAGAGAATAGCATCAACAAACTAATACATACATTATGAAAAGATCTCCCTAGTTAAAATAAAATGGAATCTAAGATATATAACACTATTTAATATTCTCGTATAACATAAGTGTATAAGATATATAACATCTTATAATAACAAATGCAAAAGTTGCATTTTTCATTCATTCCCTTTGGGTTCAAAGTTCACAACAGGAAACTTCAATTCATCTCCTTCCGTAACATTTTGTTTTTAATCCTTCTACTATTTTCCATATTGATTTCCATCAACACTATTACTATTCATTTAAGGTCAGAAACTACATTCGCAGAAGTGTCTTGCAATAGTCGTCTCACCAAATTTCTTATAACCCACATCTTTTTATTTTCTTATTTCATCCTCCTTCTCTCCATCTTTTGAAAGGTTCTTCATTCTTTCCTTATAGCTGACCGATGTTCAGTGAGATGGACTGTAATAGATCTGAATGTCTGGCCTACATACCCCGTCCCACATGGGCACTTAAGAAAATAAACATTAGATGTATAACAAGTAAAAAAAAAGTCCCGTATTGGAATCTGAGTGCCCAAAGTTGGATGGGTTACGTAGTCCCCCTTAATAATGGCATTACAATTCTCACAATTCACACAAACGTGTCTTTCTTTGTTTAGAGAGTTTGGTTGTCCTAAAATAAGCTCTCACAAGATTACTGTCAATAGTTTTACTCTTAGGAAAAATAAGCCATGGTGATTCCCTAAATAATCCTCCAAACTTTGGGTCATGCTCTAATAAACCCCAGTACTTCATAATAGAATTCCTAATAAGCAAGGAATGGATACTATAAGTTGAAACAAAAGAACATGTATTATTTTTACTCCTCGCCTTCTTCTTGCTCAGTTCTTTCCATGTCCTCATATCAATTTTCTCACTAGTATTTATCTCATTTTTGTCATAACCCTTTTCAACAAATTTTTTAATCATGTTATCCTTGTTTTGATGAAATGCATTATCATCAGAACATATCCTCCGTAGTCTTGTAAACTATCCCTTGAGTATCCTTGAGAACACCTGCGGAGCATGGAAACTTCATCTGCGTAAAAGGTTATTTCTGTCAATTAATTAACTAATTTAATGGTAGAAAGATACAAATAGTATCATATGATATTAACGGCAGAGGGAGATAAAAACAATCATACATACCTACTGCATGCGGGAGTGCAGAGCCGACAGCCCACCCCGACGCGCGTTTCGGAGTATAAAAAACTCCTTCCTCCTTACTCTTTCATTCCGATGCACGTTTTTTATACTCCGAAATGTGCGTTGGGGTGGGCTGTCGGCTCTGCACTCCCGCATGCAGTAGGTATGTGTGATTGCTTTTTTTCTCCCTCTGCCGTTAATATCATATGATACTATTTGTATCTTTCTACCATAGATATTGGCCATATTCTGGCCTATGGGTTATACTATGTAGGAGTGTTGAAGCCTATCAGCCCTGGTTTGTTATCCATGACCACTGAGGGTACTTATGGTAGTTGTTTCCTCACCCATGATAAATGTACCTGTACTTCTGGATTTTAACATTGTTATGTAATAAAATTTATACACTTTGGGACTTATTGACTGCTATTTTTTTGTGTGTTTGTTGTTTATACTAGTTGCAGTTTGCCTCTATTGGTCCTTATGTTACATGTAGACAATAATATACAATTAATATTTTCTTAATTAACCCTATTTGGGATGTTCTACGTGTAATATGCTTGCTACAATCTGTTGGTATAGTAAGCGGGTAATGCGGACAAGAGAGAGAGAGATGAGAACGTGTTCCCATTGACACTGCGTGTGAATGCTCGCTGGGCTCCTGCAGTGTCAGTGTGGATGTACAAGGCCAAGGATTCAATTCAGGCAGTTTTTTTGCTGGCCAAGTAAGCACTATCTATCAGTCTAACAGTATCTATATTTCCAGGTCATTTTTACTGCACTTTCACCTCTTTTGGAATTTTTTCCCAAGTGGGTAAAATTAATGGTGTAATTCTAAAGTGCAAATTTAAACACAAAAAGCAAGTCCTCGAACATTTCAGTTCAGTTCAGTTTCAGTCAGTTACAAAAAATGAAAAATATAGAGACCTTGATTAAAGACAAGTGAATTGATCCATAGTAGATCATGCTTGAGACGCCTTTCTGGCATAAAACTGAAATACAGCTACATTTTTGTGCACCACTACATTTTGTGACATTTGGGGGTTTTACTTAACCTCTGCCGAACTACGACAACTTTTTTGAAAAGTGGATGAAGCTTAGAGGGGAATTTCTTGGTTGCGCTCATCCCCACCCCCTACCTTCTAAGCTATGGACATTTTTAAAAACGTTGGTGAAGCTGGCCGCGAAAACTAGCAAAAGTCACTGAATTCTTCTACAATTAAGAGATGTGCCAAAAAAAGACCAAATTTCCAATCACATTTACGTTAGATTTCGGGCCAGCACATTTTGATGAATTGGCGCCTATATCTGCTTTTATATGTTTTTTCTCTATTTTACAAACATCCCCTACCTTGCATCACTGTCAGACACAGGCAGAAGAGGGCAAGAACATTATATGGAAACTTTTCTGAACAAACTGTTCATCATAATACACTATTCCACTTGGCTTGGAGATGGAAATGGGACCCTTAACCTCTGTGACCCCTGTGCAGCTGCACAGTTTGCACCAATGATATGTCCACCCCTGCCTTGCATACTGTAAACTATGTTATGTGAAATGGAGTACAGTTGCTAAGCCCAAATGATGGACTGAAAAATGGCAGATCACTGAGAAGCTTCTCAGGACTAGAGTTGTATGTTACAAAGAAGTTTCAATTCACTCCTATAATCATATGGCAGTGCGCTGTCCATGGTTCTGTATCCTAAAGCAGAAATATACTACATATGAAATCTTTTGGTTCTTGTAACACCTTTCTCGAACTTTTCATACAAAAACTAGGAAGATATTGAGAACCACACACTTTATAATAATGCATTTCCCCTACGTTCTCTCTGCAATCTCTGTGAATCATGGCAGCATGACTCATATTTTCCCAAGGATATTTAATTGCAGTGATTGCAGCAAACACAAAATATCTCTATACAGTGTAGAAAGAAAAAGCTTGCTATGCTACCCTCTTTTTTGGGTTTGAACAGAATGCCTTTATCCAGAGTATTAATAAATCTTTGAAGTTTCGCCCTCTCTTCAGCTTTTAACATAGAAAAAGCGTATTTTAAAAACCATCTGTTTAGTTTTGCATTCAGAACTCTTCTGCAAAGAATAGTAAAGACCACCCTGCAAATATTATATCCCGTGTACACCGCACCTGCAGTGCTATCTCTGTACACCTCCATAAAGAGTAGTAAAGAGAAGTCTGTAGTTACCCCATGTATTCAGCACCTGCAGTGTCACCTCTAGAAAGAAAAGACAAGTCTGTAGCTTTATCCTCTGTGCCCACATTTCTATAAAGAGTAATAGGATAAATGTTATCCCCTGTACACTGAACCTGAAATGTTACCGCTGTACACCTCTATACAGAAAAGTGATGCCATGCTTGATAAGTTACCCCCTGTACACTGAGGCTGCTGTGTTACCCCCTGTACACTGAGGCTGCTGTGTTACCCCCTGTACACTGAGGCTGCTGTGTTACCCCTGTACACTGAGGCTGCTGTGTTACCCCCTGTACACTGAGGCTGCTGTGTTACCCCTGTACACTGAGGCTGCTGTGTTACCCCCTGTACACTGAGGCTGCTGTGTTGCCCCCTGTACACTGAGGCTGCTGTGTTGCCCCCTGTACACTGAGGCTGCTGTGTTACCCCCTGTACACTGAGGCTGCTGTGTTGCCCCCTGTACACTGAGGCTGCTGTGTTACCCCCTGTACATGGAGGCTGCTGTTTTGCCCCCTGTACACTGAGGCTGTTGTTACCCCCTGTACACTGAGGCTGTTGTATTCCCCCTGTACACTAAGGCTGCTGTGCTACTCCCCTGTACACTGAGACTGCTGTGTTACTCCCTGTATACTGAGGCTGCTGTGTTACCCCCTGTACACGGAGGCTGCTGTTTTGCCCCCTGTACACTGAGGCTGTTGTTACCCCCTGTACACTGAGGCTGTTGTATTCCCCCTGTACACTAAGGCTGCTGTGCTACTCCCCTGTACACTAAGGCTGCTGTGCTACTCCCCTGTACACTGAGGCTGCTGTGTTACCCCCTGTACACGGAGGCTGCTGTGTTACCCCCCTGTACACTGAGGCTGCTGTGTTACCCCCTGTACACGGAGGCTGCTGTTTTGACCCTGTACACTGAGGCTGTTGTATTCCCCCTGTACACTAAGGCTGCTGTGCTACTCCCCTATACACTGAGACTGCTGTGTTACCCCCTGTACACTGAGGCTGCTGTGTTACCCCCTGTACACGGAGGCTGCTGTGTTACCCCCTGTTCACTGAGGCTGCTGTGTTACCCCCTGTACACGGAGGCTGCTGTTTTGACCCTGTACACTGAGGCTGTTGTATTCCCCCTGTACACTAAGGCTGCTGTGCTACTCCCCTGTACACTGAGACTGCTGTGTTACCCCCTGTACACGGAGGCTGCTGTGTTACCCCCTGTACACGGAGGCTGCTGTGTTACCCCCTGTTCACTGAGGCTGCTGTGTTACCCCCTGTACACGGAGGCTGCTGTTTTGACCCTGTACACTGAGGCTGTTGTATTCCCCCTGTACACTAAGGCTGCTGTGCTACTCCCCTGTACACTGAGACTGCTGTGTTACCCCCTGTACACGGAGGCTGCTGTGTTACCCCCTGTACACTGAGGCTGCTGTGTTACCCCCTGTACACTGAGACTGCTGTGCTACCCCCTGTACACTGAGGCTGCCGTGTTACCCTCCTGTACACTGAGGCTGCTGTGTTACCCCTTGTACACCGAGGCTGCTATGTTACCCCTGTGTTTTTAGTTTTGCAGACAGAACCCCTTCATACAGAATAAAACTTATGAGCTCGTCATGTCTCACCAGGGTGAAGGGGGTGTTGAGGAGGGTGATCATTATATCAGCTACTGCCAGGTTAACGATGAACAAGCTGGTGGCCGATTGCATTCTTTTGTTCTTAATGACGACATGGCAAACCAGAATATTCCCAAATAGAGAGATGATGAAGATGACGGAGTAGGCGACTATCAGCAGGGCTTTCACTGTGGAGCTCTGAGACTCCGCTTCATACTTGGTGTTGTTCTCAAAGTCTCCAATGTCATCAATATTTAGTCCCCCATTAAAAAGTGAAGAGATGTTAGGAAACCCATAAAATGCAGAAAAAAGATCCGAAGAGTTCACCAAGTCAGTTCTCCTGAATGGTTTGGAAGCATATGGTAAAGAGAACCACATGTGTCTGGTCATGGTGGCACATTGAGAAGATCACTTGGGGTGTGTGATATTCCATGAGGGAGAAGCAGGAGGACAAGTCACCATGTAGGTAGGTTGGGTAGATGCCTCCTGGATGTCTTGGCTCATTCTACCTTCTATGCAGAGATATGATGCAACGTTGTCACCTTCTAGATATAAGTTCCTTATAAATGCTCCTGGTCACAACTGCATGAAGAGAACTAGATGAGTAAAGTCCCTCACTTATTTTTCAAAGAAATCACAACTTATTCCAGCATAGTAAGAACTGCAGAAGGAAGAAATGCAGGATGGCAGAATCCGTCAGTCTTCTGCCTGGCTCCACAGCACAAGTCTGGTATTCCACAGTGAAGCTTTTCTGTTATAGAGCACATCCACTGTGACGTGCGCCCCTAGCGACCAACAGAGATAAGTGCAGTCTATGCTGGGCCATGGGATTGTTATCAGAGACTGTTTTATCTGTCTCCATTGCAGCATTGCTAAGAAAACACTTATTTCAAGCATCAATTTTATTGCCTCATTAGTTGTGAGTAAGTTCTAGGAAAATTGTAATATCTGCTGAATGCTGTGTTACTAATGTCTGTTACATGTAAATGGGGATTTGTGTACTGATTGTGAAATCTGAAATATTGACCAGTAATAGTATTATTATTATTATTATTATTGTAATCAGTGTGATCCAAGAGGATAAATCATTGCTTCCACTGCTGTCACCATTAGCAAACTCAAAAATGTTACAAAGATAATAATATTTTTATTTATAAAACATTAAAAACCTATTTGCTTCATTTGTTTGCCATATAATTATTTAATGTCGCACCAGGTACATGAAAGTTTATTCCCTCCACATACCTATCTTAATGCCTTAGGGTCCTAATAAACAGGTATATTGCCTGTAATGTGCGCTGATTGATGAAACAGCAGGTTGTTACTAACAATAGTATGTTCGTTCATCCCCACAGCTTGCAGAAATATTGGTAGCGCATCCCTTATGTATACCCAAATTAAAGGTGCAATGAGCAGTGAACCTACAGATAGCCAGCGTCACAGAAAATGTTGACACAGATCATAAAAAAAAGTAAAAATCTTAAAGTTGGAATATTGGATTGTACAATGTATTTTTGTGTAATTACTGTGAATATGTCTGTAATAATGGACACAGCTCAACCCCCTTCACATATGCGGAATTTTCAGGGACGTACATTATGTTCTGCCCTGACTCATTCTCATGGTTGGATTCCTGTTCAGATGATTACAGGCAATGAATGTAATCACTACTTTGAGAGTTATTCCAGGTCCTTCCATAGAATGCATTTATAGGGAGAGATGGCTACAAGAAAAGCCCACAAATATTGCACTAAGAATGGCGCTTTATTGTTGGAGCTGGTTACAGTAAGTAGCACTCTGTGGGCTGCCCGATGGTACAATACCATTAGACAAAATTACCCCCAAAACGGCGCAGCCCTGATGACGACATAATCATCCTTTGTGATTGGCTGCAGCATTGTCCACACAGTGTCACTGTCACTGTAACTGAGCCTATGGGAAAAGGTTTTTTTTTTTCAAAGAGGAAAAACCCTTTAAAGAAGCACTCCCATCAAGATTTGTATGCTCTTAATATATAGCTGTCATATCACATAGCACTGTGTACTTACAATTGCTCATTTTGCTTTTCTACACAGCTAATTCTTCTATTTTTAATTAGATCTATGACATTGTGGTGCCCCAGGGTCTTGGTCATCACAGGAGCATTGCTTTCCTCACGGGGAGAGTGATGTTACGTTTGGAAGCAATGAAGGATAACTCTCATCAGATAATCACAATGCACACAACATGTTCACACTCCAGGCCAAAAGGGGAGCTTATGATCCTATTTCTAGGTGACTCCCCTATACAGTATATATTGTGGTTTTGGAGGGAAAGTGAGTGAGAAAGTGCCAGGAAGCAGACAGGAGCAGTCTGATGCAGGAAGAATGTACGAAGGGGCCGTGTAGTCTGAAGTAGTACAGCTCCCAAAGAAAGATACATACAGAAAGCCGAACATTGTTCAGTGAGCGTGCAGGAGAGCAAAGCACAGGAGAGTGACACCAGGGGGAGGACAGCAGCGAGCAGACTGTCTCCCTGGCAAAGCGCAGATAACCGGTAGCCGGTACACCGAGGTTGTAAGGGACTCTAAGACTTACATCAGAAACCAGCAAGACAGCTGAACTGCAAGTTACCTGTCCACCACACACACCTGAAGACACAGTAGCACATAGAGCCTGGGGCGTGCTAGAGTCCCTGTAAAAAGGCTTGAGTTACCGGTCATACAGGTATTGTCCTATCCTATATGGGGGACAGAGAGAAGAACTGTGAGGACCATATCTGAAGCCATAGGCAGTAAGGGACTACAACACCACCGCGCTAGTGGAAGACTTTTAACTTCACCTGGTAAAGGGGACTCTGGATTTGCTTCCAAGCCAACTGGACCCTGCCTGCCCTGTGATCTGGTACCCTGGACTGTGGCTGCCAGAAGTCTTCAGTAAACCAGGTAAAGAGACTGCAAACCTGTGTCCTCGTTCTTTACTGCACCATTCACCATCTGCCATCTACACTCCGGGAGTGTTATGATCCGGTGACCTTGGAGCAGCATGAAAACTTTCACTGGAGTAGGTGGTAACTATACTGACCGCAAATCCTGATCTTAACACTGTCAACTAGAAGTAGCCGTGGGGTGTACCTAACAAACCCTAGACACCTAGTCACAGCCGGAGGACTAGATACCCCTATAGATAGAAATAGGAATACTACCTTGCCTCAGAGCAGAACCCCAAAGGATAGGCAGCCCCCCACAAATATTGGCTGTGAGTAGGAGAGGAAAGACAAACACAGGCAGAAAACAGGATTTAGCACAAGAGGCCACTTTAGCTAAAATAGGAAAGGATAGGACAGCGTGCTGTGCGGTCAGTATTAAAACCCTTCCAAAAATATCCACAGCAGATTATACAAAAAATTCCTTCATCTAACTAAAGACGTGGAACGTATATCTGCAACTCCAGAGACTCCTACACTCAGAGCAGGAATACAAACAAAAAACAAGCACACAGCTTGTGTGCCAAAGAAAAAGAAACAGACACTTATCTTTGCTGAATTGGCAGCTAAGCAGGAGAAGCCAAACTGAGATCCAACACTTCCCAAGAAACATTGACAACTGGCAAGGACTAATGAGTCCTGCACACCTAAATACCCCAGTCAGAACTGCAATTAGCAGAAACACCTGTCCAGGACTGCAGCCCAGAGACAACTGCATTACCACCTACAACCACCGGAGGCAGCCCAAAAGCAGAATTCACAACACGGGAGCCCTGGGGACATACTTCACCTGTGGGAAGTTATACCATCTAGCTGCCATAACATCACCCCATAGGACCCCTTAAAGCAGCATCGGTCCCCACTGGCCGAATACCACAGGTGGTGTCACGAACATAAACTTTATTCAATTTCCTCTTTTACATGGGCGCCCAGGGCCACGGACCGGGTCAGCAACGTGACATCCCCCTGTGAACACCAGACCCGGTACTGGGTACCCCACGGCCCTGGCGGGCGACTCAACATCACGTAATTAATAACCGACTAGCTAAATCCTTTTAAGCTCTATGTAGAAACAAGAGGTCAATTTTCTCTGCACAAGTCATCAGTCACTGCAAAGGTCTATGAAGGGGAGGAGGAAGCAGCTGGGTCAGGAGTCGAAGAGTGGAATGATAAGGGTATGGACAAGAGACTTCCTGTTTGTACATAGAGAGAATAATACATAGAGAGAATAATTAACTGGGTAAAAAGACAAAATGAGCAATTGTAAGTACACAGTGCTATATAGTGCGACGACTGCAATATATTAAGAGGATAAAATGTTGCAGAGAGGAGTGCTTCTTTAAACTGAACAGATACAGTGGGGAAAAAAGTAGTCAGCCACCAATTGTGTAAGTTCTTTCACTTTAAAAAGATGAGAGAGAGGCCTGTAATTGACACAACTATGAGAAACAAAATGAGAAAACAAATCCAGAAAATCACCTTGTCTGATTTGGCAAGATTTATTTTGGCAATTATGGTGGAAATAAGTATTTGGTCACCTAAAAACAAGCAAGATTTCTGGCTCTCACAGACCTGTAACTTCTTCTTTAAGAGGCTCCTCTGTCCTCCACTCATTACCTGTAGTAATGACACCTGTTTGAACTTGTTATCAGTATAACAAGAAAATGGAAGACATACAAGACCACTGATAGTCTCCCTCAATCTGGCGCTCCACGCAAAATCTCAAGCCATGAGGACAAAATGATCACAAGAACTGTGAGCAAAAATCCCAGAACCACACGGGGGGACCTGTCATGATAAGGTAATTCAGTACCACAATGGACATTGAGCTCAGAGCACATACAGTGACCTGACAATAACCCAAAAACATAGAACGAGCTCTGAGACGTGGAAACTCTGCTGACCGCAATCCCTAATCCTCTCCAACACACTAAAGGCAGCCGTGGATTGCGCGTAACGCTCCCTATGCAACTCGGCACAGCCTGAGAAACTAGCTAGCCTGAAGATAGAAAATAAGCCTACCTTGCCTCAGAGAAATACCCCAAAGGAAAAGGCAGCCCCCACATATAATGACTGTGAGTAAAGATGAAAAGACAAACGTAGAGATGAAATAGATTTAGCAAAGTGAGGCCCGAATTTCTGAACAGAGCGAGGATAGGAAAGGTAACTTTGCAGTCAACACAAAACCCTACAAAAACCACGCAAAGGGGGCAAAAAGACCCTCCGTACCGAACTAACGGCACGGAGGTACACCCTCTGCGTCTCAGAGCTCCCAGCAAGCAGGAAAAAACAAATAGACAAGCTGGACAGAAAAAAACAGCAAACACAATAGCAAAGCGTAACTTAGCTATGCAGAGCAGCAGGCCACAGGAACGATCCAGGAGGAAACAGGTCCAATACTAGAACATTGACTGGAGGCCAGGATCAAAGCACAAGGTGGCGTTAAATAGAGCAGCACCTAACGACTTCACCACATCACCTGAGGAAGGAAACTCAGAAGCCGCAGTACCACTTTCCTCCACCAACGGAAGCTCACAGAGAAAATCAGCTGAAGTACCACTCGTGACCACAGGAGGGAGCTCTGCCACAGAATTCACAACAGTACCCCCCCCTTGAGGAGGGGTCACCGAACCCTCACCAGAGCCCGCAGGACGACCAGGATGAGCCATATGAAAAGCACGAACAAGATCGGGAGCATGGACATCAGAGGCAAAGACCCAGGAATTATCTTCCTGAGCATAACCCTTCCACTTAACCAGATACTGGAGTTTCCGTCTTGAAACACGAGAATCCAAAATCTTCTCCACAATATACTCCAACTCCCCCTCCACTAAAACCGGGGCAGGAGGATCAACAGATGGAACCATAGGTGCCACGTATCTCCGCAACAATGACCTATGGAATACGTTATGTATGGAAAAAGAATCTGGAAGGGTCAGACGAAAAGACACAGGATTAAGAACCTCAGAAATCCTATACGGACCAATGAAACGAGGTTTAAACTTAGGAGAGGAAACCTTCATAGGAATATGATGAGAAGATAACCAAACCAAATCCCCAACACGAAGTCGGGGACCCACACAGCATGTGCGATTAGCGAAACGTTGAGCTTTCTCCTGGGACAAGGTCAAATTGTCCACTACATGAGTCCAAATCTGCTGCAACCTGTCCACCACAGTATCCACACCAGGACAGTCCGAAGACTCAACCTGCCCTGAAGAGAAACGAGGATGGAACCCAGAGTTGCAGAAAAACGGCGAAACCAAGGTAGCCGAGCTGGCCCGATTATTCAGGGCGAACTCAGCCAAAGGCAAAAAGGACACCCAGTCATCCTGATCAGCAGAAACAAAACATCTCAGATATGTTTCCAAGGTCTGATTGGTTCGTTCGGTCTGGCCATTAGTCTGAGGATGGAAAGCCGAGGAAAAAGACAAGTCAATGCCCATCCTACCACAAAAGGTTCGCCAAAACCTCGAAACAAACTGGGAACCTATGTCAGAAACGATATTCTCTGGAATGCCATGTAAACGAACCACATGCTGGAAGAACAATGGCACCAAATCAGAGGAGGAAGGCAATTTAGACAAGGGTACCAAATGGACCATCTTAGAGAAGCAATCACAGACCACCCAAATGACTGACATCTTTTGAGAGACGGGAAGATCTGAAATAAAATCCATAGAGATATGTGCCCAAGGCCTCTTCGGGATCGGCAAGGGCAAAAGCAACCCACTGGCACGAGAACAGCAGGGCTTAGCCCGAGCACAAATCCCACAGGACTGCACAAAAGTACGCACATCCCGCGACAGAGATGGCCACCAAAAGGATCTAGCCACTAACTCTCTGGTACCAAAGATTCCAGGATGACCAGCCAACACCGAACAATGAACCTCAGAGATAACTTTATTTGTCCACCTATCAGGGACAAACAGTTTCTCCGCTGGGCAACGATCAGGTTTATTAGCCTGAAATTTTTGCAGCACCCGCCGCAAATCAGGGGAGATGGCAGACACAATTACTCCCTCTTTGAGGATACCCGCTGGCTCAGATAAACCCGGAGAGTCGGGCACAAAACTCCTAGACAGAGCATCCGCCTTCACATTTTTAGAGCCCGGAAGGTACGATATCACAAAGTCAAAACGGGCAAAAAACAGCGACCAACGAGCCTGTCTAGGATTCAACCGCTTGGCAGACTCGAGATAAGTCAAGTTCTTATGATCAGTCAAGACCACCACGCGATGCTTAGCTCCTTCAAGCCAATGACGCCACTCCTCGAATGCCCACTTCATGGCCAGCAACTCTCGATTGCCAACATCATAATTACGCTCAGCAGGCGAAAACTTCCTGGAAAAGAAGGCGCATGGTTTCATCACCGAGCAATCAGAACTTCTCTGCGACAAAACAGCCCCTGCTCCAATCTCAGAAGCATCAACCTCGACCTGGAACGGAAGCGAAACATCTGGTTGACACAATACAGGGGCAGAAGAAAAACGACGCTTCAACTCTTGAAAAGCTTCCACAGCAGCAGAAGACCAATTGACCACATCAGCACCCTTCTTGGTCAGATCGGTCAATGGTTTAGCAATACTAGAAAAATTGCAGATGAAGCGACGATAAAAATTAGCAAAGCCCAGGAACTTTTGCAGACTTTTCAGAGATGTCGGCTGAGTCCAATCATGGATGGCTTGGACCTTAACAGGGTCCATCTCGATAGTAGAAGGGGAAAAGATGAACCCCAAAAATGAAACCTTCTGAACACCAAAGAGACACTTTGATCCCTTCACAAACAAAGAATTAGCACGCAGGACCTGAAACACCGTTCTGACCTGCTTCACATGAGACTCCCAATCATCCGAGAAGATCAAAATGTCATCCAAGTACACAATCAGGAATTTATCCAGGTACTCTCGGAAGATGTCATGCATAAAGGACTGAAACACTGATGGAGCATTGGCAAGTCCGAATGGCATTACTAGATACTCAAAATGGCCCTCGGGCGTATTAAATGCAGTTTTCCATTCATCGCCTCGCTTAATACGCACAAGATTATACGCACCACGAAGATCTATCTTGGTGAACCAACTAGCCCCCTTAATCCGAGCAAACAAATCAGATAACAACGGCAAAGGGTACTGAAATTTAACCGTGATCTTATTTAGAAGGCTGTAATCTATACAAGGTCTCAGTGAACCATCCTTCTTGGCCACAAAAAAGAACCCTGCTCCTAATGGCGACGATGATGGGCGAATATGCCCCTTCTCCAAGGACTCCTTCACATAACTCCGCATAGCGGCGTGCTCAGGCACAGATAAATTAAACAGTCGACCTTTTGGGAATTTACTACCAGGAATCAAATTGATAGCACAATCACAATCCCTATGCGGAGGTAGGGTATCGGACTTGGGCTCATCAAATACATCCTGGTAATCAGACAAGAACTCTGGAACCTCAGAAGGGGTGGATGACGAAATAATCAGAAATGGGACATCACCATGTAACCCCTGACAACCCCAGCTGGACACAGACATGGATTTCCAATCTAATACTGGATTATGGACTTGTAGCCATGGCAACCCCAACACGACCACATCATGCAGATTATGCAACACCAGAAAGCGAATAACCTCCTGATGTGCAGGAGCCATGCACATGGTCTGCTGGGTCCAATACTGAGGCTTATTCTTGGCCAAAGGCGTAGCATCAATTCCTCTCAATGGAATAGGACACTGCAAGGGCTCCAAGAAAAACCCACAACGCCTAGCATACTCCAAGTCCATCAAATTCAGGGCAGCGCCTGAATCCACAAATGCCATGACAGAATACGATGACAAAGAGCAGATCAAGGTAACGGACAGAAGAAATTTTGACTGTACCGTACCAATGGTGGCAGACCTAGCGAACCGCTTATTGCGCTTAGGACAATCAGAGATAGCATGAGTGGAATCACCACAGTAGAAACACAGCCCATTCAGACGTCTGTGTTCTTGCCGTTCAACTCTGGTCAAAGTCCTATCGCACTGCATAGGCTCAGATTTAAGCTCAGGTGATACCGCCAAATGGTGCACAGATTTACGCTCACGCAAGCGTCGACCGATCTGAGTGGCCAAAGACATAGACTCATTCAGACCAGCAGGCATAGGAAATCCCACCATGACATCCTTAAGGGCTTCAGAGAGACCTTTTCTGAAAATAGCTGCGAGCACACCTTCATTCCATTGAGTGAGTACGGACCACTTTCTAAATTTCTGACAATATACCTCTATCTCATCCTGACCCTGACACAGAGCCAGCAAATTTTTCTCTGCCTGATCCACTGAATTAGGTTCATCGTACAGCAATCCGAGAGCCAGGAAAAACGCATCGATATTACTTAATGCAGGATCTCCTGACGCAAGAGAAAATGCCCAGTCCTGAGGGTCGCCACGTAAAAAAGAAATAATGATCCTAACTTGTTGAACTGGGTCACCAGAGGAGCGAGGTTTCAAAGCCAGAAATAGTTTACAATTACTTTGTAACTCAGAAATTTAGTTCTATCTCCAAAAAACAAATCAGGAATAGGAATTCTCGGTTCTAACATAGAATTCTGAACCACAAAGTCTTGAATATTTTGTACTCTTGCCGTGAGCTGATCCACACATGAAGACAGACCCTTAATGTCCATCGCTACACCTGTGTCCTGAAACACCCAAATGTTTAGGGGAAAAAAAAGGCAAAACACAGTGCAGAGAAAAAAAAATGGTCTCAGAACTTCTTTTTTCCCTCTATTGAGAATCATTAGTACTAGGGGCCTCCAGTACTGTCATGATAAGGTAATTCAGTACCACAATGGACATTGAGGTCAGAGCACATACAGTGACCTGACAATAACCCAAAAACATAGAACGAGCTCTGAGACGTGGAAACTCTGCTGACCGCAATCCCTAATCCTCTCCAACACACTAAAGGCAGCCGTGGATTGTGCCTAACGCTCCCTATGCAACTCGGCACAGCCTGAGAAACTAGCTAGCCTGAAGATAGAAAATAAGCCTACCTTGCCTCAGAGAAATACCCCAAAGGAAAAGGCAGCCCCCACATATAATGACTGTGAGTAAAGATGAAAAGACAAACGTAGAGATGAAATAGATTTAGCAAAGTGAGGCCCGACTTTCTGAACAGAGCGAGGATAGGAAAGGTAACTTTGCGGTCAACACAAAACCCTACAAAAACCACACAAAGGGGGCAAAAAGACCCTCCGTACCGAACTAACGGCACGGAGGTACACCCTCTGCGTCCCAGAGCTCCCAGCAAGCAGGAAAAAAACAAATAGACAAGCTGGACAGAAAAAAACAGCAAACACAATAGCAAAGCGTAACTTAGCTATGCAGAGCAGCAGGCCACAGGAACGATCCAGGAGGAAACAGGTCCAATACTAGAACATTGACTGGAGGCCAGGATCAAAGCACAAGGTGGAGTTAAATAGAGCAGCACCTAACGACTTCACCACATCACCTGAGGAAGGAAACTCAGAAGCCGCACTACCACTTTCCTCCACCAACGGAAGCTCACAGAGAGAATCAGCTGAAGTACCACTCGTGACCACAGGAGGGAGCTCTGCCACAGAATTCACAACAGGGACCTATTGAATGACCTGCATAGAGCTGAGACCACTGTAACAAAGGCTACCATCAATAGCACACGATGCTGCCAGGGACTCAGATCCTGCAGTGCCAGACCTGTCCCCGTGCTTAAGCCGTCTGAAGCTTGCTAGAGAGCATTTGGATTATCCAGAAGAGTATTGGGACAATGTCATGTGGTCTGATGAAACCAAAGTAAAACTGTTTGGTAGAAACAAAGCTCATCGTGTTCAGAGGAGACAGAATGCTGAGTTGCATCCAAAGAACACCATACCTACTGTGAAGCATGGGGGTGGCAACATCATGCTTTGGGGCTGTTTCTCTGCAAAGGGACCAGGGCGACTGATCCATGTACATGAAAGAATTCAAGGGGCCATGTATCGTGAGATTTTGAGTTCAAACCTCCTTCCATCAGCAAGGGCATTGAAGATGAAACGTGGTTGGGTCTTTCAGCATGATAATGATCCCAAGCATACTACCAGGGCAATGAAGGAGTGGCTTCTTAAGAAGCATTTGAAGGTCCTGGAGTGTCTAGCCAGTCTCCAGATCTCAACCCCTTACAAAACCTTTGGAGGGAGTTGAAAGTCCGTGTTGCCCAGCGACAGGCCCAAAACATTAGAGGAGATCTGCATGGAGGAATGGGCCAACATACCACCCAGGTATGGACTGGGACTGAAATTTAGCCCTGGGATTTGCAATCACACAGGCCCATGTTGTCCTTGTTTACAAGCACCAGATGGGATGTATTACTAATATTACCCTGGATGGAGGAAAGCAAGATTTACTACAAGACCAATATTTCTAATGATACCTTTGGTCTGCTGGTGTAAGTGACCGAGTAAGCGACTTTGTAGTCCATCACAACTGTTAACAGTATAGGTTTCTTGAGAACACCGATTCTGTTAACAACGCAGCAGACAAGGCAGCCCACGACCAGGCAGGCCCTTCCATCATTTGCCAGAATTGCCAGATGGCCAGTGCGGCATTGATACCACCAACAGTGTGTGCCAACCTTGTGAAAACTTACAGAAAACGTTTGACCTCTGTCAGTGCCAACAAATGATATATAACAAAATATTGAGATGAACTATTGTTAATGACCAAATATTTATTTTCCACCATAATCTGCAAAATAAATCTTGCCAAATCAGACAAGGTGATTTTTGTTTTCTCATTTTGACTCTCATAGTTGTGGTCTACCTATGATGTCAATTAGAGGCCTCTCTCATCTTTTTAAGTGGGAGAACTTGCACAATTGTTGGCTAACTAGAAACAAACCAGGAATGGCGAGCACCAACCACAATAAGGTATAATAAGAGGGGATCTGCCCACAGTATGCCAAAAATTAATTAAACTGAAGAGAAAAGAGACATACCAATGACTTTGGAACACCCTGAAAATATCATGTATCACTTAATATCTTTATATATATATATATATTATTTATTAGAGGCCAAAACACACAACAGCAATGAATAAACACATTTATTCATTGTAGAGAGTAAAACTAATCCCAAACTGTTCTTCAACTATATCAATAGTAAAAGAATAAAAACTGAAAATGTAGGCCCCTTAAAAAATAGTGAGGAAAGAATGGTTGTAGATGACGAGGAAAAAGCTAACATATTAAACACCTTCTTCTCCACGGTATTCACGGTGGAAAATGAAATGCTAGGTGAAATCCCAAGAAACAATGAAAACCCTATATTAAGGGTCACCAATCTAACCCAAGAAGAGGTGCGAAACCGGCTAAATAAGATTAAAATAGATAAATCTCCGGGTCCGGATGGCATACACCCACGAGTACTAAGAGAACTAAGTAATGTAATAGATAAACCATTATTTCTTATTTTTAGTGACTCTATAGCGACAGGGTCTGTTCCGCAGGACTGGCGCATAGCAAATGTGGTGCCAATATTCAAAAAGGGCTCTAAAAGTGAACCTGGAAATTATAGGCCAGTAAGTCTAACCTCTATTGTTGGTAAAATATTTGAAGGGTTTCTGAGGGATGTTATTCTGGATTATCTCAATGAGAATAACTGTTTAACTCCATATCAGCATGGGTTTATGAGAAATCGCTCCTGTCAAACCAATCTAATCAGTTTTTATGAAGAGGTAAGCTATAGACTGGACCACGGTGAGTCATTGGACGTGGTATATCTCGATTTTTCCAAAGCGTTTGATACCGTGCCGCACAAGAGGTTGGTACACAAAATGAGAATGCTTGGTCTGGGGGAAAATGTGTGTAAATGGGTTAGTAACTGGCTTAGTGATAGAAAGCAGAGGGTGGTTATAAATGGTATAGTCTCTAACTGGGTCGCTGTGACCAGTGGGGTACCGCAGGGGTCAGTATTGGGACCTGTTCTCTTCAACATATTCATTAATGATCTGGTAGAAGGTTTACACAGTAAAATATCGATATTTGCAGATGATACAAAACTATGTAAAGCAGTTAATACAAGAGAAGATAGTATTCTGCTACAGATGGATCTGGATAAGTTGGAAACTTGGGCTGAAAGGTGGCAGATGAGGTTTAACAATGATAAATGTAAGGTTATACACATGGGAAGAGGGAATCAATATCACCATTACACACTGAACGGGAAACCACTGGGTAAATCTGACAGGGAGAAGGACTTGGGGATCCTAGTTAATGATAAACTTACCTGGAGCAGCCAGTGCCAGGCAGCAGCTGCCAAGGCAAACAGGATCATGGGGTGCATTAAAAGAGGTCTGGATACACATGATGAGAGCATTATACTGCCTCTGTACAAATCCCTAGTTAGACAGCACATGGAGTACTGTGTCCAGTTTTGGGCACCGGTGCTCAGGAAGGATATAATGGAACTAGAGAGAGTACAAAGGAGGGCAACAAAATTAATAAAGGGGATGGGAGAACTACAATACCCAGATAGATTAGCGAAATTAGGATTATTTAGTCTAGAAAAAAGACGACTGAGGGGCGATCTAATAACCATGTATAAGTATATAAGGGGACAATACAAATATCTCGCTGAGGATCTGTTTGTACCAAGGAAGGTGACGGGCACAAGGGGGCATTCTTTGCGTCTGGAGGAGAGAAGGTTTTTCCACCAACATAGAAGAGGATTCTTTACTGTTAGGGCAGTGAGAATCTGGAATTGCTTGCCTGAGGAGGTGGTGATGGCGAACTCAGTCGAGGGGTTCAAGAGAGGCCTGGATGTCTTCCTGGAGCAGAACAATATTGTAACATACAATTATTAGGTTCTGTAGAAGGACGTAGATCTGGGTATTTATTATGATGGAATATAGGCTGAACTGGATGGACAAATGTCTTTTTTCGGCCTTACTAACTATGTTACTATGTTACTATGTATTTAAAAGCAATAGACAAACAACCCCATTAAGAGGTGGACCCTCCCAAGGACCCAAAATACTGGTATTGTAACACCCGAATGAAAGTGCTCAAGACCAATGCTTATAGCTAGTGGACATGATAAAGATATAATCCAGGGCAAAAATATGTACAGTATACATCAAACCACATACTGTATGTTGAACGAGTGCTAGTCACATATAGGTGATCTGTGTAAAACAATCTGATGTGATTACAAACATGGTTAGCATGTAATCATACACCTACCCAATAGCAATCCACTGAAAAAAATATACATATAAATAAATGTATAATCCTATAATGATTGTGGACAAAAATGATAGCATGTACAGCAGAGTCACTTGTTATTATGCAGATTGTTGGCTGACTAAATACTTTTTTCCACACCATAAGTCCAATTAAATAAACGTATACTGTATCTCTATGTCTCTGTATAAAATCAAAGGCATACAAAATGACAGCAGACCTCTACGGATGCTATTTTAGGGCGCTGAGAACTTGACTAAATAGCAAAGCCACTAAAGACTCAAGGTCTAAAAATTCAATTTAAGACAGCAGAATAAAGGTAGCAACACTTACCTGCCCAGATCTTGGAATAAATGCACTGCAGGGTGAAGCCAGCCCATAAAGCAAGATGTTAGAAACACAGGTGCAAAATACCAGTTCAACAGCCACTCTCCACCTACCCATTCCTGGAGTAGTAGGTTTGAAAATGGAGCTGATAGCTGCTACTGATCCGATAGCTGTTACTGCACAGGCGCCCTCTTGCTACGGAAAAAAAAAATCTTCCTCCAAGATGGCGCTAGAGGAGAAAAAAAATAACTCTAGCAAGATGGCGCCGCCTGCGCAATAGCAGCTATTGGCGATCGCCGCTAGCTGCTACTGTGCAGTCACTGGCGGTGCCATCTTGGAGGTGGAATTTTTTTTCTTTAGCAAGATGGTGCCGCCGACACCTGCACAGTAGCAGCTATCGGATCAGAAGCAGCTATCAGTGCCGTTTTCAAATAGATTATTTTAATGAATATCAGGATTACATCAAACAAAATTAATTCTATGCACAGTATGTATGCAATCATGCTGCAGCGCAGGCACCACTGCTTGTACCTGCCTACAGAAGGGGATTTTTTCCCCAAGCTATATATATATATATATATATATATATATATATATAATATTCAATATGTAAAATAGGAGGCAGGTCAGTGAGGGATCAGTGACCTGCCAGAAGCCATACTGATAAATAATTAATCAGAGCACCACATGAAGACCTCCAAAGGGCCGCCCCGGAGCACGTGCATATCATTATCTCAAAGCTGAAAATAAAGATTAAACAACAACCACAAGACGGATTTCATCAGCCATGGTATCATTTTAATCAGTGTAACGTCGCAGACCTGACACTGTCTGTAGGTTACTGAGCGCAATCCTGCTGACAGCGTCACTTTAAAGGGTGCATGCCAACAATGAACCTGTCAACAAATGCCACTAACTTTTTCTTCTGCTCTTATGCATTCCACAAATGTTTACATTGTTTCCTTACTTCCTGTGTATACGCCAAAATTACTATTTGAGTTGGTCTCGTTTGTTGAAAGACTCAAAAACCGGTGACAAGTTCACTTTAAATATAACTAACAAACAATGGACTGCACCATCTAATGAACGGGATCCACCTGCAGCATGTCAAACATATGACTTGTAAAAAATAGGGAGGAAAGAAACAGGTTTCACCATGAAAATATCAAATTTTATTATAACACAAGTTAGCCACAGACAATGAAAAGCATTTAAAAAGTCAAAAAATGACATGAATATATCAACCCATAATAGTGTTGTAGGAACCATAACTAATGATTAGTGATGAGCGAATAGTGAAATATTCGGATTCGGAAAAATCAGAACAAATAATTTGTAATATCCATGTATTCATACCGAATAATGAATCCAAAGCAAGTCAATGGGAAAGCTGAATATTCTTCTGCTGGACCCAACAAACAGGTCTGGGTGCCTGATAAAAAAATGCTGAAATTGATGGGAAAGAGCTAAAAATGGCACGTCTGCCTCTGACATGAGAGAAGGAAATTTCTCCTTGTATCGTGGGTCAATAATAATAATCTTTATTTTTATATAGCGCTAACATATTCCGCAGCGCTTTACATTTTTGCACACATTATCATCACTGTCCCCGATGGGGCTCACAATCTAAATTCCCTATCAGTATGTCGTTGGAATGTGGGAGGAAACCAGAGTGCCCGGAGGAAACCCACGCAAACACGGAGAGAACATACAAACTCTTTGCAGATGTTGTCCTTGGTGGGGTTTGAACCCAGGACTCCAGCGCTGCAAGGCTGCAGTGCTAACCACTGCGCCACTGTGCCGCCCTGAAGCTCTCCACCCTCCTGTCAAGATCACACCTCACCACCTGCACGCTCGACCCACTCCCATCCCACCTCATCCCTAACCTGCTGCTCATCCTGTATGAGCGGTCACGTGGTGCTGCACATTACAGTGATGAATATGCGGCTCCACCTCCCATAGGGATGGTGCCGCATATTCATTACTGTAATAAGCGGCACCACATAACTGCCCATACAGGACAAGCAGCGACGCTGAAAGGATGTAAGCGCCGAGGGAGCTGGGTAAGTATTTCAATGCCAGTGGGGGGGCGCACAGGGGGTGGAAGGGGGGGGATTACCGGCAACTTTATTTTAAAAACAAAAATAAATAAAAAAAAAGATTATTCATTCCTTCTTTCCAGCAAACGCTGCTGGGAAGAAGGGATGAATACCGGCTTCAGCACCGCACGCAGGGGACAGCGCTTAACTCTAGCGCTGTCTCCTGCACAGTCCGTGTGGTCCTCAGTCGGCACACGGGCGGCACACAGCTGCCGCACGTGTGCCACACTGATGTTCAACGTAATCACACGGACACGTATATGTTGTGAATTCTGTGGCTGAATTCACTCCTGTGGTCACAAGTGGTACTGCAGCTTCTGAGCTTCCTCCCTCAGGTGTTCTGGTGAGCTCGTTAGCTGCTTCATTACTTAACTCCGCCTGATGCTGCTATCCTTGCTCCTTGTCAATGTTTCAGTGTTGGATCTGAGCTTCTCCTGATTGTTCCTGTGACCTGCTGCTCTGTATAGCTAAGTGCTTTTTGCTTTTTTGTTGCTTTTTTTCTGTCCAGCTCGTCTTTTGTTTTGCTGGAAGCTCTGAGACGCAAAGGGTGTACCGCCGTGCCGTTAGTTCGGCACGGTGGGTTATTTTTTGCCCCCTTTGCGTGGTTTTGCTTTAGGGTTTTTTGTAGACTGCAAAGTTCGCTTTACTGTCCTCGCTCTGTCCTAGAATATCGGGCCCCACTTTGCTGAATCTATTTCATCCCTACGTTTTGTCTTTTCATCTTACTCACAGTCATTATATGTGGGGGGCTGCCTTTTCCTTTGGGGAATTTCTCTGGGGCAAGTCAGGCCTATTTTTCTATCTTCAGGCTAGCTAGTTTCTTAGGCTGTGCCGAGTTGCCTAGGTAGTTGTTAGGCGCAATCCACAGCCGCTTTTAGTTGTGTTTAGGATAGGATCAGGTGTGCAGTCTACAGAGTTTCCACGTCTCAGAGCTCGTTCTTGTATTTTTGGGTATTTGTCAGATCACTGTGTGCGCTCTGATCGCTAAGCACACTGTGTTTCTGGATTGCCTTCATAACACCTTTCATTAGCAAACATAACAGTACAAGGAGCCTAACTAATGATTCTCAATAGAGGGAAAGAAAAAGTTCTGACATCATTTTTTTTTTTTTTTTCTGCTCTGTGTTCACTTTTTTTTTTTCCCCTAGACATTTGGGTGATTCTGGACACAGGTGTGGACATGGATATTCAGGGTCTGTGCTCTTCAATGGATAATCTCGTTATAAATGTACAAAAGATTCAAGATACTATTGATCAGAAATCTATGTTAGAACCAAGAATTCCTATTCCTGATTTGTTTTTTGGAGATAGAACTAAGTTTCTAAGTTTCAAAAATAATTGTAAGCTATTTCTGGCCTTGAAACCTCATTCTTCTGGTAATCCTATTCAACAGGTTTTGATTATTATTTCTTTTTTGCGTGGCGACCCTCAAGACTGGGCATTTTCTCTTGCGCCAGGAGACCCTGAATTGAGTAGTGTCGATGCGTTTTTCCTGGCGCTCGGATTGCTGTACGATGAGCCTAATTCAGTGGATCAGGCTGAGAAAAATTTGCTGGCTTTGTGCCAGGGTCAGGATGATATAGAAGTATATTGTCAGAAATTTAGGAAATGGTCAGTACTCACTCAGTGGAATGAATCTGCGCTGGCAGCTTTGTTCAGAAAGGGTCTCTCTGAGGCTCTTAAGGATGTCATGGTGGGATTTCCTATGCCTGCTGGTTTGAATGAGTCTTTGTCTTTGGCCATTCAGATCGGTCGACGCTTGCGCGAGCGTAAATCTGTGCACCATTTGGCGGTACTGCCTGAGGTTAAACCTGAGCCTATGCAGTGCGATAGGACTATGACTAGAGTTGAACGGCAGGAATACAGACGTCTGAATGGTCTGTGTTTCTACTGTGGTGATTCCACTCATGCTATTTCTGATTGTCCTAAGCGCACTAAGCGGTCCGCTAGGTCTGCCGTCATTGGTACTGTACAGTCCAAATTCCTTCTGTCCATTACCTTGATATGCTCTTTGTCGTCGTTTTCTGTCATGGCGTTTGTGGATTCGGGCGCTGCCCTGAATCTGATGGATTTGGATTATGCTAAACGTTGTGGGTTTTTCTTGGAGCCTGTGCGGTGTCCTATTCCATTGAGAGGAATTGATGCTACACCTTTGGCCAAGAATAAACCTCAATACTGGGCCCAGCTGACCATGTGCATGGCTCCTGCACATCAGGAAGTTATTCGCTTTCTGGTGTTGCATAATCTGCATGATGTGGTTGTGTTGGGGTTGCCATGGCTACAAACCTATAATCCAGTATTGGATTGGAATTCCATGTCGGTATCCAGCTGGGGTTGTCAGGGGGTACATGGTGATGTTCCATTTTTGTCGATTTCGTCATCCACCCCTTCTGAGGTCCCAGAGTTCTTGTCTGATTATCAGGATGTATTTGAAGAGCCCAAGTCCGATGCTCTACCTCCGCATAGGGATTGTGATTGTGCTATCAATTTGATTCCTGGTAGTAAATTCCCTAAAGGTTGATTATTTAATTTATCCGTGCCCGAACACGCCGCTATGCGCAGTTATGTGAAGGAATCCCTGGAGAAGGGACATATTCGCCCATCGTCATCACCACTGGGAGCAGGGTTCTTCTTTGTAGCCAAGAAGGATGGTTCGCTGAGACCGTGTATTGATTACCGCCTTCTTAATAAGATCACTGTTAAATTTCAGTATCCCTTGCCATTGTTATCTGACTTGTTTGCTCGGATTAAGGGGGCTAGTTGGTTCACTAAGATAGATCTTCGTGGTGCGTATAATCTGGTGAGAATCAGGCAAGGAGATGAATGGAAAACTGCATTCAATACGCCCGAGGGTCATTTTGAGTATCTAGTGATGCCGTTCGGACTTGCCAATGCTCCATCTGTGTTTCAGTCTTTTATGCATGACATCTTCCGTGAGTATCTGGATAAATTCCTGATTGTTTACTTGGATGACATTTTGATCTTCTCAGATGATTGGGAGTCTCATGTGAAGCAGGTCAGAATGGTTTTTCAGGTCCTGCGTGCTAACTCTTTGTTTGTGAAGGGATCAAAGTGTCTCTTCGGTGTGCAGAAAGTTTCATTTTTGGGGTTCATCTTTACCCCTTCTACTATCGAGATGGATCCAGTTGAGGTCCAAGCCATCCAGGATTGGATTCAGCCGACATCTCTGAAAAGTCTGCAAAAGTTCCTGGGCTTTGCTAATTTTTATCGTCGCTTCATCTGTAATTTTTCTAGCATTGCCAAACCATTGACCGATTTGACCAAGAAGGGTGCTGATTTGGTTAATTGGTCTTCTGCTGCTGTGGAAGCTTTTCAGGAGTTGAAGCGTCGTTTTTGTTCTGCCCCTGTGTTGTGTCAGCCAGATGTTTCTCTTCCGTTCCAGGTCGAGGTTGATGCTTCTGAGATTGGAGCAGGGGCGGTTTTGTCACAGAGAGGTTCTGATTGCTCAGTGATGAAACCATGTGCTTTCTTTTCCAGGAAGTTTTCGCCCGCTGAGCGTAATTATGATGTGGGCAATCGAGAGTTGCTGGCCATGAAGTGGGCATTCGAGGAGTGGCGTCATTGGCTTGAAGGAGCTAAGCATCGCGTGGTGGTATTGACTGATCATAAGAACTTGACTTATCTCGAGTCTGCCAAGCGCTTGAATCCTAGACAGGCCCGTTGGTCGTTATTTTTTGCCCGCTTCGACTTTGTGATTTCGTACCTTCCGGGCTCTAAAAATGTGAAGGCGGATGCTCTGTCTAGGAGTTTTGTGCCCGACTCTCCGGGTTTATCTGAGCCAGCGGGTATCCTCAAGGAAGGAGTCATTGTGTCTGCCATCTCCCCTGATTTGCGGCGGGTGCTGCAAAAATTTCAGGCGAATAAACCTGATCGTTGTCCAGCAGAGAAACTGTTCGTCCCTGATAGGTGGACTAATAAACTTATCTCTGAACTTCATTGTTCGGTGTTGGCTGGTCATCCTGGAATCTTTGGTACCAGAGAGTTAGTGGCTAGATCCTTCTGGTGGCCATCTCTGTCACGGGATGTACGTACTTTTGTGCAGTCCTGTGGGATTTGTGCTAGGGCTAAGCCCTGCTGTTCTCGTGCCAGTGGGTTGCTTTTGCCCTTGCCGGTCCCAAAGAGGCCTTGGACACATATTTCGATGGATTTCATTTCTGACCTTCCCGTTTCTCAAAAGATGTCAGTCATTTGGGTGGTCTGTGATCGCTTTTCTAAAATGGTCCATCTGGTGCCCTTGGCTAAATTGCCTTCCTCCTCTGATTTGGTACCTTTGTTCTTTCAGCATGTGGTTCGGTTGCATGGCATTCCTGAGAATATTGTTTCTGACAGAGGTTCCCAGTTTGTTTCAAGGTTTTGGCGAGCCTTTTGTGGTAGGATAGGCATTGACCTATCCTTTTCCTCGACTTTCCATCCTCAGACTAATGGCCAGACCGAACGAACCAATCAGACCTTGGAAACATATCTGAGATGTTTTGTTTCTGCAGACCAGGATGATTGGGTGTCCTTTTTGCCGTTGGCTGAGTTCGCCCTTAATAATCGGGCCAGCTCGGCTACCTTGGTTTCTCCATTTTTTTGCAATTCTGGGTTCCATCCTCGTTTCTCTTCAGGACAGGTTGAGTCTTCGGACTGTCCTGGTGTGGATTCTGTGGTGGATAGGTTGCAGCAGATCTGGACTCAGGTAGTGGACAATTTGATCTTGTCCCAGGAGAAAGCTCAACTTTTCGCTAATCGCAGATGCCGTGTGGGTCCCCGACTTCGTGTTGGGGATCTGGTTTGGTTATCTTCTCGTCATATTCCTATGAAGGTTTCCTCTCCTAAATTTAAACCTCGTTTTATTGGTCCGTATAGGATTTCTGAGGTTCTCAATCCTGTGTCTTTTCGTTTGACCCTCCCAGACTCCTTTTCCATACATAATGTATTCCATAGGTCGTTGTTGCGGAGATACGTGGCACCTATGGTTCCATCTGTTGAGCCTCCTGCCCCGGTTTTGGTGGAGGGGGAATTGGAGTATATTGTGGAGAAGATTTTGGATTCTCGTGTTTCTAGACGGAAACTCCAGTATCTGGTTAAATGGAAGGGTTATGCTCAGGAAGATAATTCCTGGGTTTTTGCCTCTGATGTTCATGCTTCCGATCTTGTTCGTGCCTTTCATGCGGCTCATCCTGGTCGGCCTGGGGGCTCTGGTGAGGGTTCGGTGACCCCTCCTCAAGGGGGGGGTACTGTTGTGAATTCTGTGGCTGAATTCACTCCTGTGGTCACAAGTGGTACTGCAGCTTCTGAGCTTCCTCCCTCAGGTGTTCTGGTGAGCTCGTTAGCTGCTTCATTACTTAACTCCGCCTGATGCTGCTATCCTTGCTCCTTGTCAATGTTTCAGTGTTGGATCTGAGCTTCTCCTGATTGTTCCTGTGACCTGCTGCTCTGTATAGCTAAGTGCTTTTTGCTTTTTTGTTGCTTTTTTTCTGTCCAGCTTGTCTTTTGTTTTGCTGGAAGCTCTGAGACGCAAAGGGTGTACCGCCGTGCCGTTAGTTCGGCACGGTGGTTTTTTTTTGCCTTTTTTGCGTGGTTTTGCTTTAGGGTTTTTTGTAGAATGCAAAGTTCGCTTTACTGTCCTCGCTCTGTCCTAGAATATCGGGCCCCACTTTGCTGAATCTATTTCATCCCTACGTTTTGTCTTTTCATCTTACTCACAGTCATTATATGTGGGGGGCTGCCTTTTCCTTTGGGGAATTTGTCTGGGGCAAGTCAGGCCTATTTTTCTATCTTCAGGCTAGCTAGTTTCTTAGGCTGTGCCGAGTTGCCTAGGTAGTTGTTAGGCGCAATCCACAGCCGCTTTTAGTTGTGTTTAGGATAGGATCAGGTGTGCAGTCTACAGAGTTTCCACGTCTCAGAGCTCGTTCTTGTATTTTTGGGTATTTGTCAGATCACTGTGTGCGCTCTGATCGCTAAGCACACTGTGTTTCTGGATTGCCTTCATAACACCTGTCATTAGCAAACTTAACACGTATAATTCCGGTACCGATTTTTCTGGTACCGGAATTAACTGGACGTGTGAGACCGGCCTAAGGAAAATTATTGCCACTGGTAAATTGTCACATTTGCATATCTCTGCACCGTTTGCGCCAGTCACACAACTGCTAGATAAAGATATGCTATTTATTTAACCAATAGATATTTTTATTCTTTTATATCACCTTCATGAGACACGCCAACAGCAGACTGAGAGAAATTACTGGTAAATAGTGACGCTTGTGTAGTTCAGCAGGTTTTGTGCCAGTCGCACAACTGCTAGATAAATATTATCTATTTCAGCAATAGGCGAGGAATATTATTTAGCAATTAGCTTTTAAAAGGGATGTTACTATATGCTGGTACATACTGCTGAATATTATTTAGCTAAAGAAAAAAAAATTATGTTAGTACGCAGGAATATTATGTAGCTCCAAAAAAATTGGTTTAGTATATGCTGGTACTACCTAATATTATTTGCTCTAGAAAGAGCTGCTTTGTATATTATGGTAGTGGATGAAACCCTGCCTATCTCGCCCTAATCCCAAAGATGGTTCCTAAACTATACAACACAATGCAAGCTAGCATGTACTTGCAATGATGATAACACCCAGGTGCCTGCCTTTCACTCTCCCTTGTAGTAAATCTTTCCCTAGTCCCCATGCTATCTCCACCTAACAAAGAACTAATCTTCACCCTCAGTAGCTCTTAAAAGAGCTTTTTGAACTCACAAACTGTCCTTATACACTGCTTTCACTCTCTCTACATTTACACTACGCTGTTTCCGGCTGCAATGTGCACAAGACGGCGCCAGCAGGCAGTAAATATCTCCTATGATGCTGTAAGGCCAGCCAGTCACAGTAATGCCACATCAAAGATGGTGCTAGCATTACTGTGATTGGCAAGCAAGCCCAGCGTGTTCATTGACTGCAAATAAAGCGCCAACCATGCTGGTTGGGTCACTCAAATATACTGAGACTAAGAGCTCATACTCACTTACGAGCAAAACGGGTGAGTGCAATCCGATAAAAAATCGGATTGTACTCATACCAATGTTAGTCAATAGGTGACATCTCATTTGCGATTTTTTTTCTCAGCCGAAATCGGACTGAGAAAAAATCGCAGCATGCTGCGATTTGCTGCAAGTCTCAGACGAGACTCGCCAATGCAAGTCAATGGGTGCGAGAAAAAAATCGCACAGCACTCGCACCATGCGAGTGCTGTCCGATTTTTACACATCGATGTTCTTTGAAAAGCCGGTAATTCAGTGCGGTGTACAGTAAAATCACACTGACAGGTTAGAATAGAATAGATATATACACATAGAATAGGTATATATATATATATATGTCAGTGAGACATATAAATATATATATATATATATATATATATATATATATATATATATATATATATTTATAATACAGAGCTAGATAGCAGTAAAGCCGGTAATTCAATTGCCGGCTTTTGCTATCTCCTTCCCAAACCCAACAGGATTTGAGAAATGGTTTACATACAGTAAACCATTTCATAACCCTTATTTTTTTACATATTCCGCACTAATAATGTTACATGTGTATGTGTGCAAAATTTGGGAGCTCTAGCTGTTAAAATAAAGGGTTAATTCACGCAAAAAAACTGTCGTGGGCTCCCGTGCAATTTTCTCCGCCAGAGTGGGAAAGCCAGTGACTGAGGGCAGATATTAATAGCCTAGAAAGGGACCATGGATATTGCCCCCCCCCCCTTCCCCGGGCTAAAAACTTCTGCCCCCAGTCACCCCAGAAAAGGCCCATCTGTAAGATGTGCCTATTCTGGCACTCAGCCACTCTCTTCCCACTCCCGAGTAGCGGTGGGATATAGGGTAATAAAGGGATAATGTCACCTTGCTAATGTGCTAAATCCATCTGAAGGGGTTAAATAATTTTACAATCAGGAGCCTGCTAATGCAGCTGTGCTCCTGGCTGTAAAAACTGGGGAATGAATGGAAAGCAGGGGAGCGTAGCTACCTAGACTTGCGGTGCTGCATGATTTTATTGTGAAACGCGCTTTGGGACGGCTAATGTAATTGTTTCACATGGGTGACAGATGGGTAAGAGTGATTAGGAACTGTTGTCCTAAGTCCTGTTTTCTAGTCATCGTCAGCTTAATGTTTATTAATGCAGTCATTATGAAATGCTTTACTGGCAGGTTGATATAATGTTTATCTGTATGGATACACTGGAAATTTGTGAAAGTGATATAAATACATTTGGCATAAATGTATATTCCTTCATCAATTTAGCACGTGCACTTTATTGAATTTTATTACATAATTAACTGTTCCCAACCCTAATATATATGAGTGCCATCAACCCCTTTGGGAATTTATCTACAGGTATAGTGATGATTTTGACTCCATGGGTGTTTTCCAGAAGCAAGCAGCAGTGGATGATGCTGAGTGAAATTTTCAAACTGCCGTTGTACTGACCAGTACGTTGTAGTGACCAGTACGTTATGCCCAGCCCGTGCTTCTGGAGACACCCACCTGTAAATTAGGCGGGCTCTCATCACTACAGAAATGCCAAACATGTGGGCGCTAAATGTTGTTTAGGCACACTGGGGCTCAGAAGAGTTTGGGCATTTGGATTTGGGAGCAGAGAATTTGCTGAATTTTTGGGGGGTGAGCAAGGGTTTTTTTCATACTGTTGCACGTGTGGTAAAATTGGTAAGGCATCTTTATTCTTCTGGTCAGTATAATTACAGCGATACCCAATTTGTATGTTTCTTTTTAATGTTCTGTCGACTTTTCACAATAAAAACTATTTCATAGCAAAAATATATATTTTTGCATCACTTAATTCTGAGAGCTATAACTTTTTTTATTTTTCTACTGATGGAGCTGTATGGCAGCTTGTTTTTTGCAGGAGAAGATGACGTTTTCAGCCGTACCATGTTTATTTACATTCATCTTTTTGTTCGTGTTCTATTGCACTTTTTGATTGTCGTATGATGATAAAGCATTGTTTTTTGCCTCGTTTTATTCTTACGGTGTTCACTGAAGGGGTTAACTAGTGGGACAGCTTTATAGAGCGGGTCGTTACAGAAGCGATGATACCAAATATGTGTGCTTTTATTGTTTACTTTTTTAATTACATAAATAAATGTATTTATTGAAAAATAATTATTTTTTAGTTATTCTTTATTTGGGTATATATATATATATATATATATATATATATATATATATATATATTACAATTTTAATTTTTTTTTTTACTTTTTTACATTGTCCCAGGTTGGGACATCACTGTATAGCATCAGATCACTGATCTGATGCTCTGCAATGCATCTGCACTGTAGAGAATCGGAGCAGTATCTGACAGGTAGGGAAGGAGGCATCTCAAGTCCTGTTCTGAGCAGGTCCTGACACTCCATCTTCCCTGAAGGACCTCGTGGCCATTGATATAAGTTAAGGGGGCACCACAGTCAAATACATAATGCGATCCTGACCATGACCTATGAGAAACGTACTATACTTAGCCAAAAGAAAAAAGAATAGGCCATAAAACAGGGATCACCATAGACAAGAATTGACCAAAAACATACACAGCTGTTATTGAAGTTAAACTCACAAGACACTTACATTTAAAAACATTAAAAATGTTTCATACGAACACCATATGCACAAAACTAAGCCTATAATAAGGCTATAACCCATGCATAACTCCTAGGACATACAAATACACCTAAACAATTACCCTTGGATTGGACACCTACAGTATATAGACAGCATATCAGTTAAATAACCACAGTACCATACTCTATACGTGCATATTGCCCAAATGCACCAAATCATAGGGAAACAGCAATTCATTTCATTTTTTCCTTGGTTAACATACCAATAACATCTTCTTCATAATTCATCACCATCTGCTTTTTCCCCATTGCCTATTTTGCTTGCCCATGACAGTATTTAATTTGGGAGTTATTGTGATTAGTAATTGTATTCATTATTTTCACCAATTTTTACCAATATGTTTTAATCACTTTGTCCCAACACACATTTCTTAATCAATGGTTCTTTCCCACTATTCAGCCCTAACCCTTATGCTTCTTAATGGACCATTTTATTTATCCACACATAATTCTATTCACATCTGTCACTTATCACAACACGTCTTGACTGTTTTATCCTTTCTGATTCTGACATATTTAGATAACCATCCTTTATTCCCAGTAATGCCTTTAAACATCCATATACCCCATTCGTTGTTGTTATCTCTATGCACAAATGTCACTTTCTCCTCTGCACTAACTGATTACTTGTGCGCATGCACCACAGAAACCCCAGATCTTTCTTTGTGTTGTACGGGCACTGTGGGACACATGCACTCGTTCAGACACTTTGGCTACAGTTGTCATGGTGCCTGTGCCAGCATGCATCACACCAGTCTGAGATCAGGAAATGGATTGACTGCTTCCTGGGCGGACGATGTGCTATGCGCCACCATAGCAAAGTGCTCCAATTATAACCTGTCACGATTCTGTGGTCATTTATACAAGGACCAAGGGCTCTTTTCTTGTCCCTAATGCTGTGGGCACTCTAGCTTGCCCTGCTCCCCGAAATACTCCTGATGGTGAAGATGCCAGGGCCACATACTTTGCCTTTGCTCCTGAATCCACCCTCATTCTGTACCTTTTCCACATCAAGGGAAGAGGGGAGTAGTAGTGTGCCATAATACAACCAAAATGACTAACAAGGTAATACAAACAAGGGTAACAAAAAATACCAAACATATAGTTTTACAGCATTACCTGCTGACACAGGTAGGTCAGTGATAAAATCGACCGATAAATGAGTCCAAGGTCTACTAAGAATCGCCAATGGTTGGAGAGACCCAGACGGACGAGTATGAGAGGTTTTGAAATGCGCATAGACACTGCAGGCAGCTACATACTCCCGGACATCCTGATATATCCTTGACCACCAAAAACACAGAGTAAAAAGATCTGAGGTGGCTTTTTTACTGGGACGTCCGGCCAAAACCGAATCATGATGTTCATTAGAACTCTCAGATGGAGATTCACAGTCACAAACAGTTTCCCTAATGGACAGGCAGCAGGGGTGTTCTCAAAAATCTCTTTTCAAGATCTGAGCATATAGACGCAATAACCACCCCTCTTTGTAGTATAGGAACCTCTTCACAAATATTTTCATCCCCAGGAAAACAATGAGATAAGGCATCCGCCTTAAGCCTTAATGTTCTTGTTCCCCGACATATATGTAACAAAAAAAGTTAAACCTAGTGAAGAACAATGCCTATCTTGCCTGTTGAGACAATAGACGTTTCACAGACTATAGATATATGAGATTCTATGATCTGTGATTACCATAACCGGATGAACTGCCCCTTGATTGCCAAGAGTCCCCTTTTACCAATGTCATACTTTCTCTCCTCAGTATTTTAGAAAAGTACACACATGGACGCCATTTACCAGGAGATGCACCATGTGACAATGCAGCCCCCACTTCAGATTTGTGTCAACTTGTACAATAAAAGGCTGAGTGAAGTCAGGCTGTATGAGAATCAGCACAGATGCAAAATACTCCTTCCTTCAAGGTATCAAATTTCTCCCTGGCCAGATTGGACCACTTGGAAAAGTCTGTCCCTTTCCTGGTCATGTCTATCAGAGGTTTTGCCACTACTGAAAATTTTTTGATGAACTTACGGTAGTAGTTGGAGAAACCAAAAACCTTTGTAGCGCCTTCAAATAATCAGGACAATCCCAGTTCAGCACCATCTGGACTTTTGCTGGATCAATGCAAAAACTGGTGGACGATAACACATATCCCAGAAAAGCGGCCTCCTCAACTGACAACATACATTTCTCTGGTTTGACAAATAATTTATTGTATCTGAGTATCTGTAAGGCTGGGTTCACATTGCGTTAATAGCAGCCCGTTAAACACATACGTTAATGTGTAACGTAGTCCGTCTAACGGACACGATGAACGCAATATGAACCCAGCCTTAGACCTGCCTGACATGTAACATAGTAACATAGTAACATAGTTAGTAAGGCCGAAAAAAGACATTTGTCCATCCAGTTCAGCCTATATTCCATCATAATAAATAAATACCCAGATCTACGTCCTTCTACAGAACCTAATAATTGTATGATACAATATTGTATGATACAATATTGTATGATACAATATTGTTCTGCTCCAGGAAGACATCCAGGCCTCTCTGTACCTCTGTACCTAATGTCAGGTGAATAAATTACTATGACATTGAGATAGATTACAACAAATCTACCTACCAGATCACTAAAGATGTCATTTACAAAGGGCTAAAAGACGGCAGGAGCATTCTTCAACCCAAACGGCATCACAAGCTTCTCCGAGTTCATCGGACGTATTGAAAGCTGTTTTCCACTCATCCCCCCCTTTAAAATGAATGAAATTATATGCCCCTTGTAGATCCAGTTTAGAAAACCACTTTGCTCCTACAATCTAATTAAAGAGGTCCGGGATGAGAGGGAGAAAATAAGGATTCCAAACCATGATCTGATGGAGTTTGCAGAAAGCCCCCAGTCTTTCTTCTTTACAAAGAAAAACTCTGCAGCAATGGGGGATGAGGATGGTCTGATATGCCAGTTTGCCAAACTTTCCACGATATTGTCCTTCATGGCCTGCTTCTCTGGACCAAAGATATTATATAGTCTGCTCTTTGGCAGCTTGGCCCCAGGGACAAGATTACCAGTGTAGTCATAAGGATGATTGGGAGGAAGTTCTTGGCACCCCTGATCCAAGAAAACATCCCCAAAGTCTGACAGCTATTTAAGCACAGACTGGGTATCCATCCTTGCAAGCCGGGTGCCCAAGCAGTGTCCTTGACAATACTCACTCAACTCTACCACCTCCCGAGTCTGCCAATCTATTACAGGGTTGTGCAGAATGAACCAAAGAAGACCAAGAACTACAAGAGAGGGAAGACCCTCTAGCACATAACAGTCAATACCTTCTGAGTGCATGGCCCCTACCTGTAGATGTAACCCCTGGACGGCTTGATTAAGATACCCCTGTCTCAAAGGTGCGTAGTCAATGGTGATTATGGGTATAGGTCTGGACAGTGTATGTGGTTTGAGGCCCTGGACTAACCTAGTGTTGATCAAGTTAAACCCCGCACCACTGTCCAGAAAGGCAGAAATAACCACCTTATTTTTTTCCAGATGGACTTCAGCAGGCAGAAAAAAATTGTGTCCTACCCACAGAGGAGATATGTACACTCGGGTTGCTAACCTCCCTGCAACCCGGGCTCCTTAGCTTTAGAGCGGCTATTTACAATGAGATAGGAAAGGGCACATGCCCACAAAATGGCCCTTTCCACCACAGTAAAAACATACTCCCCTTTGCACCGAACAACAGACTGCATTCCAGAATGAGTTGCCCACCTAACTGCATGGGTTCCTCAGATGACTGAGACCAGCTATCTCATAGCCCCGGACTTCCTGCATTTGGGGTCTCTAGCAAAGATGGCAATCCACCTGGATAGCCAGAGACAAACCACCGTAAGGAAAACTGGAGTATCATAGAGGGCTAAGGCATCCTTCACCCTTACTGATAGCCCTGCACAGAACTGGCTATGGAGCTTGCGGTCATTCCACTTAGTGTCAGTGGACAACCTCTGAAACTGGGAGCAATACTCCTCCACCAGCTGGTCTCCCTGCTGAAGCTGATGTAGTGTGGACTCAACTAGGGAGACATGGTCGGGGTCATTGTATATATGACCCTGTGCCAGAAAAAATGTGTCCGCATACTGGAGCGACCGGGAGTCAGACAGGAGAGTGAATGCCCATGCTTGGGGGTCACCCTGAAGGAGTAAGAATATTATCCCCACTCGTTGCTCCTCGACTCCTGAGGAACAAGGATGTAACCTGAAGTATAGTTTACAGGCCTCCCTGAAAACAACAAACTTGTCACGTCCATAGAGAACTTATCAGGCAAAGCGTTCTTTGGCTCCAGTAAAGGTTACCTGGGAGTCATGTTCTCCAAACCTGATGTGTTATGGTGCTGCAAAATGACAGTGCATAGATCTGCCACTTCCAGGCTGAGCTGCTGCAGTTTCCCTGTCAGGGCAGTGATAAGATCCATAATGGATTAAAAAAATAGAACGGTTTTGGTCAGAGCTAATGTCACGACTCTGCTGTCGGGTGTCCTGGGACGACAGGCTCTTTGACTATCCCTAACACTAGTGGCGCCCTAGCTTGCCCTGCTCCCCAAATTACTTCTGATGGTGAAGTTGCAGGGGCCACGTACCTTGCCTTAGCTTCTGAATCCGCCCAAAGTCTGTACCCTTCTCCCATCCAGGGAAGAGGGGAGTAGTAGTGTATCATAATACACCAACCTGACTAACAAGGTAATACAAACAGGGGTAACGCAAAATACCAAACATACAAATAAACTCACACATATAACCGAGGAATGCATCAGGGAGTGGAGGATGGAGTCAAAGATGAAGAAGAAAAGGAATTATCACACACTCAAAACCTAGCAACAGATACAGGTAAATCCAATAACAACCGACAACAACCTCCAGTCATGCAGCATAAGCTCTGACAATGAGTGCTAGTCAGGGCCCTGTTTATATAAAAGATGGGAGCGGCAAACAGTGCACAGCTGAGAACTTAAACGCTCCAGGAGCTCTCAACTGAGCAGATTAACCTTGGCACTGCTAAAAGAAATTTACACCGTTTAATATAAAGGAAGTACTTCTAATCAGTGCAGGAGTAGGAGAAATCAGGCACCGCAATCTTCTGGCTTCTCTCTGTTGTGGTAAACCCGTGACACCGTCTCAATAAGCCACATACATATACATCCAGATATCTAATTATTCAGGCTCCCTATATAAACCACATATCTCCGTTACACCCAATTAAAACTTTTGTGTTTACCTACTAT
This sequence comes from Ranitomeya imitator, assembly GCF_032444005.1. NCBI lineage: Eukaryota > Metazoa > Chordata > Amphibia > Anura > Dendrobatidae > Ranitomeya > Ranitomeya imitator. The sequence goes on from NC_091283.1 coordinate 146,114,783, forward strand.
ATATCTATAATTTAAAATGATATGGGTGTTGATTTTTACTTTTGATGACTCTAAGTCTACATCAATGGGTCTTTGACACCACTGTGCCTTATATATGTGAGGAATCTTGTGTTTTCTACCTTGATATATGTAAATTGTATTTTAATTGTCCTGAATAAATGTTATGATTTTATTTCGGCGTTGTATTGCATCCTTTTAGTCTCCCAGGGTTTCCTTTACTTTCCATGAAGTTCCTATGTTTGCTGCTTCCTTATCTTTTTATTTATGTGAGCCTACACCATCTGAAAAATAAACTGTACATGTATAAAATCAGAATATCTGTATATATCGTTATTAGAACAAAATAGAGTTTTATGCAGCTAACAGTTTCCTAATCAGTGGACTTTTAGTAAATTTTTAAAGGGAACTTAGAAGTGGTAATAAGGATACACATATGAATGTCTATGGTATCTCAAAGTACAAAGGCTCCTGAAAGTACAAGTAATTCTCTATTGTAGTCGAACCATTAGGGGGTGATTAAAGCTGGCCATCATGTTAAGGTACCGTCACACTTAGCGACGCTGCAGCGATACCGACAACGATCCGGATCGCTGCAGCGTCGCTGTTTGGTCGCTGGAGAGCTGTCACACAGACCGCTCTCCAGCGACCAACGATGCCGGTAACCAGGGTAAACATCGGGTAACTAAGCGCAGGGCCGCGCTTAGTAACCCGATGTTTACCCTGGTTACCATCCTAAAAGTAAAAAAAACAAACAGAACATACTTACCTACAGCCGTCTGTCCTCCAGCGCTGTGCTCTGCACTCCTCCTGTACTGTCTGTGTGAGCACAGCGGCCGGAAAGCAGAGCGGTGACGTCACCGCTCTGCTTTCCGGCTGACCGACGCTCACAGCCAGTACAGGAGGAGAGCAGAGCACAGCGCTGGAGGACAGACGGCTGTAGGTAAGTATGTAGTGTTTGTTTTTGTTTTTTAGGATGGTAACCAGGGTAAACATCGGGTTACTAAGCGCGGCCCTGCGCTTAGTTACCCGATGTTTACCCTGGTTACCAGTGAAGACATCGCTGAATCGGTGTCACACACGCCGATTCAGCGATGTCTGCGGGGAGTCCAGCGACGAAATAAAGTTCTGGACTTTCTTCCCCGACCAGCGACAGCACAGCAGGGGTCTGATCGCTGCTGCCTGTCACACTGGACGATATCGCTAGCGAGGACGCTGCAACGTCACGGATCGCTAGCGATATCGTCTAGTGTGACGGTACCTTTAGTGTAATTTAAATACAGTGTGTTAACGAAGAATAAACAGGATGTTGTTCAAATATGCTAAGTGGGGGAAAAGATGATCTTATGATCCTTTGTAAGACTATTATGTATAAAGAACATTTTAATCAAAACAGTTCTTTGATCAGAAAAGCGAGATACAGTGTCTCCGGGTTCCAAAATGAAGTGTACTCCTGCAGTCTAAATAGGGGGATAAAAGACTCAAGTATAGCTCAGAAAATAAATTTTGTTGGCATTCAGTAAGGAGTCACTGTAGAAAAGTTGGCATTCAGGCATGGGTCCCTGAGAGAGCGAAGAAATACAAGAGAGAGAATATTCCGAAGAGAGGAGTACCACACAAAGGTGGCATAACCGTTAATGAATATATAGGGAGATAAGGACTGCAGCTAAGGACCAAAGTGCGTGAATTGTTCCTTTCTGGTATGTATGACATTATGGATCATAATTAGTGATGAGCGAATACATTCGTCACTATTCGTTACTGGCATGAATATTACGCTATTCAGGCTATTTGTTATTCGGCGAGTAATTAGCTATTCGCTTCAATATATTCGAGTGACCCGCCCAGCATATTTGGCGCTTTATTTGCAGCAAATGAACATGCTGGGCTTGCTTGCCAATCACAGTAATGCCGTAGTGCAGCGCCCCAGAGACCTGGTCGTTGCAGTATAGCGCTCTGCCACTAAGGGGAGCAGCAGTACGTCTGATGGCACTAAGGAGTTCTCCTGACCAGGTATCATCAGAAAACATTACACTTCACACTCCGGCCACTAGGGGGAGAGAAAGGCTTTATTTATTGGGCCACTCCTCACACTGGTAAAAACTAGGGGATGGGGAGGAAGTTAGTCAGAAGCTGACTGGGTTGGAACCAGGCAACATCCCGTGGCAGGGGGTGTTGCAGGCAGAAGACACAGGGGGGCCCCTGTCAGGCGTGGGAACCTGGCAGGCGCCTAGCGAACAGAACAGAACGTAACGGAACCACGCCTGCACACCTTGCGGCGGTATCCTAAGAGAGAGACAAGAAGGGAAGGATATTGTGGAAACGTGGAAACGAGATCAGCACAAAGGAGAGCCAGTAAGAGTCGTGCCGAGAGAGGAAGGCAACATCTTACTGAGGCGCGTAGTCGGTGGCCGGATCACCGTAGGAGTAACTGACTTCAGGCCTTACTTCAAATTCCGCTGGACAGTTAATCATAGGTTGGCTGTCTACCTTCTACACCTACGAAGACATAGGGGGCAACCTTGGGAGAGGGGTGTCTCTAGGGTCCCGGAAGACCTCCAAGCCTTCCCATCAAACGGGTGGCGTCCTAGCCATAACATATCTGGGGGACGTTAGAAACTAGTAACATCTGGAACCAAAGAACGAGAGAGAGAGAAAGCTGTAGAGAACGAACGAACGAGAGCAGCAGTTGTGAGGACTATTCCGAATGCTCAGCAGGGTAGGACTACAACACACAGGCGCTATTGGTAGGCAACGATTTCCATCTGCGAAGGAAACTCTGGATGTGCCCATTGGACCGGCTGGTGTTGTGAATTCTGTGGCAGAGCTCCCTCCTGTGGTCACAAGTGGTACTACTGTGAGCTTCCGTTGGTGGAGGAAAGTGGTACTGCGGCTTCTGAGTTTCCTTCCTCAGGTGATGTGGTGAAGTCGTTAGGTGCTGCTCTATTTAACTCCACCTAGTGCTTTGATCCTGGCCTCCAGTCAATGTTCTAGTATTGGACCTGTTTCCTCCTGGATCGTTCCTGTGGCTTGCTGCTCTGCATAGCTAAGTTACTCTTTGCTATTTGTTTGCTGTTTTTTTCTGTCCAGCTTGTCAATTTGTTTTTTACTGCTTGCTGGAAGCTCTGGGACGCAGAGGGTGTACCTCCGTGCCGTTAGTTCGGTACGGAGGGTCTTTTTGCCCCCTTTGCGTGGTTTTTGTAGGGTTTTGTGTTGACCGCAAAGTTACCTTTCCTATCCTCGCTCTGTTCAGAAAGTTGGGCCTCACTTTGCTAAATCTATTTCATCTCTACGTTTGTCTTTTCATCTTAACTCACAGTCATTATATGTGGGGGCTGCCTTTTCCTTTGGGGTATTTCTCTGAGGCAAGGTAGGCTTATTTTCTATCTTCAGGCTAGCTAGTTTCTCAGGCCATGCCGAGTTGCATAGGGAGCGTTAGGCGCAATCCACGGCTGCCTTTAGTGTGTTGGAGAGGATTAGGGATTGCGGTCAACAGAGTTCCCACGTCTCAGAGCTGGTTCTTGTTTTTTGGGTTATTGCCAGGTCACTGTATGTGCGCTGACCTCTATGTCCATTGTGGTACTGAATTACCTTTCATAACAGTACTGGAGGCCCAAAGTACTAATGATTCTCAATAGAGGGAAAAAAGAAGTTCTGAGACCATTTTTTTTTCTTTGCACTGTGTTTTGCCTTTTTTTTCCCCTAGACATTTGGGTGGTTCAGGACACAGGTGTAGCAATGGACATTAAAGGTCTGTCTTCATGTGTGGATCAGCTCACGGCAAGAGTACAAAGTATTCAAGACTTTGTGGTTCAGAATTCTATGTTAGAACCGAGAATTCCTATTCCTGATTTGTTTTTTTGGAGATAGAACTAAATTTCTTAGTTTCAAAAATAATTGTAAACTATTTCTGGCTTTGAAACCTCGCTCCTCTGGTGACCCAGTTCAACAAGTTAGGATCGTTATTTCTTTTTTGCGTGGCGACCCTCAGGACTGGGCATTTTCTCTTGCGTCAGGAGATCCTGCATTAAGTAATATCGATGCATTTTTCCTGGCGCTCGGATTGCTGTACGATGAGCCTAATTCTGTGGATCAGGCAGAGAAGAATTTGCTGGCTCTGTGTCAGGGTCAGGATGAAATAGAGGTATATTGTCAGAAATTTAGAAAGTGGTCCGTACTCACTCAGTGGAATGAAGGTGCGCTCGCAGCTATTTTCAGAAAGGTCTCTCTGAAGCCCTTAAGGATGTCATGGTGGGATTTCCTATGCCTGCTGGTCTGAATGAGTCTTTGGCTTTGGCCATTCAGATCGGTCGACGCTTGCGCGAGCGTAAATCTGTGCACCATTTGGCGGTATTACCTGAGCTTAAACCTGAGCCTATGCAGTGCGATAGGACTTTGACCAGAGTTGAACGGCAAGAACACAGACGTCTGAATGGGCTGTGTTTCTACTGTGGTGATTCCACTCATGCTATCTCTGATTATCCTAAGCGCACTAAGCGGTTCGCTAGGTCTGCCACCATTGGTACAGTACAGTCAAAATTTCTTCTGTCTGTTACCTTGATCTGCTCTTTGTCATCATATACTGTCATGGCATTTGTGGACTCAGGCGCTGCTCTGAATTTGATGGACTTGGAGTATGCTAGGCGTTGTGGGTTTTTCTTGGAGCCCTTGCAGTGTCCTATTCCATTGAGAGGAATTGATGCTACGCCTTTGGCCAAGAATAAGCCTCAGTACTGGACCCAGCTGACCATGTGCATGGCTCCTGCACATCAGGAGGTTATTCGCTTTCTGGTGTTGCATAATCTGCATGATGTGGTCGTGTTGGGGTTGCCATGGCTACAAGTCCATAATCCAGTATTAGATTGGAAATCCATGTCTGTGTCCAGCTGGGGTTGTCAGTGGGTACATGGTGATGTCCCATTTCTGACTATTTCGTCATCCACCCCTTCTGAGGTTCCTGAGTTCTTGTCTGATTACCGGGATTTATTTGATGAGCCCAAGTCCGATACCCTACCTCCGCATAGGGATTGTGATTGTGCTATCGATTTGATTCCTGGTAGTAAATTCCCAAAAGGTCGACTGTTTAATTTATCTGTGCCTGAGCACGCCGCTATGCGGAGTTATGTGAAGGAGTCTTTAGAGAAGGGGCATATTCGCCCGTCATCGTCGCCATTAGGAGCAGGGTTCTTTTTTGTAGCCAAGAAGGATGGTTCACTGAGACCTTGTATAGATTATCGCCTTCTAAATAAGATCACGGTTAAATTTCAGTACCCCTTGCCATTGTTATCTGATTTGTTTGCTCGGATTAAGGGGGCTAGTTGGTTCACCAAGATAGATCTTCGTGGTGCGTATAATCTTGTGCGTATTAAGCGAGGAGATGAGTGGAAAACTGCATTTAATACGCCCGAGGGCCATTTTGAGTATCTAGTAATGCCGTTCGGACTTGCCAATGCTCCATCAGTGTTTCAGTCCTTTATGCATGACATCTTCCGAGAGTATCTGGATAAATTCCTGATTGTGTACTTAGATGACATTTTGATCTTCTTGGATGATTGGGAGTCTCTTTGGTGTTCAGAAGGTTTCATTTTTGGGGTTCATCTTTTCCCCTTCTGCTATCGAGATGGACCCTGTTAAGGTCCAAGCCATCCATAATTGGACTCAGCCGACATCTCTGAAAAGTCTGCAAAAGTTCCTGGGCTTTGCTAATTTTTATCATCGCTTCATCTGCAATTTTTCTAGTATTGCTAAACCATTGACCGATTTGACCAAGAAAGGTGCTGATGTGGTCAATTGGTCTTCTGCTGCGGTGGAAGCTTTTCAAGAGTTGAAGCGTCATTTTTCTTCTGCCCCTGTGTTGTGTCAACCAGATGTTTCGCTTCCGTTCCAGGTCGAGGTTGATGCTTCTGACATTGGAGCAGGGGTTGTTTTGTCGCAGAGAAGTTCTGATTGCTCGGTGATGAAACCATGCGCCTTCTTTTCCAGGAAGTTTTCGCCTGCTGAGCGAAATTATGATGTTGGCAATCGAGAGTTGCTGGCCATGAAGTGGGCATTCGAGGAGTGGCGTCATTGGCTTGAAGGAGCTAAGCATCGCGTGGTGGTATTGACTGATCATAAGAACTTGACTTATCTCGAGTCCGCCAAGCGGTTGAATCCTAGACAAGCTCGTTGGTCGTTGTTTTTTGCCCGTTTTGACTTTGTGATTTCATACCTTCCGGGCTCTAAAAATGTGAAGGCGGATGCTCTGTCTAGGAGTTTTGTGCCCGACTCTCCGGGTGTATCTGAGCCGGTGGGTATCCTCAAAGAGAGAGTAATTGTGTCTGCCATCTCCCCTGATTTGCGGCGGGTGCTGCAAAAATTTCAGGCTAATAAACCTGATCGTTGCCCAGCGGAGAAACTGTTTGTCCCTGATAGGTGGACGAATAAAGTTATCTCTGAGGTTCATTGTTCGGTGTTGGCTGGTCATCCTGGAATCTTTGGTACCAGAGAGTTAGTGGCTAGATCCTTTTGGTGGCCATCTCTGTCGCGGGATGTGCGTACTTTTGTGCAGTCCTGTGGGATTTGTGATCGGGCTAAGCCCTGCTGTTCTCGTGCCAGTGGGTTGCTTTTGCCCTTGCCGGTCCCGAAGAGGCCTTGGACACATATCTCTATGGATTTTATTTCAGATCTTCCCGTCTCTCAAAAGATGTCAGTCATTTGGGTGGTCTGTGATCGCTTCTCTAAGATGGTCCATTTGGTACCCTTGTCTAAATTGCCTTCCTCCTCTGATTTGGTGCCATTGTTTTTCCAGCATGTGGTTCGTTTACATGGCATTCCAGAGAATATCGTTTCTGACAGAGGTTCCCAGTTTGTTTCGAGGTTTTGGCGAGCCTTTTGTGGTAGGATGGGCATTGACTTGTCTTTTTCCTCGGCTTTCCATCCTCAGACTAATGGCCAGACCGAACGAACCAATCAGACCTTGGAAACATATCTGAGATGCTTTGTTTCTGCTGATCAGGATGACTGGGTGTCCTTTTTGCCTTTGGCTGAGTTCGCCCTTAATAATCGGGCCAGCTCGGCTACCTTGGTTTCGCCGTTTTTCTGCAACTCTGGGTTCCATCCTCGTTTCTCTTCAGGGCAGGTTGAGTCTTCGGACTGTCCTGGTGTGGATACTGTGGTGGACAGGTTGCAGCAGATTTGGACTCATGTAGTGGACAATTTGACTTTGTCCCAGGAGAAGGCTCAACGTTTCGCTAATCGCAGACGCTGTGTGGGTCCCCGACTTCGGGTTGGGGACTTGGTTTGGTTATCTTCTCGTCATATTCCTATGAAGGTTTCCTCTCCTAAGTTTAAACCTCGTTTTATTGGTCCGTATAGGATTTCTGAGGTTCTTAATCCTGTGTCTTTTCGTCTGACCCTTTCAGATTCTTTTTCCATACATAACGTAATCCATAGGTCATTGTTGCGGAGATACGTGGCACCTATGGTTCCATCTGTTGATCCTCCTGCCCCGGTTTTGGTGGAGGGGGAGTTGGAGTATATTGTGGAAAAGATTTTGGATTCTCATGTTTCAAGGCGGAAACTCCAGTATCTGGTTAAGGGGAAGGGTTATGCTCAGGAAGATAATTCCTGGGTCTTTGCCTCTCATGTCCATGCTCCCGATCTTGTTCGTGCCTTTCATATGGCTCATCCTGGTCGTCCTGGGAGCTCTGGTGAGGGTTCGGTGACCCCTCCTCAAGGGGGGGGTACTGTTGTGAATTCTGTGGCAGAGCTCCCTCCTGTGGTCACAAGTGGTACTTCGGCTGGTTCTCTCTGTGAGCTTCCGTTGGTGGAGGAAAGTGGTACTGCGGCTTCTGAGTTTCCTTCCTCAGGTGATGTGGTGAAGTCGTTAGGTGCTGCTCTATTTAACTCCACCTAGTGCTTTGATCCTGGCCTCCAGTCAATGTTCTAGTATTGGACCTGTTTCCTCCTGGATCGTTCCTGTGGCTTGCTGCTCTGCATAGCTAAGTTACTCTTTGCTATTTGTTTGCTGTTTTTTTCTGTCCAGCTTGTCAATTTGTTTTTTACTGCTTGCTGGAAGCTCTGGGACGCAGAGGGTGTACCTCCGTGCCGTTAGTTCGGTACGGAGGGTCTTTTTGCCCCCTTTGCGTGGTTTTTGTAGGGTTTTGTGTTGACCGCAAAGTTACCTTTCCTATCCTCGCTCTGTTCAGAAAGTTGGGCCTCACTTTGCTAAATCTATTTCATCTCTACGTTTGTCTTTTCAGCTTAACTCACAGTCATTATATGTGGGGGCTGCCTTTTCCTTTGGGGTATTTCTCTGAGGCAAGGTAGGCTTATTTTCTATCTTCAGGCTAGCTAGTTTCTCAGGCCATGCCGAGTTGCATAGGGAGCGTTAGGCGCAATCCACGGCTGCCTTTAGTGTGGTTGGAGAGGATTAGGGATTGCGGTCAACAGAGTTCCCACGTCTCAGAGCTCGTTCTTGTTTTTTGGGTTATTGCCAGGTCACTGTATGTGCGCTGACCTCTATGTCCATTGTGGTACTGAATTACCTTTCATAACAGGCCGGTCTCTGATAGCCTGGTTGAACGTACTCTGGATTGAGGATATTGAAGCCTTCAGTAAAGAGGTAAAGAGACTGCAGCCTTGTGTCCTAGTTATTGCCTGCACCTCACACCATCACTATCCACCTTACTGAGAAGCCCTGGGGACATACTTCACCTGTGGGAAGGTACACCATCCAGCTGCCATTCCATCACCCCAGCGGACCCCACAGCAGCGTCGGTCACCCTGACCGAACACCACAGGTGGCGTCACGAACTACTGACAGACTGTACCACCACTTTCATTGGACGCCCTTTAGCAGGGGCGCGGACCGGGTCTAGCCACCGTGTCTGCCTCAGAACCGAACCAGAGAGGCCCGGTACCGAAATGCGTGGCCCTGTGTCTGGGGGCGCTCCAGTAGCTATTTTGTTGTGGCATTACTGTGCTTGGCTGGACTTACAGCATCATAGGGGATATTTAAGCCGTGCCATCGCCATCTTGCTCAGATTACAGATGAAACAGCATAGTGAGAGCATTGTGTTAGCATAGGGAGAGTGAAAGCAGTGCATAGGGAGAGTTTCTGAGTCCAAAAGCTCTTTTAAGAGCTACTTAGAGTGAAGATTAGTTCTCTGTTAGGTTTAGATAGCATAGGGAGAAATTTTATACCAGGGAGAGGTAAGGCAGGCAGGGTGTTAGCATTGCAAGTACATGCTGCTGATCTCTGCTAGGTGGCATTGTGTATAGTGTAGGAACAGATTGTGGAGTAGGGTGAGAGAGTCAGGGTTTGAAATCCAGTGCTAGCATATAGTAAACAGCTCTTTTTACAGCTAAATAATATTCATCGCCTATTGCTGAAATAGCGTATATTTATCTAGTAGTTGTGCGACTTGGACAAAGCCTGCTGACATACACAAACATCACTATTTACCAGTAATTTACCTGAGTCTGCTGTTGGCATGTGTAATAAAGCCGATAGCAAAAAAAAAGGTACTCTGCTATTGCTGAAATAGCGTACATTTTTCTAGCAGTTGTGTGACTGGCGTAAAGCATGCTCACATACACAAATGTCACTATTTACCAGTAATTTACCTGAGTCTGCTGTTGGTGTGTGAAATAAAGCCAATATCCCCCAAAAATTGCTCTGCTATTGCTGAAATAGCGTACATTTATGTAGCAGTTGTGCGACTGGAGTAAAGACTGCTGACGTAGGCAAACATCACTATTTACCAGTAATTTACCTGAATCTGCTGTTGTTGTGTGCAATAACTCTGAGAGCTAAAAACAATTTCCCACACATTGCTAGATACAGTGAATTTATGCATAACACCTCTGTGAGGGTACTTGTAAAAAATAAAGCCAGAACATTTTTTTTCATAACGCATTCAATATGGAAAAGGGTGATGTTAAGGGATGGAGATGTGGATGTGGTGGTAACTGCCAAGGCCATGTGACAGATCAGAAGGAGATTTTATTTTGTTCTAGCTTCCTGTCAAAATTCGGTCTGCGCGCTACACCACTGTGGAAACCAGAAAAGTGGAGGATGTTGTGGGTTGGATAGCAGATAAAGGCTTCAGTGTGTTGACAGGCAGCACCACCAAGTCTTCCACACGGTCCAGTTTCAGTAGCCAAGAGGCTGGGCCTCACAATCCTCAACCTGGTCCATCTTCCCCCTCCATCAAGAGTCCCAGGAGACATATGACCACAATGCCGGCCACTCCAAGGAACTGTTTATGTTCCCTTGCAATTATTCTGGCCTCTCACCATGTACCATTAAAGAGCGTCATGATTAGGGGTATTGCAGAAAAAAGCCACATTGGGGAATGTCAATTCATGTCTGAAGAGGTGGAGGATAATGATGACACACAGTTGCCATCAGGTCAGCCTAAAAGCGCAACTCAGTTTGATGAATTGTAAGATCACGTGGTAGATAATTAGGCCACTGATCCAACCTGTCACGGCTGCACACATAGCGAGCACAGCAGTGCAGAGATGGATGGATCCATAACATGAAAACAGGCTAGAAGAACTAGTAGTTTGTCCAGAGGGAGAACTCGGTCAACTGTTTCATAGACCCCCCTCGGCTACATAACAGGCCAAGGATGAGTTGTTCCCCAGTATGGTAGTTTTTTCCTGAAAGTTCTTTAAAGCTTGGTAAGCTGGTACACGTTCCATGCATAGCCCACATGCTGAACGTGGTGGAATAACGGTTTTAAAAACATACTCTGACTTGCCGGACCTACTTGCCAAGGTACGCTGTGTCAGTGCCCATTTCCGAAAGTCCTCTCCGGCTGCAGCAGCGCTTTAATTTCCCTCTCCACCGATTGACTTGTGACCTGCCCATACGCTGGAATTCGACCTTTCATATGTTGGCAAGGCTTAGTGAGCAGCAGAGGGCAGTGGCTGAATTCCAGCTTATCAATGCACATCAGAGTAACACTCATCCCTCACACATAACAACTGCCGACTGGGTGGGATAGCTGAAATATGTGAAGTCCTTCAAAACTTTGAGTGCTGCACCAAGATGGTGAATGCTGATGACGCAATTATCAGTGTAACCATCCCACTGCTCTGACTATTAAAATATTCATTGCAGAATCTCAAAGAGGAAGTTTTGACTGCCGAGCTGGTGGCTATGGAGCAAGATTTTACAATGGCTGATACCACGCAGCCCAGCCTCAGACAATATTCTCAGTCTACATTGGGTTATGATGAGAAACAGGAGGAGGTAGAACATGAGTTTTAGGTTTGTGCTACAGAAGGGACTCCCAATCCCAGCTTCATGCATGGTCCAGAATGGATGGCCTGAAGAGGAGGAGAAGGCGGCAAGGTGTTGTGAGGGAGAGAAGATGGTTAGTTTTTGTTCTGGTGGGGACACTGAACGTTTGACCCTTTATAGTCTGTAACACATAGCATAGTTCATGTCCAAATGCCTTTTCCAAGACCCTCACATGAAAAACATTTTGTCCACCATGAAATACTGACTGTGCGCCTTTCTTGACCCACGGTACAAGGAGAAATTTCCTTTTCTCATGTCAGAGTCAGACGTGCCATTTTCAGTCCATGCATGCCAGAGGGCCGTTGTTGAAGAATTGCTGAAAAGATTACCCTCAGACAATGCTGCTGGCAGAAGTACCAGCTCTTTTCACCCAGAAGGATTACAGGGGAGGGACACGTATGGAGCGCCCCCAGACACAGGGTCACGGGTTCTCGATACAGGGCCCCTCAGTCTCTGTATTGGGTTCGTCATGGTGGCTAGACCCGGTCCGTGACCCTGCTAAGGGGCGCCCAATGAAAGGTGATGGTGTGATGCGTGGTGCGAGGCGCGATGAATAACAAGGACACAGCGTTGCAGTCTCTTTACCTTTTTACTGAAGGCTTTGGGATCCGTAATCCAGAGCACTGCTAACAGGGCTGGCTGAGACCGGCCGGTCCGAAGGCACATCCAGAGTTTCCTTTGCAGGTGGAAATCAGTGCCTACCCACTAGCGCCTGTGTGTTGTAGTCCTTCCCTGCTGAGCACCACGGGATAGTCCTCACAACTGTTGTGTCTGTGTTCATTGTTCTTTCTCTCTCTCTTGGTCCCCCAGATGATATGGTTAGGACACACCCGTATGACGGGTAGGCCTGGAGTTATTCTGGGACCCTAGAGACACCCCTCTCCCACAGTTGCCTCCCTTGTCTGCTTAAGTGATTTAGGTGAGACCGCCAACCTATAATTAACTGTCCTGCCGTGTTGAAGTAATGCGTAAAGTCTCTTACTTTCTCGGTGCTCTGGCCACCGCTATGCGCCTCAGAAGGATGTTGCCTCGGTCTCACGGCACGACTCCTACTGGCTCTATCTCCTTTACACTGTGATCCCGCTTCTCACTTCTCCACAATCAACTTCGCTTCGTGTCCTTTCTTAGAATACCGCTGCAAGGTAGTGCAGGCGCGGCTCCGTAACGATCTGATCTCTTTCTAGACCGCTGTCAGGATCCCACCCCTGACAGGTCCTCTCCCGAACTCTCCCGGGCTCTTTCTGTCTAACTTCCTGTCCAACCCCCAGTTTTACCAGAGTGTGAAGAGTGGCCTACTAGATAGAACCACTCCCCCTGATGGCCGGAGTGTGAAGTGTCATGTGTGTTTGTGATACCTGGTCAGAACTCCTTTAGCGCCATCAGACGTACCATCACTCCCCTTAGCGGCAGAGTGTCATACTGCAACGACCAGATCTCTGGGCGCTGCACTTCCCCCCGGTTAAATCTAGTACTCCTGGACTGGGAAGAAGAAGAACAACAATACATGTTAACATAAAACATATAAAATTTGTGAAACATTATGAACAAATTAACATAACAGTACTTCCCTTTATGGGAGGTGAAAACGTTTGAACGTTGCAAAAGTTTGGTCACACACAGTTCATGACTCTCAGTTCAGTTGGGTGCCACTTTAAAGCAGCAGGGACCCCGGGTAAACAAAGGGGCCCCTGTGAAGTTTTTGGAGCAATTCACTGTCCATTACTCCGTTGTCCATTTTTAAACTTGTAACAAAGATATTTGCACAAACAATAGCACTTATCATTAGTATCTCCAAGCTTTGTAGCAAAGGGGAGTCTGATTCTGGGTGCTACGTGTGGACCTCCGCAGTGCAGGGGCTGTTATGGGCCTAACAGGGCCCGCTAAGTTTGCTATTGCTGGTGTAGTGCACTGTCTTCTAGCTACACTCCTAGTGAGTCTGGGCAGTACTGGCACGTTGGAGTTCTCAAAACCGCTACTACTACCGATGGGCATGGCAGATTCACCATTAGCGGAGGGAAGACTTGCCGGTTCAGCAGTTGGCATGGCATCTTCTGGTGAGGTCTGTTGTGATGGCGGATCGGGATGACCTGGCTCCACATCTAGTTCTGGCGGGGTCAGTTGGCGAAACGTCAGGACAGGTACCACGATGGACTGATTTATTTGTGTCCAAGGCTGGGGAAAGTCACCAAGAACAGTGTGTATCATCTTTTCTCCTTCCGCGGCCGGAGTTGTCCCAGGGTCGGCTTCCCCATCTCTCAGTTTATCAGGGCATATCTTAAGGTGGTCCCTGGATATTGCCGTTGAGGTTTCCCCTCCATCTTTGCTGATGAGTCAGACCTTTGTATTGTTGAAATCAGATGGCAGAATGGTATATGGTTCCGCTTCCCATTGGTCATCCAGCTTGTGTAGCCTCCTCTTCCGTTTGAATACTTGCTCTCCAGGGGGCAAGGGAGCCGCAGGGGCATGCTGGTTGTAGTCCCTTTCTTGTTTCTGTCTGGCTTGGGCAAGGCTTCTTTCCACACATTCCTGTACTTTGCGGTACTTTTGCTGCCTCTCCGTATCCCAATCCGCATCGGGCGAGATATCTTCGGGGGTCAGGACCCCCATGTCCAGGTCCACAGGTTACTTACTAGACCTCCCTCGCATCAGGTATGCTGGGGTGCAATTGGTGGAATTCACTGGGATGTGGTTGTACATATACACCAGGTCTGGCAACTTTGTGGGCCACAAATTCCGTTCCTCCACAGGTAAGGTCTTCAGCAAGTCGATCACTACCTGGTTCATCTTCTCACACATACCGTTGGTTTGTGGATGGTACGGCGTGGTTCTGATCTTCTTACACCCGTACAGATCACAGAACTCCTGGAACACCTCCGCCTCAAATGCTGGCCCCTGATCGGTTAGTACCTTCTCCGTGTACCCATGGGGTCTACAGAAGTACTGCTGGAAGGTTTTGGCAGCTGTCCTAGCCGTTAGATCCTTGACCGACACGACTACCAGGAATCTGGAGTAGTGGTCCACGATGGTGAGAGCGTAGGTATAGCCTGACCGGCTGGGCGTTAACTTCACGTGGTCTAACGCAACCAACTTGAGCGGTCGTTTGGTGATGATGGGTTGCAAGGGCGCCCGTTGGCTGTCACAATCCTTCCTGCGTAGGCTACAGGGGCCACACTCTCGACACCACTTCTCAATGGCTTTCTTCATGCCAATCCAGTAGAACCTCCCACGGAGTAGCCTCTCCAGCTTCTTCCATCCGAAGTGCCCCGTCCCATCGTGGTATGCCCCCAGGACCATAGGCACATCTTGTCTTGGAACCACGATCTGCCACACCAATTCATGAGTGCGTGGGTCGATGTTCCTCCGGCACAGCTTTCCATCGTGAATAAACAGCTTGCTCCTCTCCTTCCACAGCTGTAATGTCTCCGGTCGATCATCCGGGCCGGGATGCAATCCTACCTGCGTCAGGAGCTCTTTCACCCGACGGACCGCAGGGTCACCATCCTGGTTCTCTGCCCACCCATGATGGGGCAGGGGGTTCAACGGAGCACCCTGTTTACTCTTGCGCCTATTCTCCACCTGATGAGAACACTGAGTCGCCTTGGGGCGATGGAAAGCGGGCAGTTCCACCTCTTCAAATGCTTCTGGGTCTTCCTCCGTTTCGGGCAAGTGAGGCATGCGTAACAATGCATCGGCATTCGCATTCTTGTGCCCTGCCCAGTATTTGATTGTGAAGTTGTAGTTGGACAACCGGGCCATCCACCGCTGCTCCAGGGCACCGAGTTTTGCTGTGTCCAAGTGCGTTAATGGGTTATTATCTGTGAAGACAGTGAATTTCGCGGAGGCCAGGTAGTGCTTGAACCTCTCTGTCACGGCCCAAACGACGGCGAGGAACTCCAGCTTAAAGGAACTGTAGTTGTCAGGGTTCCTTTCAGTGGAGCGCAGTTTCCTGCTGGCATAAGCGATTACTCTCTCCTTACCCTTCTGGATTTGGGATAGCACGGCTCCCAGTCCCACATTGCTGGCATCCGTATACAATACAAATGGCTGGTCGTACTCAGGGTAAGCCTGCACGTCTTCTCCCGTCAGCGCCGACTTTAAGCAGGTGAACGATCCTTCCAGTTCGTCGTTCCAGTCGAATGGGGCATTTTTGCTCTTGGGATTCTTGGACTGGCCCACCAACAGGTCTTGCAATGGCGCGGCATTCTTGGTGAAGTCCTTGATAAACCTCCGGTAGTAACCCACCAACACAAGGAATTGCCAGACTTCATGGAGGTTACCGGGCTGCGGCCAGTCCTTGATCACTGTGACTTTGTCAGGGTCTGGGGCCACTCCTTCGGCACTCACCACATTGACCAGGTACTGCACTTTGGGTTTTAGCAGATGGCATTTGGACGGTTTCACCTTTAAGCCAAAATTGGACAGAGCTTCAAACACCTCGGCCAGGTGCTTCAAGTGGTCTTCATAGGTCTTGGAGAAGACAATGACATCGTCCAGATATAGCAACACGGTTTCAAAGTTCTTATGCCTCAGACAGCACTCCATCATCCTCTGGAACGTTCCCGGAGCATTACACAATCCGAAAGGCATGTAGTTGAACTCGCAGAGGCCCATCGGTGTCGTGAAGGCCGTCTTTTCCTTGTCTGCCTCTGCCACGGGAAACTGCCAGTACCCACTGGTAAGATCTAAGGTAGAAAAGTAGTTAGCGGACTTTAAGGCAGCCAAGGACTCCTCTATCCTGGGTAGGGGATATGCATCCTTATGTGTAATGCGGTTTAGTTGCCTATAATCCACACACATCCTCATGGTGCCATCTTTCTTCTTAACGAGAACTAATGGGGTTGCCCAGGGGCTACAGCTGTCCCTCACTACCCCAGCCTCTTTCATCTCTCGCAACATGTCCTTGGCGCACTGATAATGAGCTGGGGGCACAGGACGGTACCTCTCTTTTATGAGCGGGTGATCTCCTGTGGGGATGTGATGTTGAATCCCTTTTACCTGCCCGAAATCTAGAGGGTGCTTGCTGAATACCCGCTCATACTCATGAACCACCCTGTAGGCCCCTGTTTCTGGTGAGACGGGGTAGAGTCAATGCCCACGTGCAATTCCCGGCACCAATCTTTTGACTGTCCTGCAGAGCCATTGTCCTCCGCCGGCTCGGACGGAACCAAGGGCCCAGGTGCCTGTATTACATTATTACTAACAGTGAACAGCTTGGCAAGTGTGGCGTATTTGGTCAAGTGGACTTCTTCCTCCCCACAGTTAAGGACGTGTACTGGCACCCTCCCTTGGCGGACGTCGACCACCCCTCTGGCTGTCAGGAGAGTAGGCCTGTGTTAGGGCTAGCGGAACGCAACAAATATTAAGACAGATAGAGTATGGTGCGTTCGCAGCCCGGGGTCCACCGTGCAGAGATGGAACCTGCTGCCAAGTAACGACGGACTATATGGCGGTACTCATAAGTATACACACGTGGGTTAAACTTCACCCAACGTGAAGGAAGCGATCCTGTTGCATCACAGGACCGCAGTACCGCACATAGAGCGCGAGCAAGTAGTCAGCGAACTCAACCCCAACTAGGATTGAAGTCCAATTAGACCCTTGCTGGCATAACACCGCAACTGGGTGTGTAAGGAAACTAAATAACGATTTTAAGGCACAAGAGTGCATGCGGTGCCGCACTGACGAACGCCACTAACCACCCAGGCTTGGGTAAGGAAAGCACAGAGGAAGTGCACGGCGCCGTACTGGCGGTCACAGCAACTGGACGCTGTAATGTGTGATTCGTGCTGTAGGCTAAGGCGGGCGCTAGATAGCAACCATACACCTTCCGCGAACAAACATTCAATAGGGTAGGGGTATCCAAGGACGACTTGCACTCACAACATACACACATTAACAATTGTACACTAGCGCATGGCCGTGCGGTCATGCGCAGTTTATATAGTTGCAGCACAGGAAGTGGCCACAGAAACTTTGCCCTTCCAAGACCTGCCAAGAGGACCAATGGAATGTGCTGCAGAGCCTGAGCACATGACCCTCGATCTCCAATGGGAGATCTTGCCCTGGGCATGCTCAGTGTGTGCAGACAAGGACTTAGTCCCAGAGAAGTCCGCTCGCTGCTGACCAGCACTGACTTTAATGGCAGAAGCTGAAGAAGCAGCAGTAACTCTCTGTACAGCGTGAGACTGAGCAAGACGCTGGGACCGACATCCCTGCTGAGCAGACTCCACTGCGGCTGGATAAGAATGGGAGACCGCAGCGGAGATGGCTTGAGATTCCCCCTGTGCAGAAGCGGGAACTCGAGACCTAACAGCCTGTTATCTGAATACACCAGCTCTACCAGGGCCTGATAATTTTTACCCCTAAGGCATATGGCTGCCCGACACCATATTAACATTTCACTCCTGGGGGATATCGCAATGGGGTTTGAATCACTCACTGTGACCCGGCCAATTTCACCACCAGTCAACTCCACCTGCTGTCTCTGCATCAGAGCTCTGATCTCTTTCTGCAAGGCACGCTGTTCGCTGTAACCAGCTGTTTCGGATATCTGCTGCAACAAGACAATAACTTCTGCAAGACAATTTTCTATAACATTAGTACCGATAGTCATCATGGGGTTACATTCACGTCGATCAATATCAACAATAACAATGCCCTGGGTCTCCAATTCTACCCGCCCCACTTTGATGGTGACCTCCTTGTACCCCACTTGTGGCAGTGGCTGACCACTACTAGCTATGATGGTGAAATTGTCATCGGGGCCACGGGTAATATCGGTGTCCTCCCAATAGCGTTTATAGAGGACGTAGGGCATAGCCGTCACCTGGGAACCAGTGTCCAACAGAGCGTTCATGGGGATACCGTCGATCACGATGGGGAGAACTGGTCGCCCTCCGACGTATTTGCCTCTCCAATGTTGCGGGCCTGATCGTCCTATTCCTGGGGGTTGGCCCTTTGCCCCAGGGGTTGATCGTTTAAAGGACAGTAACCTGCAAGATGGCCCACTTGATGGCATCGGCGGCAAATCGGTCGTCCATCCCGATGGAAGCGATCGTCGTCTCGGCCTCTGGTCGACGGGATCCTCCTCTGTCGCTGCCAGGGGACATCATCCGGTCTGGAAGCCAGCTGGATCTTCTCCTTGGGGGCCTCCTGTAGGGACTGGATGGTCCGGGCTAGGGCAGCAACGCTCTTGGTCAGCTCTTGCAGCTGGAGGCGTAGTCCTGCAGGGGAGTCGTCATCCAGAGTCTGGGCATCAGCCTCAACAGAGACGGGTGTTTCTGGCGCCACCTCCTGGTGGTACGTGAGGGCTTGACGCCTGGGGAGTATAGCACGGCTGGGCTGTCGCTCTGGGAGCGCTTGGATGGCTTTATCTTTGAATTGCGCAAAGGTCAGGTCTGGGTTCTCCATGGCTAATCAATATAACTGAGCCCTTTGGTTACTGCACAGGAGCCCCTCAATGAACCGCCCTTTCAGGAGTTTATCTTCATCTTGCATGCTGCTGGGGTCACTCTGCTTGATGGCTCGCAGTGCCTCCTGAAGATTGAGGGCATAGTCCCGTAAGCTATCCTGCGGCCTCTGCTTGCACCCATAGAATGTCAGTTTAATTTCCGTAGCGGTGCGGGTGTCAAAGGTGGTTTTTAGCTTTGCAAGGACCTGCTGTGCAGTTTTCTTATCCGCGGCGGGCCAGGACTTCGCTTCTCTCAAAGCCGCGCCAAAGAGCTGTCCAGTAGGGTTGAGCGACTTTTCGTTTTATAGGATCGGGTCGGGTTTCACGAAACCCGACTTTTTCAAAAGTCGGGTCGAGTGAAATCGGCCGATCCTATAGAAAAGGCGGGGTCGGGGTCGGCCGAAACACGAAACCCAATGCAGTGCATTGGGTTTCTAATGGTTCCCAGGGTCTGAAGGAGAGGAAACTCTCCTTCAGGCCCTGGGATCCATATTTAAGTGTAAAATAAAGAATCAAAATAAAAAATATTGATATACTTACCCTCGGACACGCCCTGGTTCTCACCGGCAGCCTTCCTTCCTAAGAATGAGCGCCTGAAGGACCTTCGATGACGTCGCGGCTTGTGATTGGTCGCGTGATGCCCATGTGACCGCTCACGCGACCAATCACAAGCCGCGACGTCATCGAAGGCTGCCGGTGAGAACCAGGGCGCGTCTGAGGGTGAGTATATCAATATTTTTTTATTTTTATTCTTTATTTTACACTTAAATATGAATTCCGATACCGATTCCCGATATCTTAAACATATCGGAACTCGGTATCGGAATTCCAATTCCAGATCAGAAGATCGCCGACCTCATGGCCGACCCCACACAGGGGTCGGGTCGGGTTTCATGAAATCCGACTTTGCCAAAAGTCGGCGACTTCTGAATCTGGCCGACCCGTTTCGCTCAACCCTACTGTCCAGTTATCATATGAACCTTCTGAGGCTCTGTCAGGGGATAAAACTTGAGCAGGCTGCAAATCCCCTCTTTAAAGTCAGTGAACGTGTGGGCTTCTCTGGAATATCGCGGGAGCCAGGTGGCTCCTGGTAGGTACGGCATGGAGAAGGGCATTATAGCTGTTGTGGCTGCAGCAGTGTCCAGCTGGCCGATGGGAGCGGCAGGCCCCGTGGCATCCGGCGGTGGTACCAGGCCCGCGGCTGAGTCTACTACGGGGTCTGGAAGTGCCCCCGCTGCTGTGGCCGCCACTTCTCCTGGATCTGACATGGCCGTTCCTCCTTCCTGCTAACCCCCCCCGGGTCAGAGTTCCACTTCCGTAATCGGCACTTCACCGCGCCTTTTCGTTTGGCGCTCTTTTTGGCTGGCTCCGCCCACGAAACAATGGCTCCTCCCCTCGCGCCCCACTCAGCGCGGCAATGGCGGATTTTGGCAACAATTAGCAATACACAGTCTTTGCAAGGACTCACAGTTCAAGTACAATTCAACACAGTTCCAAGGCACACATGACCTGATTCTTTCAGGCTTAAGTAGATTCTGTTCGTGACACCAAGTTGGAGCGCCCCTAGACACAGGGCCACTGGTTCTCGATACCGGGCCCCTCAGTCTCTGTATTGGGGTCATCACGGTGGCTAGACCCGGTCCGTGACCCTGCTAAGGGGCGCCCAATGAAAGGTGATGGTGTGATGTGTGGTGCGAGGCGCGATGAATAACAAGGACACAGCGTTGCAGTCTCTTTACCTCTTTACTGAAGGCTTTGGGATCCGTAATCCAGAGCACTGCTAACAGGGCTGGCTGAGACCGGCCAGTCCGAAGGCACATCCAGAGTTTCCTTTGCAGGTGGAAATCAGTGCCTACCCACTAGCGCCTGTGTGTTGTAGTCCTTCCCTGCTGAGCACCACGGGATAGTCCTCACAACTGTTGTGTCTGTGTTCGTTGTTCTTTCTCTCTCTCTTGGTCCCCCAGATGATATGGTTAGGACGCACCCGTATGACGGGTAGGCCTGGAGTTATTCTGGGACCCTAGAGACGCCCCCCTCTCTGTTGTGAATTCTGTGGCAGAGCTCCCTCCTGTGGTCACAAGTGGTACTTCGGCTGATTCTCTCTATGAGCTTCCGTTGGTGGAGGAAAGTGGTACTGCGGCTTCTGAGTTTCCTTCGTCAGGTGATGTGGTGAAGTCTTTAGGTGCTGCTCTATTTAACTCCACCTAGTGCTTTGATCCTGGCCTCCAGTCAATGTTCTAGTTTTGGACTAGCTTCCTCCTGGATCGTTCCTGTGGCCTGCTGCTCTGCATAGCTAAGTTGCTCTTGTGTTATTTTTGTTTGCTGTTTTTTCTGTCCAGCTTGTTTATTTGGTTTTTCTTGCTTGCTGGAAGCTCTGGGACGCAGAGGGTGTACCTCTGTGCCGTTAGTCGGTACGGAGGGTCTTTTTGCCCCCTTTGCGTGGTTGTTTGTAGGGTTTTGTGTTGACCACAAAGTTACCTTTCCTATCCTCGCACTGTTCTGAAAGTCGGGCCTCACTTTGCTAAATCTATTTAATCTCTACGTTTGTCTTTTCATCTTAACTCACAGTCATTATATGTGGGGGGCTGCCTTTTCCTTTGGGGTATTTCTCTGAGGCAAGGTAGGCTTATTTTCTATCTTCAGGCTAGCTAGTTTCTCAGGCTGTGCCGAGTTGCATAGGGAGCGTTAGGCGCAATCCACGGCTGCCTCTAGTGTGGATGGAGAGGATTAGGGATTGCGGTCAGCAGAGTTCCCACTTCTCAGAGCTCGTTCTATGTTTTTGGGTTATTGTCAGGTCACTGTATGTGCTCTGACTTCTATGTCCATTGTGGTACTGAATTACCAAATCATAACAGTACTGGAGGCCGAAAGTACTAATGATTCTCAATAGAGAGAAAATAGAAGTTCTGAGACCATTTTTTTTCTCTGCACTGTGTTTTGCCTTTTTTTCCCCCTAGACATTTGGGTGGTTCAGGACACAGGTGTAGCGATGGACATTAAAGGTCAGTCTTCATGTGTGGATCAGCTCACGGCAAGAGTACAAAATATTCAAGACTTTGTGGTTCAGAATTCTATGTTAGAACCAAGAATTCCTATCCCTGATTTGTTTTTTGGAGATAGAACTAAATTTCTGAGTTTCAAAAATAATTGTAAACTATTTCTGACTTTGAAACCTCGCTCTTCTGGTGACCCAATTCAACAGGTTAGGATCGTCATTTCTTTTTTGCGCGGCGACCCTCAGGACTGGGCATTTTCTCTTGCGCCAGGAGATCCTGCATTATGTAATATTGATGGTAATTCAGTGGATCAGGCAGAAAAAAATTTACTGACTCTGTGTCAGGGTCAGGATGAGATAGAGGTATATTGTCAGAAATTTAGAAAGTGGTCCGTGCTCACTCAATGGAATGAAGGTGCGCTCGCAGCTATTTTCAGAAAGGGTCTCTCTGAAGCCCTTAAGGATGTCATGGTGGGATTTCCTATGCCTGCTGGTCTGAATGAGTCAATGTCTTTGGCCATTCAGATCGGCCGACGCTTGCGTGAGCGTAAATCTGTGCACCATTTGGCGGTATTATCTGAGCATAAACCTGAGCCTATGCAGTGTGATAGGACTTTGACCAGAGTTGAACGGAAAGAACACAGACATCAGAATGGGCTGTGTTTCTACTGTGGTGATTCCACTCATGCTATCTCTGATTGTCCTAAGCTCACTAAGCGGTTCGCTAGGTTTGCCACCATTGGTACGGTACAGTCAAAATTTCTTTTGTCCGTTACCTTGATCTGCTCTTTGTCATCTTATTCTGTCATGGCATTTGTGGATTCAGGCGCTGCCCTGAATTTGATGGACTTGGAGTATGCTAGGCATTGTGGGTTTTTCTTGGAGCCCTTGCAGTGTCCTATTCCATTGAGAGGAATTGATGCTACGCCTTTGGCCAAGAATAAGCCTCAGTATTAGACCCAGCTGACCATGTGCATGGCTCCTGCGCATCAGGAGGTTATTCGCTTTCGGGTGTTGCATAATCTGCATGATGTGGTCGTGTTGGGGTTGCCGTGGCTGCAAGTCCATAATCCAGTATTAGATTGGAAATCCATGTCTGTGTCCAGCTGGGGTTGTCAGGGGGTACATGGTGATGTCCCATTTCTGTCTATTTCGTCATCTACCCCTTCTGAGGTTCCTGAGTTCTTGTTTGATTACCGGGATGTATTTGATGAGCCCAAGTCCGATACCCTACCTCCGCATAGGGATTGTGATTGTGCTATCGATTTGATTCCTGGTAGTAAATTCCCAAAAGGTCGACTGTTTAATTTATCTGTGCCTGAGCACGCCGCTATGCGGAGTTACGTGAAGGAGTCCTTGGAAAAGGGGCATATTCGCCCGTCATCGTCGCCATTGGGAGCGGGGTTCTTTTTTGTGGCCAAGAAGGATGGTTCGCTGAGACCTTGTATAGATTACCGCCTTCTAAATAAGATCACGGTTAAATTTCAGTACCCCTTGCCACTGTTATCTGATTTGTTTGCTCGGATTAAGGGGGCTAGTTGGTTCACCAAGATAGATCTTCGTGGTGCATATAATCTTGTGCGTATTAAGCGAGGCGATGAATGGAAATCTGCATTTAATACGCCCAAGGGCCATTTTGAGTACCTAGTAATGCCATTCGGAATTGCCAATGCTCCATCAGTGTTTCAGTCCTTTATGCATGACATCTTCCGAGAGTACCTGGATAAATTCCTGATTGTATACTTGGATGATATTTTGGTCTTCTCGGATGATTGGGAGTCTCAAGTGAAGCAGGTCAGAACGGTGTTTCAGGTCCTGGGTGCTAATTCTTTGTTTGTGAAGGGATCAAAGTGTCTCTTTGGTGTTCAGAAGGTTTCATTTTTGGGGTTCATTTTTTCCCCTTCTACTATCGAGATGGACCCTGTTAAGGTCCAGGCCATCCATGATTGGACTCAGCCGACATCTCTGAAAAGTCTGCAAAAGTTCTTGGGCTTTGCTAATTTTTATCGTCGCTTCATCTGCAATTTTTCTAGTATTGCTAAACCATTGACCGATTTGACCAAGAAGGGTGCTGATGTGGTCAATTGGTCTTCTGCTGCTGTGGAAGCTTTTCAAGAGTTGAAGCGTCGTTTTTCTTCTGCCCCTGTGTTGTGTCAGCCAGATGTTTCGCTTCCGTTCCAGGTCGAGGTTGATGCTTCTGAGATTGGAGCGGGGGCTGTTTTGTCGCAGAGAAGTTCTGATTGCTCGGTGATGAAACCATGCGCCTTCTTTTCCAGGAAGTTTTCGCCTGCTGAGCGAAATTATGATGTTGGCAATCGAGAGTTGCTGGCCATGAAGTGGGCATTCGAGGAGTGGCGTCATTGGCTTGAGGGAGCTAAGCATCGCGTGGTGGTCTTGACTGATCATAAGAACTTGACTTATCTCGAGTCTGCCAAGCGGTTGAATCCTAGACAGGCTCGTTGGTCGCTGTTTTTCGCCCGTTTTGACTTTGTGATTTCGTACCTTCCGGGCTCTAAAAATGTGAAGGCGGATGCCCTGTCTAGGAGTTTTGTGCCCGACTCTCCGGGTTTGTCTGAGCCGGCGGGTATTCTCAAAGAGGGAGTAATTGTTTCTGCCATCTCCCCTGATTTGCGGCGGGTGCTGCAAAAATTTCAGGCTAATAAACCTGATCGTTGCCCAGCGGAGAAACTGTTTGTCCCTGATAGGTGGACGAATAAAGTTATCTCTGAGGTTCATTGTTCGGTGTTGGCTGGTCATCCTGGAATCTTTGGTACCAGAGAGTTAGTGGCTAGATCCTTTTGGTGGCCATCTCTGTCGCGGGATGTGCGTTCTTTTGTGCAGTCCTGTGGGATTTGTGCTCGGGCTAAGCCCTGCTGTTCTCGTGCCAGTGGGTTGCTTTTGCCCTTGCCAGTCCCGAAGAGGCCTTGGACACATATCTCTATGGATTTTATTTCAGATCTTCCCGTCTCTCAAAAAATGTCAGTCATTTGTGTAGTTTGTGATCGCTTCTCTAAGATGGTCCATTTGGTACCCTTGTCTAAATTACCTTCCTCCTCTGATTTGGTGCCATTGTTCTTCTAGCATGTGGTTCGTTTACATGGCATTCCTGAGAATATCGTTTCTGACAGAGGTTCCCAGTTTGTTTCGAGGTTTTGGCGAGCCTTTAGTGCTAGAATGGGCATTGATTTGTCTTTTTCCTCGGCTTTCCATCCTCAGACTAATGGCCAGACCGAACGAACCAATCAGACCTTGGAAACATATCTGAGATGCTTTGTTTCTGCTGATCAGGATGACTGGGTGTCCTTTTTGCCTTTGGCTGAGTTCGCCCTTAATAATCGGGCCAGCTCGGCTACCTTGGTTTCGCCGTTTTTCTGCAACTCTGGGTTCCATCCTCGTTTCTCTTCAGGGCAGGTTGAGTCTTCGGACTGTCCTGGTGTGGATACTGTGGTGGACAGGTTGCAGCAGATTTGGACTCATGTAGTGGACAATTTGACCTTGTCCCTGGAGAAAGCTCAACGTTTTGCTAATCGCAGACGCTGTGTGGGTCCCCGACTTCGTGTTGGGGATTTGGTTTGGTTGTCTTCTCATCATATTCCTATGAAGGTTTCCTCTCCTAAGTTTAAACCTCATTTCATTGGTCCGTATAGGATTTCTGAGATTCTTAATCCTGTGTCTTTTCGTTTGACCCTTCCAGATTCTTTTTCCATCCATAACGTATTCCATAGGTCGTTGTTGCGGAGATACGTGGCACCTATGGTTCCATCTGTTGATCCTCCTGCCCCGGTTTTGGTGGAGGGGGAGTTGGAGTATATTGTGGAGAAGATTTTGCATTCTCGTGTTTCAAGACGGAAACTCCAGTATCTGGTTAAGTGGAAGGGTTATGCTCAGGAAGATAATTCCTGGGTCTTTGCGTTTGATATCCATGCTCCCGATCTTGTTCGTGCCTTTCATATGGCTCATCCTGGTCATCCTGGGGGCTCTGGTGAGGGTTCGGTGACCCCTCCTCAAGGGGGGGTACTGTTGTGAATTCTGTGGCAGAGCTCCCTCTTGTGGTCACAAGTGGTACTTCGGCTGATTCTCTCTGTGAGCTTCCGTTGGTGGAGGAAAGTGGTACTGCGGCGTCTGAGTTTCCTTCCTCGGGTGATGTGGTGAAGTCGTTAGGTGCTGCTCTATTTAACTCCACCTAGTGCTTTGATCCTGGCCTCCAGTCAATGTTCTAGTTTTGGACTAGCTTCCTCCTGGATCGTTCCTGTGGCCTGCTGCTCTGCATAGCTAAGTTGCTCTTGTGTTATTTTTGTTTGCTGTTTTTTCTGTCCAGCTTGTTTATTTGGTTTTTCTTGCTTGCTGGAAGCTCTGGGACGCAGAGGGTGTACCTCCGTGCCGTTAGTCGGTACGGAGGGTCTTTTTGCCCCCTTTGCGTGGTTGTTTGTAGGGTTTTGTGTTGACCGCAAAGTTACCTTTCCTATCCTCGCTCTGTTCAGAAAGTCGGGCCTCACTTTACTAAATCTATTTCATCTCTACGTTTGTCTTTTCATCTTAACTCACAGTCATTATATGTGGGGGGCTGCCTTTTCCTTTGGGGTATTTCTCTGAGGCAAGGTAGGCTTATTTTCTATCTTCAGGCTAGCTAGTTTCTCAGGCTGTGTCGAGTTGCATAGGGAGCGTTATTCGCAATCCACGGCTGCCTCTAATGTGGTTGGAGAGGATTAGGGATTGCGGTCAGCAGAGTTCCCACGTCTCAGAGCTCGTTCTATGTTTTTGGGTTATTGTCAGGTCACTGTATGTGCTCTGACTTCTATGTCCATTGTGGTACTGAATTACCAAATCATAACACCTCTCCCATAGTTGCCTCCCTTGTCTGCTTAGGTGATTTAGGTGAGACAGCCAACCTATAACTAACTGTCCTGCCGTGTTGAAGTAATGCGTAAAGTCTCTTACTTTCTCGGTGCTCCGGCCTCCGCTATGCGCCTCAGAAGGATGTTGCCTCGGTCTCACGGCACGACTCCTACTGGCTCTATCTCCTTTACACTGTGATCCCGCTTCTCACTTCTCCACAATCAACTTCGCTTCGTGTCCTTTCTTAGAATACCGCCGCGAGGTAGTGCAGGCGCGGCTCCGTAACGATCTGTTCTCTTTCTAGACCGCTGTCTGGATCCCACCCCTGACAGGTCCTCTCCCGAACTCTCCCGGGTTCTTTCTGTCTAACTTCCTGTCCAACCCCCAGTTTTACCAGAGTGTGAAGAGTGGCCTACTAGATAGAACCACTCCCCTTGGTGGCCGGAGTGTGAAGTGTTATGTGTGTTTGTGATACCTGGTCAGAACTCCTTTAGTGCCATCAGACGTACCATCACTCCCCTTAGCGGCAGAGTGTCATACTGCAACGACCAGATCTTTGGGGCGCTGCACGTACACCAGGTGCAACTTAGGAGTGGGGAAAATGCCACCAACGGGGCAATTTTCATGAAACCGTCACATCAGCAAGGACTCTCTGTGGGTGCAACTATGACAAGGAGGGAGAAGTTGACCAAGATGGTGAATGAGTACTTAAGTGACCATGCCAGCGTCCTTCTTGATTCTTCAGTGCCCTTAAATTATTGGTTGTCCAAGCTGAACACTTGGCCCGAAATCTCTTTGTACGCCTTGGTGGTGCTGCCATGCCTGGCTGCAAGTGTGTTGTCTGAACAGGTTTTTAGTTCGACTGGTGCAATCACAATGCAGACAGGCTGACTCTTCTGAAATTGAACAATGTTTGGATTTCCTCGGACTTTGTAAGCCCCACAAATGACAGCAACCCGACATAAATGCACCTCAAATGTTATTTTTTGTAAGTTGTCTTAACGTTCATCCCTTACCATCCAAACCCATTTTGTTCTGGAAATCACGTCCTACTCCTCCTGCTTCTGCTACAAATACTTAGCGTCATTTATGTATACCGCACGTAGGTAATGTTTTAAAATTTGTAAACCGTTGTACATTGTGCAATAGTGAAACTTTTACTCCCTATCTCTAGTAATTATAATAACTATAAAATGCATTGCTAGGTCTCCATCAGAGTCTTTTACAGCATGTATGATACAGGCTAGTGATGAGCGAGTGTGCTCGTTACTCAAGATTCCCGAGCATGCTTGGGTGTTCTCCGAGTATCTTGGGCATGCTCGTAGATTATGTTTCTGTCTCTGCAGCTGCATGATTTGCAGCTGCTAGACAACCTGAATCCATACGAGATTGCTAATAAACAGGCAATCCCTGCATATGTTCAGGTTGCATAACAGCCGCAAGCCATGCAGCTGCGGCAACACAAACATAATCTATTAGCACTTTATTACAACTATTTTGTACTTTTTTGCATTATTTATATATTATATGTAATTAATAAAAATATATCCTTTTTAACCAAGAAACTGCTTCTACCTCCTTCTTTGCCAATCAATATGAAGTTGGTCATTTCCCTGGTTTGGGTTTTTTTTTGCACAATTTAGTGCAATCTTCTAGCAGTTAAAATGCAACCTGGTATTATTCTCCTAATCTACGAGCATACCCAAGATCTCAGAGAACACCCGAGCATGCTCGGAAATCTCGAGTAACGAGCACACTTGCTCATCACTAATTTTGAAAACCTTTGTACATTGTGCAATGGTCTCTTTCTGCTCTCAATCTCTACATATTCTATTATTATAATTTTTTTATTGTGTTGCCCTTCTTACGGTCTCTTTAGGTGTGTATCTGGGAGCCTGATGTTGACAAATTGTTAGTTAGATAGGGCATACATATTCATTACCACTTTACATAGTCCGGTGCTGGACAAAGACCGATGGTGACTTTTCCAGGTTCCCAAATGAGACTTGTGTCTCTTTATTAAACTGTCGCTTGCCTTAAATTTTCTAAATTTGGGTCCTAAAAAAATTGATGGTGGGGTATCGGCCAGTTTCTGTATATTTTAAGCAAATCTAAGAGACTGGGTTAATACGCTCCACAGACCTATTTAGTCCGCAGCATTACACATATTGGAACATGGTCATTGCCACACTAAGGCCATTTCCTGAGCTCTGTAGCACTGTCTGTCACCTGAGTAATACACTGCACAGACCTTGACATTCTCTGGGACATATCCTGTAATTGCTCCATTGTTGCTCAAAACCATGCAAAAGTTACTTTCTGTCTGGTTGTGTAGTTTCCAGAAGTGCGTAGGCTTGTGCAGAATGGTCAATGGCACTCCTGTCTCTTTCCCTTGAGGAGGCTGCTTCCAAGTAAAATGAGGCTTGTGTTCCTGACATGGGTTTCAGGCCTGACAGACTGACCACAATACAGACCCTCGCTTGCATACACTGTATACAGAATTTAATTCTAATGCTTTTTACTGACATTGATCATACAGCTCCCCTAACTCATGTTTAATGGCACTTTCTGGCCCTCTGAGAATGTAAAATGAGGGCCGCATGATGACATGATGGTGGGCGTGGTGGAGGTGGCGGGTGAAGCACAAAATTCAAATGTGCATGTTTAAGCTGGCATTGTAAAGTGATGGGGAATATACATTCCACTATCTAGCTAGCAATTTGGACTGAGGGAGGGACCTCCCAAATGTAGGAGTGAGAGCACTCAGAAA
Source organism: Ranitomeya imitator (assembly GCF_032444005.1). NCBI lineage: Eukaryota > Metazoa > Chordata > Amphibia > Anura > Dendrobatidae > Ranitomeya > Ranitomeya imitator. Next base: position 146,144,124 of record NC_091283.1, read on the forward strand.
TGTTAAAGGTAAAAATAAAGCCAAAACACTCCGTATGAACATATGCTAAAGGAAAGGTATAATTTTTTATTTATTTTTTTATTTTTGGTTTGCCTTATATACAGGTAATTAGGAAGGAAAAAAAATGTTTCTTAGCATTTTTCCCTTTAAAAAAATGTTGATTTTTTAGGTCTTCTTATAAAATAGTAAAACCGGTGCATATAGTCTGACATCGTTATTCCCAGATACCATATGTGAGTCAGAAAGGCATGCAGGCATCTTCTCCATGATGTTCCCATTTAGTTTTAGCTCTTTCCCATCCATTTCAGCTTTTTTTCTCAGGCCCCCAGACCTGTTTGTTGGGTCCAGCAGAAAAAATATTTGGCTTTCTTATTGACTTGCATTGGATTTGTTAATTGGTACGAATACACGGATATTAGAAATTATGAGTGACGATTTTCCCAAATCCGAATACTTCACTATTTGGTCATCACTAGATATAATACAGTTAAACTTTGTTTTTGCGAGGGTTTCATTTTTTTATGCGAGGTATTTTGTAGTGTTTCTCTCATAAGGGTTCATACACTGAGTGTCTTATTATGGATCCTACAACTCAGAGGTTATACTGACCACAGCCATGTACATAAGGCCTCAACCTCAAATTACACATTTATCTTTTACATCTGAATTTTAGGCAGTTTCTATAGAAACAGTTCTGGAACATTTTCTACGATATCTGAAAAAATAAGATAAGTAAACACCAATCACAAAAAAGGTGTTGTTTTTTACTGTGTTTTTACCCTATTTGAACTCCACTGGCAAAATGTAAGTACCGTATTTTCCGGCGTATAAGACGACCCCCCAACTTTTCCAGATAAAATATAAAATCTTCTTAAAAGTCGGGGGTCTTCTTATATGCCATGTGTCATCTTATAGGGCCGGTGACCAGGGCCGTCATCAGGGCATTACGGCCGTGACTGGCGTATGGGGCCCGGTGGGCAGAGGAGGCCCGCATCGGGCCCCATCTCATCTGCTCACCGGGCCCCTACCGGCAGCCGCAGGATAAACCGGGCCCTTAGCGGCGCTGCAGCTGTTTAACGCTATTGACGTGTGGGCCCGCGGCCGCACGTCAATAGTTAGCAGCCGTCAGCCAATCTGGGACTGGCAGCTGACGTCAGCCGCAGTGTGCATGTCGGCGGCATCTGACGTCATTGTCAGTCGCCGGCGAGTGCGCGCTTCAGCTGCGTGGAGAGAGCTTCGCCCGCCGCAGGAGCGCGGTCAGGTGAGAAGAACTTTTTTTTTTTTTTATTGAGAGCGGCGATCCGGGGGGCCCAGGGCAGAATGCTGGACACAGGGGCAGAAAGCTGGACACAGAGGCAGAACGCTGGACACAGAGGCAGAACGCTGGACACAGAGGCAGAACGCTGGACACAGGGGCAGAACGCTGGACACAGGGGCAGAACGCTGGACACAGGGGCAGAACGCTGGACACAGGGGAAGAACATTGGACACAGGGGCAGAAAGCTGGACACAGGGGCAGAACGCTGGACATAGGGGCAGAAAGCTGAACACAGGGGTAGAAAGCTGGACACAGGGGCAGAATCGAGATACGGGGCATGATTGGAGACACAAGGGGGCAGGATGAAAGACATGGCGGCATGACTGGAGACACTGGGACATGACTGGAGACACTGGGGCATGACTGGAGACAGATGGCGCAGAATGGAGACACGGGGCATGATTGCAGACATGGGGGCATGATTGGAGACGGGGCAGAATGGAGACAGGTGGGACAGGATCATGGGGCAGGATAGCTACGATGGAGACAGATGGGGCAGGATGGGGAGATCATATGGGGCAGAATGGATACTCATGAGGACAGGATGGGAGAACATATGGCTGACGCCAGGAATGAGACACACGGGGGCTAGGATGGCGAATATTATTACCATAGGGGCTAATTAAGGGATATGATTACTGCAGTGATGTATTTATTTTATTTTTTGAGTGTACTCTTTTAAATGAGGGGGCGGTCCTGTTACTGTGTAGAGTGATACTATGCCGCCTTCTTCACGTGGTGTAATGTAGAAGTTGGGAAAATTAAGTAATGTGTTCTGCAAGCGGAACTCGAGATAACTGTATGTTATTTCCCGCAGAGACGAGTCCTGGCTGCATGAAGTGATGGCGATCTGTGCTGGATGAAAGATGAAAAACAAAAATGAAGGACTTCACCTAGAGGCGTCACTGGTGAGTCAGTGTGTTACCTATACACTGACACTATACACTGTATACTATATACAGCGGTCCTGTGTATAATGTCACCAGTGATCACTGTATTACCTATACACTATCTACAGAGCTCCTGTGTATAATGTCACTGGTGATCACTGTATTACCTGTACACAGACACTGCATACTAAGTACAGATCTCCTGTGTTAAATGGCATTGATGGTGATAGTATTGTGGTTTTTTTTTTTTACTGATCAGTATTGTAGTATTCAGTCACTATGTGGTGGTAATATGTGGTCTGGTCATGATGTTGTGGTATTTGTTCCTTGTATTTGATATTATTCGATCACTGTGGTGGTAATATGTCATCTGGTCATAGTGCTATGGTATTTGTTCCTTGTATGTGGTATTATAGGTCATTTTAAAAATTGAAAAATAAATAAAAATATACCTAAATTGTATTGCATATTTTAACAAATATTTAATAGGTTACAGTAGAGCAGGGCCTGGCCAAAAGTGTCTACCTTGTCATTTTGGTGGCTTAAAAAATCTTTTGGCCAAAACAAAAGCTGCCGGCTATATGTGTGATCTGGGGATGGGAACTGTCAATGTGTGATAGGTGAGAAGTGGAGATTTTCCAAGAGAGAGCGGTGGGACTGTGGACAGTTCGAGGGGTGGAGCATGGAGGTGGAGCTGGGGTGGAGCCTGGGCGGAGTCTCAAGGGGGCCCCAAAAATGTTGCCAGTATGGGGCCCCAAAATTTCTAGTGGCAGCCCTGCCGGTGACTAATGTGCCTTTTGGGGGAAGAGTGGTCCCGATGACAAAGAGGGGGCATCTTACAGGAAAGTGTGAGTGGAGTATCCCCCATTACCTCATTGTAGCTGCAGCGTGGGGTTTCTGCTGGGGAGCAGCGGCGGCTGCTCCTCTTTGTACCGCGTGGGTGCTGTGCTGTGGGGCGGTGGCTCCTCTTTGTGCAGCGTCAGGGCTCTGTGCTGTGGGGTGGCGTATCTTCGTACAGAGTCGTGGCTCCTCCGGAATTTCCCAATTCCTCAAAGCCCGGAGGCACCGGCAGCTCCATTGCTGCGATGTGGTGGCCTCCGGGAAAATGGCCGCTGGGGGCAGCGCATGCTCAGATTCAGATCTCGTCTCCCGAGATCTGAATTTCACACGCACACTGAAAACGGCTGAGAAAAAAATGATGATGGGAGCTGCCCCATAGAGGAATACTGGTCCAAGTGCTATGCGATTTTTTATCGCATAACATTCGTCCGTATTATACGGTAGTGTGATTCCGGCCTAAGTGGGATATGTTGAAGCGTTCCAGAGCTATAACCTCATAAAGTGACAGTGGTCAAAATTGTAAAAATTGGCTCGGTCATTAAGGTCAAAATTGGCTTGGTCACTAAGGGGTTAAAACAAATCCACCCTATTCATGACAAACCCACTAGAGCTTTTATTAGCCGCATTAGCGCCATTAGAATGAATTATACAATGGACTTCTGGTTATACAGATTAGAAATTTGCATGCATATATCCCCTCGCTCCCACCAATAAGTCATATGGCCCTCTGGCATTCACTTAAGGCCGGTTTCACATGTCAGTGGCTCCGGTACGTGAGGTGACAGTTTCCTCACGTACCGGAGCCACTGACACACGTAGACACAGTGAAATCAATGCATCTGTGCAGATGTCATTGATTTTTTGCGGACCGTGTCTCCATGTGCCAAACACGGAGACATGTCAGTGTTCGTGGGAGCGCACGGATTACACGGACCCATTAAAGTCAATGGGTCCGTGTAAAACACGTACCGCACACGGACGTTGTCCGTGTGCAGTCCGTGTGCCGTGCAGGAGACAGCGCTACTGTAAGCGCTGTCCCCCCCACTGGTGCTGAAGCCGCGATTCATATCTTCCCTGCAGCAGCGTTTGGATATGGAGGTTGGGTACTCTACATCCCAAGGGACTCAATGAGCAAATTAGTTTTGTCCCATTTTTGTGATGCCGTTCTGCTGCATTGTTGGCCTTTCCATCTGTGCTATAACAATATTTGTGTTTTTATTTATGTGTGTTGTCATATTTTTAATCCTTTGTTATTTTCCCACTTTTTAGTTTGAGGTCCCGCTTTCCCATTTCGTTGCTTGACCCATCATCCGATTCATCTGTTGGATCATTTACCTGAAAACCATCCGATGTCTACATTGTTTATACATAGCTTTTTTATTGTATAATATATGTGACTGCTCTATTCAGCATACGTACTTTTCTTGCTGGTGTGCCTATACTGTTATGACATCTGTGCCATACTTAGTGTTCCTTCTATGTCATGTCCGGTACACTTACGCCATTTTCGGGCTGTTCGTGTGTGCATGCTCACTCTGCCCACCGCGTTCCTCGGCTCTCCGCGTCTCCATAGTGATGCGGTCCCCGCCGTGCTTCATTTGCACTGCGGCTCCGCCTCCCTTTGACGTGGACGCCGACATGCAGGGGTTCGGGACTTGAGTGCGCATGTGCCGCTTTCGTAACAGCCCGCTTTGTTTATTTCCTGCCCTGTTGATGCCGCTTATGTGACGCCCGAGAGACCGGGGTACCCAGCACCGGACCAATGGGGTCTGTCTCTTGAGGGGGATGTCACGGGTGGCTTGACCCGGTGCTGTGGCCTCAGGCAATGCACAGTGTAAAGGGTATCGTGAGGGAACAGGCACTTACTTGATCAGCAGCAGGTTCTCCCAGCGGTGATGATCCCAATCCTGGATAGATGGCTATTGTCCAAATGAAAGACTGAGGCACTGAAACGTTTAACCAGTTTACTTTAACAAAAAAGGATTTACAACCAGTCCTGTCACCGGAGTCTGTATGGGAACTCTGAGTTACTTTGACCCTGCCGGGGTCTTCGCCTCTTATTGTACGCAATATCTGTGTGGCCCTGCTGCTGTATGTGAACTGGCTGCCGGCCCAATCTGTCCCCTCCGGGTCCTGGTTCGACGGGCAACCCGAGTCCTTTTATCGGCTTACCCCCTCTGGGAGTACCGCTGAACTCTGTGTCTGTTGCTGCGTCCGACCCTAGTGAAGCTGATATCACCTCACGTTTTTTCGGTTGCTGTATTATATGTAATGAATACAGCCACGGATCCGGTATCCGTCTTTGCGCTTGTTCTGGGTAGTGATTAATGCTACCCGGTTCTCACAATGTCCTTTTTCTCTATCCCTCTTCTCCTCAGGCCGGTAATTTGGGCCTGGAAACCGTCATAGGGCTGTTAGAAATTCAGCTGTATGACCTCTCACTTTCAGCTCCTTAGCCCAACTGCCATTTCTTCTCTCAGACCAGAATGGATCAAGGGGAGTCTCTGGAGCTCCCCCTTCTGGCCGGAGGTGGTAGTGCAGTCTTGCTATTTTAGTATTTGTATTTACTGTCAGTAACTATTTTTGTGGCAAATACCCCTAGGGGTGCCACATTCCCCCTTAGTTAAAAACAGTACTCCGGGACTGTGGGACGATAACATTTTGAAATAACAATTAATATGTACAGAGTCTTAAAAATGAAAAGTTACAAAAACCACTCAAGGAAACAAAAATAGAGTTCTGTAAAAAGTCACTTCAAATAGCGTCCATTAATACAGTCCTATCCTTGAAGGTACTAGGAAAGGCACTGCACTTTGTGTCCAGGAATTTAGTTCCATTTTTCCAACGAAGTTGTCAATATAAAGTCTAAAGAAAGTTCAAAAAGAGCAAAAAGCAAAGTTCAAAAAGCAGTCTTTCCGGAGCTTTGATTTAGTGCCTCCGGGCTGATAAAAAGTTCAAGAATATGCAATAAGTTCATACAGACAAGTCTCTGTAGGTACTGGGCTTAAACGTTGCAAAATGATAACAATGACTATAGTTTTATAGTTGGTAATCCGCATACCTGGCCGGTAATTGACCCTGGGTACTACGCTGTGATCTACGTAATAGCGGTGTCTCTTCATGTGGTGTACTACTGTCTACTGCGGATGTAGTATCTGCCCGCTCTGCTAAAGATAATTCCACGACTATGGAGTTGGCAAGTCCACCGTGAATGGGATTACACTGATCAGGAATCTGTTCTTCCTGGCCTGGAACCTCCCGTAGTACGGGGTCAGCCTCTTCCTGTCTTGGGACTTCTGGTATTGGGTTCGGTGTTGGGTAAAAGGCCACCATGGGAACCACTACTGCACCATGGTATGTTAGTAGGGTTTTGGGAAAGTCTCCTATACAGGTGTGATACATTTCATCTTCTTTTTCCTTTACTGGTTGGACCTGCATGGGTTGAATAACTTCTGGTTCTGGCTGGACAACTTCTGGCTCTTTCAATGCTTCCGGACATAATTTAAGATTGTCTCTTGACTCTAGTACAGATGTTAAGCCTCCGTTTTTGCTAATGAGACACATTTTAGGATTATCCATTCTTGTTGGTAAAACTGTGTAGGGTGTTGTGAATTCTGTGGCTGAATTCACTCCTGTGGTCACAAGTGGTACTGCAGCTTCTGGGCTTCCTCCCTCAGGTGTTCTGGTGAGCTCGTTGGCTGCCTTGTTATTTAACTCCACCTGATTCTGTCTTCCTTGCTCCTTGTCAATGTTCCAGTGTTGGATCTGAGCTTCTGGATCTTTCCTGTGGCCTGCTGCTCTGCTTAGATAAGTGCTTCTTTGCTTTTGTTGCTGTTTTTTCTGTCCAGCTTGTCTATTCGCTTTTGCTGGAAGCTCTGAGACGCAAAGGGTGTACCGCCATGCCGTTAGTTCGGCACGGTGGGTCTTTTTGCCCCCTTTGCGTGGTTTTTTGCTTTAGGGTTTTTTGTAGACTGCAAAGTTCTCTTTGCTATCCTCGCTCTATCTAGAATATCGGGCCTCACTTTGCTGAATCTATTTCATCCCTACGTTTTGTCTTTTCATCTTGCTAACAGTCATTATATGTGGGGGGCTGCCTTTTCCTTTGGGGTATTTCTCTGAGGCAAGTCAGGCTTGTATTTCTATCTTCAGGCTAGTCAGTTCCTCAGGCTGTGCCGAGTTGCATAGGTAGTGTCAGGCGCAATCCACAGCTGCCTTAAGTTGTGTGTAGGATAGGTTCAGGTATTGCGGTCTACAGAGATTCCACGTCTCAGAGCTCGTTCTATTGTTTTTGGGTTTTTGTCAAATCACTGTATGTGCTCTGATTACTGGCACACTGTGTTACTGGATTGCCTTCATAACAGTACAAGGAGCCAAAACTAATGATTCTCAATAGAGGGAAAAAAGAAGTTCTGACATCATTTTTTTTTTCTCAGCTCTGTGTTAAGTCTTTTTTTTCCCCTAGACATTAGGGTGCTTCAGGACACAGCTGTGGACATGGATATTCAGGCTCTGTGCTCTTCAATGGATAATCTCGTTATAAATGTACAAAAGATTCAAGATACAATTGATCAGAAATCTATGCTAGAACCAAGAATTCCTATTCCTGATTTGTTTTTTGGTGATAGAACTAAGTTTCTGAGCTTCAAAAATAATTGTAAGCTATTTCTGGCCTTGAAACCTCATTCTTCTGGTAATTCAGTTCAACAGGTTTTGATTATTATTTCTTTTTTGCACGGCGACCCTCAGGACTGGGCATTTTCTCTTGCGCCAGGAGACCCTGCATTGAGTGGTGTCGATGCGTTTTTCCTGGCGCTCGGATTGCTGTACGATGAGCCTAATTCAGTGGATCAGGCTGAGAAAAATTTGCTGGCTTTGTGCCAGGGTCAGGATGATATAGAAGTATATTGTCAGAAATTTAGGAAGTGGTCAGTACTCACTCTGTGGAATGAATCTGCGCTGGCAGCTTTGTTCAGAAAGGGTCTCTCTGAGGCTCTTAAGGATGTCATGGTGGGTTTTCCTATGACTGCTGGTTTGAATGAGTCTATCTCTTTGGCCATTCAGATCGGTCGTCGCTTGCGTGAGCATAAATCTGTGCACCATCTGGCGGTATTGTCTGAGATTAAACCTGAGCCTATGCAGAGCGATAGGACTATGACCAGAGTTGAACGGCAAGAACACAGACGTCTGAATGGTCTGTGTTTCTACTGTGGTGATTCCACTCATGCTATTTCTGATTGTCCTAAGCGCACTAAGCGGTTCGATGGGTCTGCCGTCATTGGTACTGTACAATCCAAATTCCTTCTGTCCATTACCTTGATATGCTCTTTGTCATCGTATTCTGTCATGGCGTTTGTGGATTCAGGCGCTGCCCTGAATCTGATGGATTTGGATTATGCTAAACGTTGTGGGTTTTTCTTGGAGCCTTTGCGGTGTCCTATTCCGTTGAGAGGAATTGATGCTACACCTTTGGCCAAGAATAAACCTCAGTACTGGGCCCAGCTGACCATGTGCATGGCTCCTGCACATCAGGAAGTTATTCGCTTTCTGGTGCTACATAATCTGCATGATGTGGTCGTGTTGGGGTTGCCATGGCTACAAACCCATAATCCAGTATTGGATTGGAACTCTATGTCGGTATCCAGCTGGGGTTGTCAGGGGGTACATGGTGATGTTCCATTTTTGTCTATTTCGTCATCCACTCCTTCTGAGGTCCCAGAGTTCTTGTCTGATTATCAGGATGTATTTGAAGAGCCCAAGTCCGATGCCCTACCTCCGCATAGGGATTGTGATTGTGCTATCAATTTGATTCCTGGTAGTAAATTCCCTAAAGGTCGTTTATTTAATTTATCCGTGCCTGAACACACCGCTATGCGCAGTTATGTGAAGGAATCCCTGGAGAAGGGACATATTCGCCCATCGTCATCACCACTGGGAGCAGGGTTCTTTTTTGTAGCCAAGAAGGATGGTTCGCTGAGACCGTGTATTGATTACCGCCTTCTTAATAAGATCACTGTTAAGTTTCAGTATCCCTTGCCATTGTTATCTGACTTGTTTGCTCGGATTAAGGGGGCTAGTTGGTTCACTAAGATAGATCTTCGTGGTGCGTATAATCTGGTGAGAATCAGGCAAGGAGATGAATGGAAAACGGCATTTAATACACCCGAGGGTCATTTTGAGTATCTAGTGATGCCGTTCGGACTTGCCAATGCTCCATCTGTTTTTCAGTCTTTTATGCATGACATCTTCCGTGAGTATCTGGATAAATTCCTGATTGTTTACTTGGATGACATTTTGATCTTCTCAGATGATTGGGAGTCTCATGTGAAGCAGGTCAGAATGGTTTTCCAGGTCCTGCGTGCTAATTCTTTGTTCGTGAAGGGATCTAAGTGTCTCTTCGGTGTGCAGAAAGTTTCATTTTTGGGGTTCATCTTTTCCCCTTCTACTATCGAGATGGATCCGGTTAAGGTCCAAGCCATCCAGGATTGGACTCAGCCGACATCTCTGAAAAGTCTGCAAAAGTTCCTGGGCTTTGCTAATTTTTATCGTCGCTTCATCTGTAATTTTTCTAGCATTGCCAAACCATTGACCGATTTGACCAAGAAGGGTGCTGATTTGGTTAATTGGTCTTCTGCTGCTGTGGAAGCTTTTCAGGAATTGAAGCGTCATTTTTGTTCTGCCCCTGTGTTGTGTCAACCAGATGTTTCTCTTCCGTTCCAGGTCGAGGTTGATGCTTCTGAGATTGGAGCAGGGGCGGTTTTGTCACAGAGAGGTTCTGGTTGCTCAGTGTTGAAACCATGTGCGTTCTTTTCCAGGAAGTTTTCTGCTGCTGAGCGTAATTATGATGTGGGCAACCGAGAGTTGCTGGCCATGAAGTGGGCATTCGAGGAGTGGCGTCATTGGCTTGAAGGAGCTAAGCATCGCGTGGTGGTATTGACTGATCATAAGAACCTTACTTATCTCGAGTCTGCCAAGCGCTTGAATCCTAGACAGGCCCGTTGGTCGTTATTTTTTGCTCGCTTCGATTTTGTGATTTCGTACCTTCCGGGCTCTAAAAATGTGAAGGCGGATGCTCTGTCTAGGAGTTTTGTGCCCGACTCTCCGGGTTTATCTGAGCCGGCGAGTATCCTCAAGGAAGGAGTCATTGTGTCTGCCATCTCCCCTGATTTGCGGCGAGTGTTGCAAAAATTTCAGGCTAATAAACCTGATCGTTGTCCGGCCGAGAAACTGTTCGTCCCTGATAGGTGGACTAGTAAAGTTATCTCTGAACTTCATTGTTCGGTGTTGGCTGGTCATCCTGGAATCTTTGGTACCAGAGAGTTAGTGGCTAGATCCTTCTGGTGGCCATCTCTGTCACGGGATGTACGTACTTTTGTGCAGTCCTGTGGGATTTGTGCTAGGGTTAAGCCCTGCTGTTCACGTTCCAGTGGGTTGCTTTTGCCCTTGCCGGTCCCGAAGAAGCCTTGGACACATATTTCGATGGATTTCATTTCTGACCTTCCCGTTTCTCAAAAGATGTCAGTCATTTGGGTGGTCTGTGATCGCTTTTCTAAAATGGTCCATCTGGTGCCCTTGGTTAAATTGCCTTCCTCCTCTGATTTGGTGCCTTTGTTCTTCCAGCATGTGGTTCGTTTGCATGGCATTCCTGAGAATATTGTTTCTGACAGAGGTTCCCAGTTTGTTTCAAGGTTCTGGCGAGCCTTTTGTGGTAGGATGGGCATTGACCTATCTTTTTCCTCGGCTTTCCATCCTCAGACTAATGGCCAGACCGAACGAACCAATCAGACCTTGGAAACATATCTGAGATGTTTTGTTTCTGCAGACCAGGATGATTGGGTGTCCTTTTTGCCGTTGGCTGAGTTCGCCCTTAATAATCGGGCCAGCTCGGCTACCTTGGTCTCTCCATTTTTCTGCAATTCTGGGTTCCATCCTCGTTTCTCTTCAGGACAGGTTGAGTCTTCGGACTGTCCTGGTGTGGATTCTGTGGTGGACAGGTTGCAGCAGATCTGGACTCAGGTAGTGGACAATTTGACCTTGTCCCAGGAGAAGGCTCAACTTTTCGCTAATCGCAGACGCCGTGTGGGTCCCCGACTTCGTGTTGGGGATCTGGTTTGGTTATCTTCTCGTCATATTCCTATGAAGGTTTCCTCTCCTAAATGTAAACCTCGTTTTATTGGTCCGTATAGGATTTCTGAGATTCTCAATCCTGTGTCCTTTCGTCTGACCCTCCCGGACTCCTTTTCCATACATAATGTATTCCATAGGTCGTTGTTGCGGAGATACGTGGCACCTATGGTTCCATCTGTTGAGCCTCCTGCCCCTGTTTTGGTGGAGGGGGAATTGGAGTATATTGTGGAGAAAATTTTGGATTCTCGTGTCTCTAGACGGAAACTCCAGTATCTGGTTAAATGGAAGGGTTATGCTCAGGAAGATAATTCCTGGGTTTTTGCCTCTGATGTCCATGCTCCAGATCTTGTTCGTGCCTTTCATGTGGCTCATCCTGGTCGGCCTGGGGGCTCTGGTGAGGGTTCGGTGACCCCTCCTTAAGGGGGGGGTACTGTTGTGAATTCTGTGGCTGAATTCACTCCTGTGGTCACAAGTGGTACTGCAGCTTCTGGGCTTCCTCCCTCAGGTGTTCTGGTGAGCTCGTTGGCTGCCTTGTTATTTAACTCCACCTGATTCTGTCTTCCTTGCTCCTTGTCAATGTTCCAGTGTTGGATCTGAGCTTCTGGATCTTTCCTGTGGCCTGCTGCTCTGCTTAGATAAGTGCTTCTTTGCTTTTGTTGCTGTTTTTTCTGTCCAGCTTGTCTATTCGCTTTTGCTGGAAGCTCTGAGACGCAAAGGGTGTACCGCCGTGCCGTTAGTTCGGCACGGTGGGTCTTTTTGCCCCCTTTGCGTGGTTTTTTGCTTTAGGGTTTTTTGTAGACTGCAAAGTTCTCTTTGCTATCCTCGCTCTATCTAGAATATCGGGCCTCACTTTGCTGAATCTATTTCATCCCTACGTTTTGTCTTTTCATCTTGCTAACAGTCATTATATGTGGGGGGCTGCCTTTTCCTTTGGGGTATTTCTCTGAGGCAAGTCAGGCTTGTATTTCTATCTTCAGGCTAGTCAGTTCCTCAGGCTGTGCCGAGTTGCATAGGTAGTGTCAGGCGCAATCCACAGCTGCCTTAAGTTGTGTGTAGGATAGGTTCAGGTATTGCGGTCTACAGAGATTCCACGTCTCAGAGCTCGTTCTATTGTTTTTGGGTTTTTGTCAAATCACTGTATGTGCTCTGATTACTGGCACACTGTGTTACTGGATTGCCTTCACAACAGTAGGGTACGGCTTCCCACTGATTGTCTAGTTTATTGGTTCGACGATTTCTCTTGAGCACTTGGTCACCCGGTCTTAATGGGGTCGCTAGGGCATTCTGGTTGAAAGTTCGCTCTTGTCTTTCTCTAGTTTGCTGAAGGCTTCTTTCCACACTCTCTTGCACTTGGCGATACTGCTTTTGCCATATGATATCCCAATTGGAGTCTTGAACTTCTGCGTCTGGTTTCAGAATTCCCATTTCTAGATCGATTGGTAATTGGCCGGGTCTTGCACGCATAAGGTAAGCTGGGGTGCAGTTGGTGGAGCTCACTGGGACATGATTATACAGATCCACCAAGTCAGGCAATTTCTCTGGCCATTGATTCCTTTCTGTCTCAGGTAAAGTCTTTAGTAGGTCTATTATAATATGGTTCATCTTCTCGCATAAGCCGTTTGTTTGTGGATGATAGGCCGTCATCCGGATCTTTTTGCAACCATACATATTACAGAATTCTCTGAAGATCTCTGATTCAAAGGCTGTACCTTAGTCAGTGAGAACCTGTTCCGGATATCCATGGGGTCTACAAAAGTACGTTTGGAACGCTTTGGCTGCTGTTTTTGCTGTCAGATCTTTTACGGGTACTACTACCAAGAAGCGTGAATAATGGTCCACGATGGTCAAGGCATAGACATAGCCGGACCGGCTTGGTGTCAACTTCACGTGGTCCATGGCTACAAGTTCAAGTGGTTGTTTGGTGATTATGGGCTGCAGTGGTGCTCTTTGGTTCTTTTGATCGTTTCTTCTGAGGTTGCACGGGCCACAATTTCTGCACCACTGTTCGATTGATTTTCTCATCCCGACCCAATAAAATCTTTCTCTTAGAAGTACTTCTAACTTTTTCCAACCGAAGTGACCAGCACCATTATGGTAAGCTTCGAGGACCATCTTGACATCTTGTTTAGGCACGATAATCTGCCAAACCAATTCATGTGTTTTCGGATTGGTGTACCTTCTACAGAGCTTCCCTTGATACAGGAACATTTTGCCTCTCTCTTTCCAGAGTTGATGCGTCTCTTCTGGGGCATCCTCATCGGGATATGCACTTTGCTCAGTCAGCAGTTCCTTCACCAACTTCACAGCCGGATTGCTGTCTTGGGTGTCAGCCCATCTATGGTGTGCTAACGGATTAAAATTCACCTCTCGTTGTTTCTGATAGGTACTTGACTGATGATGTTTTGCCTTGGGATGATGGAAGGCTGGTAGTTCAATTTCTTCAAGCTCCCCCGTTTCTTCTTCTACATCTCTCAAGTGTGGCATCCGGGATAGGGCATCGGCATTTCCATTCTTGCGACCTGCTCGATACTTGATTATGAAGTTGTAATTAGATAACCGGGCTATCCATCGCTGTTCTAACGCACCTAATTTGGCTGTGTCCAGATGGGTCAACGGATTGTTGTCAGTATAGACAATAAATTCTGCAGCGGCCAGATAGTGTTTGAAATGTTCAGTCACAGCCCAAACTACTGCCAGTAGTTCCAATTTGAAGGAGCTGTAATTTTCTGAATTTCTTTCAGTTGGCCGAAGCTTTCTACTTGCAAAGGCGATGACTTTCTCCCGACCTTCTTGCTTTTGTGACAGCACCGCTCCTAGTCCCACATTACTGGCATCGGTGTAGAGGATGAAAGGTTGATGGTAATCTGGGTATGCCAGAACCTCTTCTCCGGTTAGTGCCTTCTTTAGTTGTTCAAAGGAGTCTTCCCTTTCGTCGTTCCACTGAAAAGGAGGGTTTCGGTTTGAAGGTTTCTTCGTCTGCCCTACCAAGGCATCTTGCAAGGGTGCTGCCAACTTGGTAAATCCTTTTATAAATCTGCGATAGTAACCCACTAATCCCAGGAATTGCCTCACTCCTTTTGCGTTGGCAGGTCTTGGCCAATCCCTTATGGCGCTTATTTTCTCGGGATCCGGTGCTACTCCCTCCGAACTCACGATGTGTCCCAGGTACTGTACCTTTGGCTTGAGAAGGTGACATTTGGATGGCTTGATTTTCATACCATACATGGATAAGGCTTCGAACACTTCTGCCAGGTCTTTTAAGTGTTGTTCGTAAGTCTTTGAGTAGACAATCACATCATCTAGGTACAGGAGGACGGTCTCGAAGTTCTTGTGTCCGAGGCAGCATTCCATCAGCCGCTGGAAGGTACCGGATGCGTTGCAGAGTCCGAATGGCATGCGATTAAATTCACATAGACCCATTGGTGTGGTGAATGCCGTCTTTTCCTTATCTCTCTCAGCCACAGGGACTTGCCAATACCCGCTTGTTAAGTCTAAGGTGGAAAAATAATTAGCAGATTTCAAAGCAGTCAAGGACTCTTCTATCCTAGGCAAGGGGTAGGCATCTTTATGGGTGATGTTATTAATCCGCCGGTAGTCTACGCACATTCTCATGGTTCCGTCCTTTTTTTTGACAATCACTAGAGGGGCCGCCCAGGGGCTACAGCTGTCTCTTATTACCCCGGCTTGTTTCATCTCCCTCAGCATATCTTTTGCACATTGATAGTGAGCGGGCGGTATGGGTCTATATCTTTCTTTTATTGGGGGATGGTCGCCGGTGGGGATTGTGTGTTCTACCCCTTCTATCCGTCCGAAGTCCAATGGGTGTTTACTGAAGACTTGTTCATATTCCGTCACTAGCCTGTACACCCCTTGCTTTTGATGGGTAGGTGTTGAATTTATGCCCACGTGTAGCTGTTGGCACCAATCCTCCAATTCTCCATCTGAGCCGTTGCCTTCCACCTGACAGGTTGGTTCTAAGGGCTCAATGGTTGTGATGGCATTGTTGTCAACAGTATATAGCTTTGCCACTGTAGCATACCTTGGCAAAGTGACCTCTTCCTCTCCACAGTTCAAAAGTCGTACCGGCACTCGTCCCCGGTAGAGTTGAGCGACCTTGACCTTTTTAGAGTCGAGCCGGGTTTCGCGAAACCCGACTATCTCAAAAGTCGGGTCGAGTGAAATCGGCCGATTATGACGTAAAGTCGGGATCGACCGAAACACGAAACCCAATGCAAGTCAATGGGGCAGCATAGTCGGCAGTGAGTGGGGGCCAGGAAAACACCTAGAGTGCCCATTTTAATGTAAAAACCATCCATTCTTCTTAATGAAGCTTGTCAAGCGTAATTTACCTTATAATAATTGGAAGGCATTTGAAATTGGGGGTCATTTGGCTAAAGTTGTGTGGGGTAGGGCTGGTTCAAGTAATTAGTGGGCCCAGGAAATCTGGACCACGTCACGGCAGTGGAGCAGGGAGAGGTAAGTATTTCAACTTTGCAAGTGCTGTGATCCTGAGCAAGCAGGGGGGGCCCACTTGTTGGCATTGGCACTGGCACAGGGCCCCTCAAAGTACAGCGGTGTGTTTGCACGGCGGGGGCGCCTCCCACCGGCAGCAACACTTTTGCGTACTATGAGAGGCCCTGTGCCAGTGACGTCGCCAACTAGTATTCCTCCCCCCACCTGATGAAGGAACCTGCACTTTCATCTGCACCTTCCTCTTTGTCCCCGTGTAAGGTGGTATGGTATGCGGGAAGAGCAACCTGACTTTCAGCAGGGTCACAATGTTGTTGTGTAGCATGCACGGGGAATGTTGCGTTATGGGTCAATGTACCAGCAGACTCATCTATCACTGGCTGGGCAATGGGCACGATGAAGTGGAAACACAGATATAGGCCCAAAGAATAAAGTGGGCTAAATGCAGTTCAAAATTGGTAACACAGGAATAACCAGGGGGCATTGCAGTGGAGGACAACTGGAATGAGAGGCTGACACAGAGAGTAGGGCCAAATCAGTAAGTAGTCGAAATGCAGTTCAAAATTGGCAACCGTAGTAAACAGGCGGCACAGCTTTGTTCAGTGGAGGAGAACAGCAAGGAGTGGCAGACACCGATAGTAGGCCCCAACCCAACTAGTAGGCCAAATGCAGTCTAACATTAACAACTACTTAACGAGAGCCTGAAAATGGAATTTCAGGACAGGAAACCAGGAGAACAGCAAGGAGTGGCAGACACCGATAGTAGGCCCCAAACCAACTAGTACGCCAAATGCAGTTGTTCCATTTAACCACAATTTAATGAGAGCCTGAAGATAGAAGCTCAGGAAAGGCAACCTGGGGAACACCTTGGAGTGTAACACACCATCTCTCTCCACCCCATACCCATTTTGTAGGCCTAATGCAGTGTACTTTTCTACAACTACTAAACGAGAGTCGGAAGACCGAAGCAATGGCAAGGAAACCTGGGGAACACCTTGGAGTGTAACACACCCTCTCTCTACACCCCATACCCAATTTGAAGGCCTAATGCAGCGTAGTTTCCAACAACTACTAAACGAGAGCCGGAAGATCGAAGCTCAGGAAAGGCAACCTGGGGAACACCTTGGAGTGGAACACACCCTCTCTCTACACCCCATACCCAATTTGAAGGCCTAATGCAGTGTAGTTTCCAAGAACTACTAAACGAGAGCCGGAAGATCGAAGCTCAGGAAAGGCAACCTGGGGAACACCTTGGAGTGTAACACAACGTCTCTCTACACCACGGAAGGGCTGATTCTTAGGAAGGAAGGCTGTTGGAAATAAGCATTGCGCGTCCGAGGGTGATTATATTCTTATTAGGTATATACTCACCCTCGGACGCGCCCTGCTTCTTTATTTGGAATGAATGTTTATTTGCAATGTGGTGTTGACTTTCTCTATTATTTTGGTAATTAATGATTTTATTATTTTCATTGTTTTGCATCTTCTCGGCAATAATATAAAGAAGACGCGACAGGACAACACTCGGTGGATGCCATATGTGTGTTTTCAATTGAAAAAACCTTTCAGTTAACTACTTGCAGGAGAAAGTAATTGTAGCTGGTGGCCATTTTTAGTACTGTACCAGATTTTAGTTGTGTGTTTGTTTTTAATGTTAAAATGTCTGCATTTGATATCTCACCAGTATTTTCTTTTTTATAAGCAAAATACTTTTTTTTATTTTATGATGTTGGTTCAAGGGGTACACGGGCAGCAGTAGACAGGTCAGTGGAGGCCTAGTGGAAGGAGGGACCGCAGACAGGCTTCGAAGCCCTAACATAATAAATTGGGCTGCCTGTAGGCAATTTAAAATTGGTTCCAGGGGAACACGGGCAGCAGTAGACAGGTCAGTGGAGGCCTAGAGGAAGGAGGGACCGCAGATGCGCCAATGTTTCCCCCATACCAAATTTGTAGGCCTAATGCAGTGTAGTTTCCAACAACTACTAAACGAGAGCCGGAATATCGAAGCTCAGGAAAGGCAACCTGGGGAACACCTTGGAGTGTAACACACCATCTCTCTACACCCCATACCCAATTTGAAGGGCTAATGCAGTGTAGTTTCCAAGAACTACTAAACGAGAGCCGGAAGATCGAAGCTCAGGAAAGGCAACCTGGGGAACACCTTGGAGTGTAACACACCCTCTCTCTACACCCCATACCCAATTTGAAGGCCTAATGCAGTGTAGTTTCCAAGAACTACTAAACGAGAGCCGGAAGATCGAAGCTCAGGAAAGGCAACCTGGGGAACACCTTGGAGTGGAACACACCATCTCTCTACACCCCATACCCAATTTGAAGGCCTAATGCAGCGTAGTTTCCAACAACTACTAAACGAGAGCCGGAAGATCGAAGCTCAGGAAAGGCAACCTGGGGAACACCTTGGAGTGGAACACACCATCTCTCTACACCCCATACCCAATTTGAAGGCCTAATGCAGCGTAGTTTCCAACAACTACTAAACGAGAGCCGGAAGATCGAAGCTCAGGAAAGGCAACCTGGGGAACACCTTGGAGTGGAACACACCATCTCTCTACACCCCATACCCAATTTGAAGGCCTAATGCAGCATAGTTTCCAACAACTACTAAACGAGAGCCGGAAGATCGAAGCTCAGGAAAGGCAACCTGGGGAACACCTTGGAGTGGAACACACCATCTCTCTACACCCCATACCCAATTTGAAGGCCTAATGCAGCGTAGTTTCCAACAACTACTAAACGAGAGCCGGAAGATCGAAGCTCAGGAAAGGCAACCTGGGGAACACCTTGGAGTGTAACACAACGTCTCTCTACACCACGGAAGGGCTGATTCTTAGGAAGGAAGGCTGTTGGAAATAAGCATTGCGCGTCCGAGGGTGATTATATTCTTATTAGGTATATACTCACCCTCGGACGCGCCCTGCTTCTTTATTTGGAAAGAATGTTTATTTGCAATGTGGTGTTGACTTTCTCTATTATTTTGGTAATTAATGATTTTATTATTTTCATTGTTTTGCATCTTCTCGGCAATAATATAAAGAAGACGCGACAGGACAACACTCGGTGGATGCCATATGTGTGTTTTCAATTGAAAAAACCTTTCAGTTAACTACTTGTAGGAGAAAGTAATTGTAGCTGGTGGCCATTTTTAGTACTGTACCAGATTTTAGTTGTGTGTTTGTTTTTAATGTTAAAATGTCTGCATTTGATATCTCACCAGTATTTTCTTTTTTATAAGCAAAATACTTTTTTTTTTATTTTATGATGTTGGTTCAAGGGGTACACGGGCAGCAGTAGACAGGTCAGTGGAGGCCTAGTGGAAGGAGGGACCGCAGACAGGCTTCGAAGCCCTAACATAATAAATTGGGCTGCCTGTAGGCAATTTAAAATTGGTTCCAGGGGAACACGGGCAGCAGTAGACAGGTCAGTGGAGGCCTAGAGGAAGGAGGGACCGCAGATGCGCCAATGTTTCCCCCATACCAAATTTGTAGGCCTAATGCAGTGTAGTTTCCAACAACTACTAAACGAGAGCCGGAATATCGAAGCTCAGGAAAGGCAACCTGGGGAACACCTTGGAGTGTAACACACCCTCTCTCTACACCCCATACCCAATTTGAAGGCCTAATGCAGTGTAGTTTCCAAGAACTACTAAACGAGAGCCGGAAGATCGAAGCTCAGGAAAGGCAACCTGGGGAACACCTTGGAGTGTAACACACCCTCTCTCTACACCCCATACCCAATTTGAAGGCCTAATGCAGTGTAGTTTCCAAGAACTACTAAACGAGAGCCGGAAGATCGAAGCTCAGGAAAGGCAACCTGGGGAACACCTTGGAGTGGAACACACCATCTCTCTACACCCCATACCCAATTTGAAGGCCTAATGCAGCGTAGTTTCCAACAACTACTAAACGAGAGCCGAAAGATCGAAGCTCAGGAAAGGCAACCTGGGGAACACCTTGGAGTGTAACACAACGTCTCTCTACACCACGGAAGGGCTGATTCTTAGGAAGGAAGGCTGTTGGAAATAAGCATTGCGCGTCCGAGGGTGATTATATTCTTATTAGGTATATACTCACCCTCGGACGCGCCCTGCTTCTTTATTTGGAATGAATGTTTATTTGCAATGTGGTGTTGACTTTCTCTATTATTTTGGTAATTAATGATTTTATTATTTTCATTGTTTTGCATCTTCTCGGCAATAATATAAAGAAGACGCGACAGGACAACACTCGGTGGATGCCATATGTGTGTTTTCAATTGAAAAAACCTTTCAGTTAACTACTTGCAGGAGAAAGTAATTGTAGCTGGTGGCCATTTTTAGTACTGTACCAGATTTTAGTTGTGTGTTTGTTTTTAATGTTAAAATGTCTGCATTTGATATCTCTCCAGTATTTTCTTTTTTGTAAGCAAAATACTTATTTTTATATTTTCTGATGTTGGTTCCAGGGGTACACGGGCAGCAGTGCCCTGGTCAGTGTAGTAGTAGTTGAAAGAATGGACCGCAGACAGGCATCGAAGGCCTAAAATAAAAAATTGGGCTGGCTGTAGGCAATTTTAAATTGGTTACAGGGGTACACGGGCAGCAGTGGTGTGGTCAGTGGAGGCCTAGTGGAAGGAGTGACCGCAGACAGGCATCGAAGGCCTAAAATAATAACACATGGCTGTAGGCAATTTTAAATTGGTTCCAGGGGTACACGGGCAGCAGTGGTGTGGTCAGTGGAGGCCTAGTGGAAGGAGTGACCGCAGACAGGCATCGAAGGCCTAAAATAATAACACATGGCTGTAGGCAATTTTAAATTGGTTCCAGGGGTACACGGGCAGCAGTGGTGTGGTCAGTGGAGGCCTAGTGGAAGGAGTCACCGCAGACAGGCATCGAAGGCCTAAAATAATAACACATGGCTGTAGGCAATTTTAAATTGGTTCCAGGGGTACACGGGCAGCAGTGGTGTGGTCAGTGGAGGCCTAGTGGAAGGAGTCACCGCAGACAGGCATCGAAGGCCTAAAATAATAACACATGGCTGTAGGCAATTTTAAATTGGTTACAGGGGTACACGGGCAGCAGTGGTGTGGTCAGTGGAGGCCTAGTGGAAGGAGTGACCGCAGACAGGCATCGAAGGCCTAAAATAATAACACATGGCTGTAGGCAATTTTAAATTGGTTCCAGGGGTACACAGGCAGCAGTGGTGTGGTCAGTGGAGGCCTAGTGGAAGGAGTGACCACAGACAGGCATCGAAGGCCTAACATAACAAAAATGTCAATACAATGGTATTGTCAGTGGCAGGCATTGAAGGATGTCAGCGCATAGACTAAACATTGGTGGAGCTGTGAGATAATTTTGCAAGTGGTAGAGCACTGTTTGAGCTGGGGTGGGGGGAAACTGTCTTGTGGCCGGCGGTACAGGCCCAGGGCCCCTCATATTACAACGGTGTGTCTGACGTTGGGTGCGCACCACCACCGCCAGAGACACTTTATTGTACTAGGAGGGACCCAGTGGCAGTGCCGTCGACCAAAAGCGGGCTCACCCACCTCTTCAGACAAACTGCACTCTCACGGGTGCTGTCGCCAAGTGTCGATACCACGGCCCCGTGTGGGGAGTTTGGCCATTTAGTGAGGTGTAAACATGTCGTATGCTGGACAATCAGGTGCTGAAAATTACGAGATTGGAAAAGGCATTCAAAATAGTCCACAGGCAAGACCTTTTCATAGGAAAGCTAGGTGTCAGCCGGGCAAGGTGGGGCAAAAGATTTCGAAATCCAGTTGTGGTTCATTTTAATGAAGGTTAGATCATCTACATTTTGGGTAGCCAGACGAGTCCTTTTTTCTGTTAGTATTGAACCTGCAGCACTGAATACTCTTTCTGATAGGACACTAGCTGCCGGGCAAGCAAGCTCCTGCAATGCATATTCTGCCAATTCTGGCCAGGTGTCTAATTTTGATGCCCAGTAATCAAATGGGAATGACGGTTGAGGGAGAACATCGATAAGGGATGAAAAATAGTTTGTAACCATACTGGACAAATGTTGTCTCCTGTCACTTTGAATTGATGCTGCAGTACCTGTCCTGTCTGCGGTCATAGCAAAATCACTCCACAACCTGGTCAGAAAACCCCTCTGGCCAACGCCACTTCTGATTTCTGCCCCTCTAACTCCTCTGGTCTGCTGGCCCCTGCAGCTCGTGTGAGAACGATCACGGGCGCTGTGTGCAGGGAATGCCAGAAGCAAACGGTCAACAAGAGTTGATTGTTTGATTGCTAATATTAGTTCCAAGTTCTCATGTGGCATTATATTTTGCAATTTGCCTTTATAGCGAGGATCAAGGAGGCAGGCCAACCAGTAATCGTCATCATTCATCATTTTAGTTATGCGTGTGTCCCTTTTGAGGATACGTAAGGCATAATCCGCCATGTGGGCCAAAGTTCCAGTTCTCAAATCTGCGGTTGTGCTTGGTTGAGGGGCAGTTTCAGGCAAATCCACGTCACTTGTGTCCCTCAAAAAACCAGAACCCGGCCTTGCCGCGCCACCAATTTCCAGTGGCCCCGGAAAAGCTTCCTCATTAAAAATATAATCATCCCCATCATCCTCCTCGTCCTCCTCTTCGCCCGCTACCTCGTCCTGTACACTGCCCTGGCCAGACAATGGCTGACTGTCATCAAGGCTTTCCTCTTCCTCAGCTGCAGACGCCTGATCCTTTATGTGCGTCAAACTTTGCATCAGCAGACGCATTAGGGGGATGCTCATGCTTATTATGGCGTTGTCTGCACTAACCAGCCGTGTGCATTCCTCAAAACACTGAAGGACTTGACACATGTCTTGAATCTTCGACCACTGCACACCTGACAACTCCATGTCTGCCATCCTACTGCCTGCCCGTGTATGTGTATCCTCCCACAAAAACATAACAGCCCGCCTCTGTTCACACAGTCTCTGAAGCATGTGCAGTGTTGAGCTCCACCTTGTTGCAACGTCTATGATTAGGCGATGCTGGGGAAGGTTCAAAGAACGCTGATAGGTCTGCATACGGCTGGAGTGTACGGGCGAACGGCGGATATGTGAGCAAAGTCCACGCACTTTGAGGAGCAGGTCGGATAACCCCGGATAACTTTTCAGGAAGCACTGCACCACCAGGTTTAAGGTGTGAGCCAGGCAAGGAATGTGTTTCAGTTGGGAAAGGGAGATGGCAGCCATGAAATTCCTTCCGTTATCACTCACTACCTTGCCTGCCTCAAGATCTACAGTGCCCAGCCACGACTGCGTTTCTTTCTGCAAGAACTCGGACAGAACTTCCGCGGTGTGTCTGTTGTCGCCCAAACACTTCATAGCCAATACAGCCTGCTGACGTTTGCCAGTAGCTGCCCCATAATGGGAGACCTGGTGTGCAACAGTGGCAGCTGCGGATGGAGTGGTTGTGCGACTGCGGTCTGTGGACGAGCTCTCGCTTCTGCAGGAGGACGAAGAGGAGGAGGAGGGGGTGCGAACGGCTACAGCCAATTGTTTCCTAGACCGTGGGCTAGGCAGAACTGTCCCAAACTTGCTGTCCCCTGTGGACCCTGCATCCACCACATTTAACCAGTGTGCCGTGATGGACACGTAACGTCCCTGGCCATGCCTACTGGTCCATGCATCTGTTGTCAGGTGCACCTTTGTGCTCACAGATTGCCTGAGTGCATGGACGATGCGCTCTTTAACATGCTGGTGGAGGGCTGGGATGGCTTTTCTGGAAAAAAAGTGTCGACTGGGTAGCTCGTAGCGTGGTACAGCGTAGTCCATCAGGGCAATGAAAGCTTCGCTTTCAACTAACCGGTAGGGCATCATCTCTAACGAGATTAGTCTAGCTATGTGTGCGTTCAAACCCTGTGTATGCGGATGCGAGGCTAAGTACTTCCTTTTTCTAACCATAGTCTCATGTAGGGTGAGCTGGACTGGAGAGCTGCAGATCGTGGAACTAGCGGGGCTGCCGGTGGACATGGCAGACTGAGAGACGGTGGGAGATGGTATTGTTGCCACCGGTGCCCTAGATGCAGTGTTTCCTACTACGAAACTGGTGATTCCCTGACCCTGACGGCTTTGGCCTGGCAAAGAAACCTGCACAGATACTGCAGGTGGTGCGGAAAATGGTGGCCCTACACTGCCGGAAGGGATGTTGCGTTGCTGACTAGCTTCATTGGCCGAGGGTGCTACAACCTTAAGGGACGTTTGGTAGTTAGTCCAGGCTTGCAAATGCATGGTGGTTAAATGTCTATGCATGCAACTTGTATTGAGACTTTTCAGATTCTGTCCTCTGCTTAAGGTAGTTGAACATTTTTGACAGATGACTTTGCGCTGATCAATTGGATGTTGTTTAAAAAAATGCCAGACTGCACTCTTTCTAGCATCGGATACCTTTTCAGGCATTGCAGACTGAGCTTTAACCGGATGGCCACGCTGTCCTCCAACAGGTTTTAGCTTTGCCACGCGTTTTGGGCAAGATACGGGCCCGGCAGATGGAACCTGTTGCGATGTTGATGCCTGCTGCGGCCCCTCCTCCTCCGCTTCAGAACTGCTGCCGCCTGCACCCTGTTCCCCCAATGGCTGCCAATCGGGGTCAAGAACTGGGTCATCTATTACCTCTTCTTGTAGCTCGTGTGCAACTTCGTCTGTGTCACAGTGGCGGTCGGTGGTATAGCGTTCGTGATGGGGCAACATAGTCTCATCAGGGTCTGATTCTTGATCAGCACCCTGCGATGGCAATGTTGTGGTCTGAGTCAAAGGACCAGGATACTAGTCTGGCTGTGGCTGTGCATCAGTGCACTCCATGTCAGATTCAACTTGTAATGGGCATGGACTGTTAACTGCTTCACTTTCTAAGCCAGGGACGGTATGTGTAAA
Organism: Ranitomeya imitator; assembly: GCF_032444005.1. Taxonomy (NCBI): domain Eukaryota; kingdom Metazoa; phylum Chordata; class Amphibia; order Anura; family Dendrobatidae; genus Ranitomeya; species Ranitomeya imitator. Next base: position 146,168,645 of record NC_091283.1, read on the forward strand.
GAGCTCCATGGAGTAACCCGTTGTGTCGCCTGCTGCATTCTTCTCTGTTGTTGTTTTTGCTGAAGAGGACAAGGAAGCGACTTGTCCCTGACCGTGAACATCCACTAACGACGCGCTGCTTTGACATTTACCAGTTTCACGAGAGGAGGCAAAAGAGCTAGAGGCTGAGTCAGCAAGATAAGCCAAAACTTGCTCTTGCTGCTCCGGCTTTAAAAGCGGTTTTCCTACTCCCAGAAAAGGGAGCGTTCGAGGCCTTGTGTAGCCAGACGACGAACCTGGCTCCACAGCTCCAGACTTAGGTGCAATATTTTTTTTCCCACGACCAGCTGATGCTCCACCACTACCACTACCCTCATTACCAGCTGACAATGAACGCCCCCGGCCACGACCTCTTCCACCAGACTTCCTCATTGTTTTAAAAACGTTAACAAACGAACGGTATTTGTTGCTGTCACACAACTTACACGGTGAGCTATAACTTCAGTATGATTTAGCTACCCCTTTACAGGTGGGTGAGACCACAACGAAAATCAGCCACAATGTTACACACTCTGTTGTTGTTGGCAACAAATGAGATGGCACACACGCAGGACTGTCACTGAAGCGCAAATGTAAATATTTATCTCCCACTGATTTGTGTTTGTTTTTTTTAAAAGGGAGACTTCAGAAAAAAAAAAAATTTAAAAAAAATTTTTTTTTACAGAAGAATTTATAAAACAAATAAAATGAAATGATTGTTTCAGGGAGAATTTAGGAAAAAAAAAAAAAAAAAGGCTTTGTAGGGCCCACTGAGTGAGAGAGGACGCACACAGGAGTCAGGAGTGGCACACAAGCCCAGAGGCCAATATTAATCTCCCACCGATTGATTTAGTTATTTTTTTTGGTAGATTTTGGAACCCAAATCAAGCAAAAAAATTAATAGGCTTTCTATGGCCCACAATTGGGGAGAGAGAGAGAGATGGCACACCCAGGAGTCAAGACTGGCACACAAGCAGAAGGGGCAATATGAATCTCCCACAGATTTTTTTTTTTTTTTTTTTTTTTCAGGGAGACTTGAGAGAAAAAAAATACAAAAAAAATGATTTTTTTCAGGAATAATTTAGAAACCAAAGAAAATAAAATGATTGTTTCAGGGAGAATTTAGAAAACAAATAAAACAAAAAATGGGCTTTCTAGGGCCCACTGAGTGACAGATGACGCACACAGGAGTCAGGAGTGGCACACAAGCCCAGAGGCCAATATTAATCTCCCACTGATTGATTTAGTGATTTTTTTCAGGTAGATTTTGGAACCCAAATCAAGCAAAAAAATTAATAGGCTTTCTATGGCCCACAATTGGGGAGAGAGAGAGAGATGGCACACCCAGGAGTCAAGACTGGCACACAAGCAGAAGGGGCAATATGAATCTCCCACAGATTTTTTTTTTTTTCAGGGAGACTTGAGAGAAAAAAAAATACCAAAAAAATGATTTTTTTCAGGAATAATTTAGAAACCAAAGAAAATAAAATGATTGTTTCAGGGAGAATTTAGAAAACAAATAAAACAAAAAATAGGCTTTCTAGGGCCCACTGAGTGACAGATGACGCACACAGGAGTCAGGAGTGGCACACAAGCCCAGAGGCCAATATTAATCTCCCACTGATTGATTTAGTGATTTTTTTCAGGTAGATTTTGGAACCCAAATCAAGCAAAAAAATTAATAGGCTTTCTATGGCCCACAATTGGGGAGAGAGAGAGAGATGGCACACCCAGGAGTCAAGACTGGCACACAAGCAGAAGGGGCAATATGAATCTCCCACAGATTTTTTTTTTTTTTTTTTTTTTTCAGGGAGACTTGAGAGAAAAAAAAATACAAAAAAAATGATTTTTTTCAGGAATAATTTAGAAACCAAAGAAAATAAAATGATTGTTTCAGGGAGAATTTAGAAAACAAATAAAACAAAAAATAGGCTTTCTAGGGCCCACTGAGTGACAGATGACGCACACAGGAGTCAGGAGTGGCACACAAGCCCAGAGGCCAATATTAATCTCCCACTGATTGATTTAGTAATTTTTTTCAGGTAGATTTTGGAACCCAAATCAAGCAAAAAAATTAATAGGCTTTCTATGGCCCACAATTGGGGAGAGAGAGAGAGATGGCACACCCAGGAGTCAAGACTGGCACACAAGCAGAAGGGGCAATATGAATCTCCCACAGATTTTTTTTTTTTTTTTTTTTCAGGGAGACTTGAGAGAAAAAAAATACAAAAAAAATGATTTTTTTCAGGAATAATTTAGAAACCAAAGAAAATAAAATGATTGTTTCAGGGAGAATTTAGAAAACAAATAAAACAAAAAATAGGCTTTCTAGGGCCCACTGAGTGACAGATGACGCACACAGGAGTCAGGAGTGGCACACAAGCCCAGAGGCCAATATTAATCTCCCACTTTTTTTTTTTTTCCAGGGAAAATTTATAAACCCAATAAAAAAAAAAATAATAAATAGGCTTTCTATGGCCCACTATCTGAGAGAGAGAGATGGCACGCTTAGGACTGGCACACAAGCCCAAAGGCCAATACTAATCTCCCACTGATTGATTGATTTTTTAAGGTAGAATTATGAACCCAAATCAACCAAAAAAATAAATAGGCTTTCTATGGCCCACTATTTGTGAGAGAGATGGCACGCTCAGGACTGGCACACAAGCCCAGAGGCCAATATTAATCTCCCACTTTTTTTTTTTTTCCAGGGAAAATTTATAAACCCAATAAAATAATAAAAAAATAGGCTTTCTATGGCCCACTATCTGAGAGAGAGAGAGATGGCACGCTTAGGACTGGCACACAAGCCCAAAGGCCAATATTAATCTCCCACTGATTGATTTATTGATTTTTTCAGGTAGAATTTAGAACCCAAATCAAGCAAAAAAATTAATAGGTTTTCTATGGCCCACTGAGTGAGAGATGGCACACACAGGAGTAAGGAGTGGCACACAAGCCCTGAGGCCAATATTTTTCTCCCACTGATTGATGTTGTGATTTTTTCTGGTAGATTTTGGAACCCAAATCAAGCAAAAAAATAAATAGGCTTTCTATGGCCCACTGAGTGAGAGATGACACAGACAGAGATGGCACTCTAGCAGAAATGTCAATCTTAATCTCCCACCAAAAAAAAAAAAAAAAAAAAAAGGAACTGTCCTTCAATTACTATCTCCCTGCAGTAATCTCAGCCAGGTATGGCAGGCAGCAATAAGGAGTGGACTGATGCACAAATTAAATAAAAAGTGTGGACAAACAAACAAGATAGCTGTGCAGAAAGGAAGGAACAAGAGGATTTGTGCTTTGAAAAAAGCAGTTGGTTTGCACAGCGGCGTACACACAGCAATGCAGCTATCAGGGAGCCTTCTAGGGCAGCCCAATGAGCTACAGCGCTGAGGAAAAAAAAAAAAAAAAGGAGCTTCCACTGTCCCTGCACACCGAAGGTGGTGTTGGGCAGTGGAAATCGCTACAGCACAAGCGGTTTTGTGGTTAATGGACCCTGCCTAATGCTATCCCTGCTTCTGACGAAGCGGCAGCAACCTCTCCCTAAGCTCAGATCAGCAGCAGTAACATGGCGGTCGGCGGGAACTCCCCTTTATAGCCCCTGTGACGCCGCAGACAGCAAGCCAATCACTGCAATGCCCTTCTCTAAGATGGTGGGGACCAGGACCTATGTCATCACGCTGCCCACACTCTGCGTTTACCTTCATTGGCTGAGAAATGGCGCTTTTCGCGTCATTGAAACGCGACTTTGGCGCGAAAGTCGCGTACCGCATGGCCGACCACGCACAGGGGTCGGATCGGGTTTCATGAAACTCGACTTCGCCAAAAGTCGGCGACTTTTGAAAATGTTCGACCCGTTTCGCTCAACCCTAGTCCCCGGTGTACCTCGACTACCCCTCGTGCTGTGAGTATAGTGGGCCTGCTGTCGGTGTACACTGGTTCTATTAAGGCTTGATAATCTCGTCCCTTAGTACCAATGGCTGCTCTACACCATACCAGCATTTCTGTTTTTGGTGGGATTACAATAGATGTTGGATCACTTACCCTCACACTGCCGATTTCTCCACCTGCAACTTCTACCTGTTGCCTTAACATCAATACTTTTATTTCCCTCCGGAGAACTCTCTGCTGGCAGGATTGGGCAGTTTCAGCAATTTGTTGTAAGACAGAAATAACTTCGGAAAAGCAGTTCTCTAACACATTCATTCCTATCAATACAGTTGGTTCACAGTTACGCCGGTCAACATCAACAACAATTATACCCTGTTTCTTCAATTCTACTTTACCAATCTTTATGGTCATCTCCCTGAATCCTAGTTTCGGTACCAACTTACCATTACTGGCCCATATATCTAGTTCAACATCAGAGGGCCCTTTATCAATATCTGCATCAGCCCAGTACCTCTTATAAAGGATATACGGTATAGATGAAATCTGGGAACCTGTGTCCAGCAAAGCGTTGAGGGGAATTCCGTCCAGCACGATAGGGATAATGGGACGTCCTCCGATGTACCTGTCGTGCCAGGGTGTTGGGCCTTGAAAGTTCATTCCTGTGAAGCGGCCCGTATTCCCAGGGGATTCCTGTTTAAATCACAATCTCGTGCAAAGTGGCCTGGCTGCTGGCAACGGCGGCAAATGGGCTGTCCATCCGGTTGGTAGCGGTCGCGGGGTCGTCCTCTCCATGTCGGGTATTTCCGGGGTCTCATCCATGGAACTCCTCTCTACGGTTTGCCAACTCCATCTTGGGTCCTCTCATCTCCTGCATGGTTTTAGCCACTGAAGCAACAACATCAGTTAAAGAGTCAAGCTTTTGTTGAAGAGCCTCATTAGTACTGGGCCCCAGGGGCTTAGCAATGGCCCCGGATATAGCTGATGTCACTTGCACTCCCTGTTGTTGAGGTGCCTCTGCCATGGGTTGCGCAGGATCCTGATCCCGAGGTGCCACTGCCAGCTGGAGACGTATAGCGCTCTCCTTTAATTGGGCAAATGTCAATTCAGGGTTCTTAAAAACAAGCATACTCACATGCCCCCGGTGAGAAGGGGTGTAGAGTCCCTCCATAAATTGATCTCTTAGCAGTTTATCCGCTCCGGTGTTAAAAATGGGTTCAGCCAGTGTAAGTGATTTAAGGGCTTCCTGCAGGTTTAAGGCAAAGTCTCTCACGCCCTCATTAGCTTTTTGTTTGCAATTAAAGAATCGTACTTTAGCTTTGCTGCCGGCAGTGGTTTCAAATGTAGCTTTTAATCCAGCAAATATGCGTTCAACAGTGCCTTTTAGATCAGCTGCCCATGCTGTGACTTCTCGCTTAGCATGGCCACTTAACTGCATCATCAGGAGACTAACACGCTGAACTTCACCCACGGGGAACATGTCAAAATGGGCCAGCATCTTTTCTCTGAAATCATCAAGGGTATTAGGCTCACCTTCATACATTGGAAGCCACGGGCCACCTGGGGTATATGGAATCAGCACTGGCATGATGGGCGCCATTCCTTGCACCGCTCGCACTACCGGACTCTCTATCGACACTCTGTCTTTCAGCTGCATTAGCGTCGCCGGGTGCTGCGGCGTCTCCGTGCTGCGACATACTGTGCCCCCTTAGTTAATCCGTACCCTTCCGGTCCTCCGCTTCCGTCGGGATAGTGTAGATTCGTTCCGCTGTGCAGCAGGATTGGTTTTCCCCTTGCTCTGACATCAGAGCGTTCAGCTTGGTGCCGCCCACAATGACACGCCCCCTGCTGCTCCCGCCCGCCGCGTGCTCTGTAATGGCGGATTCTGAAGTTTTTCAGTCAGACTGGGGCTCAGGTAATGGCGTAGCTCAATTAACAGTCTCGTGCCTAACGGTTATGAGGTGATGGCGGCCATCTTTCCTCCATTATAACCAATGGGGAAAAGTCACTTTCAATAGTTTTTAATGGGAAATGGAATTTTCTTTAATAAAGTCAATTTTCAAGATTTTTCATCCAAGTTTTCACAGTTTTGGGCTCCAATCACGGCACACAATACCCGGTATACGGGCTGGCTCGATCCTGTTCGTGACGCCAATTGTGACGCCCGAGAGACCGGGGTACCCAGCACCGGACCAATGGGGTCTGTCTCTTGAGGGGGATGTCACGGGTGGATTGACCCGGTGCTGTGGCCTCAGGCAATGCACAGTGTAAAGGGTATCGTGAGGGAACAGGCACTTACTTGATCAGCAGCAGGTTCTCCCAGCGGTGATGATCCCAATCCTGGATAGATGGCTATTGTCCAAATGAAAGACTGAGGCACTGAAACGTTTAACCAGTTTACTTTAACAAAAAAGGATTTACAACCAGTCCTGTCACCGGAGTCTGTATGGGAACTCTGAGTTACTTTGACCCTGCCGGGGTCTTCGCCTCTTATTGTACGCAATATCTGTGTGGCCCTGCTGCTGTATGTGAACTGGCTGCCGGCCCAATCTGTCCCCTCCGGGTCCTGGTTCGACGGGCATCCCGAGTCCTTTTATCGGCTTACCCCCTCCGGGAGTACCGCTGAACTCTGTGTCTGTTGCTGCGTCCGACCCTAGTGAAGCTGATATCACCTCACGTTTTTCCGGTTGCTGTATTATATGTAATGAATACAGCCACGGATCCGGTATCCGTCTTTGCGCCTGTTCTGGGTAGTGATTAATGCTACCCGGTTCTCACAATGTCCTTTTTCTCTATCCCTCTTTTCCTCAGGCCGGTGATTTGGGCCTGGAAACCGTCATAGGGCTGTTAGAAATTCAGCTGTATGACCTCTCACTTTCAGCTCCTTGGCCCAACTGCCATTTCTTCTCTCAGACCAGAATGGATCAAGGGGAGTCTCTGGAGCTCCCCCTTCTGGCCGGAGGTGGTAGTGCAGTCTTGCTATTTTAGTATTTGTATTTACTGTCAGTAACTATTTTTGTGGCAAATACCCCTAGGGGTGCCACATTTATATTAGTGTTTAGGACATTTATCCTATTATGAATGATTTGTATTATTATATTATCTTTACGGCATCTTTCATCGGCTTACTTATATGGACACACCGCATCACACTTTGTAGTATTACCATGCCCCCTGATGAAGGCTCTGCCGAAACGCGCGTCGGGGTGATGTGGTGACAGCTGGCTCTCTCCTGCACCCCTTCATAGCCACTACGGGTGACTGTTTCCAGTCCGATTGAGGTATGCGTCATTAGGTTATTATTATCATGCCTGCACCTTTATTCCAGCTACTGCTTGTGGCAGATATATTTCTTCCATCGTATTATCCGTTGGGGTAACGGAATTATTGATATCTTCGGACTACATATGTATGTCATGACCGTTGTGAAAGATATGTATTACTCTATATAATGTATGTCATGACCTATATGAATGATATCTATTATTCTTAGCCGCGGATCACCCATCCCATCCATCTTGTTTATATGCACTGTGGTCTTATCCACCGTTCCACTCTGGTTTTACAAAAAATATTATGTGTTCTAATAAAGTTATATATTTTTATATCAAATCCCTGGCCTTCTGATCATCCTTTGTTCTTCTGGGTTTTGTAGAGAAGATATGAATAATCGTGTTTAAAATAAAGCTCCATGTGCCCATCCCCCTCCCACCCCCTGTGCGCCCCCCGCTGTTATTAAAATACTCACCCGGCTCCCTCGCTGGCTGGCGCTGCTCCCTGTCCTGGCCGCACCTTCTACTGTATTACAGTCATGAATATGCGGCTCCACCTCCCATAGGGGTGGAGCCGCATATTCATAACGGGCGGCATACGTGTGCCGCACGTGTGCCACACTGATGTGCCACAAAAACGCACCAGCACACGGACACGGATAATTCCGGTACCGATTTTTCCGGTACCGGAATTATCTGGACGTGTGAGACTGCCCTAACACTGTACAAATGAAAATGTCTCTCAGTGTCTGTGTAGGAGCCCCTCTTACAATGTACTCCCTTACTAATGCGGGTGATTTAACAATGAACCGCTTTGCTAACATTACAATATCACATTGTTGGCGGTTATATATCACTAAATAAAGAGCTTTTCCAGGGGTAAGAAACAAATATCTGAAGAATATATTCTCGTTGCAAAACACAAAAACAATGTGCATAATGGCGATGGGTTTTCTTGTTATATTACATGAAAATATAGGTAATTCTCATTATAAGATATTTGATAAAATAATTAAACAATTAGGCCGGGGTCACACTTACGAGTTCAATGTGAGAAACTCGCACGAGTCACTCGCATCAAGTCCCGGCACTGCCGGCGGCACTTGGGACCGGAGCGTGCGGCAGCATAGAAATATATGCAGCCGCACGCTCCGGCCCCGAGTGCCAGGACGTGATGTGAGAGACTCATGCAAGTTTCTCGCATTGAACTCATAAGTGTGACCCTGGCCTTACAAGACTATTGCTTAAGAAAACTAAGGGTATGTGCGCACATTGAGTATTTGCTGCAGAAATTTCAGCACCAAAACGCTACAGTTTACAAGAGCAACAAAATGAGTGGGATTGCCGACATCTCACGGCTTAGTATTTCCTTATAGATTTGAAGCAAAAAAATTGTAGAAAATGCATGAAAAACGCTTGTATTTTACAGTTTTTCCTGCCAATAGATGCATTTTTGGTGCAAACATTTTTGCTGCAAATGCTAAAATGTGCACATACCCCAAGGCTCCCACGACGAGCTTTTGGTGAGTTTTTCTGAACCCATTAATTAAATTGGGTAGTTGCGTTTTTTATAAAATGCTCAACAAAAAACTCATCGTATGCACTTTGCCCAAGTGTTTGCTGCAGACTTTTCTGATGCAAATACTGAAGTGTTGGCAGGAAATACGCAGCACTAAACATTCACAATTTTTCCGAGCTTCCGTTCATTTTCCAAATTCACTAGAATAGGTGAAAACGCTGCAAAAACACGAAGGCCGCGTTCTCACAATGAGTTTTTGGTGTGTTTTTTATGCTGCATATTTTCGAAAAAAACGCAGGTAACCTATTTATTTAATGGGTGCAGAAATACTGCAGAAAATCTGCATCATCAAAAACTCAACAAAAAGCTGATTGTGGGATCACAGCCTAAAAGAATTGTCATGTAGCAGATATGAAGCTGCTTCAAATCTGCAAGGAAGAAATAAGCCACATGAGACGTCGAGAATCTCACTCTCTTTGCTGGTACTAGGAAATCCTCCGGTTTCTGTGACAAAACGTGACAAAAATGCAGCAAATACCTAATGTGTTCCCATACCCAAACCAACCCAGAGTTGGTTCTAATTTTCTATCCTTTATAATTTTAGATTTTATTCTCACAACTGAATCCTATAAAGGTGTAACATGTGAATTGTACACACTAATGCACTCTGGTTCATTCTGATATAAGGTATAAATCAAGACACCGCTGGGAGCACAGAATGGGTAGATTCAAAAATGGGGGAAAGTGGAACGTGCACTTATAAAGTGTGTGGGGGGGTAATCTGACAGTCAATAGAAATGGTTTAATCATCTATGTGTGATAAGATTTATGCTAGTTTACAGGATACAGGTTATACTTCTCTTCATGCTTTCTTTATAATAGTGGCATGTACTTAACACTAATGCACCAATGAAGAAATTTCCCTTATGTGAATGTATGTGATATAGTACTGCCTGTTTCCCATGATCCTTGTTCATGCATACTGAGTGAAAGAGCATAACCCTGTTCACACTCAATTCTTGCTGGAAAGCTGACATTTTTTGTCCAGATTAAAAATTGAGAAAAACAAAACAAAAGACCCACTGAAGAAGCTTGTTGTCGAAACGCACGTATCGTGCTTTGGGATTGTTCTGCAGCCATGGTACGGGGAACATTTCACGGGTAGAGGGAAGAATGGATTCAAAGAAAATTCAACAAATTCTTGATGCAAACATAACACCATCTGCAAAAATGCTAAATTTGAAAAGAGGATGACTTCTACAAATGGATAATGATCCTAAACACACGTCAAAATCCACAATAAACTACCACAAAAGGCGCAAAATGAAGGTGTTACAATGTCCCTCACAGTCCCCTGATCTGAACATCATTGACAATCTGTGGTTAGACCTCAAAACAGCAGTGCATGCAAGACGACCCAGGAATCTCACAGAACTGGAAGAATTCTCCAAGGAAGAATGGATGAAAATCCCTCAAACAAGAATTGAAAGACTCTTGGCTGCTACAAAAAGCGTTTGCAAGCTGTGATACTTTCAAAAGGGGGTGCTACTAGGTAATAACCATGCCGGGTGCCCAAACTTTTGCATCCCATTTTCCTTTTTGTCATTTTTAAAATGTAAAAGGTGAAGATATATGTACACAGTATATTATCTTAAAATACAAAAGAAATGTGTCAACTTTAACTTTAGGCCTTTTTTATTATTTATTATTATTATTATTATTATTTATTTATTTATATAGCACCATTAATTCCATGGTGCTGTACATGAGAAAGGGTTTACATACAGGGTTATAGATATCGATTACAGTAAGCAGGTTTACATTGACAGACTGGTACAGAGGGGAGAGGACCCTGTCCTTGCGGACTTACATTCTATGGGATAGTGGGGAGAGACAGAAGGTAGGGGCGAGGCGGCGGCTCTGGTGATGGCGAGACGGTGGCTCTGGCGATGGTGAGGCGGCAGAATGGTTATTGCAGGCTGTAGGCTTTCTTGAAGAGATGGGTTTTCAGGTTTTTAGAGATCATTTCATCTTCAACTTGCTTAACTGTGCACAATAACAGTCATTTTGACTAGGGGTGCCCAAACTTTTACCTGTCACTGTAGTGCATTGCAAAAATGAGAAAAAATGCCAAGTGGGGAGAAAGTGTGAACAAAATCTAATTCCAACATTGTTTTTTGAGAATTATTTTTACGGTGTATATTTTTTTATAAGAATAATCCTGTAATATGATTCTGCTCATGATTATGATTATGATTATGGCGATACTGAACATGTCCAGTTATTTTATTATTTTAGGGGTTAAAAAAAATATTAAATACTAAATACTAAAGTTTGAAAAAACAATTTTTTGGATAGTGTCTACATTTGTAGTGTTAATTTTTCGATCAATGGAGCAGAAGATGAAATCTAGAAGATTTTACAATTCTTAAAAGGAGCATATTTTTAATAGCCGTCAGAGACTGAGAGGGTCCCTGGTGGCTTCTCCCCTATGCGCATATGCAGGCAGAGGATTTTGAGCCACTGTCAAAGGGACCCGCCTGCATGACTCATTAATAGCATAGCTCGGTCCCTGGTGGCTATCTTTGTTGCAATGTTATGCCCCTAATAGAGTACTAACAGCAATATAAAGCGAATGCTGTGCTGAGTTTTGTGGAATTGCTAACAATATAATCCATAAATATATAGATAGACATGGATAGTCTGATGGGCAAAGTATTACTATCTATTGGTAAGGTCCTACCTCGGCCACAGATGTATGTCAGGTCCAGTGTCCCTCCACCCCGACGCACTTTTCGTCAAGCATTTTCAGAGGGCGTTTCGGGGAAAAGGATCCTGATCTATTAAGTACACTCTAGTGGCCATTGTAAAAAGGCAAACGTGAACATGTGATGAGGAGGGAGCAGACATAGATGTCACGTATATACTATATACATGTCTATTTTACGTGTCCCTTAAATTGTGAGGCACTGCTGCTTTTATATATGTGTATTGTATTGTGTATATTTTCAGTCATTAATAAACTTTTTTTTTTTTTTTTTTAAATGATCTTGAATATTAATTTTGCTTGCCTGGCCATGTATATACATTAGTTTAGATATTTTTATGTGCTATATATTTCAAAGTGAACTCTGATATGACAGTTAACCCTTACTTAGACGGACACATTATATTGTTTTAATTCTTTAACAACATATAGCAGTATCAGACTTGCAAGGCTTCTTAAGTTGTAGAAATAGTCCAAAAAATATCCCTTTTTGGGTGCAGATGCTTACCATATGCACAGGTTATGCAAACGGAAAAAGTTTTCTTGTTAACACGGGTGGTGCGAAAATTATTCCTTTTTGTGGCATTTCAAATGTTTTGCTTGCTAAATGAAGAAGCAACATTTTTTTGCAAGGCGTCCAAAAATGTATTTAGGAAGAAAGAACAGGTGTGCTCAGCAATTCTAAACAAAATGAGAAAACAAATACGAAGATCTTTATTAAGCCTTCCAATTATCCTAATTATCCTTTTTTATGGAGCTGAAAGAGGCTTGTGTTTTTCAAAGGGTAAAACTAATAGCTTGTTGTCAACAAGCCTTTCAAAAATGTGCGCTATTTGGTACTCTGGAGAGTACGTTTCACATCAGCAGTAAAAAGTGTTCAGTCAGCCGGGTGATGTACGTCGTTGGCATGGCTGTGCTAGGACAGAGGCAGTGGCAGAAGAAACATGGTAGAGCATTTGTATGAGTATGCAAAGTGATGTCTGTCGCAGTAGAGCCAGCAACAGCAACAATGGTAGCAGTAGTATAGTCCATCACTGTGAAACACAGCAGGCAGGAGATGTGTGACTGGTGTGATTGTGCAGTGGCAGTAGCAATAGCAAAAGCTGCGTAGAAAAGTATCATGACTAGGCATGTAAGGAGATGCCTGGCAGATTATGGTCCGCATCATCAACCTCGAAAGCAGCAGGTACCACAGTATAGATTATATGATGGACAGAATATAGATGCTCTATTGAGCGTGGGCCATTGGCATTGGCGAGAGCAGATGGGTGTAGAAGACAGACAATGGACAGTCAGGCAAACAAGGGTGTAGACGACAAACAACGGACAGTCAGGCAAACAAGGGTGTAGACGACAAGCAACGGACAGTCAGGCAAACAAGGGTGTAGACGACAAACAACGGACAGTCAGGCAAACAAGGGTGTAGACGACAAACAACGGACAGTCAGGTAAACAAGGGTGTAGACAACAAACAACGGACAGTCAGGCAAACAAGGGTGTAGACGACAAACAACGGACAGTCAGGCAAGCAAGTGGTATGGACATTTTGATCATCGGCATCAATCTTAGGTGAATGAAAGTTGGCACTGATCCATGCTTGATTTATTTTGACAAATAATGAGGTTTTCTAAGCTCGTTTTGATGTTAAAAAGCCACCGACAAGGCCAATGTATGAATGGCGGTGATTAGTGGAAGGGGACAGAAAGGTCAGCGGAAGGTGAGTAGTTTGATTTTTTTTTACATATTTAGTTTTTCATTATTATTCTTTGGAGTCTCATTTCCAGGGGAAAAAATGCGAGAAGAGACAAATTAAAATGTTGCTCGTTCAGCTCATCACTACTAGTAAGTGGTTAAATAACTAGATTTCTATTTCAGGAGCATTTTATAATATAAGATATCCAAAGCTAGAGAAAATGCTTGATCTTGAGAAGAACAGGAAACTTAAGAGAGTGATACTGTGCCGCTCTTGGCAGTTCTTATCTATTAGTCGAGAAGAGTTGACTTATCTGAAAATAATAACACGGTTTTCTCTCTCCAAGATATCCTGAGAAGACAAACATCTGACGATTTAACAGAACATATGGTGACTACATTTTCCCTGTTCACTTATCCATAACTTTCTTCAACAGATTTCAATAACAACAAAAAAAATCATTTTTTAATGAGAAAACGGCAACAGGTTAAAGCTAACTCAAACATTATCATATTCTAAGGTGCTACATATGTAATATGTACAGGTCATCACCATTTCCATGTTCTTACAGACTGGGCAAATACAAATTACAGTGAAATAAAGTACAAAATCATTTTCTTCATTATCATTAATTTCAGAACATTGAAGGCTGTTTATTATTTTCGGTGTTCTGTAATCAATTTTTTTCACGCATTTGTGAATTTCATATCAAGTACATTACGGATGAAGACAACATTTCCAAAAGAGATCTTTAAGACCACAATAGAAAGAGGCTTTCATTTTTACATAATGATGTAGAATAAATCTTAGACAAAACTGGTAAGACAATTAAAAAGTCTATGCAATCGAATGGTATAATAATAATAATGCATCAAAAGAAAGTATCCTGCAGAGGTCTTCAGTACGGCTTAATCATGGAAGAATAAAGAAATATTGCATAAAAGAACAGGTTTCATCCTGAGAAAAATGGAGGCAATATAAAAGGTGGAAAATAAAAACATCAAGAAACGAAAAAAAATAAAATAAAACAAGAAAGATAAAGTGGTTGATGGAGGGTGATGTGTCTATTTTCCACTCCTGAGAGCTTATAAAGTGTAACTTAAGAAAACCAAGATGAGAGCAAGGGTCCTTCCCTGAAGGATGGCCACAAGAATTGAGGCGATCTTTTGTACTTCAAATTCGCTGGCTTCACTGAATTTCCCCCAAAAAAATCACCATAAGTTCCCCTTGGAGTCTGCTGAACATATTTTAAGTTCTGTAAAGCAAATGAGTCACCCCGCCTGGGCCGTGGGGTACTCAGTACCAGGTCCTGAGTTCACAGGGGGATGTCACGACGGCGGTGACCCGGTCCGTGGCCCTCGGCGCCCATGTAAAAGGGAAAGGTCTTTAAAGGGAATAAAGTTTATATTCGTGATGCCATCTGTGGTATTCGGTCAGTGGGGACCGATGCTGCTTTAAGGGGTCCTCTGGAGTGATGTTATGGCAGCTAGATGGTATAGCTTCTCACAAGTGAAGTGTATCCCCAGGGCTCCCAATATGTAGATGAAAGATGGTAAATAGCGCAGTAAGGAACGAGGACACAGGTTTGCAGTCTCTTTACCTTGTTTACTGAAGACTTCAGGCAGCCAAAGTTCAGGGCACCAGACCACAGGGCAGGCAGGGTCCGGCCGGCTTGGAGGCAAGATAGGAGTCCCCTTTTACAGGTGGAAATCAAAGCCTTCCTCTAGCGCAGTAGTGTTGTAGTCCCTTACTCTTATGAAAGGCAATTCAGAATCACAATGGACATAGAGGTCAGAGCACATACAGTGAACTGACAATAACCCAAAATAATAGAACGAGCTCTGAGACGTGGGAACTCTGCAGACCGCAATCCCTAAGCCTATCAAACCACAACTAAAGGTAGCCGTGGAGCGCTCCTGACCAGAACCTAGGCGCCTCGTCACAGCCTGAGAAACTAGCTAATCCTGAAGATAGAAAAATAAGCCTACCTTGCCTCAGAGAAATTCCCCAAAGGAAAAGGCAGCCCCCCACATATAATGACTGTGAGTAAGATGAAAACACAAACATAGAGATGAAACAGATTTAGCAAAGTGAGGCTCGACTAGCTGAACAGAACGAGGATAGGGAAGATAACTTTGCGGTCAGCACAAAAACCTATAAAAAACCACACAGAGGGGACAAAAAGACCCTCCGCACCGACTAACGGTACGGAGGTGGTCCCTCTGCGTCTCAGAGCTTCCAGCAGGCGAGAAAAACCAATTAAGCAAGCTGGACAGAAAAATAGCAACAAAATAACATAAGCAAAACTTAGCTTTGCAGAGCAGCAGGCCACAAGAATGATCCAGGAAAAAAACAAGTCCCATACTGAAACATTGACAGGAAGCATAGATCAAAGCATCAGGTGGAGTTAAGTAGAGAAGAAGCTAACGAGCTCACCAGATCACCTGAGGGAGGAAACTCAGAAGCTGCAGTACCACTTTCCTCCACAAACGGAAGATCCCAGAGAGAATCAGCCGAAGTACCACTTGTGACCACAGGAGTGAACTCTGCCACAGAATTCACAACAGTACCCCCCCTTTGAGGAGGGGTCACCGAACCCTCACCAGAGCCCCCAGGCCGACCAGGATGAGCCACATGAAAGGCACGAACAAGATCGGGAGCATGGACATCTGAGGCAAAAACCCAGGAATTATCCTCCTGAGCATAACCCTTCCATTTAAGCAGATACTGGAGTTTCCGTCTTGAAACACGAGAATCCAAAATCTTCTCCACAATATACTCCAATTCCCCCTCCACCAAAACCGGGGCAGGAGGCTCAACAGATGGAACCATAGGTGCCACGTATCTCCGCAACAATGACCTATGGAATACGTTATGTATGGAAAAAGAATCTGGAAGGGTCAGACGAAAAGACACAGGATTAAGAACCTCAGAAATCCTATACGGACCAATAAAACGAGGTTTAAACTTAGGAGAGGAAACCTTCATAGGAATATGACGAGAAGATAACCAAACCAGATCCCCAACACGAAGTCGGGGACCCACACGGCGTCTGCGATTAGCGAAAAGTTGAGCATTCTCCTGGGACAAGGTCAAATTGTCCACTACCTGAGTCCAAATCTGCTGCAACCTGTCCACCACAGTATCCACACAAGGACAGTCCGAAGACTCAACCTGTCCAGAAGAGAAGCGAGGATGGAACCCAGAATTGCAGAAAAACGGTGAAACCAAGGTAGCCGAGCTGGCCCAATTATTAAGGGCGAACTCAGCCAAAGGCAAAAAGGACACCCAGTCATCCTGATCGGCAGAAACAAAGCATATCAGATATGTTTCCAAGGTCTGATTGGTTCGTTCGGTCTGGCCATTAGTCTGAGGATGGAAAGCCGAGGAAAAAGACAAGTCAATGCCCATCCTACCACAAAAGGCTCGCCAAAACCTCGAAACAAACTGGGAACCTCTGTCAGAAACAATATTCTCTGGAATGCCATGCAAACGAACCACATGCTGGAAGAACAAAGGCACCAAATCAGAGGAGGAAGGCAATTTAGACAAGGGTACCAGATGGACCATCTTAGAAAAGCGATCACAGACCACCCAAATGACTGACATCTTTTGAGAAACGGGAAGGTCAGAAATAAAATCCATAGAGATATGTGTCCAAGGCCTTTTCGGGACCGGCAAGGGCAAAAGCAACCCACTGGCACGAGAACAGCAGGGCTTAGCCCGAGCACAAATCCCACAGGACTGCACAAAAGCACGCACATCCCGCGACAGAGAGGGCCACCAAAAGGATCTAGCCACTAACTCTCTGGTACCAAAGATTCCAGGATGACCAGCCAACACCGAACAATGAAGTTCAGAGATAACTCTATTCGTCCACCTATCAGGGACAAACAGTTTCTCCGCTGTGCAACGATCAGGTTTATTAGCCTGAAATTTTTGCAGCACCCGCCGCAAATCAGGGGAGTTGGCAGACACAATTACTCCTTCCTTGAGGATACCCGCCGGCTCAGATAAACCCGGAGAGTCGGGTACAAAACTCCTAGACAGAGCATCCGCCTTCACATTTTTAGAGCCCGGAAGGTACGAAATCACAAAGTCAAAACGGGCAAAAAACAACGACCAACGAGCTTGTCTAGGATTCAAGCGCTTGGCAGACTCAAGATAAGTCAAGTTCTTATGATCAGTCAATACCACCACGCGATGCTTAGCTCCTTCAAGCCAATGACGCCACTCCTCGAATGCCCACTTCATGGCCAGCAACTCTTGGTTGCCCACATCATAATTACGCTCAGCAGGCGAAAACTTCCTGGAAAAGAAAGCGCATGGTTTCATCACTGAGCAACCAGAACCTCTCTGCGACAAAACAGCCCCTGCTCCAATCTCAGAAGCATCAACCTCGACCTGGAACGGAAGAGAAACATCTGGTTGACACAACACAGGGGCAGAAGAAAAACGACGCTTCAACTCTTGAAAAGCTTCCACAGCAGCAGAAGACCAATTGACCACATCTCCACCCTTCTTGGTCAAATCGGTCAATGGTTTAGCAATACTAGAAAAATTGCAGATGAAGCGACGATAAAAATTAGCAAAACCCAGGAACTTTTGCAGACTTTTCAGAGATGTCGGCTGAGTCCAATCATGGATGGCTTGGACCTTAACAGGATCCATCTCGATAGTAGAAGGGGAAAAGATGAACCCCAAAAATGAAACCTTCTGCACACCAAAGAGACACTTTGATCCCTTCACAAACAAAGAATTAGCACGCAGGACCTGAAAAACCGTTCTGACCTGCTTCACATGAGACTCCCAATCATCCGAGAAGATCAAAATGTCATCCAAGTACACAATCAGGAATTTATCCAGGTACTCTCGGAAGATGTCATGCATATAGGACTGAAACACTGATGGAGCATTGGCAAGTCCGAACGGCATCACGAGATACTCAAAATGACCCTCGGGCGTATTAAATGCAGTTTTCCATTCATCACCTTGCTTAATTCGCACCAGATTATACGCACCACGAAGATCTATCTTTGTGAACCAACTAGCCCCCTTAATCCGAGCAAACAGATCAGATAACAATGGCAAGGGGTACTGAAATTTAACCGTGATCTTATTAAGAAGGCGGTAATCTATACAAGGTCTCAGCGAACCATCCTTCTTGGCTACAAAAAAGAACCATGCTCCTAATGGCGACGATGACGGGCGAATATGCCCCTTCTCCAGGGATTCCTTCACATAACTGCGCATAGCGGTGTGCTCAGGCACGGACAAATTAAACAATCGACCTTTTGGGAATTTACTACCAGGAATCAAATTGATAGCACAATCACAATCCCTATGCGGAGGTAGGGTATTGGACTTGGGCTCATCAAATACATCCCGGTAATCAGACAAGAACTCTGGGACCTCAGAAGGATTGGATGACGAAATTGACAGAAATGGAACATCACCATGTACCCCCTGACAACCCCAGCTGGACACCGACATAGATTTCCAATCTAATACTGGATTATTGGCTTGTAGCCATGGCAACCCCAACACGACCACATCATGCAGATTATGCAACACCAGAAAGCGAATAACCTCCTGATGTGCAGGAGCCATGCACATGGTCAGCTGGGTCCAGTATTGAGGCTTATTCTTGGCCAAAGGCGTAGCATCAATTCCTCTCAATGGAATAGGACACTGCAAGGGCTCCAAGAAAAACCCACAACGCTTAGCATATTCCAAGTCCATCAAATTCAGGGCAGCGCCCGAATCCACAAATGCCATGACAGAATATGATGACAAAGAGCAGATCAAGGTAACGGACAGAAGAAATTTTGACTGTACAGTACCAATGGTGGCAGACCTAGCGAACCGCTTAGTGCGCTTAGGACAATCAGAGATAGCATGAGTGGAATCACCACAGTAGAAACACAGACCATTCAGACGTCTATGTTCTTGCCGTTCAACTCTGGTCAAGGTCCTATCACACTGCATAGGCTCAGGTTTAAGCTCAGATAATACCGCCAAATGGTGCACAGGTTTACGCTCACGCAAGCGTCGACCGATCTGAATGGCCAAAGACATAGACTCATTCAAACCAGCAGGCATAGGAAATCCCACCATGACATCCTTAAGGGCTTCAGAGAGACCCTTTCAGAATATTGCTCCCAGCGCAGATTCATTCCACTGAGTGAGTACGGACCACTTTCTAAATTTCTGACAATATACCTCTATCTCATCCTGAGCCTGACAAAGAGCCAGCAAATTTTTTTCTGCCTGATCCACTGAATTAGGCTCATCGTACAGCAACCCAAGCGCCAGGAAAAACGCATCGATATTACTCAATGCAGGATCTCCTGACGCAAGAGAAAACGCCCAGTCCTGAGGGTCGCCGCGCAAAAAAGAAATGACGATCCTAACCTGTTGAATTGGGTCACCAGAAGAGCAAGGTTTCAAAGTCAGAAATAGTTTACAATTATTTTTGAAACTCAGAAATTTAGTTCTATCTCCAAAAAACAAATCTGGAATAGGAATTCTCGGTTCAAGCAAAGAATTCTGGACCACAAAATCTTGAATATTTTGAACTCTTGCCGTGAGCTGATCCACACATGAAGACAGACCTTTAATGTCCATTGCTACACCTGTGTCCTGAACCACCCAAATGTCTAGGGGAAAAAAAAGACAAAACACAGTGCAAAGAAAAAAAAATGGTCTCAGAACTTCTTTTTTCCCTCTATGGAGAATCATTAGCACTTTTGGCTTCCTGTACTGTTATGAAAGGCAATTCAGAATCACAATGGACATAGAGGTCAGAGCACATACAGTGAACTGACAATAACCCAAAATAATAGAACGAGCTCTGAGACGTGGGAACTCTGCAGACCGCAATCCCTAAGCCTATCAAACCACAACTAAAGGTAGCCGTGGAGCGCTCCTGACCAGAACCTAGGCGCCTCGTCACAGCCTGAGAAACTAGCTAATCCTGAAGATAGAAAAATAAGCCTACCTTGCCTCAGAGAAATTCCCCAAAGGAAAAGGCAGCCCCCCACATATAATGACTGTGAGTAAGATGAAAACACAAACATAGAGATGAAACAGATTTAGCAAAGTGAGGCCCGACTAGCTGAACAGAACGAGGATAGGGAAGATAACTTTGCGGTCAGCACAAAAACCTATAAAAAACCACGCAGAGGGGACAAAAAGACCCTCCGCACCGACTAACGGTACGGAGGTGGTCCCTCTGCGTCTCAGAGCTTCCAGCAGGCGAGAAAAACCAATTAAGCAAGCTGGACAGAAAAATAGCAACAAAATAACATAAGCAAAACTTAGCTTTGCAGAGCAGCAGGCCACAGGAATGATCCAGGGAAAAAACAAGTCCCACACTGAAACATTGACAGGAAGCATAGATCAAAGCATCAGGTGGAGTTAAGTAGAGAAGAAGCTAACGAGCTCACCAGATCACCTGAGGGAGGAAACTCAGAAGCTGCAGTACCACTTTCCTCCACAAACGGAAGAGCCCAGAGAGAATCAGCCGAAGTACCACTTGTGACCACAGGAGTGAACTCTGCCACAGAATTCACAACACCTTACTGCCTATGGCTTCAGATAACGTCCTTACAGATGTTCTCTTTCTCTGTCCCCCGTATAGGATAGGACATAACCTGTATGACTGGTGACTTGAGCCTGTTTATAGGGACTCTAGCACGCCCCAGGCTCAGGTGGAAAGGTAACTTGGAGTTCAGCTGTCCTGCCGGTCTCTCATGTAAGTCGTAGAGGCCCTTACAACCTCGGTGTTCTGGCTACCGGTCTCTGCGCCTCTGAAGGAGGCAGCCTGCTCACGGCTGGTCTCCCACTGGTGTTCCTCTCCTGTGCTTCCCTCTCCTGCACGCTCATTGCAATATATTCGGCTTTCTGCATGTCTCTTTCCAGGAACTGCAGCACTGTGACTACACAGCTTCGTACACCCTCTTCTGCCTCAGTCTGATCCAGTCTGCTTCCTGGCTATCCGGGTTAACCAGCGGAATATTCAACAACACACTACAGTATCAAACTTTCTATGCTACTTAAATTGTATAAATGGTCTTCTGAAGCTGAAGATGCAT
Source organism: Ranitomeya imitator (assembly GCF_032444005.1). Lineage (NCBI taxonomy): Eukaryota > Metazoa > Chordata > Amphibia > Anura > Dendrobatidae > Ranitomeya > Ranitomeya imitator. The sequence continues at coordinate 146,189,901 of NC_091283.1, forward strand.
GCATTGCTGCTGTTAACTGGCGGACACCGACCAAAATGGGCCCCTGTGCAAGAACAGTTTGTGACTCTTTACTGTCCAAAAGCTCATCATAATGCAAAATTGCACCTACATTCAGGATGAAAATGGGCCTCTTACCTCTTGGGACCCTGTTCAATTGCACAGGTTGCACCAATTACATGTCCGCCCCTGCTGCTGTTTATAGACAGTATTTTCATACGGTTCGGGCATAAAAAGCTCTGCACTTTTCCAAATGAAGAAACAATTACCGTACTTCTTCATAAGCTGTCAAAACGTTATCCTTTAATTAGGCAGAAAAAACAGGTGTACTGTTTTGAATGTGAAGAAGTAATGGCCTCTCAAATAAAAGTGAAAAACATCCCTTTTTTGGTGGTCCCCAAATTGGTTGCTAGTAATCACAAAATCATTAAGCAATTACAAAGGTTTTTCATTGAGCCACTTTTTTTCTAGAGACCAAACAGTTGCAATGTTTGAAACCTGAAGAAGTTCTGTTTTATTGTCACCAAGCCTTTAAAAAAAAAATTAGCCTTATTTTCAGAGCTGTTTCTTAAGGGCACAAAAACATGAGTATGTTTTGAAGCAAAAGTAGTACTGTCTAGCACTATAAACCACAGTGAGCAGCCAGGAGGTTTGTGACTGGAGGGTCTTGAAGTGCTAGGGAGTTAAAGGGAACCTGTCACCTTAATTTGAAGGGATGTGTAAATGCCCTTTTCCGGTCCTATGGGTGGCGTTTCGTCTTCATTTCTCCACCCCATCCATCCCTGTTGTCCGCAATATGTTCGAGAATTAGAGTACTTGTCCTCCATAGTTCACGTGTGACCGTGAAGTCATCAAAGGTCCTTCGCTCAATGCATCCTTAGGAACAGAGGCCGCCGCCTGCACCGCTGAGAGCCGGGGGCCGTCAGAGGGTAAGTATATCCCATATTTTTTGTTTTTATTCTTTTTTTTTACATGAATATGGATCCCAGGGCCTGAAGGAGAGTCTCCTTTCCTCCAGACCCTGGGAACCATACAGGACCGCTCCCTGCACACGTCGTACCCGGCGTATAAGACGACCCCCGACTTTTGAGATGATTTTCAGGGGTTAAAAAGTCTTATTATACACCGCAAAAGTACGGTATATTATTATTATTTCTTGCCAACACTGCCAAATTTGCAGCAGAATTTTCTACTACAAATTCAGAACATGTGCACCCAGCCTTAGTCCGTGTCCTATGCCCCCTTACCCATTTATTATAAGTCCTTGATAGTCTAAAAATGAATTAGGGGGTGTGAGAAGACATTATCGGGATCTTGTAATGTATTGGTGTGTGGGATAGGATGTTATCATGTGATTAACAAAATTTGGACCTTGGCTCCCACCTGCATGTTGGTCAGATTTATGGGCCTTTGTAGTGTTCTAGATCCTATAAAGACATATGCTTTCGCCCCCTTATAATGATGTCTCCATCCTGGGCTCCTTCCTGTAATAATGTCTCCCATTTTGGCCATTTCCTGTAATAATGTTCTCCATACTGGGCCCCTTCCTTTATAATGTCTCCCATACTGGGCTACTTTTTGGCATAATTTCCCCCATCCTGGGCCTTTTCTAGTAATAATGTCTCCCATCCTGAGACTATTCCTTGAATAATGTCCCCCATCCTCGGCACTTTCCTGGTATAATGTTACCCATTTTGGGCCCCTTCCTGGTATAATATTCCCTGTTCTTCTGCAACACATTAAAAAAAACAGGATTCTTACCTTCCTCTGCTACCATGACTCACGAAGTCCTCTTCCATAGCTAGCGCAGAAGCTCGCAGCTGACTTTGGCTTGCCCTCCATGGCGAATCATGTCACTGCCAAGCACTGTCCGTGACGTGCACACATTTAATCGTGATTAAAATATAATTAAAATATAATGAAGAAATTGTTTAATTGTTGTGACTGAAAGGTGTCAACAGGGATTTTTTTTCTTGAACTTGATGAACGTGACTTTTTATAAACCTATTTATGTCAAAATGTAATGGGAAATATTTTTACTATAACTGACAGCTGCGGTTCACATGCTCATACAATATTGTCCTAGTAGGTAATCTGTTTGTAATGTGTTCATGCTTGTTGTGACTCATACTGCAGCAGGCGGCACTATACTGCCAACTCTGCCTACACAATGCTTGGAGTACTCTGTAACTAGGGCTTTGGGCTAGTGAATGCCTCCTATTCTGTGTGTTGTTATTTTCTTGTCTTTATGCCTTCAGGTAATCCCATTACTTCAAAGAACCAGCAACATAAGCATTTTTACAGAGCAATAATGATTTATTAAATATGTCAGTATGAACAGCTTTCACACAGTGTTAATGAATTTAAAAAATCATATCGCGTGTTTTTATAACCCCTTTTGCCCGAAGTCTATTTTCACCTTCCTGACCAGGCTAATTTTACGACTGTCAACTTATGAGGTCATAACTCTGGAACTCTTCACTGTATCCCACTGATTCTGGAACAGTTTTCTCGTGACATATTGTACTTTATGATAGTGGTAATATTTCTTTGATACGATTTGCGCTTGTTTGTGAAAAAAAAAATGGAAATTTGGCAAAAAACGTTTAAAATTTCACAATTTTCAAACTTTTCATTTTTATGCCCTTAAATCAGAGAATCATATCACGCAAAATAGTTAATACATAACATTTCCCACAAGTTTACTTTATATCAGATCAATTTTTGAAACGCAGGTTTTTTTTTGTTAGGATGTTATAAGGGTGAAAAGTTGACCAGCGATTTCTCATTTTTACAACAAAATTTGCAAAATTCATTTTTTTAGGGACCACCTCACATTTGAAGTGACTTTGAGGGGCCTATATGACAGAAAATACCCAAAAGTGACACCATTCTAAAAACTGCACCCCCTCAAGGTGCTCAAAACCACATTCAAGAAGTTTATTAGCCCTTCAGGTGCTTCACAGGAATTGTTGGAATGTGGAAGGAAAAAATAAACATTAACATAGTAACATAGTAACATAGTTAGTAAGGCCGAAAAAAGACATTTGTCCATCCAGTTCAGCCTATATTCCATCATAATAAATACCCAGATCTACGTCCTTCTACAGAACCTAATAATTGTATGATACAATATTGTTCTGCTCCAGGAAGACATCCAGGCCTCTCTTGAACCCCTCGACTGAGTTCGCCATCACCACCTCCTCAGGCAAGCAATTCCAGATTCTCACTGCCCTAACAGTAAAGAATCCTCTTCTATGTTGGTGGAAAAACCTTCTCTCCTCCAGACGCAAAGAATGCCCCCTTGTGCCCGTCACCTTCCTTGGTATAAACAGATCCTCAGCGAGATATTTGTATTGTCCCCTTATATACTTATACATGGTTATTAGATCGCCCCTCAGTCGTCTTTTTTCTAGACTAAATAATCCTAATTTCGCTAATCTATCTGGGTATTGTAGTTCTCCCATCCCCTTTATTAATTTTGTTGCCCTCCTTTGTACTCTCTCTAGTTCCATTATATCCTTCCTGAGCACCGGTGCCCAAAACTGGACACAGTACTCCATGTGCGGTTTAACTAGGGATTTGTACAGAGGCAGTATAATGCTCTCATCATGTGTATCCAGACCTCTTTTAATGCACCCCATGATCCTGTTTGCCTTGGCAGCTGCTGCCTGGCACTGGCTGCTCCAGGTAAGTTTATCATTAACTAGGATCCCCAAGTCCTTCTCCCTGTCAGATTTACCCAGTGGTTTCCCGTTCAGTGTGTAATGGTGATATTGATTCCCTCTTCCCATGTGTATAACCTTACATTTATCATTGTTAAACCTCATCTGCCACCTTTCAGCCCAAGTTTCCAACTTATCCAGATCCATCTGTAGCAGAATACTATCTTCTCTTGTATTAACTGCTTTACATAGTTTTGTATCATCTGCAAATATCGATATTTTACTGTGTAAACCTTCTACCAGATCATTAATGAATATGTTGAAGAGAACAGGTCCCAATACTGACCCCTGCGGTACCCCACTGGTCACAGCGACCCAGTTAGAGACTATACCATTTATAACCACCCTCTGCTTTCTATCACTAAGCCAGTTACTAACCCATTTACACACATTTTCCCCCAGACCAAGCATTCTCATTTTGTGTACCAACCTCTTGTGCGGCACGGTATCAAACGCTTTGGAAAAATCGAGATATACCACGTCCAATGACTCACCGTGGTCCAGTCTATAGCTTACCTCTTCATAAAAACTGATTAGATTGGTTTGACAGGAGCGATTTCTCATAAACCCATGCTGATATGGAGTTAAACAGTTATTCTCATTGAGATAATCCAGAATAACATCCCTCAGAAACCCTTCAAATATTTTACCAACAATAGAGGTTAGACTTACTGGCCTATAATTTCCAGGTTCACTTTTAGAGCCCTTTTTGAATATTGGCACCACATTTGCTATGCGCCAGTCCTGCGGAACAGACCCTGTCGCTATAGAGTCACTAAAAATAAGAAATAATGGTTTATCTATTACATTACTTAGTTCTCTTAGTACTCGTGGGTGTATGCCATCCGGACCCGGAGATTTATCTATTTTAATCTTATTTAGCCGGTTTCGCACCTCTTCTTGGGTTAGATTGGTGACCCTTAATATAGGGTTTTCATTGTTTCTTGGGATTTCACCTAGCATTTCATTTTCCACCGTGAATACCGTGGAGAAGAAGGTGTTTAATATGTTAGCTTTTTCCTCGTCATCTACAACCATTCTTTCCTCACTATTTTTTAAGGGGCCTACATTTTCAGTTTTTATTCTTTTACTATTGATATAGTTGAAGAACAGTTTGGGATTAGTTTTACTCTCCTTAGCAATGTGCTTCTCTGTTTCCTTTTTGGCAGCTTTAATTAGTTTTTTAGATAAAGTATTTTTCTCCCTATAGTTTTTTAGAGCTTCAATGGTGCCATCCTGCTTTAGTAGTGCAAATGCTTTCTTTTTACTGTTAATTGCTTGTCTTACTTCAGTTCAATGTTTTTGTGACTCCCTGACAAGTCCCCCTAGTGAAAGACAGGTGAAACTGCACAATATTGTGGTCGCTATTTCCTAAATGCCCAACCACCTGCAGATTTGTTATTCTGTCAGGTCTATTAGATAGTATTAGGTCTAAAAGTGCTGCTCCTCTGGTTGGATTCTGCACCAATTGTGAAAGATAATTTTTCTTGGTTATTAGCAGAAACCTGTTGCCTTTATGGGTTTCACAGGTTTCTGTTTCCCAGTTAATATCCGGGTAGTTAAAGTCCCCCATAACCAGGACCTCATTATGGGTTGCAGCTTCATCTATCTGCTTTAGAAGTAGACTTTCCATGCTTTCTGTTATATTTGGGGGTTTGTAACAGACCCCAATGAGAATTTTGTTACCATTTTTCCCTCCATGAATTTCAACCCATATGGACTCGACATCCTCATTCCCTTCGCTAATATCCTCCCTTAAAGTGGACTTTAGACAAGACTTTACATAGAGACAAACCCCTCCTCCTCTCCGATTTTTACGATCCTTTCTAAACAGACTGTAACCCTGTAAGTTAACTGCCCAGTCATAGCTTTCATCTAACCATGTCTCGGTTATTCCCACTATGTCAAAGTTACCTGTAGATATTTCTGCTTCTAGTTCTTCCATCTTGTTTGTCAGGCTTCTGGCGTTTGCGAGCATGCAGTTTAGAAGATTTTGTTTTGTTCCAATCTCCTCACTGTGGATTGTTTTAGAAATGTTCTTACCTCCCTTCTGAGTATGTTTTCCTGGGTCGTCTTTGTTCGAGTCTAATGTTTTTCTTCCCGTCCCCTCTTCTTCTAGTTTAACGCCCTCCTGATGAGTGTAGCGAGTCTTCTGGCGAATGTGTGTTTCCCAGGTTTGTTGAGGTGTAGTCCGTCTCTGGCGAGGAGTCCATCATACCAGTAATTCACACCGTGGTCCAGGAATCCAAATCCTTGTTGTCTGCACCATCGTCTTAGCCAGTTGTTTGCATCAAGGATCCTGTTCCATCTCCTAGTGCCATGCCCGTCTACTGGAAGGATAGAAGAAAAAACTACCTGTGCATCCAGTTCCTTTACTTTCTTCCCCAACTCTTCAAAGTCCTTGCAGATTGTCGGTAGGTCCTTCCTTGCCGTGTCATTGGTGCCAACATGTATCAGAAGAAATGGGTGGACGTCCTTGGAGCTGAAGAGCTTTGGTATCCTATCGGTCACATCCTTGATCATCGCACCTGGAAGGCAGCATACTTCTCTTGCAGTTATGTCCGGTCTGCAGATGGCTGCTTCGGTGCCTCTCAGTAGTGAGTCTCCCACCACCACCACTCTTCGTTGCATCTTGGCTGTACTTTTTGCTGTCACTTGTTGCTGTGTGCCCTTTTCTTTTTTGCTTGCTGGTATTACTTCATTCTTAGGTGTGCCATCTTCATCCTCTACAAAGATTTGATATCGGTTCTTCAGTTGTGTGGTTGGTGATTTCTCCATGGTCTTCTTGCTTCTTTTGGTCACATGCTTCCACTCATCTGCTTTTGGAGGTTCTCTGACACTTTTTGCACCTTCTGTGACCAGTAGAGATGCTTCTGTTCTGTCTAGAAAGTCTTCATTCTCTTTGATGAGTTTCAAAGTTGCTATTCTTTCTTCCAGACCCCGCACCTTTTCTTCTAAAAGGGCCACTAGTCTACACTTCTGACAGGTGAAATTGGATTCTTCTTCTGGTCGATCTGTGAACATGTAGCACATGCTGCAGCTCACCATGTAGGTTGTCACATCTGCCATGTTGCTCCTAGATCCTGCTGACTTGCTGTGTGTTTTCCTTCTTGTGTAATCTACTCAGCCAAGCTCTCTTGCAATAATGTCCTACAGGCAAAAATTTGCGCGCTGTAAGGCGCGCGGTTTGGTGATGCTTTCGAAGCAGCTGGTCCCGGCTGTACCCAACGATCTTCTAGCTTAGGGAGACTTCGCTTCTCCCAGAAGGCACCTGGAATATGCAAATTAGCCTCCTGAAGCTTGAATCCCTGGTTTGGTGATGCTTTCGAAGCAGCTGGTCCCGGCTGTACCCAACGATCTTCTAGCTTAGGGAGACTTCGCTTCTCCCAGAAGGCACCTGGAATATGCAAATTAGCCTCCTGAAGCTTGAATCCCTGGTTTGGTGATGCTTTCGAAGCAGCTGGTCCCGGCTGTACCCAACGATCTTCTAGCTTAGGGAGACTTCGCTTCTCCCAGAAGGCACCTGGAATATGCAAATTAGCCTCCTGAAGCTTGAATCCCTGGTTTGGTGATGCTTTCGAAGCAGCTGGTCCCGGCTGTACCCAACGATCTTCTAGCTTAGGGAGACTTCGCTTCTCCCAGAAGGCACCTGGAATATGCAAATTAGCCTCCTGAAGCTTGAATCCCTGGTTTGGTGATGCTTTCGAAGCAGCTGGTCCCGGCTGTACCCAACGATCTTCTAGCTTAGGGAGACTTCGCTTCTCCCAGAAGGCACCTGGAATATGCAAATTAGCCTCCTGAAGCTTGAATCCCTGGTTTGGTGATGCTTTCGAAGCAGCTGGTCCCGGCTGTACCCAACGATCTTCTAGCTTAGGGAGACTTCGCTTCTCCCAGAAGGCACCTGGAATATGCAAATTAGCCTCCTGAAGCTTGAATCCCTGGTTTGGTGATGCTTTCGAAGCAGCTGGTCCCGGCTGTACCCAACGATCTTCTAGCTTAGGGAGACTTCGCTTCTCCCAGAAGGCACCTGGAATATGCAAATTAGCCTCCTGAAGCTTGAATCCCTGGTTTGGTGATGCTTTCGAAGCAGCTGGTCCCGGCTGTACCCAACGATCTTCTAGCTTAGGGAGACTTCGCTTCTCCCAGAAGGCACCTGGAATATGCAAATTAGCCTCCTGAAGCTTGAATCCCTGGTTTGGTGATGCTTTCGAAGCAGCTGGTCCCGGCTGTACCCAACGATCTTCTAGCTTAGGGAGACTTCGCTTCTCCCAGAAGGCACCTGGAATATGCAAATTAGCCTCCTGAAGCTTGAATCCCTGGTTTGGTGATGCTTTCGAAGCAGCTGGTCCCGGCTGTACCCAACGATCTTCTAGCTTAGGGAGACTTCGCTTCTCCCAGAAGGCACCTGGAATATGCAAATTAGCCTCCTGAAGCTTGAATCCCTGGTTTGGTGATGCTTTCGAAGCAGCTGGTCCCGGCTGTACCCAACGATCTTCTAGCTTAGGGAGACTTCGCTTCTCCCAGAAGGCACCTGGAATATGCAAATTAGCCTCCTGAAGCTTGAATCCCTGGTTCACTTTTCTTTCACAAAAACTTTCCTTTAGACCTAATTTTTTTTAACTTTTGCAAGGGTAACAGGAGAAAATGGACCACATAATTTGTTGTGCAATTTCTTCTAGCATTCTGCTAAGCCATATATGGGGAAAATCTACTGTTTGGGCACAAGGCAGAGCTCGGAAGGGAAGGAGCGCCATTTTACTTTTTGAATGTAAAATCTGCTGGCATAATTAGCGGATGTCATGTCGCTTTTGGAGAGCCACTAATTTGCCTAAACAGTGGAAACCCCTAACAAATGACATAATTTTGGAATGATGTGTAGCAGAAATGCTCACTTGCAATGGCACCAACCGCTGGGCTGTGCTCATAGCTATCCTGCAATGACAACCACACGGGTATGCTGCAGACTCGGGCTTGTCATGCCAACCCATTGGTCCTATAGCAAGGGCATCAATGGGTGGGATTGGTGACACACTTACAGCACTAGGGTGGTAAATGCAGCTGTCAGAGATTGACAGCGACATTTAACATGTTAACAGTCACAGGTGGATCGCGATTCCACTCACGGCTGTTAGGGGCACATGTCAACTGGTGAAATCAGCTGACATATGTCAGAAAAAGTATGGATCACTGCCGAAGCCTGCAGCAAACAGGGTGAGACCACTTTAGACATAACTATACATCTAAAGTGGTAAAAGGGTAGATTGCTCGTAACCACTGATTACAATCTATTTTTTGACTAGAAATATACAGGTGCATCTCACAAAATTAGAATACCATCAAAAAGTTAATTTATTTCAGTTCTTCAATACAAAAAGTGAAACTCATATATTCTATAGAGACATTACAAACAGAGTTATGTATTTCAAGTGTTTATTTCTGTTAATGTTGATGATTATGGCTTACAACTAATGAAAACCCAAAAGTCATTATCTCAGTAAATTAGAATACTTTATAACACCAGCTTGAAAAAATTATTTTAAAATATGAAATGTTGGCCTACTGAAATGTATGTTCAGTAAATGCACTCAGTACTTGGTCAGGGCTCCTTTGGCATCAATTACTGCATCAATGCGGCATGGCATGAAGGCGATCAGTCTGTGGCACTGCTGAGGTGTTATGGAAGCCCAGGTTGCTTTGATAGCAGCTTTCAGCTTGTCTGCATTGTTGGGTCTGGTGTCTCTCATCTTCTTCTTGACAATACTGCATAGATTCTCTATGGGGTTAAGGTCAAATGAGTTTACTCGCCAATCAAACACAATTATACTGTTGTTGGTACTTTTGGCAGTGTAGAGAGGTGCAAATTCCTGCTGGAGAGTGACATTTCCATCACCAAAAAGCTTGTTGGCAGAGGGAAGCATGAAGTGCTCTAAAATTTTCTGGTAGACGACTGCACTGACTTTGGTCTTGATGAAACACAGTGGACCTACACCAGCAGATGACATGGCTCCCGAAACCATCACTGATTGTGGATACTTCACACTAGACCTTGGAAATCAAGGTCCCAGAATCTAGAGGAAGAGGGGAGAGACAGACAATTCATGCTGCTTAAGGCTGCTTTCACACTAGCGTTTTCCTCCGGGCGTCGAAAAGCGTCGTTGCGACGCATTGACGGATGCGTCGTAAAGACAGGAAAACGGATACAACACTTCCATTTTTTCGACGCATGCGTCGGCGATTCGCTAGACGGTTCCGTTGAAAAACTGGATCCGTTGTATCCGTTGTTTCCGTTTTTTCCGTCCTTTTCATCCGTTTTTAAGACGGATGCGTTTTCAACACCTACAGGGGGGATTGTCCTTGTAGGTAATTGGCTACTGGAAAATATGGGAAAGTATATATAGACAGTTTGTACAGCCCATCTTTGAAAGGGTTTAGAGAAAGTGGCAGAGATGGAAGGAGTGCTTGGGTGGATTGCGAGCGTGGTTACCGATGTGATTTTTGAAACCAATCGCCTGGATATCATGGTTCGGGATCAGGAGGCGGCAGCAGAAAGACGGTGGATGCGTCACCATTGACGTCGCAGACTATGGATTCATCCCATTAACGCACTGCGGATGACCCGGGGCGTCTATTCTACCCTGTACATGGAGTTACGGCAGAACCCAGAGAAATTCTATAATTATCTTCGGATGAGGCTTTGATGTGTTGCTTGAAAAAGTCGTGGATGACATCCAAAGGCAGGACACACGCATGAGGTCTGCCATAACACCGGCAGAGCGGCTGATGGTGACCCTGCGGTAAGTAAATTTTTGGGGAACCAAATTGCTCATATGTAATGCCATGCCAGCATATTTTAACTAATAGAAAACAACATACTATGGTCCCCAAAATATGGCGCTGTACACAGCGTTGCATTTTCTGGACCATGTAAATATTTACCGTGTATGGGCCCATGTATGCCGAGATATAAAAATGTTGATGTTTTTATGTGCACAGCAACATCCTGACCCCACAAAAAAGTGTCATTTGTAACTTTGTTCCATAAAAATACAGATATTTCTTAAAATTGCTTTCAAATGACATTTTTTTACCTGTCTTTACAATCTTTTCTAACTATTCTTTTGCTTTTTCACAGCTTTTTGGCTACCGGAGAATCTCTAACGTCACTACACTACCAGTTTCGACTTGGAATATCGACCATTTCTGGAATTGTGAAAGTGACCTGCCTGGCGATATGGGATGCCTTGCACATTCCAGAACCAACAAGGGACATCTGGCTGCAGAGCGCAGAACATTTTGAAAAAGTGTGCCATTTCCCTAATTGCTTGGGGGCAATCGACGGAAAACACATCCGTATAGCAAAACCGGCAGGAACAGGCTCTGAGTACTACAACTACAAAAAGTACTTTTCTATCGTACTCATGGCCATAGCGGATGTCCACTGCAAATTTCTGGCTGTGGACATTGGAGCCTCTGGACGGTCCAACGACTCCCAAGTGTTCAAAACATCACCGATGGGCCGTTGTTTGTATGGCGATACATACGACTTTCCACCTGCCAGACCACTCCCGGGAACAACAGGACCACCTATGCCGTATGTCTGTGTGGGTGATGATGCCTTTCAGTTGTCTCCACACCTCCTCAAGCCGTACTCAAGCCGAAACTTGACCAGAACCAAAAAAATTTTCAATTATCGCTTAACTGGAGCACGTAGAGTGGTGGAGTGTGCATTCAGCATTCTTACAGCAAAGCGGCGCGTACTTCTCACCGCCATATCTCTGCACATACGAACTGTGGATGAGGTTGTGAAGGCCTGCGTGGTCCTCCATAACTATGTACTTTCCAAGGAGCCCGTTTCCGTGGATGATGAGGATTTGGAGACCACCCTGTGGAATTACCAAAGCAGCTCTGTACGTTCTGCAGGTTCTGTAACCAGAATGAGGGACGACTTTGCCGAGTATTTTGTTTCACCTGTGGGTATGGTGCCCTGGCAAGATAACATTGTGTGAACTTTAATTTAAGTTCTTGTTGAATTTACCACCAACTTCAGGTAGAATACACTTTTGTATATGCGGTGTAATAAACCCAATGTTTATACGTTCAAACGTGCGGTGTGTTTTTATTTCCAATTATTAACATACCAAATGAATCAACCATAACCAAATTTTTTTTTTTAAACCAAACAAAAATTTATTTAAAAACTTAATTTAACAAACATTATCAAACTTTAGAGTAGAGTTTGGTAGAAATAGTGTCATTTTTTTTTGTTTTTTTATTTGTACATTCTCAATTTTTCTGAGTATTTTTTTTGGGTGTAACCCATTATTTTTCTTTTTTTAAACCGAAAAGTAAACAGATAATACAGACAACAAAACATTTACAAATCTTGAAAATGTGTGGTGGAGATATCACCGGAGGGGCTATCTTGTAGGACCACGTCGATAGGTGAGGACTGTGTTGGTGGGGCGGATTGATGGGGAGAAAATGCTATAGCCCGAGCTGGGGAGGGTGTTGTAGGGCTAGGGGTAGGAAGAGTAAATGGGGAAGGAAAGCCAGTCGAGGAAAACATTGGGGAACACAATGATCTTGGAGGCCGGAATGGGAATTGGGACTGGGTTTGGTATTGGGACTGGGGTTGGTATTGGGACTGGGGTTGGTATTGGGACTGGGGTTGGTATTGGGACTGCGGTGGGAAATTTGTAGTGCCAGTGTGGGGAGGTGTGGGAGTGTGGGTCATGACCCGCAGTAGAGCAGTATGGCATTCGTGCATTACCTGCATCTGCTGGTCAAGAGTTAGCTTTTCCATGCTCCTGAGCATTGATTGGAAAAACAGATTGGCCGGTGATTGACTTACATCTGAATGCAGCCTATCCAAGCGACTGCTGGTTTCAGTGTGAGTTTCACTAATGCGTGCTTGCACCATGCTGAAACCAGCAGTCACTTACTCTCCCAAAATCTTGAACGAGTTTTGAAAGGATGCATTCAGATGCAAGAACTCCTTTCCGGACCCCTCTGTCGCTGCCGCCACGAACCTAACGGTGGTATAGAGGTGGCAGGATCAGAGGGGTGTGGTAAAGGGAACGCTACGTCTGTACCAGCAGATACAAGTACTGAGGGAAGCGATGCTGCTCCACTGCTGGTGGCTGTGGATGTGGATGGGGCAGAGGTACCGTAAGGGACAGCTAAGGGGTCAGAGGGATGTGTCCTACCGACGTGGCCCTCGGTGACGGACTCCTGAGAGATCGCTACAGAGGGGTCCGAGGTTGTTGCAGGCGCACGGTGGCTGGAAAAGGTGCTGTGAAAAAGCCAAAAAAAATAACAATTAATATTGATTAGAGACAAAGCCCTGACTGAAACCAAACAAGTTCAATTGGTCATTTGATGGCCTGTTGAATACTTACACTCTTTGCAGCATGCTCTCACGTAGGAAGGATAGGGCCAGCCCATGTTTATATCTAGTCCTTCTTCGGCGTCCTGAGCCACTCGGTGCCTGCATCTCCTTGTTGAACTCCCTCTTGTAGCGATCTCTCAGTGACCGCCACCGCTTCCTAACCCTTTCACCTATAAAGACAAGAATACAATCAAGTTAGTTAGAACGCATTACATTCTGTTCAAAACATAACTGTAAAGTTCATACTTACATTCTTTAGTCTGCTGGCTTGGATCAAGGTCCTCCCACCTTGGCAAAACATTCAGGCATACTTCCTCCCAAAGCCGACGGGTCACATATGTGTCTGCATGGCGGCAGTCACCCATATGCCAGAGCAGCTGCCGTTCACGGACCTCCTCAATTTAGACGATCAACATCTATGCCCATCGTGTCCTCTGTGTCTGAATCGGCAGCGCCCTGTTGATATTTATTAAAAAACATACAAAGAACATTACTACACTGATTCCAAAAGATATTGTAATTGACGCAAAATGAAAACAAAAATACACACCTGATGGCGACCACGGCCACGAGTACGTCGGCTCCGGGAGCGGCGGGGAGTATCTTCCCGTGCAGCAGACTGGGAAACATTAAAAAGAATTACGTTAAAGTTTTGCATTTGATGTATGTGTACTGTTATTTATGTTATAGTTTTTATGTGTTGGTTGATCAGTGATGCGTGAAGCTGTTTCAACAACGCTTACACTCTGTGCGCCCTCTCCTTGGGTCTCTCCACCCCTCTCGTCTTCTTCTGAGAGTCCCTCAGCAGATTCAGCTTCCTGTGAAGAAGAATAAAGGCATATAGTAGTAAGAAAACATGTATACGTGCAGCTACAACATATGTAAACATCGATAATTACCGCAACACGCTCCCGCTGTGGAGAAGGGCTCTCAGAAGAAGACATTGTTCTCGACATGTCTCCGTCCCAGTTGGCTCTGCAAGTATAAAATCCCTTGTAATCTACTATACACATTCAAGTTAAAGCTGTAGTTGTGGGGACTTTATTCTTACATCGTCAAAGCGGCTGTGGTCCCGGGGTCCCTTCCAGGGGGGCTGTGGTCCCTGTTTGGCGGTGATCCTGGGTGGGTGGGCCTCGTCACTGATCCAAAGTGGCTCTGCAAGTATAAAAAAGTTAATATTGTTAGAAACAAACCACCACAGTCCAAAATTTAAATGATGTCATAACCACCCTGCTGCCATTCTCAGAGCAATGTTCAAGTTTGGAGATAAAAAACGCCCCAAAAAATAAAAGGCCCTCCAGTCAGAGCGGAACTCCATAATGGTATTGTATGTGTTACCTTTAAAACCAACAACCCCCACCCCCACCAAAAAAAAAAAAAAAAGTAAACTTTAAATGCCTACACACCATTTAAAAATATATATGTGATCTTAAAAGATCCAAATGAACCAGATTTAATTTCCCTTCTTAAAAAAATAACCCAGCAACAACACAAGTTTACCCTGTGTGTACATTTGTACATACACCATTTACAAATTTACCTTAGTGAAATGATACAACGGAGATTTTTCATAAACATTTTATTAATATTTTATTTGTTTTAAAAAATTTTTAGTGTTATCAGCACAATAGGAGCGATACTGCTCTTTATTTGAAATACAAGTACATGACATGGAAATTAATTCCACAAAAAAAAACACAAAATATATATTTTAATATAAAGCTCACACACGCTTGACACATGCTGACACACGCCGTCAAACTAACCACAGGCTGCACAAATCTCACAACTTGGTAAATATATCACAGTAAAAAAAAAAAAAAAAAAACGCGCATGGACGCATGCACACACAGACACATGCACGAAAGGACATATGTGCAGGCATAAAACGCACACACACACCAAAAAACACATCCGTACACAAACACATGCACACACACAATATAACACAGCCAGCTAAAAGCACAAGGCACAAACAGACACACACACACACGCAAAAATGGCAGGAATCATGCTGGAGCTCAGCTGACTGGATTCACAGGGGCAGGCCTCAGGCTGGAGCAGGACTCTTGGAGGACGGTGGCTGGTGCAGTACGATGTCAGGCCTCTGGCTGTATTCGGGTTTTAGCTCTGGTTCAGGTTTTAGCTCTGGTATAGCTCTGACTGTATTCTGTACGTCACAAACACATGCACACACACACACAAGCACACAGACGCACGAAATAATGGCAGTATGTATACTCACGCTGGAATGATGTAGAAGGCTTGGCACCGGATGGCAAGCTGGGCAGACGCTGGCTGGTTGGCAGGCAGGCTAGCTGGCTGGGCTTCTGGCAATGGCTGTGGAGATGTTGGCTGGCAGGCAGGCAGGCTGGCTGGGCTTCTGGCACTGGCTGTGGAGATGTTGGCTGGCAGGCAGGCTGGCTTCTTGTGTCTTCAGTCTTTGGCATCTGTGGTTGAAGGCTCAGGCCTGGTTTATATAGGTTTGGTGATGTCTGGTGAAATTGACTACAAATTCAGCTTCTAAGCATGCCCAGTGTAAAAAAACGCATTGCAGCGCTGCATTCCGTCAAAAAACGTGTCCCGACGCATCCGTCGCTGATAGCCCACCATTGTAGACAAAGACGCATTAATAAGGAAGCGTCGCGACACGTTTTTGCTGCGCAAACAAAAAACGTTACACTCAACGTTTTTTCCAGACGACATGTCTGCGCATTCCGACGCATCCGTACAAAAACGTACACAACGCAGGTCAATGCGTCAAAATGCGTCTGTAATGCAAGTCTATGGGAAAAAAACGCATCCGTCGGGACATTTTGCTGGATGCGTTTTTTTTCCCAAAACGACGCTTTTCGACGCCCTGAGAAAGACGCTAGTGTGAAAGTAGCCTAAGGTGTAGTGTGAAGTTTCTACAATCAGTGATGAGTTGAGGAGCCATGTCATCTGCTGGTCCACTGTGTTTTATCAAGACCAAAGTCAGCGCGGCGATCTACCAGGAAATTTTAGAGCACTTCATGCTCCCCTCTGCCGACAATATTGTTAGAGTTGGAAATTTCATTCTCTAACAAGACTTGGCACCTGTCCACACTGTCAAAAATACCAGTACCTGTTTTAAAACCCACACTATCACTGTGTTTGATTGGTCAGCAAACTCGCCCGACCTTAATCCCATAGGGAATCTATGGGATATTGTCAAGAGGAAGATGAGACACCAGACCCAACAATGCAGACGAGCTGAAGGCTCCAATCAAAGCAACCTGCGCTTCCATAACACCTCGGCAGTGCCACAGGCTGATCACCTCCATGCCACGCCGCATTGATGCAGTAATTGATGCCAAAGGAGCCCCGACCAAGTATTGAGTGCATTTACTGAACATACATTTCAGTAGGCCAACATTTCTGATTTTAAAATCATTTTTTCAAGCTGGTATTATAAAATATTCTAATTTACTGAGATAATGAGGTTTGAGTTTTCATTGGCTATAAGCCATAATCATCAACATTAACAAAACTAAACACTTGAAATAGATCACTCTGTTTGAAAAGACTCTAATATATGAGTTTCACTTTTTGTATTGAAGAACTGATATAAATTAACTTTTTGATGATATTCTAATTTTGTGAGATTCACCTGTAGGTTGAAGTCTATTGGACACTGGAACAATGTGTTTGCATTACAGAGCTCAAAATGAGTTCAATAGACTCTGAAAGTAATTCAGAGCATTATCCACATATTTTTAATTATGCGACTTATGCTGATTTTATGAGGAAAAAATATATGGTTAAGAAAATACAGAGATGCTGGCGATTTTCAAAAGATCTGCTCATCTCTACTTAGCGCTTATTCTTTGATATAACAAAGGTCATATATATGTATATTATCAGTCAGCTTGTCAGGAGCATGCAGGTCATAGATAGATAAATAAAATGATACCTTGATAACTGGGATCTGATGTTTTATTCCAGAATAATCCATGTTGCTCTTAATATGTAAATGTACAGAGCCGGCTGTCAGTCAAATTGCCAGGTTGTGCTTTCAGTCTCCAGTCTCAGGGCTGTGAACGTTGGCTTTAGCTGCCTTGGCATGCATTGTTTAGCAAAAGCTGGTGCAGTGCCCCAGAGTCCTGGTCTTTGCAGTAATGTCATTCTTCCACCAGGGGGAAGCGATGTTACGTCTGATGGCACCAAATGAGTTCACCCTGCCAGGTATCACAGCCACACACGCACTTCACACGCCGGCCACCAGGGGGAGCAAAAGGTTCTATCTATTAGGCCACTCCTCACACTTGGGTAAAACTTGGGGTTTGGTTAGGAAGTTAGTCAGTTGGAGAAGAAGGTCAGTTCTGACTGGAGGGAGAAGGAGACAGTCAGAGGGAGAGGAGAGGAGCAGACTGGGCTCGGCCCCGGAAGGAAAGAAGGACACGGAGCTGCGCCTGCACCTGATTGCGGCAGCCTCCGAGGAATGGACAAGAAAGGAAGTGTGTCGTAGTGAGTGAGCACCGAAGTCGTAGCAACAGGAGTATAACACCAGTGGGAGACCAGCTAGAAGCAGGCTGCCTCCCACTGAGCGCAGCCGGAACACCGGAAGGAGTAATAGACTCTATGCTTTACTTCACAGACCGGCAGGACAGTCATCTTCAAGTTGGCTGCCTGACCTAAGAACCTAAGCAGACAAGGTGGCAACGCGGAGGAGGGGCGACGCTAAGGTCCCTATAAAATAGCCTCAGGCCATCACCGTCATACCGGTTGGTCCTATCCATCTGGGAGACCGAGAGAAGAGTAACAAGAGTGAGGACCCTATGGGAGCTAATGCATGTAGGGACCTGCTACGTTACTGTGCGCAAGGGGTAGGCTACTGATTTCCACCTGGATAAGGGGACTCTGGAATTGCCATCAGACCGGCCGGACTCTGCCTACCCTGTCGTCCGACACCCTGGACTGTGGATGCTGAAGCCTTCAGTAGAGGTAAAGAGACTGCACCCATTGTGTCCTCGTTATTCACCGCGCCTTGCACCATCCTCCATCAACATCTACACTTCTGGGTAGCCCTGGGGATATACTTCACCTGTGGGAAGGTATACCATCTAGCTGCCATTCCATCACCCCAGCGGACCCCTAAGCAGCGTCGGTCACCCTGACCGAATACCACAGGTGGCGTCACAAACACTACCATTATCTACGAACTTTATCCTTGTTTGTTTGGGCGCCCCTCATAGGGCCACGGTCCGGGTCGGGCCACCGTGACATCCCAGCTGCGGGAACTGAAGGACCCGGTACCGAGTACCCCATTGCCCTTCCCTGGGGGGCGCTACACTGGCATAACATCTCATCATACTGTGAGCATGCTGTAATCATTCCCTGGCACTTTGCTTGACAGCCTGCTCTCCACACATAATTGCTCTGACTGCCCTTATGACTGGAAGCAAGCAACTGCGTCTGCAAGGGTGTATATCATTTAATTTTCTGTAAATGCTGCTCCAGTAAGATAGGATTTTAATGCTATTTACAGGCAAATTAACACTATATCTGCAAGTCAATAGCATTTATTGACATGACGGGTTAACCTTAAAGTCAGTCTGCCAGCACAGAATGACTGATCAAACCAAGTACAAGAGCTCAAGACCACCTTGTTTTCCATCTATCTATGTCTTTTTATGGCTCTAGAAAGCTAGAGATGTCAGTCATAGAAGAGGGGGGGTGGAGGGAAAACAAGTTGATGGGAAGGCATGCTTACATTTTTGGCCCCGCTGTGATGCATCGGGTATCTGTAATTTATTTTCTAGGCTATGGTCACACAACGTTTTTCCCATCTGAGAAAATCTGTCCAATTATGCTGATCGCATTCTGATAAGAGTTTGATCATAGTGTGATCTGATTTTCTCGGATGTGGGGAGAAAAGTTTCTTCATTTTCTACTTGCAATGTGTTCATGAAGATCTGTCAAAACGACATATAGCTCTCGTCCAACATATAGCACTTTTCAGGGGCGGTGTTTTCTCCAATTATCAGTACCTTCGAAGCGGTGAGCGGTTCTCCGCTGTCATCGGTCTCAGGTAGGGCAATTTCTGGACAGGTGTCCCACTCTTCCGCATGTCCAGCAATTACTTCTGCACCTGTCTGGTGGGTGCTTCCTTCTGGATCGTCGGACTCTGCAGGAAGCTTATCCCATCTGTGAACGATCTTCACTCCACGACCTGGAAGCAAATTTCAGGGTTACTGCTGGGGTACTTCTGATGCTCCGCACCTCTCCTCTAACTCCTTCTATCCTTCGCCATGAATTACTTCGGGGTATGATGCTGGGCTCCAAGACAGCAGCAAGGGCTGTCTTCAGGCCTTTGACTTGTCCCCATATTCTTTGAAATCCTTGCCGTAATTAACAAGACCACTTCGGCTCTACCTCGTTCAGGGTGGGTACTCCACAACACCGGACCATCCCTGTCAAAGCAGCAATCCCCTGTTCCTGCTCGCGTTTTGGTGCTTTGCTCACTACTTCAGTAAACGTTATGCGTGGGTTTGTCTGCAAGTGCTCCCGCAAAGCCTGCCTTAACAGCACGTCTCACAAGCCTGTCACCAACTGATCTCGCAGAACTAGGTCAGTGAGTCCTACGACTGCGCCGTCTTTCTTAATAATGGCAATATGGATTTCCTGTAGCACGTTTATATACTGCGTCACAGTCTCCTGTTGTGATAGGCAATTCAGTATCACAATGGACATAGCGGTCAGAGCACATACAGTGATCTGACAATAACCCAAAATAATAGAACGAGCTCTGAGACGTGGGAACTCTGCAGACCGCAATCCCTAATCCTCTCCAAACAACACTAGAGGCAGCCGTGGATTGCGCCTAACTCTACCTATGCAACTCGGCACAGCCTGAGAAACTAACTAGCCTGAAGATAGAAAATAAGCCTACCTTGCCTCAGAGAAATACACCAAAGGAAAAGGCAGTCCCCCACATATAATGACTGTGAGTTAAGATGAAAAGACAAACGTAGGGATGAAATAGATTCAGCAAAGTGAGGCCCGACTTTCTTAACAGAGTGAGGATAGGAAAGATAACTTTGCGGTCTACACAAAACCCTAAAGAAATCCACGCAAAGGGGGCAAAAAGACCCTGCGTACTGAACTAACGGCACGGAGGTACACCCTTTGCGTCCCAGAGCTTCCAGCAAAACAATTAGACAAGCTGGATGGAAAAAATAGCAAACAAATAGCAAAGAAGAACTTAGCTATGCAGAGCAGCAGGCCACAGGAATGATCCAGGGAAAAAAAAAAGTCCAACACTGGAACATAGACAGGAAGCATGGATCAAAGCATTAGGTGGAGTTAAGTAGAGAAGCACCTAACGACCTCACCAGATCACCTGAGGGAGGAAACTCAGAAGCCGCAGTACCACTTTCCTCCACAAACGGAAGCTCCCAGAGAGAATCAGCCGAAGTACCACTTGTGACCACAGGAGGGAGCTCTGCCACAGAATTCACAACAGTACCCCCCCTTGAGGAGGGGTCACCGAACCCTCACCAGAGCCCCCAGGCCGACCAGGATGAGCCACATGAAAGGCACGAACAAGATCGGGAGCATGGACATCAGAGGCAAAAACCCAGGAATTATCTTCCTGAGCATAACCCTTCCATTTAACCAGATACTGGAGTTTCCGTCTTGAAACACGAGAATCCAAAATCTTCTCCACAATATACTCCAATTCCCCCTCCACCAAAACCGGGGCAGGAGGGTCAACAGATGGAACCATAGGTGCCACGTATCTCCGCAACAATGACCTATGGAATACGTTATGTATGGAAAAAGAATCTGGGAGGGTCAGACGAAAAGACACAGGATTAAGAACCTCAGAAATCCTATACGGACCAATGAAACGAGGTTTAAACTTAGGAGAGGAAACCTTCATAGCAATATGACGAGAAGATAACCAAACCAGATCCCCAACACGAAGTCGGGGACCCACACGGCGTCTGCGATTAGCGAAACGTTGAGCCTTCTCCTGGGACAAGGTCAAATTGTCCACTACATGAGTCCAAATCTGCTGCAACCTGTCCACCACAGTATCCACACCAGGACAGTCCGAAGACTCAACCTGTCCTGAAGAGAAACGAGGATGGAACCCAGAATTGCAGAAAAATGGCGAAACCAAGGTAGCCGAGCTGGCCCGATTATTAAGGGCGAATTCAGCCAAAGGCAAAAAGGACACCCAGTCATCCTGATCGGCAGAAACAAAGCATCTCAGATAGGTTTCCAAGGTCTGATTGGTTCGTTCGGTCTGGCCATTAGTCTGAGGAAGGAAAGCCGAGGAAAAAGACAAGTCAATGCCCATCCTACCACAAAAGGCTCGCCAAAACCTCGAAACAAACTGGGAACCTCTGTCAGAAACGATATTCTCTGGAATGCCATGCAAACGAACCACATGCTGGAAGAACAATGGCACCAAATCAGAGGAGGAAGGCAATTTAGACAAGGGTACCAGATGGACCATCTTAGAAAAGCGATCACAGACCACCCAAATGACTGACATCTTTTGAGAAACGGGAAGATCTGAAATAAAATCCATAGAGATATGTGTCCAAGGCCTCTTCGGGACCGGCAAGGGCAAAAGCAGCCCACTGGCACGAGAACAGCAGGGCTTAGCCCGAGCACAAATCCCACAGGACTGCACAAAAGTACGCACATCCCGCGACAGAGATGGCCACCAAAAGGATCTAGCCACCAACTCTCTGGTACCAAAGATTCCAGGATGACCAGCCAACACCGAACAATGAACCTCAGAGATAACTTTATTCGTCCACCTATCAGGGACAAACAGTTTCTCCGCTGGACAACGATCAGGTTTATTAGCCTGAAATTTTTGCAGCACCCGTCGCAAATCAGGGGAGATGGCAGACACAATTACTCCTTCCTTGAGGATACCCGCCGGCTCAGATAAACCCGGAGAATCGGGCACAAAACTCCTAGACAGAGCATCCGCCTTCACATTTTTAGAGCCCGGAAGGTACGAAATCACAAAGTCAAAACGGGCAAAAAACAACGACCAACGAGCCTGTCTAGGATTCAAACGCTTAGCAGACTCGAGATAAGTCAAGTTCTTATGATCAGTCAATACCACCACGCGATGCTTAGCTCCTTCAAGCCAATGACGCCACTCCTCGAATGCCCACTTCATGGCCAGCAACTCTCGGTTGCCCACATCATAATTTTGCTCAGCAGGCGAAAACTTCCTGGAAAAAAAAGCGCATGGTTTCATCACTGAGCAATCAGAACCTCTCTGCAACAAAACAGCCCCTGCTCCAATCTCAGAAGCATCAACCTCGACCTGGAACGGAAGAGAAACATCTGGTTGACACAACACAGGGGCAGAAGAAAAACGACGCTTCAACTCTTGAAAAGCTTCCACAGCAGCAGAAGACCAATTGACCAAATCAGCACCCTTCTTGGTCAAATCGGTCAATGGTTTCGCAATACTAGAAAAATTGCAGCTGAAGCGACGATAAAAATTAGCAAAGCCCAGGAACTTTTGCAGACTTTTCAGAGATGTCGGCTGAGTCCAATCATGGATGGCTTGGACCTTAACAGGATCCATCTCGATAGTAGAAGGGGAAAAGATGAACCCCAAAAATGAAACCTTCTGCACACCAAAGAGACACTTTGATCCTTTCACAAACAAAGGATTAGCACGCAGGACCTGAAAAACCGTTCTGACCTGCTTCACATGAGACTCCCAATCATCCGAGAAGATCAAAATGTCATCCAAGTACACAATCAGGAATTTATCCAGGTACTCTCGGAAGATGTCATGCATAAAGGACTGAAACACTGATGGAGCATTGGCAAGTCCGAATGGCATCACTAGATACTCAAAATGACCCTCGGGCGTATTAAATGCAGTTTTCCATTCATCGCCTCGCCTGATTCGCACCAGATTATACGCACCACGAAGATCTATCTTGGTGAACCAACTAGCCCCCTTAATCCGAGCAAACAAATCAGATAACAATGGCAAGGGGTACTGAAATTTAACAGTGATCTTATTAAGAAGGCGGCAATCTATACAAGGTCTCAGCGAACCATCCTTCTTGGCTACAAAAAAGAACCCTGCTCCTAATGGCGACGATGACGGGCGAATATGCCCCTTCTCCAGGGATTCCTTCACATAACTGCGCATAGCGGTGTGCTCAGGCACGGATAAATTAAACAGTCGACCTTTTGGGAATTTACTACCAGGAATCAAATTGATAGCACAATCACAATCCCTATGCGGAGGTAGGGCATCGGACTTGGGCTCATCAAATACATCCCGGTAATCAGACAAGAACTCTGGAACCTCAGAAGGGGTGGATGACGAAATTGACAGAAATGGAACATCACCATGTACCCCCTGACAACCCCAGCTGGACACCGACATGTATTTCCAATCCAATACTGGATTATGGGCTTGTAGCCATGGCAACCCCAACAGGACCACATCATGCAGATTATGCAACACCAGAAAGCGAATAACCTCCTGATGTGCAGGAGCCATGCACATGGTCAGCTGGGTCCAGTATTGAGGCTTATTCTTGGCCAAAGGCGTAGCATCAATTCCTCTCAATGGAATAGGACACTGCAAGGGCTCCAAGAAAAACCCACAACGCTTAGCATATTCCAAGTCCATCAAATTCAGGGCAGCGCCTGAATCCACAAACGCCATGACAGAATACGATGACAAAGAGCAGATCAAGGTACCGGACAGAAGAAATTTTGACTGTACTGTACCAATGGTGGCAGACCTAGCGAACCGCTTAGTGCGCTTAGGACAATCAGAGATAGCATGAGTGGATTCACCACAGTAGAAACACAGCCCATTCAGACGTCTGTGGTCTTGCCGTTCAACTCTGGTCATTGTCCTATCGCACTGCATAGACTTAGGTTTAATCTCAGGTAATACCGCCAAATGGTGCACAGATTTACGCTCACGCAAGCGTCGACTGATCTGAATGGCCAAAGACATAGACTCATTCAAACCAGCAGGCATAGGAAATCCCACCATGACATCCTTAAGGGCTTCAGAGAGACCCTTTCTGAATATAGCTGCCAGCGCAGATTCATTCCATTGAGTGAGAACGGACCACTTTCTAAATTTCTGACAATATACCTCTATCTCATCCTGAGCCTGACAAAGAGCCAGCAAATTTTTTTCTGCCTGATCCACTGAATTAGGCTCATCGTACAGCAATCCAAGCGCCAGGAAAAACGCATCGATATTACTTAATGCAGGATCTCCTGACGCAAGAGAAAATGCCCAGTCCTGAGGGTCACCACGCAAAAAAGAAATGACGATCCTAACCTGTTGAACTGGGTCACCAGAGGAGCGAGGTTTCAAAGCCAGAAATAGTTTACAATTATTTTTGAAACTCAGAAATTTAGTTCTATCTCCAAAAAACAAATCTGGAATAGGAATTCTCGGTTCTAACAAAGAATTCTGACCTACAAAATCTTGAATATTTTGAACTCTTGCCGTGAGCTGATCCACACATGAAGACAGACCTTTAATGTCCATTGCTACACCTGTGTCCTGAACCACCCAAATGTCTAGGGGGAAAAAAAGGCAAAACACAGTGCAAAGAAAAAAAAATGGTCTCAGAACTTCTTTTTTTCCTCTATTGAGAATCATTAGCACTTTGGGCTTTCTACTGTTGTGATAGGCAATTCAGTATCACAATGGACATAGCGGTCAGAGCACATACAGTGATCTGACAATAACCCAAAATAATAGAACGAGCTCTGAGACGTGGGAACTCTGCAGACCGCAATCCCTAATCCTCTCCAAACAACACTAGAGGCAGCCGTGGATTGCGCCTAACTCTACCTATGCAACTCGGCACAGCCTGAGAAACTAACTAGCCTGAAGATAGAAAATAAGCCTACCTTGCCTCAGAGAAATACACCAAAGGAAAAGGCAGTCCCCCACATATAATGACTGTGAGTTAAGATGAAAAGACAAACGTAGGGATGAAATAGATTCAGCAAAGTGAGGCCCGACTTTCTTAACAGAGCGAGGATAGGAAAGATAACTTTGCGGTCTACACAAAACCCTAAAGAAAACCACGCAAAGGGGGCAAAAAGACCCTCCGTACCGAACTAACGGCACGGAGGTACACCCTTTGCGTCCCAGAGCTTCCAGCAAAACAATTAGACAAGCTGGACGGAAAAAATAGCAAACAAATAGCAAAGAAGAACTTAGCTATGCAGAGCAGCAGGCCACAGGAATGATCCAGGGAAAAAAAAGTCCAACACTGGAACATAGACAGGAAGCATGGATCAAAGCATTAGGTGGAGTTAAGTAGAGAAGCACCTAACGACCTCACCAGATCACCTGAGGGAGGAAACTCAGAAGCCGCAGTACCACTTTCCTCCACAAATGGAAGCTCCCAGAGAGAATCAGCCGAAGTACCACTTGTGACCACAGGAGGGAGCTCTGCCACAGAATTCACAACAGTCTCCCTCTCTCTTTGAACCCAACAGAACAGACGCATGCATATTTCTCCTACGTTTGTGGGGTCCCCATGAGTCTCTTCCAGTATCTGCAGTACTTTTTCAAAGGTGTCCTAGGCCCGAGGGGGTCGAAGCATCACAGAGTCCCTGGCTTCACCATCCAAAGCCATCATGGCCACCTCCACCTCTAACACCGGGGTCATGGGGTGCATTCTCATCACCTCCCACCTGTTCTGTGCAGCTCTACAACATGGTGTTACTTCCTGTAAACTATGGGAGGTTGCTCCATACTGCCCCCAGTGGGATACTGGCCCTTGGGGCACCCCTAACCACTTGGTCTGCCACCCCTGTGTTCATACACTGCATTCTGCGACAGACTGGAGTCAGAGCAAGGGTTGACAGGTTTATTTACAGGGGAATACTCCATGTAAGGAGGTAAAGAGTTAAACAATATGAATGGCAAAGTGAAGTACAACGGTACAAATAATGACACTTCTGTGGCAAGCGTATCAGGAAGTCCTAATACTCCCAATCATTTGGTGCATATACCTAAAACATATAGAGACTTTACAAGTGATAAATTGTTAATACTAAATTCCTCACCAACATCTCTATCTGTGCCAGTGTGTCAGAGATACTAAATTTATGTAACTACATAAGGGAATAATTACCCATAAGTGCGTGTGTCCGTCAAGGTCCCGGTCACCCTACCCCAACGCGCGTTTCGCGTCAGAAATTCACTGCTTCTTCAGGGGGCGCTCTTATGGGTAATTATTCTCTTATGTAGTTACAAAAATAATTTAGTATATCTGACACACTGGCACAGATAGAGATGTTGGTGAGGAATTTAGTATTAACAACTTATCATTTGTAAAGTCTCTATATGTTTTAGGTATATGCACCAAATGATTGGGAGTATTTTCCGGACATTATGTCCGCTGCATATCTCTTTAACTCTGCTGTGTTGACATATGTTCTGTCTTGTTGTCCTTGGGTCATTTTTTGCACTCATGGATATAGTCACTATCTAAAATCCATATATAACATTTTTGTAAGCAATGTCAATCTTTTTATGTGTTAATCAGTGATTGAAATTTTTCTCAATAAATATTGTTATTACGTTTTGGCAACAATTGGACTCATGTTTTTCTCCTGTGATTGTATTGTTATCTGAGTCGCCATTTATATGCATATATGGTTAAATATTACTGGTACTTTTTTCTTGTTCTAAAAATACTAGACGCAGTTGTTTCAGATGTGGGGTCTACTCATTTTTGTATGAACTAAATTGAGTAAAACCGAAGATTTTGTAATGAAATTTACATCATTAACATTACTTTCATGTTATGAGTTGAAAAATGTTCTATGAAATTCCAAATTTTACATATTGTTATTTGGTTCAGTGAGATAGTATTATTTTTTCTTTTGTTCAGTGAGATATTATTTTATTCAGTGGCTTTGTTCAGTATTTGATTCAGTATTTATCATTTATTTATTATTATTTATTTATTCAGTGATTTTATTTTTTTGTTCAGTGAGATATTATTTAAAACCTTACTTCTCAAATGTAGAGTACTCTTTTATGTTGAGCACTGAATGTATATGCATGAATATACAGGTGCTTCTCACAAAATTAGAATATCATCAAAAAGTTAATTTATTTCAGTTCTTCAATACAAAAAGTGAAATTCATATAATATATAGAATAATTACAAACAGAGTGATCCAGTTCAAGTGTCTATTTCTGTTAATCTTGATGATTATGGCTTACAGCCAATGAAAACCCAAAAATCATTATCTCAGTAAATTAGAATAATTAATGAAAAAAAACAAATGCTAAGACTTCCTAAGCGTTTAAAAAGGTCACTTAGTCTGTTTCAGTAGGCTCTGCAATCATGGGGAAGATTGCTGACTTGACAAATGTCCAGAAGGCAGTCATTGACACACTCCACAAGGAGGGTAAGCCACAAAAGGTCATTGCTAAAGAAGCTGGCTGGTCACAGAGTGCTGTATCCAAGCATATTAATGGAAAGTTGAGCGGAAGGAAAAAGTGTGGTAGAAAAACGTGCACAAGCAATCGGATAATTGAAGCCTTGAAAGGATTGTTAAGAAAAGGCCATGGAAAAATTTTGGGGAGATTCACAAGGAGTGGACTGCTGCTGGAGTTTTTGCTTCAAGAGCCAACACACACAGACGTATCCAGGACATGGGCTACAAGTGTCACATTCCCACTCATGACCAATAGACCATGCAATGTCAGAAGCGTCTTATCTGGGCCAAGGAGAAAAAGAACTGGACTGTTACTCAGTGGTCCAAGGTGTTGTTTTCAGATGAAAATAAATTTTGCATTTCATTTGGAAATCAAGCTTCCAGAGTCTGGAGGAAGAGTGGAGAGGAACATAATCCAAGCTGCTTGAGGTCTAGTGTGAACTTTCCACCATCAGTGATGGTTTGGGGAGCCATGTCATCTGCCGGTGTAGGTCCGCTGTGTTTTATCAAG
This sequence comes from Ranitomeya imitator, assembly GCF_032444005.1. NCBI lineage: Eukaryota > Metazoa > Chordata > Amphibia > Anura > Dendrobatidae > Ranitomeya > Ranitomeya imitator. The sequence goes on from NC_091283.1 coordinate 146,217,991, forward strand.
CCGTCTACCAGGAAATTTTAGAGCACTTCATGCTTCCTTCTGCCGACAAGCTTTGTAGAGATGACAATTTCATTCTACAACTGGACTTGGCACCTGTCCACACTGCCAAAAGTACCAATACCTGGTTTACAAACAACAGTATCTCTGTGTTTGATTGGTCAGCAAACTCGCCTGACCTTAACCCCACAGAGAATCTATGGGGTATTGTCAAGAGGAAGATAAGAGACACCAGACCCAACAATGTAGATGACCTGAAAGCTGCTATCAAAGCAATCTGGGCTTCCATAATACCTCAGCAGTGCCACAGGCTGATCATCTTCATGCGACGCCGCATTGATGCAGTGATTAATGCAAAAGAAGCCCCGACCAAGTATTGAGTGTATTTGCTGAACATACATTTCAGTAGGTCAACATTTCGGATTTTAAAATCATTTTTCAAGCAGGTATTATAAAGTATTCTAATGACTTTTGGTTTTCATTGGCTGTAAGCCATAATCATCAACATTAACAGAAATAAACACTTGAACTATAACTCTGTTTATAATAACTCTATAAAATATATGAGTTTCACTTTTTGTAGTGAGAGACTTAAATAAATTAACTTTTTGATGATATTCTAATTTTGTGAGAAGCACCTGTATATGTATGCAAAACAGCCTACTCCTTCACATGTCAGGGATCAAGGGATCAGGCATGTACTTAATGCTTTATTGTATTGTACATCTATTGCATTGAGATTTTTTTTAGCATTTTTTTCTGTGCACTGCATATTTCAATAAAAGTACAACTGAATAGAAAATCTTGCAGAGAGTACAATATAATACATGAAAAACAATACAGTAATATGAGCACACATAACATAGATGGCGCATAAAAAAACAATAAAAGCTTTTTAGACCAGATGATTCATGAAGGCCATATGATCCATAATGTGACGCACAATAGTCTTAAACATTAACATCCTGATTTATCAAAGTTTATAAAAGAATATTAATGTAAACTGAAATGACACAAATTTTGTTCAACTTTCAGTCGTGTAAAAATGTCCTTGCTGTTCTTTTCCCACCAGCCCCGCCAAGTTTTTTGACAGGTTGGTGGAGTATAGCGTGGTGAGGTGTGGCTGACAAATTCATCAGAATTTACACCACAGAAGTAAGGTAAGTTACAACAGTAATGTTCTAAAGTTTATGACCGGAGTACATATTTTATACTGTAGCACGGCAGCTGAAAGATGCGCCAAAATCATTAAGAAATGCCTTGCTTTTAATGAATTTGAAGCATCTTACTTCAAGTGAACCTGTCAGCAGGATTATGCTAAGTAACCTACAGACACTGTCAGATTGGCACTGGTAAACTGATTAAAATGATAGCTGGGTGAAGAAATCTGTCTTGTGGTTCTTATGTAATCAGGGTTAGAAGTTTTCAGTTAATGAGACGCTCATGCTCCGGGGCGGGACTGGAAGCAGAGTCTTATCTTCCTGCTTTTAGCCAGGGAAGCCAAGTAGAGACCTGCCGAGTAGGGGGAACTCCAATCCTATGCACAGGATAATAAACTGTCAAGGTAAGTATGATGCAGTGACAGTAAAGATACCCTTGGTATAAACAAAGATTATATATAGATTTGCATAAATAAATTATGCTTACAGAAATTAGAATGGGATATATCCCCAAAACACAAGGGCCCTCTATAAGGTCCTTTATATGCAAAAGATGAGATGCAAATACTATGAAGTCAAAAAGTTAGAGGTCTTGGAATTGTAACTTAAATGTATTAACCAAATGGGTACACAAATGATCCCAAAACCAATGGGTACCTAAGTTAACATTAAGAGTGCTGCAACTGAATTCCACTGTAATAGGTAACCTAGTTATACAGACTACATTGGTGTGAAGCATAGTACTTGAGCACGGAAACCACTAGACCAGTGTCACAGGTGTGTAAGTTGTGACAGACAGTCATCCTGGATCCGGCTGTAGAAGGTCTTTACATTTAGCTCAAGCACCTTCTTGATTTTTGCATCTCTGTTATGGAGCGATATCCTTCTCCCTCTAGGACCCAATAGATACCTCCGCCTTCTGCTGCTAATCACACACATGTGCTGAAGGTTTAAATACATTCAATTGCTGTAGCATGGTGCCGGTGTTAGATCATACATGCCTCAGTCTTGCTGGAAGTTCTAGCAGTTAGTGTCTTTCCCTGAGGACACTTGGAGGATTGCTGGCGTGACATCTCCGTTGTCTTCTCAAGCTAAGTCGTTCCCCCATCCATCTTCCCTCTCTTTCTTTAGTTTTAGTGGGGACTGACTAGTGCTTACCCCTTCCCCTCCCTATGTATTGCCTATCGCTAGGGTCAGGCAGGGATTAGGTTCCTGCTCAGCAATAGGTGCAGAACCTATATAGGGAAGTTTAGGGCAGACAGGATCATTTTAGATCTGCTTAAAGGTCTCCACTCCCCTCTTCCCTAGTGTTTGGGCTCCCCTTCACGCTTCCCGTTGTTGTACACTTACTTATCCTTTACCCAGCATGACAACTGGGTGGTGTGGATAGACTGGGCATCACCCCTCACCCAACGTACGTTTCACCCTTAGCTTCTTCTGGGGGCGACCAAGTGGATAGGGTTGGAGTTCCCCTACTTGGCACTCTGTCTGTTTCGTGTCATTTTAACTTATGTTTTAAGTAATCTATAATAAAGTTTAAGGTTTTATTTCATATATGGTTCTCTTCTTTTCGGCTAGTTTCTAACATAAGTCCTAACTTGGTTATATACATTGCTGGAAGTGCCATAGCCATCTAAACTTGGACATCACTAATTAATTAAATATTGTAATATGCATAGATCTTGGTTTAAAGTACAGTAAAATGTATCTAAAAAATATTCTAATGTTATAAATAAAATATGTAAAGAACACAAAGTACTGAAGATAGAGAGATGAAATACTGAGAGTGGCAACACAGCTGGGGCATCACTACACTGGACATGTTAGGTATTCATTTGGAATTCTTTGATCTTATGATCAAAGTAAATACTGTCGATAACACACTCTACAACTATACCAATGTCAAGAGCACAGATGTAAATAGTTTCCTTGACTTCTGCAAGTCCATACTAATAACAGTAGCTGGTATAAGTGCCATTCAGTCAGTATAAAAGGGACAGTAGGATTTGCACTAGAGATTAGGGCTTTAAGGTTCAGATCAAAATTCTATTCAAATGTTTCATTGAAAGAGGTAACTTAAGAATAAACTTACGGACTTCAATCAGAGAACTAGAGAACAGTCCCAGAACTAATGTCTTTACAACAGAAAAAAGAAGCCAGAGAATATTTCTGAAACCTTACACGGCACCTATTTTCATCATGTCCTATACCAAAGAGCATGGCCTAATTAAGAATATGGGGCCTGATTCATTAGGACCACCGTTGTGCACACCAGTCTTAATGAAAGGGCATGTTGGAGTTAGATGTGCATACTTCCTTAAAAGGCGCAAGCCACTGAATAAATTAGGTGCATCATACAAGTGTTATGCACCTCCGCCACAGATTTACTCCAGTCATGGACTGAAGAACATTTCTCGCGAAAGTTATGCCAAATTGTTTGTAACTTTTAATAAATTAGATGTGTTGGTGTAGCGAGGCCCCATCCATAACTTTTAATAAATTAGATGTGTTGGTATAGCGAGGCCCCATCCATAACTTTTAATAAATTAGATGTGTTGGTATAGCGAGGCCCCATCCATAACTTTTAATAAATTAGATGTGTTGGTGTAGAGAGGCCCCATCCCACTCATTCTCTACTTATTTTGAAGAAGTTGGCCAGAAAATTATAAAAGTCCAAATTTTTGGCACAACTTCATACTTGCGCAGTAATGTTTCTACTTTTAAGGTGTCCTATGCTAGAATGTTGGCGTAAACACCTTAAGGAATCAGGGCCATCATTTCTAAACATTAGTATATTCTTCAAAAGATCCAATACCTAAGTCATTACACAGCTTTCAGCTGTACTATGTTCAAAAAAGAATAGTATCCATAAACTTAATCACTTTAAGAGGAAAAGGAAAAGTTTCATGTCCCAGGACTTGTGAACTATTCAATATTGTATTATCATTGTATTGTTATTGCTACACTGCTGTGCATTCAGGTTTTCATTTTGAATTTTGTCCTATTTGTGTCCCTGTAGTCCATCACTGATGCATGTAAACCCACCCTTCTTCCTCTCCTTCAGTTTTCTCTCAGTCTTCGTTTCTTCATGTTGCTCTCCGTACGTCTCTGGTTAAGAATTATAGTTTCACCTGCTGCTACTGTGTGCATAATGCAAGAATTCAGCCTGAGAATAAATCTCTACTGGAACCTTCATACGTGTCTCTTCAGCTCAGTTGAAGCTGTCTGACAAAGTCATTGGTGTGAGTACTAGTTCATAACAGACATTCATAGAAAGGCTGTCTCAAGAGTCCCACACTTGGAGAACAGTTATGGAGTCAGAATTAAAAGGTTGGTTCGTTGCACTGTGTTTCCAAAGATTATCAGTTCCTTTTGATTTAACTCCACAAAAAAAGCTTAGGTTGAAATACTATTTATATCTGGATAGCAATTTGCATTGAGAAAAACCTATCCACACTTAGTTACACTGTAGAAAATAATAGTGCAATCAGAGAACTAGAGAACAGTCCCAGAACTAATGTCTTTACAACAGAAAAAAGAAGCCAGAGAATATTTCTGAAACCTTATACGGCACCTATTTTCATCATGTCCTATACCAAAGAGCATGGCCTAATTAAGAATATGGGGCCTGATTCATTAGGACCACCGTTGTGCACACCAGTCTTAATGAAAGGGCATGTTGGAGTTAGATGTGCATACTTCCTTAAAAGGCGCAAGCCACTGAATAAATTAGGTGCATCTTACAAATGTTATGCACCTCCGCCACAGATTTACTACAGTCATGGACTGAAGAACATTTCTCGCGAAAGTTATGCCAAAGTGTTTGTAACTTTTAATAAATTAGATGTGTTGGTGTAGCGAGGCCCCATCCATAACTTTTAATAAATTAGATGTGTTGGTATAGCGAGGCCCCATCCATAACTTTTAATAAATTAGACGTGTTGGTGTAGAGAGGCCCCATCCCACTCATTCTCTACCTATTTTGAAGAAGTTGGCCAGAAAATTATAAAAGTCCAAATTTTTGGCACAACTTCATACTTGCGCAGTAATGTTTCTGCTTTTAAGGTGTTCTATGCTAGAATGTTGGCGTAAACACCTTAAGGAATCAGGGCCATCATTTCTAAACATTAGTATATTCTTCAAAAGATCCAATACCTAAGTCATTACACAGCTTTCAGCTGTACTATGTTCAAAAAAAGAATAGTATCCATAAACTTAGTCACTTTAAGAGGAAAAGGAAAAGTGTCATGTCCCAGGACTTGTGAACTATTCAATATTGTATTATCATTGTATTGTTATTGCTACACTGCTGTGCATTCAGGTTTTCATTTTGAATTTTGTCCTATTTGTGTCCCTGTAGTCCATCACTGATGCATGTAAACCCACCCTTCTTCCTCTCCTTCTTCAGTTTTCTCTCAGTCTTCATTGCTTCATGTTGCTCTCCGTACGTCTCTAGTTAAGAATTATAGTTTCACCTGCTGCTACTGTGTGCATAATGCAAGAATTCAGCCTAAGAATAAATCTCTACTGGAACCTTCATACGTGTCGATTCAGCTCAGTTGAAGCTGTCTGACAAAGTCCTTGGTGTGAGTACTAGTTCATAACAGACATTCATAGAAAGGCTGTTTCAAGAGTCCCACACTTGGAGAACAGTTATGGAGTCAGAATTAAAAGGTTGGTTCGTTGCACTTTGTTTCCAAAGATTATCAGTTCCTTTTGATTTAACTCCACAAAAAATGCTTAGGTTGAAATACTATTTATATCTGGATAGCAATTTGCATTGAGAAAAACCTATCCACACTTAGTTACACCGTAGAAAATAATAGTGATCTGAATGAAGACTTGATCTGGGAAGGATGAGGCCTACCATGTTCTGCTGCAGAGTCATCAAAATTTTCTACTTTAGCTGAACCTACAATCAAGAGAAGAACCAACCACAACTTAAACACGGACAGCCAAAGAAGTGTACCCACACAGAGAATTATTAGAAAATATAAGCCTTTATTTATAGTGGCAACGGCACAATGTTAAAAAAAAGTAATAGTACGCGAGTATTACAGGACAATAAAAATTCTTTAAAATATATAGGATATTAATAAGTGACCTCTGGAAAAATTATTAATGGATATAAATATATTTTGTCACATGTGGTTACAGCCAAAAAAATTATTAAAACAATAATAGAAAGAAATATATATAAAAAAGATGTAAAGTGCGCTGCAGTAAAATGTCAAAAATATAAAAATATAAAAAAAAAAAAAAAATAAGTGCGAAACAGTATATGCACTCAAAATATGTGTGCAACCGCAAATATTTGATAACAACAAAGTGCAAAAAGTGCTAGATAAGTCACAATAACAAAAAACCTATTTAGGGCACAGAATATGTGTAACCACAAGGGGTTAATAGCATCAAAGTGCAAGGAGTGCTAAAACAAATATATAAGGAAATCAGCGGGGCATAGAGTGTACCACAATAGGGTAACACAATAAAGTAAGTGGGCGGCACCACAAAAGTGCAATGTGCAGTGTGCAAATAAAGCGCAAGCCACAAGCTCACAGAAAATAATATAGTAACATAGTAACATAGTAACATAGTTAGTAAGGCCGAAAAAAGACATTTGTCCATCCAGTTCAGCCTATATTCCATCATAATAAATACCCAGATCTACGTCCTTCTACAGAACCTAATAATTGTATGATACAATATTGTTCTGCTCCAGGAAGACATCCAGGCCTCTCTTGAACCCCTCGACTGAGTTCGCCATCACCACCTCCTCAGGCAAGCAATTCCAGATTCTCACTGCCCTAACAGTAAAGAATCCTCTTCTATGTTGGTGGAAAAACCTTCTCTCCTCCAGACGCAAAGAATGCCCCCTTGTGCCCGTCACCTTCCTTGGTATAAACAGATCCTCAGCGAGATATTTGTATTGTCCCCTTATATACTTATACATGGTTATTAGATCGCCCCTCAGTCGTCTTTTTTCTAGACTAAATAATCCTAATTTCGCTAATCTATCTGGGTATTGTAGTTCTCCCATCCCCTTTATTAATTTTGTTGCCCTCCTTTGTACTCTCTCTAGTTCCATTATATCCTTCCTGAGCACCGGTGCCCAAAACTGGACACAGTACTCCATGTGCGGTCTAACTAGGGATTTGTACAGAGGCAGTATAATGCTCTCATCATGTGTATCCAGACCTCTTTTAATGCACCCCATGATCCTGTTTGCCTTGGCAGCTGCTGCCTGGCACTGGCTGCTCCAGGTAAGTTTATCATTAACTAGGATCCCCAAGTCCTTCTCCCTGTCAGATTTACCCAGTGGTTTCCCGTTCAGTGTGTAATGGTGATATTGATTCCCTCTTCCCATGTGTATAACCTTACATTTATCATTGTTAAACCTCATCTGCCACCTTTCAGCCCAAGTTTCCAACTTATCCAGATCCATCTGTAGCAGAATACTATCTTCTCTTGTATTAACTGCTTTACATAGTTTTGTATCATCTGCAAATATCGATATTTTACTGTGTAAACCTTCTACCAGATCATTAATGAATATGTTGAAGAGAACAGGTCCCAATACTGACCCCTGCGGTACCCCACTGGTCACAGCGACCCAGTTAGAGACTATACCATTTATAACCACCCTCTGCTTTCTATCACTAAGCCAGTTACTAACCCATTTACACACATTTTCCCCCAGACCAAGCATTCTCATTTTGTGTACCAACCTCTTGTGCGGCACGGTATCAAACGCTTTGGAAAAATCGAGATATACCACGTCCAATGACTCACCGTGGTCCAGCCTATAGCTTACCTCTTCATAAAAACTGATTAGATTGGTTTGACAGGAGCGATTTCTCATAAACCCATGCTGATATGGAGTTAAACAGTTATTCTCATTGAGATAATCCAGAATAACATCCCTCAGAAACCCTTCAAATATTTTACCAACAATAGAGGTTAGACTTACTGGCCTATAATTTCCAGGTTCACTTTTAGAGCCCTTTTTGAATATTGGCACCACATTTGCTATGCGCCAGTCCTGCGGAACAGACCCTGTCGCTATAGAGTCACTAAAAATAAGAAATAATGGTTTATCTATTACATTACTTAGTTCTCTTAGTACTCGTGGGTGTATGCCATCCGGACCCGGAGATTTATCTATTTTAATCTTATTTAGCCGGTTTCGCACCTCTTCTTGGGTTAGATTGGTGACCCTTAATATAGGGTTTTCATTGTTTCTTGGGATTTCACCTAGCATTTCATTTTCCACCGTGAATACCGTGGAGAAGAAGGTGTTTAATATGTTAGCTTTTTCCTCGTCATCTACAACCATTCTTTCCTCACTATTTTTTAAGGGGCCTACATTTTCAGTTTTTATTCTTTTACTATTGATATAGTTGAAGAACAGTTTGGGATTAGTTTTACTCTCCTTAGCAATGTGCTTCTCTGTTTCCTTTTTGGCAGCTTTAATTAGTTTTTTAGATAAAGTATTTTTCTCCCTATAGTTTTTTAGAGCTTCAATGGTGCCATCCTGCTTTAGTAGTGCAAATGCTTTCTTTTTACTGTTAATTGCCTGTCTTACTTCTTTGTTTAGCCACATTGGGTTTTTCCTATTTCTAGTCCTTTTATTCCCACAAGGTATAAACCGCTTACACTGCCTATTTAGGATGTTCTTAAACATTTCCCATTTATTATCTGTATTCTCATTTCTGAGGATATTGTCCCAGTCTACCAGATTAAGGGCATCTCTAAGCTGTTCAAACTTTGCCTTCCTAAAGTTCAATGTTTTTGTGACTCCCTGACAAGTCCCCCTAGTGAAAGACAGGTGAAACTGCACAATATTGTGGTCGCTATTTCCTAAATGCCCAACCACCTGCAGATTTGTTATTCTGTCAGGTCTATTAGATAGTATTAGGTCTAAAAGTGCTGCTCCTCTGGTTGGATTCTGCACCAATTGTGAAAGATAATTTTTCTTGGTTATTAGCAGAAACCTGTTGCCTTTATGGGTTTCACAGGTTTCTGTTTCCCAGTTAATATCCGGGTAGTTAAAGTCCCCCATAACCAGGACCTCATTATGGGTTGCAGCTTCATCTATCTGCTTTAGAAGTAGACTTTCCATGCTTTCTGTTATATTTGGGGGTTTGTAACAGACCCCAATGAGAATTTTGTTACCATTTTTCCCTCCATGAATTTCAACCCATATGGACTCGACATCCTCATTCCCTTCGCTAATATCCTCCCTTAAAGTGGACTTTAGACAAGACTTTACATAGAGACAAACCCCTCCTCCTCTCCGATTTTTACGATCCTTTCTAAACAGACTGTAACCCTGTAAGTTAACTGCCCAGTCATAGCTTTCATCTAACCATGTCTCGGTTATTCCCACTATGTCAAAGTTACCTGTAGATATTTCTGCTTCTAGTTCTTCCATCTTGTTTGTCAGGCTTCTGGCGTTTGCAAGCATGCAGATTAGAGGATTTTGTTTTGTTCCAATCTCCTCACTGTGGATTGTTTTAGAAATGTTCTTACCTCCCTTCTGAGTATGTTTTCCTGGGTCGTCTTTGTTCGAGTCTAATGTTTTTCTTCCCGTCCCCTCTTCTTCTAGTTTAACGCCCTCCTGATGAGTGTAGCGAGTCTTCTGGCGAATGTGTGTTTCCCAGGTTTGTTGAGGTGTAGTCCGTCTCTGGCGAGGAGTCCATCATACCAGTAATTCACACCGTGGTCCAGGAATCCAAATCCTTGTTGTCTGCACCATCGTCTTAGCCAGTTGTTTGCATCAAGGATCCTGTTCCATCTCCTGGTGCCATGCCCGTCTACTGGAAGGATAGAAGAAAAAACTACCTGTGCATCCAGTTCCTTTACTTTCTTCCCCAACTCTTCAAAGTCCTTGCAGATTGTCGGTAGGTCCTTCCTTGCCGTGTCATTGGTGCCAACATGTATCAGAAGAAATGGGTGGACGTCCTTGGAGCTGAAGAGCTTTGGTATCCTATCGGTCACATCCTTGATCATCGCACCTGGAAGGCAGCATACTTCTCTTGCAGTTATGTCCGGTCTGCAGATGGCTGCTTCGGTGCCTCTCAGTAGTGAGTCTCCCACCACCACCACTCTTCGTTGCTTCTTGGCTGTACTTTTTGCTGTCACTTGTTGCTGTGTGCCCTTTTCTTTTTTGCTTGCTGGTATTGCTTCATTCTTAGGTGTGCCATCTTCATCCTCTACAAAGATTTGATATCGGTTCTTCAGTTGTGTGGTTGGTGATTTCTCCATGGTCTTCTTGCTTCTTTTGGTCACATGCTTCCACTCATCTGCTTTTGGAGGTTCTCTGACACTTTTTGCACCTTCTGTGACCAGTAGAGATGCTTCTGTTCTGTCTAGAAAGTCTTCATTCTCTTTGATGAGTTTCAAAGTTGCTATTCTTTCTTCCAGACCCCGCACCTTTTCTTCTAAAAGGGCCACTAGTCTACACTTCTGACGGCTGAAATTGGATTCTTCTTCTGGTCGATCTGTGAACATGTAGCACATGCTGCAGCTCACCATGTAGGTTGTCACATCTGCCATGTTGCTCCTAGATCCTGCTGACTTGCTGTGTGTTTTCCTTCTTGTGTAATCTACTCAGCCAAGCTCTCTTGCAATAATGTCCTACAGGCAAAAATTACGGCGCGCGGTTTGGTGATGCTTTCGAAGCAGCTGGTCCCAGCTGTACCCAACGATCTTCTAGCTTAGGGAGACTTCGCTTCTCCCAGAAGGCACCTGGAATATGCAAATTAGCCTCCTGAAGCTTGAATCCCTGGTTTGGTGATGCTTTCGAAGCAGCTGGTCCCGGCTGTACCCAACGATCTTCTAGCTTAGGGAGACTTCGCTTCTCCCAGAAGGCACCTGGAATATGCAAATTAGCCTCCTGAAGCTTGAATCCCTGGTTTGGTGATGCTTTCGAAGCAGCTGGTCCCGGCTGTACCCAACGATCTTCTAGCTTAGGGAGACTTCGCTTCTCCCAGAAGGCACCTGGAATATGCAAATTAGCCTCCTGAAGCTTGAATCCCTGGTTTGGTGATGCTTTCGAAGCAGCTGGTCCCGGCTGTACCCAACGATCTTCTAGCTTAGGGAGACTTCGCTTCTCCCAGAAGGCACCTGGAATATGCAAATTAGCCTCCTGAAGCTTGAATCCCTGGTTTGGTGATGCTTTCGAAGCAGCTGGTCCCAGCTGTACCCAACGATCTTCTAGCTTAGGGAGACTTCGCTTCTCCCAGAAGGCACCTGGAATATGCAAATTAGCCTCCTGAAGCTTGAATCCCTGGTTTGGTGATGCTTTCGAAGCAGCTGGTCCCGGCTGTACCCAACGATCTTCTAGCTTAGGGAGACTTCGCTTCTCCCAGAAGGCACCTGGAATATGCAAATTAGCCTCCTGAAGCTTGAATCCCTGGTTTGACTCCACAAAAATACCTATGTTCCACAGGTTACAGGGTCCCGTTATCGCGCACCCCGACGCGCGTTTCGGATGCTCGTCCTTCGTCAGGGGGTGAATCAAGAGAAGAGTGAAGAAGACACCATGTGTGCAAGACTATCAAGTAAATTAAATGGTTCTACAAACATGGGACCCAGAGTGCATTGTCGATATTATTAACAGCCTACCTACTTCAGACAAAATTAAGACCTACTTTTCATGAAAGATATATTGCTGGTATTGTTCAAATCTTTGCAAATATACATCATAATTTAAAAGCAACTCACTGAAAAAAACATCAAATACAAAAATGTCACAGAAAAAAGACCATACTTACTAATACATTTCTACAATACCAATATAATGCAAATTTCAGAAAGATACCTATGATACATGGCAGAAATAGTGTAACACAGTTAATTGGATGCAATGACACATAGGCACAGAGCAAGGGTTAACAGGGATAAACAATTACTGGTTTAATTACTACAAGAATAGACCTCCTTACAGGGAGTAACAGGGAATAAATCAGGTGAATGCCGAGGGGTACAAAGGGAAAGGATAACTCAAGGTGGTATATATATATATATATATATATATATATATATATATCAATTTCACTTAATGTGACTCGGGTGTCTGTCTCTTCTCCTGGGTTGGGTGGCTGCCAGCTGAGGCCGGTGTTGAGTTCTTCCGGCTTCCCCGCCTAACAAGTCGATCTCCTTCTGGCGGCAGCAGTCGGTCACTGGTCTGACCTGCTGAGCCCCCAGTCTGTTTGCTGCTGCGCAGCCAAGAATAGTCCACGGCAATCCTCCACTCGGCATGCGCTCCTCCATGTGCCCGATGAGGTTTCAGAGTCCTTGCTGCACCCAACCTTTATTGATGCTGAGTGGCCTACGTTTAACCGCGGCTCAGCGCCAGTCCTCACTGACTCCTCTCTCTGGCGGGATGCCCCTCTCTTTTCCCTCGCAAACCCTCTTATATTTCCCTGGCTCATGACGCCCCCACTACCCAGTTCAAGGGTCCGCTCCATCCTCAAACGCCTTCCCTCCTGCAACAGTAGGCTCGGCCTCAGCAGTTCCGGACCCGGTGCCCTGTCAGCACCCACAGCCAGGTTTTGTCCTGTACAATAACAAAGAAGCAATATACTGCAGAACAACCACTGACATGACTACTGAGATACAGACAAATTAATATATCTCATTAAGGTTTCTAGCCCCTTCATGACCCAGCCTATTTTGACCTTAATGACCTGGCCGTTTTTTGCAATTCTGACCAGTGTCCCTTTATGAGGTAATAACTCAGGAACGCTTCAATGGATCCTAGCAGTTGTGAGACTGTTTTTTCGTGACATATTGGGCTTCATGTTAGTGGTAAATTTGGGTCAATAAATTCTGCGTTTATTTGTGATAAAAACGGAAATTTGGCAAAAATTTTGAAAATTTCGCAATTTTCACATTTTTAATTTTTATTCTGTTAAACCAGAGAGTTATGTGACACAAAATAGTTAATAAATAACATTTCCCACAGGTATAATTTACATCAGCACAATTTTGGAAACAAAATTTTTTTTTGCTAGGAAGTTATAAGGGTTAAAATTTGATCAGCGATTTCTCATTTTTACAACGAAATTTATAAAACCATTTTTTTTTGGGACCACCGCACATTTGAAGTCAGTTTGAGGGGTCTATATGGCTGAAAATACCCAAAAGTGACACCATTCTAAAACGGCACCCCTCAAGGTGCTTAAAACCACATTTAAGAAGTTTATTAACCCTTCAGATGCTTCACAGCAGCAGAAGCAACATGGAATGAAAAAATGAACATTTAACTTTTTAGTCACAAAAATTATCTTTTAGCAACAATTTTTTTATTTTCCCAATGGTAAAAGGAGAAATTGAACCACGAAAGTTGTTGTCCAATTTGTCCTGAGTACGCTGATACCTCATATGTGGGGGTAAATGTTATGAACTGGTGATTCAGAAACACAATGGACCTGGTGGTTAAGAGCACACAAAGTGACCTGATAGTTACTAATAACATAGGACGAGCTCTGAGACGTGGGAACTCTGCTGACCGCAATCCCTAATCCTATCACACCACACTAGAGGTAACCGTGGAGTGCTCCTGACCAGACATAGGCGCCTCGGGCACAGCCTGAGAAACTAGCTAGCCCTGAAGATAGAAAAATAAGCCTACCTTGCCTCAGAGAAATTCCCCAAAGGAAAAGGCAGCCCCCCACATATAATGACTGTGAGTAAAGATGAAAATACAAACACAGAGATGAAATAGGTTTTAGCAAAGTGAGGCCCGACTTACTGAATAGACCGAGGATAGTAAATATAGCTTTGCGGTCAGCACAAAAACCTACAAACAACCACGCAGAGGGCGCAAAAAGACCCTCCGTACCGACTAACGGCACGGAGGTGCTCCCTCTGCGTCCCAGAGCTTCCAGCAAGCAAGAAAAACCAATACAGCAAGCTGGACAGAAAAAATAGCAAACAAAAGTAACACAAGCAGAACTTAGCTTATGCAGGGCAGACAGGCCACAAGACGATCCAGGAGAGAGCAAGACCAATACTGGAACATTGACTGGAGGCCAGGAACAAAGAACTAGGTGGAGTTAAATAGAGCAGCACCTAACGACTTAACCTCGTCACCTGAGGAAGGAAACTCAGAAGCCGCAGCCCCACTCACATCTACCAGAGGAAGCTCATGGACAGAACCAGCTGAAGTACCACTCATGACCACAGGAGGGAGCTTGACCACAGAATTCACAACAGTAACCCCCCCCCCTGAGGAGGGGTCACCGAACCCTCACCAGAGCCCCCAGGCCGACCAGGATGAGCCAAATGAAAGGCACGAACCAGATCGGCAGCATGAACATCAGAGGCAAGGACCCAGGAATTATCTTCCTGACCATAACCCTTCCACTTAACCAGGTACTGGAGTTTCCGTCTCGAAATACGAGAATCCAAAATCTTCTCCACTATATACTCCAACTCCCCCTCAACCAAAACCGGGGCAGGAGGATCAACGGATGGAACCACAGGTGCCACGTATCTCCGCAACAATGACTTATGGAATACATTATGGATGGAAAAAGAAGCTGGAAGGGTCAAACGAAAAGACACAGGATTAAGAACCTCAGAAATCCTATACGGACCAATGAAACGAGGCTTAAACTTAGGAGAGGAAACTTTCATAGGAATATAACGAGACGACAACCAAACCAAATCCCCAACACGAAGTCGGGGACCCACACAGCGCCGGCGGTTAGCAAAACGTTGAGCCTTCTCCTGGGACAATGTCAAATTGTCCACTACATGAGTCCAAATCTGCTGCAGCCTATCCACCACAGTATCCACACCAGGACAGTCCGAAGACTCAGCCTGCCCTGAAGAGAAACGAGGATGGAAACCAGAATTGCAGAAAAACGGCGAAACCAAAGTAGCCGAGCTGGCCCAATTATTAAGGGCGAACTCAGCCAAAGGCAAAAAGGACACCCAATCATCCTGATCGGCAGAAACAAAACATCTCAGATATGTTTCCAAGGTCTGATTGGTTCGTTCAGTTTGGCCATTTGTCTGAGGATGGAAAGCCGAGGAAAAAGACAAATCAATGCCCATCCTAGCACAAAAGGCTCGCCAAAACCTCGAAACAAACTGGGAACCTCTGTCAGAAACGATGTTCTCCGGAATGCCATGTAAACGAACCACATGCTGGAAAAACAATGGCACCAAATCAGAGGAGGAAGGCAATTTAGACAAGGGTACCAAATGGACCATCTTAGAGAAGCGATCACAAACCTCCCAAATGACCGACATCTTTTGAGAGACGGGGAGATCCGAAATAAAATCCATAGAGATATGTGTCCAGGGCCTCTTCGGGACCGGCAAGGGCAAAAGCAACCCACTGGCACGAGAACAGCAGGGCTTAGCCCAAGCACAAATCCCACAGGACTGCACAAACGAACGCACATCCCGTGACAGAGACGGCCACCAAAAGGATCTAGCCACCAAATCTCTGGTACCAAAGATTCCAGGATGACCAGCCAACACCGAACAATGAACCTCAGAGATAACTCTACTCGTCCATTTATCAGGGACAAACAGTTTCTCCGCTGGGCAACGGTCAGGTCTAGGGTTGAGCGAAACGGGTTGTTCATTTTCAAAAGTCGCCGACTTTTGGCAAAGTCGGGTTTCATGAAACCCGATCCGACCCCTGTGCGGGGTCGGCCATGCGGTACGCGACTTTCGCACCAAAGTCGCGTTTCAATGACGCGAAAAGCGCCATTTCTCAGCCAATGAAGGTAAACGCAGAGTGTGGGCAGCGTGATGACATAGGTCCTGGTCCCCACCATCTTAGAGAAGGGCATTGCAGTGATTGGCTTGCTGTCCGCGGCGTCACAGGGGCTATAAAGGGGCGTTCCCGCCGACCGCCATGTTACTGCTGCTGATCTGAGCTTAGGGAGAGGTTGCTGCCGCTTCGTCAGAAGCAGGGATAGCGTTAGGCAGGGTCCATTAACCACCAAACCGCTTGTGCTGTAGCGATTTCCACAGACCCACACAACCTTCGGTGTGCAGGGACAGTGGAAGCTTTTTTTCCCCTCAGCGCTGTAGCTCATTGGGCTGCCCTAGAAGGCTCCCTGATAGCTGCATTGCTGTGTGTACGCCGCTGTGCAAACCAACTGCTTTTTTCAAAGCACAAATCCTCTTGTTCCTTCCTTTCTGCACAGCTATCTTGTTTGTTTGTCCACACTTTTTATTTAATTTGTGCATCAGTCCACTCCTTATTGCTGCCTGCCATACCTGGCTGAGATTACTGCAGGGAGATAGTAATTGAAGGACAGTTCCTTTCTTTTTTTTTTTTTTTTTTGTGGGAGATTAAGATTGGCATTTCTGCTAGAGTGCCATCCCTGTCTGTGTCATCTCTCACTCAGTGGGCCATAGAAAGCCTATTTATTTTTTTGCTTGATTTGGGTTCTAAAATCTACCTGAAAAAATCACTACATCAATCAGTGGGAGAAAAATATTGGCCTCAGGGCTTGTGTGCCACTCCTTACTCCTGTGTGTGCCATCTCTCACTCAGTGGGCCATAGAAAGCCTATTTATTTTTTTGCTTGATTTGGGTTCCAAAATCTACCTGAAAAAATCACAACATCAATCAGTGGGAGAAAAATATTGGCCTCAGGGCTTGTGTGCCACTCCTGACTCCTGTGTGTGCCATCTCTCACTCAGTGGGCCATAGAAAGCCTATTAATTTTTTTGCTTGATTTGGGTTCTAAATTCTACCTGAAAAAATCAATAAATCAATCAGTGGGAGATTAATATTGGCCTTTGGGCTTGTGTGCCAGTCCTAAGCGTGCCATCTCTCTCTCTCAGATAGTGGGCCATAGAAAGCCTATTTATTATTTTTTTTATTGGGTTTATAAATTTTCCCTGGAAAAAAAAAAAAAAAGTGGGAGATTAATATTGGCCTCTGGGCTTGTGTGCCAGTCCTGAGCGTGCCATCTCTCTCACAAATAGTGGGCCATAGAAAGCCTATTTATTTTTTTGGTTGATTTGGGTTCTAAATTCTACCTGAAAAAATCAATAAATCAATCAGTGGGAGATTAATATTGGCCTTTGGGCTTGTGTGCCAGTCCTAAGCGTGGCATCTCTCTCTCTCAGATAGTGGGCCATAGAAAGCCTATTTATTATTTTTTTTATTGGGTTTATAAATTTTCCCTGGAAAAAAAAAAAAAAAGTGGGAGATTAATATTGGCCTCTGGGCTTGTGTGCCAGTCCTGAGCGTGCCATCTCTCTCACAAATAGTGGGCCATAGAAAGCCTATTTATTTTTTTGGTTGATTTGGGTTCTAAATTCTACCTGAAAAAATCAATAAATCAATCAGTGGGAGATAAATATTGGCCTCTGGGCTTGTGTGCCACTCCTGACTCCTGTGTGTGCCATCTCTCACTCAGTGGGCCATAGAAAGCCTATTAATTTTTTTGCTTGATTTGGGTTCTAAATTCTACCTGAAAAAATCAATAAATCAATCAGTGGGAGATTAATATTGGCCTTTGGGCTTGTGTGCCAGTCCTAAGCGTGCCATCTCTCTCTCTCAAATAGTGGGCCATAGAAAGCCTATTTATTATTTTTTTTATTGGGTTTATAAATTTTCCCTGGAAAAAAAAAAAAAAGTGGGAGATTAATATTGGCCTCTGGGCTTGTGTGCCAGTCCTGAGCGTGCCATCTCTCTCACAAATAGTGGGCCATAGAAAGCCTATTTATTTTTTTGGTTGATTTGGGTTCTAAATTCTACCTGAAAAAATCAATAAATCAATCAGTGGGAGATTAATATTGGCCTTTGGGCTTGTGTGCCAGTCCTAAGCGTGCCATCTCTCTCTCTCAGATAGTGGGCCATAGAAAGCCTATTTATTATTTTTTTTATTGGGTTTATAAATTTTCCCTGGAAAAAAAAAAAAAAAGTGGGAGATTAATATTGGCCTCTGGGCTTCTGTGCCAGTCCTGAGCGTGCCATCTCTCTCACAAATAGTGGGCCATAGAAAGCCTATTTATTTTTTTGGTTGATTTGGGTTCTAAATTCTACCTGAAAAAATCAATAAATCAATCAGTGGGAGATAAATATTGGCCTCTGGGCTTGTGTGCCACTCCTGACTCCTGTGTGCGTCCTCTCTCACTCAGTGGGCCCTACAAAGCCTATTTTTTTTTAATTTGTTTTCTAAATTCTCCCTGAAACAATCATTTTATTTTATTTGGTTTCTAAATTATTCCTGAAAAAATCTTTTTTTTGTATTTTTTTTTCTAAAGTCTCCCTGAAAAAAAAAAAAAAAATCAAATCAGTGGGAGATTAATATTGCCCTTTCTGCTTGTGTGCCAGTCTTGACTCCTGGGTGTGCCATCTCTCTCTCTCCAATTGTGGGCCATAGAAAGCCTTTTAATTTTTTTGCTTGATTTGGGTTCCAAAATCTACCTGAAAAAATCACTAAATCAATCAGTGGGAGATAAATATTGGCCTCTGGGCTTGTGTGCCACTCCTGACTCCTGTGTGCGTCCTCTCTCACTCAGTGGGCCCTACAAAGCCTATTTTTTTTTATTTGCTTTCTAAATTCTCCCTGAAACAATCATTTTATTTTATTTTGTTTCTAAATTCTTCCTGAAAAATTCATTTTTTTGTATTTTTTTTTCTAAAGTCTCCCTGAAAAAAAAAAAAAAATCAAATCAGTGGGAGATTAATATTGCCCTTTCTGCTTGTGTGCCAGTCTTGACTCCTGGGTGTGCCATCTCTCTCTCTCCAATTGTGGGCCATAGAAAGCCTATTAATTTTTTTGCTTGATTTGGGTTCTAAATTCTACCTGAAAAAATCAATAAATCAATCAGTGGGAGATAAATATTGGCCTCTGGGCTTGTGTGCCACTCCTGACTCCTGTGTGCGTCCTCTCTCACTCAGTGGGCCCTACAAAGCCTATTTTTTTTTTATTTGTTTTCTAAATTCTCCCTGAAACAATCATTTTATTTTATTTGGTTTCTAAATTATTCCTGAAAAAATCATTTTTTTTGTATTTTTTTTTTCTAAAGTCTCCCTGAAAAAAAAAAAAAAATCAAATCAGTGGGAGATTAATATTGCCCTTTCTGCTTGTGTGCCAGTCTTGACTCCTGGGTGTGCCATCTCTCTCTCTCCAATTGTGGGCCATAGAAAGCCTATTAATTTTTTTGCTTGATTTGGGTTCCAAAATCTACCTGAAAAAATCACTAAATCAATCAGTGGGAGATAAATATTGGCCTCTGGGCTTGTGTGCCACTCCTGACTCCTGTGTGCGTCCTCTCTCACTCAGTGGGCCCTACAAAGCCTATTTTTTTTTTTTATTTGCTTTCTAAATTCTCCCTGAAACAATCATTTTATTTTATTTTGTTTCTAAATTCTTCCTGAAAAATTCATTTTTTTGTATTTTTTTTTCTAAAGTCTCCCTGAAAAAAAAAAAAAAATCAAATCAGTGGGAGATTAATATTGCCCTTTCTGCTTGTGTGCCAGTCTTGACTCCTGGGTGTGCCATCTCTCTCTCTCCAATTGTGGGCCATAGAAAGCCTATTAATTTTTTTGCTTGATTTGGGTTCCAAAATCTACCTGAAAAAATCACTAAATCAATCAGTGGGAGATAAATATTGGCCTCTGGGCTTGTGTGCCACTCCTGACTCCTGTGTGCGTCCTCTCTCACTCAGTGGGCCCTACAAAGCCTTTTTTTTTTTTTATTTGCTTTCTAAATTCTCCCTGAAACAATCATTTTATTTTATTTTGTTTCTAAATTCTTCCTGAAAAATTCATTTTTTTGTATTTTTTTTTCTAAAGTCTCCCTGAAAAAAAAAAAAAAATCAAATCAGTGGGAGATTAATATTGCCCTTTCTGCTTGTGTGCCAGTCTTGACTCCTGGGTGTGCCATCTCTCTCTCTCCAATTGTGGGCCATAGAAAGCCTATTAATTTTTTTGCTTGATTTGGGTTCCAAAATCTACCTGAAAAAATCACTAAATCAATCAGTGGGAGATAAATATTGGCCTCTGGGCTTGTGTGCCACTCCTGACTCCTGTGTGCGTCCTCTCTCACTCAGTGGGCCCTACAAAGCCTATTTTTTTTTATTTGTTTTCTAAATTCTCCCTGAAACAATCATTTTATTTTATTTTGTTTCTAAATTCTTCCTGAAAAATTCATTTTTTTGTATTTTTTTTTTCTAAAGTCTCCCTGAAAAAAAAAAAAAATCAAATCAGTGGGAGATTAATATTGCCCTTTCTGCTTGTGTGCCAGTCTTGACTCCTGGGTGTGCCATCTCTCTCTCTCTCTCCAATTGTGGGCCATAGAAAGCCTATTAATTTTTTTGCTTGATTTGGGTTCCAAAATCTACCTGAAAAAATCACTAAATCAATCAGTGGGAGATAAATATTGGCCTCTGGGCTTGTGTGCCACTCCTGACTCCTGTGTGCGTCATCTCTCACTCAGTGGGCCCTAGAAAGCCTATTTTTTGTTTTATTTGTTTTCTAAATTCTCCCTGAAAAAATCATTTTATTTTATTTGGTTTCTAAATTATTCCTGAAAAAATCATTTTTTTTGTATTTTTTTTTTCTAAAGTCTCCCTGAAAAAAAAAAAAATCAAATCAGTGGGAGATTAATATTGCCCTTTTTGCTTGTGTGCCAGTCTTGACTCCTGGGTGTGCCATCTCTCTCTCTCCAATTGTGGGCCATAGAAAGCCCATTAATTTTTTTGCTTGATTTGGGTTCCAAAATCTACCTGAAAAAATCACTAAATCAATCAGTGGGAGATAAATATTGGCCTCTGGGCTTGTGTGCCACTCCTGACTCCTGTGTGCGTCCTCTCTCACTCAGTGGGCCATAGAAAGCCTTTTTTTTTTTTATTTGTTTTCTAAATTCTCCCTGAAACAATCATTTCATTTTATTTGGTTTATAAATTCTTCCTGAAAAATTCATTTTTTTGTATTTTTTTTTTCTAAAGTCTCCCTGAAAAACAAAAACAAAAACAAATCAGTGGGAGATTAATATTGCCCTTTCTGCTTGTGTGCCAGTCTTGACTCCTGGGTGTGCCATCTCTCTCTCTCTCTCCAATTGTGGCCCATAGAAAGCCTATTTATTTTTTTGCTTGATTTGGGTTCCAAAATCTACCTGAAAAAATCACTAAATCAATCAGTGGGAGATAAATATTGGCCTCTGGGCTTGTGTGCCACTCCTGACTCCTGTGTGCGTCATCTCTCACTCAGTGGACCCTAGAAAGCCTATTTTTTGTTTTATTTGTTTTCTAAATTCTCCCTGAAAAAATCATTTTATTTTATTTGGTTTCTAAATTATTCCTGAAAAAATCATTTTATTTGTATTTTTTTTTTCTAAAGTCTCCCTGAAAAAAAAAAAAAATCAAATCAGTGGGAGATTAATATTGCCCTTTCTGCTTGTGTGCCAGTCTTGACTCCTGGGTGTGCCATCTCTCTCTCTCCAATTGTGGGCCATAGAAAGCCTATTAATTTTTTTGCTCGATTTGGGTTCCAAAATCTACCTGAAAAAATCACTAAATCAATCAGTGGGAGATAAATATTGGCCTCTGGGCTTGTGTGCCACTCCTGACTCCTGTGTGCGTCCTCTCTCACTCAGTGGGCCATATAAAGCCTATTTTTTTTTATTTTTCTAAATTCTCCCTGAAACAATCATTTCATTTTATTTGGTTTATAAATTCTTCCTTAAAAAATCATTTTTTTTAATTATTTTTTTTTTTCTAAAGTCTCCCTTTTAAAAAAAAAAAAAACAAATCAGTGGGAGATTAATATTTACATTTGCGCTTCAGTGACAGTCCTGCGTGTGTGGCATCTCTCTCATTTGTTGCCACCAACAACAGAGTGTGTAACATTGTGCCTGATTTTCGTTGTGGTCTCACCCACATGTAAAGGGGTAGCTAAATCATACTGAAGTTATAGCTCACCGTGTAAGTTGTGTGACAGCAACAAATACCGTTAGTTTGGTAACGTTTTTAAAACAATGAGGAAGTCTGGTGGAAGAGGTCGTGGCCGGGGGCGTTCATTGTCAGCTGGTAATGAGGGTAGTGGTAGTGGTGGAGCATCAGGTGGTCGTGGGAAAAAAAATATTGCACCTAAGTCTGGAGCTGTGGAGCCAGGTTCGTCGTCTGGCTACACAAGGCCTCGAACGCTCCCTTTTCTGGGAGTAGGAAAAACGCTTTTAAAGCCGGAGCAGCAAGAGCAAGTTGCCATCTTGCTGACTCAGCCTCTAGCTCTTTTGCCTCCTCTCGTGAAACTGGTAAAAGTAACCATCACGAACGCTATACCACCGACCGACACGGTGACACAGACGAAGTTGCACACGAGCTACAAGAAGAGGTAATAGATGACCCAGTTCTTGACCCCGATTGGCAGCCATTGGGGGAACAGGGTGCAGGCGGCAGCAGTTCTGAAGCGGAGGAGGAGGGGCCGCAGCAGGCATCAACATCGCAATAGGTTCCATCTGCCGGGCCCGTATCTTGCCCAAAACGCGTGGCAAAGTCAAAACCTGTTGGAGGACAGCGTGGCCATCCGGTTAAAGCTCAGTCTGCAATGCCTGAAAAGGTATCCGATGCTAGAAAGAGTGCAGTCTGGCATTTTTTTAAACAACATCCAATTGATCAGCGCAAAGTCATCTGTCAAAAATGTTCAACTACCTTAAGCAGAGGGCAGAATCTGAAAAGTCTCAATACAAGTTGCATGCATAGACATTTAACCACCATGCATTTGCAAGCTTGGACTAACTACCAAACGTCCCTTAAGGTTGTAGCACCCTCGGCCAATGAAGCTAGTCAGCAACGCAACATCCCTTCCGGCAGTGTAGGGCCACCATTTTCTGCACCACCTGCAGTATCTGTGCAGGTTTCTTTGCCAGGCCAAAGCAGTCAGGGTCAGGGAATCACCAGTTTCGTAGTAGGAAACACTGCATCTAGGGCACCGGCGGCAACAATACCATCTCCCACCGTCTCTCAGTCTGCCATGTCCACCGGCACCCCCGCTAGTTCCACGATCTCCAGCTCTCCAGTCCAGCTCACCCTACATGAGACTATGGTTAGAAAAAGGAAGTATTTAGCCTCGCATCCGCGTACACAGGGTTTGAACGCCCACATAGCTAGACTAATCTCGTTAGAGATGATGCCCTACCGGTTAGTTGAAAGCGAAGCTTTCAAAGCCCTGATGGACTACGCTGTACCACGCTACGAGCTACCCAGTCGACACTTTTTTTCCAGAAAAGCCATCCCAGCCCTCCACCAGCATGTTAAAGAGCGCATCGTCCATGCACTCAGGCAATCTGTGAGCACAAAGGTGCACCTGACAACAGATGCATGGACCAGTAGGCATGGCCAGGGACGTTACGTGTCCATCACGGCACACTGGGTAAATGTGGTGGATGCAGGGTCCACAGGGGACAGCAAGTTTGGGACAGTTCTGCCTAGCCCACGGTCTAGGAAACAGTTGGCTGTAGCCGTTCGCACCCCCTCCTCCTCCTCCTCGTCCTCCTGCAGAAGCGAGACCTCGTCCACAGACCGCAGTCGCACAACCACTCCATCCGCAGCTGCCACTGTTGCACACCAGGTCTCCCATTATGGGGCAGCTACTGGCAAACGTCAGCAGGCTGTATTGGCTATGAAGTGTTTGGGCGACAACAGACACACCGCTGAAGTTCTGTCCAAGTTCTTGCAGAAAGAAACGCAGTCGTGGCTGGGCACTGTAGATCTTGAGGCAGGCAAGGTAGTGAGTGATAACGGAAGGAATTTCATGGCTGCCATCTCCCTTTCCCAACTGAAACACATTCCTTGCCTGGCTCACACCTTAAACCTGGTGGTGCAGTGCTTCCTGAAAAGTTATCCGGGGTTATCCGACCTGCTCCTCAAAGTGCGTGGACTTTGCTCACATATCCGCCGTTCGCCCGTACACTCCAGCCGTATGCAGACCTATCAGCGTTCTTTGAACCTTCCCCAGCATCGCCTAATCATAGACGTTGCAACAAGGTGGAACTCAACACTGCACATGCTTCAGAGACTGTGTGAACAGAGGCGGGCTGTTATGTTTTTGTGGGAGGATACACATACACGGGCAGGCAGTAGGATGGCAGACATGGAGTTGTCAGGTGTGCAGTGGTCGAAGATTCAAGACATGTGTCAAGTCCTTCAGTGTTTTGAGGAATGCACACGGCTGGTTAGTGCAGACAACGCCATAATAAGCATGAGCATATCCCTAATGCGTCTGCTGATGCAAAGTTTGACGCACATAAAGGATCAGGCGTCTGCAGCTGAGGAAGAGGAAAGCCTTGATGACAGTCAGCCATTGTCTGGCCAGGGCAGTGTACAGGACGAGGTAGCGGGCGAACAGGAGAAGGAGGACGAGGAGGATGATGGGGATGATTATATTTTTAATGAGGAAGCTTTTCCTGGGCCAGTGGAAATTGTTGGCGTGGCAAGGCCGGGTTCTGGTTTTTGGAGGGACACAAGTGACGTGGATTTGCCTGAAACTGCTCCTCAACCAAGCACAACCACAGATTTGAGAACTGGAACTTTGGGCCACATGGCGGATTATGCCTTACGTATCCTCAAAAGGGACACACGCATAACAAAAATGATGAACGATGACGATTACTGGTTGGCCTGCCTCCTTGATCCTCGCTATAAAGGCAAATTGCAAAATATAATGCCACATGAGAACTTGGAACTAATATTAGCAACCAAACAATCAACTCTTGTTGACCGTTTGATTCTGGCATTCCCTGCACACAGCGCCCGTGATCGTTCTAACACGAGCTGCAGGGGCCAGCAGACCAGAGGTGTTAGAGGGGCAGAAATCAGAAGTGGCGTTGGCCAGAGGGGTTTTCTGACCAGGTTGTGGAGTGATTTTGCTATGACCGCAGACAGGACAGGTACTGCAGCATCAATTCAAAGTGACAGGAGACAACATTTGTCCAGTATGGTTACTAACTATTTTTCATCCCTTATCGACGTTCTCCCTCAACCGTCATTCCCATTTGATTACTGGGCATCAAAATTAGACACCTGGCCAGAATTGGCAGAATATGCATTGCAGGAGCTTGCTTGCCCGGCAGCTAGTGTCCTATCAGAAAGAGTATTCAGTGCTGCAGGTTCAATACTAACAGAAAAAAGGACTCGTCTGGCTACCCAAAATGTAGATGATCTAACCTTCATTAAAATGAACCAAAACTGGATTTCGAAATCTTTTGCCCCACCTTGCCCGGCTGACACCTAGCTTTCCTATGTAATGGTCTTGCCTGTGGACTATTCTGAACGACTTTTCCAATCTCGTAATTTGCAGCACCTGATTGTCCAGCATCCGACATGTTAACACCTCCCTAAATGGCCAAAGTCCCCACACTGGGCCGTGGTATCGCCACTTGGCGCCAGCACCCGTGAGAGTACTGTTTGTCTGAGGAGGTGGGTGTGCCCGCTTTTGGTCGACGGCACTGCCACTAGGTCCCTCATAGTACAATAAAGTGTCTGGCGGTGGTGGTGCGCACCCAACGTCAGACACACCGTTGTAATATGAGGGGCCCTGGGCCTGTACCGCCGGCCACAAGACATTCCCCCCCCCCAGCTCAAACAGTGCTCTACCACTTGCAAAATTTTCTCTCACAGCTCCACCAATGTTTAGTCTATGCGCTGACATCCTTCAATGCCTGGCACTGTCAATACCATTGTATTGACATTTTTCTTATGTTAGGCCTTCGAAGCCTGTCTGCGGTCACTCCTTCCACTAGGCCTCCACTGACCTGTCTACTGCTGCCCGTGTTCCCCTGGAACCAATTTTAAATTGCCTACATCCCAATTTTTGTTATGTTAGGCCTTCGAAGCCTGTCTGCGGCCCGTTCTTTCCACTACTACTACACTGACCAGGCCACTGCTGCCCGTGTTCCCCTGGAACCAATTTAAAATTGCCGACAGCAAGCCCAATTTATTATGTTAGGGCTTCGAAGCCTGTCTGCGGTCCCTCCTTCCACTAGGCCTCCACTGACCTGTCTACTGCTGCCCGTGTTCCCCTGGAACCAATTTTAAATTGCCTACAGCCCATTTTTTGTTATGTTAGGCCTTCGAAGCCTGTCTGCGGCCCGTTCTTTCCACTACTACTACACTGACCTGGCTACTGCCGCCCGTGTTCCCCTGGAACCAATTTAAAATTGCCGACAGCAAGCCCAATTTATTATGTTAGGCCTTCGAAGCCTGTCTGCGGTCCCTCCTTCCACTAGGCCTCCACTGACCTGTCTACTGCTGTCCGTGTTCCCCTGGAACCAATTGTAAATTGCCTACATCCCAATTTTTGTTATGTTAGGCCTTCGAAGCCTGTCTGCGGCCCGTTCTTTCCACTACTACTACACAGACCAGGCCACTGCTGCCCGTGTTCCCCTGGAACCAATTTTAAATTGCCTACAGCCAGCCCAATTTATTATGTTAGGCCTTCGAAGCCTGTCTGCGGTCCCTCCTTCCACTAGACCTCCACTGACCTGTCTACTGCTGCCCGTGTACCCCTTGAACCAACATCAGAAAATATAAAAATAAGTATTTTGCTTATAAAAAAGAAAATACTGGAGAGATATCAAATGCAGACATTTTAACATTAAAAACAAACACATACAACAAAAAACTGGTACAGTACTAAAAATGGCCACCAGCTACAATAACTTTCTCCTGCAAGTAGTTAACTGAAAGTTTTTTTCAATTTAAAACACAGATATGGCATCCACCGAGTGTTGTCCTGTCGCGTCTTCTTTATATTATTGCCAAGAAGATGCAAAACAATGAAAATAATAAAATCATTATTTACCAAAAAAATAGAGTAAGTCAAAACCACATAGCAAATAAACATTCATTACAAATAAAGAAGCAGGGTGTTAGGGGTCGAGTTCCCGCTTCTGCACAGGGGGAATCTCGAGCCACCTCCGCTGCGGTCTCCCATTCTTGTCCAGCCGCAGTGGAGTCTGCTCAGCAAGGACGTCGGTCCCAGCGTCTTGCTCATTCTCACTCTGTTCTGAGAGTTACTGCTGCTTCTCCAGTCTCTGCAATTAAAGTCTGTGCTGGTCAGCAGTGAGCGGACTTCTCTGGGACTAAGTCCTTGTCTGCACGTACTGAGCATGCCCAGCGTAAGGTCTCCCGTTGGAGATCGAGGGTCATGTGCTCAGGCTCTGCAGCACATTCCATTGGTCCTTTTGGCAGGTCCTAGAAGGGCAAAAGTGCTGTGGCCACTTCCTGTGCTGCTGCTATATAAACTGCGCATGACCGCACGGCCATGCGCTAGTATTGTCAAACAATTGCTAATGTGTGTATGTTGTGAGTGCAAGTCGTCCTTGGATACCCCTACCCTATAGTATGACTGTTCGCGGAAGGTGTATGGCTGCTACCTAGCGCCCGACTTATCCTACAGCACTAGTCACACATTATAGCGTCCAGATGCTGTGACCGCCAGTACGGCGCCGTGCACTTCCTCTGTGCTTTGCGTGTATACTCTAGTGTACCGCCATATAGTCTGCTAATTGCTAGCAGCAGGTTTTCACCTGCACGGTGGACCCCGGACTGCGAACGCATCTATACCATCTGTCTTGGTGCGTTCCGCCAGTCCTAACAGAATACTAGCGCCAGGGTCTGGCTAGTAATATGGCGGACGACCAGCGTTTACAGCAGTACATCCAGCAGCTGGAGGGAAGGTTGGCGGCTCTTGAGCGTTCAACCTCAGCTGTGGATGTTACTGCTGTAGCTGTTCAGGCTGCAGCTACCTTGTCCACTGCCGCTCCTGTACCGACGCTATCTCGCCTCCCGCTACCAGAGAAATTTTCTGGTGACAGTAAGTCCTGTAGGGGTTTCGTGAGTCAGTGCTCAATACATCTCGAGCTTCTGGCCTCTCGTTTCCCTACAGAGCGGGCTAAGGTGGGCTTTATAATTTCCTTATTGTCGGACAGGGCGTTGCAGTGGGCTACACCGCTGTGGGAGCGTGGCGATCATGTGGTGCAGAGTGCTCCGTTATTCCTGAGCACTCTGAAACAGGTCTTTCTAGGACCTCGTGTCACCCATGACACGGCGCTCCAACTGTTGGCACTGACTCAGGGCTCGTCCTTGGTCAGCCTTTTTGCCGTCCATTTCCGCACTCTGGCATCTGAGCTGGAGTGGTCGGATAAAGCCCTTATCCCAATATTTTGGAGGGGGCTGGCTGACCACGTTAAGGATGCTCTGGCCACTAGGGAGATTCCCGCCACACTGGAGGAGTTAATAGCAGTATCTACTCGCATTGACCTCCGTTTTCACGAGCGGAGGTTAGAGCGAGCCCAGTGTAGGCAGAGGTTTCGGCTGGCTCCCACCTTCGCCAAACCTTTGGAATCTCCAGTCCAGGCTCCTGAGTTCCAGGAACCTAAGGTGGTGTCACGAGCGGAATCTAAGTCCCAGACAGCTCGTGCACTCCAGGGTTGCCATGTTTGCCAACAGTCAGGACATCTTGCCACCAGATGTCATCAGCGGTCGAGGAAACGTCAGCGTCTAGTGGTAGTAGGTGGAGGTGCACTAGACACTGCGACGTTTGCCTCCAAATTGTCCTTTAAGGGGACAATTACCTTTGGCTCATCCTCCCACTCGGTAGACCTCTGCGTGGATTCTGGGGCGGAGGGCAATTTTATGTCTTCTGCCTTCGCCCAACGTCACGCAATACCCCTGGTTATGCTATCTCAACCAGTAACGGTACGAGTGGTGAATGGGTCGACACTCCCCGCACAGATAACACATCAGACCATCCCTGTTACTCTGTCCCTGTCGCCATCCCATCAGGAGATTATTTCTCTGCTCGTCATTCCTGAGGGTATTGATGAGGTCCTGTTGGGGATACCTTGGCTACGGTACCACTCTCCTCACATCGAGTGGTCCTCAGGCAGAATTCTGGGATGGGGTGAATCTTGTGGGGGTAGGTGTCACCGAGAGTGCGTTCAGGTTGCTATTACTGAGGTACCCGCAGATCTATCCTCTCTCCCCAAGCAATATTAGTCTTACGCAGACGTGTTCTCTAAGAAGGCGGCGGAGACCCTTCCGCCCCATCGCCCCTATGACTGTCCTATCGATCTCTTGCCTGGTGCGGAGCCTCCCCGGGGTCGAGTTTATCCATTATCTCTCCCGGAGACGGAGGCCATGTCTCAGTACATTCAAGAGAATCTGGCAAGAGGGTTTATTAGGAAGTCAGTGTCACCTGCTGGGGCAGGGTTCTTCTTCGTGCAGAAGAAGAATGGGGAGCTACGTCCATGCATAGACTACAGGGGTCTTAACGCTATCACCGTTAAGAACAAGTATCCTTTGCCCTTGATATCTGAGCTCTTCGATAGGCTTCGGGGAGCAAGGGTATTTACTAAATTAGATCTGCGGGGTGCTTACAACCTGATTCGCATCCGTGAGGGGGACGAATGGAAAACGGCGTTTAACACCAGAGATGGACACTATGAGTATCTGGTGATGCCCTTCGGGCTCTGTAATGCCCCAGCCGTTTTTCAAGACTTTGTCAACGACATCTTCCGGGATATGCTTTCCACCTCAGTTGTAGTCTATCTGGATGATATTCTCATCTTTTCTCCAGATATTGACTCCCACCGGAGAGATGTTGGCAGAGTCTTCGACCTCCTACGGGCAAACTCTCTTTACGCTAAGTTGGAGAAGTGTATGTTTGAGCAGGAGTCTTTGCCGTTCCTGGGCTATTTCATCTCCGCCCAGGGATTGGCTATGGATCCTGCCAAACTACAGGCTGTGATGGACTGGCAAGAGCCCCATTCTCTTAAAGCGGTGCAGCGCTTTATGGGGTTCATTAACTATTACCGCCAGTTCATTCCCCACTTCTCAACTCTGGTAGCTCCCTTGGTAGCCCTCACCAAGAAGGGAGCGAATCCTAAATTGTGGTCTGAAGAGGTCTCCAAGGCCTTCACTTCTATTAAGTCCCACTTTGCTAGCGCTCCCATCTTACATTGTCCCGATGTGGATAAGCCATTCCTAATGGAGGTGGATGCCTCGTCCGTTGGTGCTGGAGCAGTCCTCTACCAGAAGGATGCTCAAGGTCGGAAGCATCCATGCTTCTTCTTCTCTAAGACTTTCTCGCCAGCAGAGAGAAACTACTCCATCGGGGATAGGGAGCTGCTAGCAATGAAGTTGGCCTTTTCAGAGTGGAGACATCTTCTGGAAGGTGCGCGGTTTCCCTTCCAGGTTTACACTGACCACAAAAATTTGGTCTACTTACAGACAGCCCAGCGGCTAAATTCTCGCCAAGCCAGATGGTCCTTGTTCTTTTTTCCGGTTCCACTTTTCTCTTCATTTTCTCGCCGGGGAGAAGAATATTCGTGCTGATGCTCTCTCTCGCTCCCTTATGTCAACTGAAGAGGAGGAAGAGGAGCCTCGGCTTATTGTTCCCTCTGAGAGCCTGAGAACCGTAGCACCGGTTTCGCTTGAGTCTGTGCCTCCGGGCAAGACTTTTGTGCCCATTAATTTGCGACCGGAGGTTCTCTCTTGGGCTCATTCGTCCAGAGTGGGTGGACACTTTGGGACAAAGAGGACATCTGAGCTACTGGCGAGGACGTACTGGTGGCCGCATATGGTCCGGGATGTCAGGGATTATATTCTGGCGTGTGTCTCCTGCGCCAAAAATAAATCTCCGCGTCAAAGGCCAGCTGGGTTGCTCTATCCCTTGCCGATGGCAGATAGGCCCTGGGAGATGGTCGGGATGGACTTTGTCGTGGGTTTGCCCAAGTCTCGCGGCTGTACCATCATTTGGGTCATCACCGATCATTTCTCGAAAATGGTGCATTTGGTGCCGCTACCACGGTTACCTTCTGCACGGGCCTTGGCTGCGTTGTTCATTAAGCACATCTTCCGCCTACATGGTATGCCTGACAAAATTGTCAGTGACCGGGGTCCCCAGTTTGCGTCTCGGTTCTGGAGAGAGCTGTGTCGTCTTCTCAGTATTGAGTTGAAACTCTCTTCCGCTTATCATCCCGAGACGAATGGGTTGGTAGAGAGGGCCAACCAGACCTTGGTCACATACCTGCGACATTTTGTTTCAGCCAGGCAGGATGACTGGGCATCCTTGCTATCATGGGCAGAGTTTGCACTGAACAACGCCGTAGCCGACTCCACTGGACAAACCCCATTCCTCCTCAACTATGGTCAGCATCCACGGGTACCTGTGCCTATGCCCGTGTCTTCCGCCGACTCCAGGGTGGCAGACTGGGCTGTGGAGGCACGGGATATTTGGGACCGCACTCAGGATGCCATTCGGGCCTCTAAGGAGAGAATGAGGTCCTCCGCCGATGCTCATCGGCGCCCCGCTCCGACCTTTGCTTTTGGCGACTTGGTGTGGCTCTCCGCCCGTAACATCAGGCTGCGAGTTGAGTCCACTAAATTTGCTCCTCGCTACTTGGGTCCTTTCAAGGTCCTCGAGCAGGTTAATCCTGTGGTCTATCGTTTGGCCCTTCCGCCACGCCTGGGTATCACCGACACCTTTCATGTGTCCCTCTTGAAACCCGTGTATATGTCCCGGTTCTCCGAGTCATCTGCTGGGACATCGGGTTCGTCTTCGGATGATTATGAGGTGAACGCTATTTTGTGCAAGGTGGTGCGTGGTAAAAAATTTTATTTGGTGGACTGGAAGGGTTATGGCCCCGAGGACAGGTCCTGGGAGCCTGTTGAGCACATTCGGGCTCCGCAGCTCATTGCTGCCTTCGAACGTAGCGAGGCCCAAGGAGGGGGGGGCCCTAGGAGGGGGGGTAATGTTAGGGGTCGAGTTCCCGCTTCTGCACAGGGGGAATCTCGAGCCACCTCCGCTGCGGTCTCCCATTCTTGTCCAGCCGCAGTAGAGTCTGCTCAGCAAGGACGTCGGTCCCAGCGTCTTGCTCATTCTCACTCTGTTCTGAGAGTTACTGCTGCTTCTCCAGTCTCTGCAATTAAAGTCTGTGCTGGTCAGCAGCGAGCGGACTTCTCTGGGACTAAGTCCTTGTCTGCACGTACTGAGCATGCCCAGCGTAAGGTCTCCCGTTGGAGATCGAGGGTCATGTGCTCAGGCTCTGCAGCACATTCCATTGGTCCTCTTGGCAGGTCCTAGAAGGGCAAAAGTGCTGTGGCCACTTCCTGTGCTGCTGCTATATAAACTGCGCATGACCGCACGGCCATGCGCTAGTATTGTCAAACAATTGCTAATGTGTGTATGTTGTGAGTGCAAGTCGTCCTTGGATACCCCTACCCTATAGTATGACTGTTCGCGGAAGGTGTATGGCTGCTACCTAGCGCCCGACTTATCCTACAGCACTAGTCACACATTATAGCGTCCAGTTGCTGTGACCGCCAGTACGGCGCCGTGCACTTCCTCTGTGCTTTCCTTACCCAAGCCTGGGTGGTTAGTGGTGTTCGTCAGTGCGGCACTGCATGCTCTTCTGTTTCATTTCACACCCAGTTGCGGTGTTGCGCCAGCAAGGGTCTAATCGGACTTCAATCCCAGTTGGGGTTGAGTTCGCTGACTACTTGCTCGCGCTTTAGGTGCGGTACCGCGGTCCTGTGCCTTAACAGGATTGCTTCTTTCACGCTGGGTGAGGTTAACCCAGGCGTGTATACTCTAGTGTACCGCCATATAGTCTGCTAATTGCTAGCAGCAGGTTTTCACCTGCACGGTGGACCCCGGACTGCGAACGCATCTATACCATCTGTCTTGGTGCGTTCCGCCAGTCCTAACACAGGGCGCGTCCGAGGGTGAGTATATACCTAATAAGAATATAATCACCCTCGGACGCGCCCTGCTTCTTTCCGACAGCCTTCCTTCCTAAGAATCAGCCCTTCCGTGGTGTAGAGAGAGGGTGTGTTACACTCCAAGGTGTTCCCCAGGTTGCCTTTCCTGAGCTTCGATCTTCATGCTCTCGTTTAGTAGTTGTCGGAAAGTAGGCTGCATTAGGCCTACAAATTGGGTATGGGGTGGAGAGAGATGGTGTGTTACACTCCAGGGTGTTCCCCAGGTTTCCTTGCCATTGCTTCGGTCTTCCGACTCTCGTTTAGTAGTTGTAGAAAACTACACTGCATTAGGCCTACAAAATGGGTATCGGGTGGAGAGAGATGGTGTGTTACACTCCAAGGTGTTCCCCAGGTTTCCTTGCCATTGCTTCGGTCTTCCGACTCTCGTTTAGTAGTTGTAGAAAACTACACTGCATTAGGCCTACAAAATGGGTATCGGGTGGAGAGAGATGGTGTGTTACACTCCAAGGTGTTCCCCAGGTTTCCTTGCCATTGCTTCGGTCTTCAGACTCTCGTTTAGTAGTTGTAGAAAACTACACTGCATTAGGCCTACAAAATGGGTATCGGGTGGAGAGAGATGGTGTGTTACACTCCAAGGTGTTCCCCAGGTTTCCTTGCCATTGCTTCGGTCTTCCGACTCTCGTTTAGTAGTTGTAGAAAACTACACTGCATTAGGCCTACAAAATGGGTATCGGGTGGAGAGAGATGGTGTGTTACACTCCAAGGTGTTCCCCAGGTTTCCTTGCCATTGCTTCGGTCTTCCGACTCTCGTTTAGTAGTTGTAGAATACTACACTGCATTAGGCCTACATAATGGGTATCGGGTGGAGAGAGATGGTGTGTTACACTCCAAGGTGTTCCCCAGGTTTCCTTGCCATTGCTTCGGTCTTCCGACTCTCGTTTAGTAGTTGTAGAAAACTACACTGCATTAGGCCTACAAAATGGGTATCGGGTGGAGAGAGATGGTGTGTTACACTCCAAGGTGTTCCCCAGGTTTCCTTGCCATTGCTTCGGTCTTCCGACTCTCGTTTAGTAGTTGTAGAAAACTACACTGCATTAGGCCTACAAAATGGGTATCGGGTGGAGAGAGATGGTGTGTTACACTCCAAGGTGTTCCCCAGGTTTCCTTGCCATTGCTTCGGTCTTCCGACTCTCGTTCAGTAGTTGTAGAAAACTACACTGCATTAGGCCTACAAAATGGGTATCGGGTGGAGAGAGATGGTGTGTTACACTCCAAGGTGTTCTCCAGGTTGCCTTTCCAGAGCTTCGATCTTAATGCTCTCGTTTAGTAGTTGTTGGAAACTACACTGCATTAGGCCTCCAAATTGGCTATGGGGTGGAGAGAGATGGTGTGTTACACTCCAAGGTGTTCTCCAGGTTTCCTCGCCATTGCTTCGATCTTCCGACTCTCGTTTAGTAGTTGTAGAAAACTACACTGCATTAGGCCTACAAAATGGGTATCGGGTGGAGAGAGATGGTGTGTTACACTCCAAGGTGTTCTCCAGGTTGCCTTTCCAGAGCTTCGATCTTAATGCTCTCGTTTAGTAGTTGTTGGAAACTACACTGCATTAGGCCTCCAAATTGGCTATGGGGTGGAGAGAGATGGTGTGTTACACTCCAAGGTGTTCTCCAGGTTTCCTCGCCATTGCTTCGATCTTCCGACTCTCGTTTAGTAGTTGTAGAAAACTACACTGCATTAGGCCTACAAAATGGGTATCGGGTGGAGAGAGATGGTGTGTTACACTCCAAGGTGTTCCCCAGGTTTCCTTGCCATTGCTTCGGTCTTCCGACTCTCGTTCGGTAGTTGTAGAAAACTACACTGCATTAGGCCTACAAAATGGGTATCGGGTGGAGAGAGATGGTGTGTTACACTCCAAGGTGTTCTCCAGGTTGCCTTTCCAGAGCTTCGATCTTAATGCTCTCGTTTAGTAGTTGTTGGAAACTACACTGCATTAGGCCTCCAAATTGGCTATGGGGTGGAGAGAGATGGTGTGTTACACTCCAAGGTGTTCTCCAGGTTTCCTCGCCATTGCTTCGATCTTCCGACTCTCGTTTAGTAGTTGTAGAAAACTTCACTGCATTAGGCCTACAAAATGGGTATCGGGTGGAGAGAGATGGTGTGTTACACTCCAAGGTGTTCTCCAGGTTGCCTTTCCAGAGCTTCGATCTTAATGCTCTCGTTTAGTAGTTGTTGGAAACTACACTGCATTAGGCCTCCAAATTGGCTATGGGGTGGAGAGAGATGGTGTGTTACACTCCAAGGTGTTCTCCAGGTTTCCTCGCCATTGCTTCGATCTTCCGACTCTCGTTTAGTAGTTGTAGAAAACTACACTGCATTAGGCCTACAAAATGGGTATCGGGTGGAGAGAGATGGTGTGTTACACTCCAAGGTGTTCCCCAGGTTTCCATGCCATTGCTTCGGTCTTCCGACTCTCGTTTAGTAGTTGTAGAAAAATACACTGCATTAGGCCTACAAAATGGGTATGGGGTGGAGAGAGATGGTGTGTTCCACTCCAAGGTGTTCTCCAGGTTGCCTTTCCTGAGCTTCTATCTTCAGGCTCTCGTTAAATTGTGGTTAAATGGAACAACTGCATTTGGCGTACTAGTTGGTTTGGGGCCTACTAACAGTGTCTGCCGCTCCTTGCTGTTCTCCTGGTTTCCTGTCCTGAAATTCCGTTTTCAGGTGCTCGTTAAGTAGTTGTTAATGTTAGACTGCATTTGGCCTACTAGTTGGGTTGGGGCCTACTATCGGTGTCTGCCACTCCTTGCTGTTCTCCTCCACTGAACAAAGCTGTGCCGCCTGTTTACTACGGTTGCCAATTTTGAACTGCATTTCGACTACTTACTGATTTGGGCCTACTCTCTGTGTCAGCCTCTCATTCCAGTTGTCCTCCACTGCAATGCCCCCTGGTTATTCCTGTGTTACCAATTTTGAACTGCATTTAGCCAACTTTATTCTTTGGGCCTATATCTGTGTTTCCTCCTCATCCTGCCCATTGCCCAGCCAGTGATAGATGAGTCTGCTGGTACATTGACCCATAACGCAACATTCCCCGTGCACGCTACACAACAACATTGTGACCCTGCTGAAAGTCAGGTTGCTCTTCCCGCATACCATACCACCTTACACGGGGACAAAGAGGAAGGTGCAGATGAAAGTGCAGGTTCCTTCATCAGGTAGGGGGAGGAATACTAGTTGGCGACGTCACTGGCACAGGGCCTCTCATAGTACGCAAAAGTGTTGCTGCCGGTGGGAGGCGCCCCCGTCGTGCAAACACACCGCTGTACTTTGAGGAGCCCTACCCCACACAACTTTAGCCAAATGACCCCCAATTTCAAATGCCTTCCAATTATTATAAGGTAAATTACGCTTGACAAGCTTCATTAAGAAGAATGGATGGTTTTGACATTAAAATGGGCACTCTAGGTGTTTTCCTGGCCCCCACTCACTGCCGACTATGCTGCCCCATTGACTTGCATTGGGTTTCGTGTTTTGGTCGATCCCGACTTTACGTCATAATCGGCCGATTTCACTCGACCCGACTTTTGAGATAGTCGGGTTTCGCGAAACCCGGCTCGACTCTAAAAAGGTCAAGGTCGCTCAACTCTAGTCAGGTCTATTAGCCTGAAATTTTTGCAGCACCCGCCGCAAATCAGGGGAGAGAGCAGACAAAATTACCCCCTCTTTGAGAATACCCGCTGGCTCAGGCAAACCCGGAGAGTCGGGCACAAAACTCCTAGACAGGGCATCTGCCTTCACATTTTTAGAGCCCGGAAGGTACGAAACCACAAAGTCAAAACGGGAGAAAAACAGCGACCAACGAGCCTGTCTAGGATTCAACCGTTTGGCAGACTCAAGATAAGTCAAGTTCTTGTGATCAGTCAAGACCACCACGCGATGCTTAGCTCCTTCAAGCCAATGACGCCACTCCTCGAATGCCCACTTCATGGCCAGCAACTCTCGATTGCCAACATCATAATTACGCTCAGCAGGCGAAAACTTCCTGGAAAAGAAGGCACATGGCTTCATCACCGAGCCATCAGAACTTCTTTGCGACAAAACAGCCCCTGCTCCAATCTCAGAAGCATCAACCTCGACCTGGAACGGGAGCGAAACATCCGGTTGGCACAACACAGGGGCAGAAGAAAAACGACGCTTCAACTCCTGAAAAGCTTCCACAGCAGCAGAAGACCAATTGACCACATCAGCACCCTTCTTGGTTAAATCAGTCAACGGTTTAGCAATACTAGAAAAATTATTGATGAAGCGACGATAAAAATTAGCAAAGCCCAGGAACTTTTGCAGACTCTTCAGAGATGTCGGCTGAGTCCAATCATAAATGGCCTGAACTTTAACAGGGTCCATCTCGATAGTAGAAGGGGAAAAAATGAAACCCAAAAATGAAACCTTCTGAACACCAAAGAGACACTTTGACCCCTTCACAAACAAAGAATTCGCACGCAGGACCTGGAACACCATTCTAACCTGCCTCACGTGAGACTCCCAATCATCCGAGAAGACCAAAATATCATCCAAGTATGCAATCAGGAATTTATCCAGGTACTCTTGGAAGATGTCATGCATAAAGGACTGAAATACTGATGGAGCATTAGAAAGCCCGAATGGCATAACTAGGTACTCAAAATGGCCCTCGGGCGTATTAAATGCTGTTTTCCATTCATCGCCCTGTTTAATACGCACCAGATTATACGCACCACGAAGATCTATCTTGGTGAACCAACTAGCCCCTTTAATCCGAGCAAACAAATCAGACAGCAGCGGCAAGGGGTACTGAAACTTGACTGTGATTTTATTTAGAAGGCGGTAATCAATACAAGGTCTCAGCGAACCATCCTTCTTGGCCACAATAAAGAACCCTGCTCCCAATGGTGACGACGACGGGCGAATATGACCCTTCTCCAAGGATTCCTTTACATAACTCCGCATAGCGGCGTGCTCAGGCACAGACAACTTAAACAGTCGACCCTTAGGAAACTTACTACCAGGAATCAAATCGATAGCACAATCGCAATCCCTATGCGGAGGTAGGGCCCTGGACTTGGGCTCATCAAATACATCCCGGTAATCCGACAAGAACTCTGGGACCTCAGAAGGGGTGGATGACGAAATAGACAGAAATGGAACATCACCATGTACCCCCTGACAACCCCAGCTGGACACAGACATTGATTTCCAATCCAATACTGGGTTATGGACTTGTAGCCATGGCAACCCCAACACGACCACATCATGCAGATTATGCAACACCAAAAAGCGAATATCCTCCTGATGCGCAGGAGCCATGCACATGGTCAGCTGGGTCCAGTATTGAGGCTTATTCTTGGCCAAAGGCGTAGCATCAATTCCTCTCAATGGAATAGGATACTGCAAGGGCTCCAAGAAAAACCCACAGCGCATAGCAAACTCCAAGTCCATCAAATTCAGGGCAGCGCCTGAATCCACAAATGCCATGACAGAATAGGATGACAAAGAGCAGATCAAAGTAACGGACAAAAGAAATTTCAACTGTACCGTACCAATGGTGGCAGACCTAGCGAACCGCTTAGTGCGCTTAGGACAATCGGAGATAGCATGAGTGGAATCACCACAGTAAAAACACAGCCCATTCCGACGTCTGTGTTCTTGCCGTTCAGCTCTGGTCAAAATCCTATCACATTGCATAGGCTCAGGTTTATGCTCAGGTAATACCGCCAAATGGTGCACAGTTTGACGCTCACGCAAGCGTCGATCGATCTGAATGGCCAAAGACATAGACTCATTCAGACCTGCAGGCATAGGAAATCCCACCATGACATCCTTAAGGGCTTCAGAGAGACCCTTTCTGAAAATTGCTGCCAGCGCACATTCGTTCCATTGAATGAGCACAGACCACTTCCTAAACTTCTGACAATATATCTCTACTACCAGGAATCAAATCGATAGCACAATCGCAATCCCTATGCGGAGGTAGGGCCCTGGACTTGGGCTCATCAAATACATCCCGGTAATCCGACAAGAACTCTGGGACCTCAGAAGGGGTGGATGACGAAATAGACAGAAATGGAACATCACCATGTACCCCCTGACAACCCCAGCTGGACACAGACATTGATTTCCAATCCAATACTGGGTTATGGACTTGTAGCCATGGCAACCCCAACACGACCACATCATGCAGATTATGCAACACCAAAAAGCGAATATCCTCCTGATGCGCAGGAGCCATGCACATGGTCAGCTGGGTCCAGTATTGAGGCTTATTCTTGGCCAAAGGCGTAGCATCAATTCCTCTCAATGGAATAGGATACTGCAAGGGCTCCAAGAAAAACCCACAGCGCATAGCAAACTCCAAGTCCATCAAATTCAGGGCAGCGCCTGAATCCACAAATGCCATGACAGAATAGGATGACAAAGAGCAGATCAAAGTATCGGACAAAAGAAATTTCGACTGTACCGTACCAATGGTGGCAGACCTAGCGAACCGCTTAGTGCGCTTAGGACAATCGGAGATAGCATGAGTGGAATCACCACAGTAAAAACACAGCCCATTCCGACGTCTGTGTTCTTGCCGTTCAGCTCTGGTCAAAATCCTATCACATTGCATAGGCTCAGGTTTATGCTCAGGTAATACCGCCAAATGGTGCACAGTTTGACGCTCACGCAAGCGTCGATCGATCTGAATGGCCAAAGACATAGACTCATTCAGACCTGCAGGCATAGGAAATCCCACCATGACATCCTTAAGGGCTTCAGAGAGGCCCTTTCTGAAAATTGCTGCCAGCGCACATTCATTCCATTGAATGAGCACAGACCACTTCCTAAACTTCTGACAATATATCTCTACCTCATCCTGACCCTGACACAGAGCCAGCAAATTTTTCTCAGCCTGATCCACTGAATTAGGTTCATCATAAAGCAATCCGAGCGCCAGAAAAAACGCATCAATGTTACATAATACAGGATCTCCTGGCGCAAGGGAAAATGCCCAGTCTTGAGGGTCGCCACGTAATAAAGAAATAATGATCTTAACTTGTTGAACTGGGTCACCAGAGGAGCGGGGTTTCAAAGCCAGAAACAGTTTACAATTATTTATAAAACTCAGAAACTTAGCTCTATCTCCAGAAAACAAATCAGGAATAGGAATTCTTGGTTCTAACATAGAATTCTGAACCACATTCTGAATATTTTGTACTCTTGCAGTGAGATGATCCACACAAGAAGACAGACCTTTAATGTCCATCACTACACCTGTGTCCTGAACCACCCAAATGTCTAGGGGAAAAGAAAGACAAAACACAGTGCAGAGAAAAAAAAATGGTCTCAGAACTTCTCTTTTCCCTCTATTGAGAAGCATTAGTACTTTGGGCCTCCAGTACTGTTATGAACTGGTGATTCAGAAACACAATGGACCTGGTGGTTAAGAGCACACAAAGTGACCTGATAGTTACTAATAACATAGGACGAGCTCTGAGACGTGGGAACTCTGCTGACCGCAATCCCTAATCCTATCACACCACACTAGAGGTAGCCGTGGAGCGCTCCTGACCAGACGTAGGCGCCTCGGGCACAGCCTGAGAAACTAGCTAGACCTGAAGATAGAAAAATAAGCCTACCTTGCCTCAGAGAAATTCCCCAAAGGAAAAGGCAGCCCCCCACACATAATGACTGTGAGTAAAGATGAAAATACAAACACAGAGATGAAATAGGTTTTAGCAAAGTGAGGCCCGACTTACTGAATAGACCGAGGATAGTAAAGATAGCTTTGCGGTCAGCACAAAACCTACAAACAACCACGCAGAGGGCGCAAAAAGACCTTCCGTACCGACTAACGGCACGGAGGTGCTCCCTCTGCGTCCCAGAGCTTCCAGCAAGCAAGAAAAACCAATACAGCAAGCTGGACAGAAAAAATAGCAAACAAAAGTAACACAAGCAGAACTTAGCTTATGCAGGGCAGACAGGCAACAAGACGATCCAGGAGAGAGCAAGACCAATACTGGAACATTGACTGGAGGCCAGGAACAAAGAACTAGGTGGAGTTAAATAGAGCAGCACCTAACGACTTAACCTCGTCACCTGAGGAAGGAAACTCAGAAGCCGCAGCCCCACTCACATCTACCAGAGGAAGCTCATGGACAAAACCAGCCGAAGTACCACTCATGACCACAGGAGGGAGCTTGACCACAGAATTCACAACAGGTAAACCACTGTTTGGGCGCACGGCAGGGCTTGGAAGGGAAGGTGCGCCATTTGACTTTTTGAATGAAAAATTGGCTCCACTCTTTAGCGGACACCATGTCACGTTTGGAGAGCCCCCGTGTGCCTAAAAATTGGAGCTCCCCCACAAGTGACCCCATTTTGGAAACTAGACGCCCCAAGGAACTTATCTAGATGCATAGTGAGCACTTTGAACCCCCAGGTGCTTCACAAATTGATCCGTAAAATGAAAAAGTGCTTTTTTTTCACAAAAAAATTCTTTTAGCCTCAATTTTTTCATTTTCACATGGGCAACAGGATAAAATGGATCCTAAAATTTGTTGGGCAATTTCTCATGAGTACACCGATACCTCACATGTGGGGGTAAACCACTGTTTGGGCACATGGTAAGGCTCGGAAGGGAAGGAGCGCCATTTGACTTTTTGAATGAAAAATTATCTCCATCGTTAGCAAACACCATGTCGCGTTTGGAGAGCCCCTGTGTGCCTAAACATTGGAGCTCCCCCACAAGTGACCCTATTTTGGAAACTAGACCCCCAAAGGAACTTATCTAGATGCCTAGTGAGCACTTTAAACCCTCAGGTGCTTCACAAATTGATCTGTAAAAATGAAAAAGTCCTTTTTTTTCACAAAAAATTTCTTTTCGCCTCAATTTTTTAATTTTCACATGGACAATAGGATAAAATGGATCCGTAAATTTGTTGGGCAATTTCTCCCGAGTACGCCAATACCTCATATGTGGGGGTAAACCACTGTTTGGGCACACGGCAGGGCTCGGAAGGGAAGGTGCGCCATTTGACTTTTTGAATGGAAAATTAGCTCCAATTGTTAGCGGACAACATGTCGCGTTTGGAGAGCCCCTGTGTGCCTAAACATTGGAGCTCCCCCACAAGTGACCCCATTTTGGAAACTAGACCCCCCAAGAAACTTATCTAGATGCATATTGAGCACTTTAAACCCCCAGGTGCTTCACAGAAGTTTATAACGCAGAGCCATGAAAATAAAAAATAATTTTTCTTTCCTCAAAAATGATTTTTTAGCCTGGAATTTCCTATTTTGCCAAGGGTAATAGGAGAAATTGGACCCCAAATGTTGTTGTCCAGTTTGTCCTGAGTACGCTGATACCCCATATATGGGGGTAAACCAATGTTTGGGCGCACGGCAGGGCTCGGAAGAGAAGGCACGCCATTTGGCTTTTTAAATGGAAAATTAGCTCCAATCACTAGCGGACACCATGTCATGTTTGGAGAGCCACTGTGTGCCTAAACATTGGAGATCCCCCACAAATGACCCCATTTTGGAAACTAGACCCCCAAAGGATCTATTCTAGATGTGTGGTGAGGACTTTGAACCCCCAAGTGCTTCACAGAAGTTTATAACGCAGAGCCATGAAAATAAAAAAATATATATTTTCTCAAAAATGATCTTTTA
Source organism: Ranitomeya imitator (assembly GCF_032444005.1). Taxonomy (NCBI): domain Eukaryota; kingdom Metazoa; phylum Chordata; class Amphibia; order Anura; family Dendrobatidae; genus Ranitomeya; species Ranitomeya imitator. The sequence goes on from NC_091283.1 coordinate 146,260,554, forward strand.
GCCTGCAAATTTTTATTTTCCCAAGGGTAACAGGAGAAATTTGACCCCGAAAGTTGTTGTCCAGTTTCTCCTGAGTACGCTGATACCCCATATGTGGGGGTAAACCACTGTTTGGGTACATGTCGGGGCTCGGAAGTGAAGTAATGCAGACTTTGATGGAATGCTCTGCGGGCATCACGTTGCGCTTGCAGAGACCCTGATGTGGCCCAACAGTAGAAACCCCCCATAAGTGACCCCATTTTGGAAACTAGACCCCGAAAAGAACTTATCTAGATGTGTGTTGAGCACTTTGAACCCCCAAGTGCTTCACAGAAGTTTATAACGCAGAGCCGTGAAAATAATAAATACGTTTTCTTTCCTCAAAAATAATTATTTAGCCCAGAATTTTTTAATTTTCCCAAGGATAACAGGAGAAATTTGACCCCAATATTTGTTGTCCAGTTTCTCCTGAGTACGGTGATACCCCATATGTGGGGGTAAACTACTGTTTGGGCACATGCCGGGGCTCGGAAGTGAAGTAGTGACGTTTTGAAATGCAGACTTTGATGGAATGCTCTGCGGGCGTCACGTTGCGTTTGCAGAGCCCCGGATGTGGCTAAACAGTAGAAACCCCCCACAAGTGACCCCATTTTAGAAACTAGACCCCCCAAGGAACTTATCTAGATACGTGGTGAGCACTTTGAACCCCCAAGTGCTTCACAGACGTTTATAATGCAGAGCCGTGAAAATAATAAATACGTTTTCTTTCCTCAAAAATAATTATTTAGCCCAGAATTTTTTATTTTCCCAAGGGTTACAGGAGAAATTGGACCCCAAAAGTTGTTGTCCAGTTTCTCCTGAGTACGTTGATACCCCATGTATGGGGGTAAACCACTGTTTGGGCACACGTCGGGGCTCAGAAGGGAAGTAGTGACTTTTGAAATGCAGACTTTGATGGAATGGTCTGCGGGCGTCACGTTGCGTTTGTAGAGCCCCTGGTGGCCTAAACAGTAGAAACCCCCCACAAGTGACCCCATTTTAGAAACTAGACCCCCCAAGGAACTTATCTAGATATGTGGTGAGCACTTTGAACCCCCAAGTGCTTCACAGACGTTTACAACGCAGAGCCGTGAAAATAAAAAAATCATTTTTCTTTCCTCAAAAATGATGTTTTAGCAAGCAATTTTTTATTTTCACAAGGGTAACAGGCGAAATTGGACGCCAATAATTGTTGCGCAGTTTGTCCTGAGTATGCTGGTACCCCATATGTGGGGGTAAACCACTGTTTGGGCGCACGTCGGGGCTCGGAAGTGAGGGAGCACCATTTGACTTTTTGAATACAAGATTGGCTGGAATCAATGGTGGCGCCATGTTGCGTTTGGAGACCCCTGATGTGCCTAAACAGTGGAAACCCCTCAATTCTACCTCCATCACAAACCCCAACACACCCCTAACCCTAATCTCAACTGTAGCCATAACCCTAATCACAACCCTATCCCCAACACACCCCTAATCACAACCCTAACCCTAACCACAACCCTAATTCCAACCCTAACCCTAAGGCTATGTGCCCACGTTGCGGATTCGTGTGAGATTTTTCAGCATCATTTTTGAAAAATCCGCGGGTAAAAGGCACTGTGTTTTACCTGCGGATTTACCGCGGATTTCCAGTGTTTTTTGTGCGGATTTCACCTGCAGATTCCTATTGAGGAACAGGTGTAAAACGCTGCGGAATCCGCACAAAGAATTGACATGCTGCGGAAAATACAAAGCAGCGTTTCCGTGCGGTATTTTCCGCACCATGGGCACAGCGGATTTGGTTTTCCATAGGTTTACATGGTACTGTAAACCTGATGGATCACTGCTGCGAATCCGCAGCGGCCAATCCGCTGCAGATCCGCAGCCAAATCCGCACTGTGTGCACATAGCCTAATTCTAAAGGTATGTGCACACGCTGCGGAAAATGCTGCGGATCTGCAGCAGTTTCCCATGAGTTTACAGTTCAATGTAAACCTATGGGAAACAAAAATCGCTGTACACATGCTGCAGAAAAACTGCACGGAAACGCAGCGGATTACATTCCGCAGCATGTCACTTCTTTCTGCGGATTCCGCAGCGGTTTTACAACTGCTCCAATAGAAAATCGCAGTTGTAAAACTGCAGTGAAATGTGCAGGAAAACCGCAGTAAATCCGCCATAAATCCGCAGCGGTTTAGCACTGCAGATTTATGAAATCCGCAGCGGAATAATCCGCAGAGGACCAGAATACGTGTGCACATATCGAAACCCTAACCCTAAATTCTTTATTTTTTTATTGTACCTACCTATAGGGGTGACAAAGGAGGGGGGGGTCATTTACTGTTTTTTTTTATTTTGATCACTGTGATAGGTTATATCTCATAGTAACATAGTAACATAGTAACATAGTTAGTAAGGCCGAAAAAAGACATTTGTCCATCCAGTTCAGCCTATATTCCATCATAATAAATCCCCAGATCTACGTCCTTCTACAGAACCTAATAATTGTATGATACAATATTGTTCTGCTCCAGGAAGACATCCAGGCCTCTCTTGAACCCCTCGACTGAGTTCGCCATCACCACCTCCTCAGGCAAGCAATTCCAGATTCTCACTGCCCTAACAGTAAAGAATCCTCTTCTATGTTGGTGGAAAAACCTTCTCTCCTCCAGACGCAAAGAATGCCCCCTTGTGCCCGTCACCTTCCTTGGTATAAACAGATCCTCAGCGAGATATTTGTATTGTCCCCTTATATACTTATACATGGTTATTAGATCGCCCCTCAGTCGTCTTTTTTCTAGACTAAATAATCCTAATTTCGCTAATCTATCTGGGTATTGTAGTTCTCCCATCCCCTTTATTAATTTTGTTGCCCTCCTTTGTACTCTCTCTAGTTCCATTATATCCTTCCTGAGCACCGGTGCCCAAAACTGGACACAGTACTCCATGTGCGGTCTAACTAGGGATTTGTACAGAGGCAGTATAATGCTCTCATCATGTGTATCCAGACCTCTTTTAATGCACCCCATGATCCTGTTTGCCTTGGCAGCTGCTGCCTGGCACTGGCTGCTCCAGGTAAGTTTATCATTAACTAGAATCCCCAAGTCCTTCTCCCTGTCAGATTTACCCAGTGGTTTCCCGTTCAGTGTGTAATGGTGATATTGATTCCCTCTTCCCATGTGTATAACCTTACATTTATCATTGTTAAACCTCATCTGCCACCTTTCAGCCCAAGTTTCCAACTTATCCAGATCCATCTGTAGCAGAATACTATCTTCTCTTGTATTAACTGCTTTACATAGTTTTGTATCATCTGCAAATATCGATATTTTACTGTGTAAACCTTCTACCAGATCATTAATGAATATGTTGAAGAGAACAGGTCCCAATACTGACCCCTGCGGTACCCCACTGGTCACAGCGACCCAGTTAGAGACTATACCATTTATAACCACCCTCTGCTTTCTATCACTAAGCCAGTTACTAACCCATTTACACACATTTTCCCCCAGACCAAGCATTCTCATTTTGTGTACCAACCTCTTGTGCGGCACGGTATCAAACGCTTTGGAAAAATCGAGATATACCACGTCCAATGACTCACCGTGGTCCAGTCTATAGCTTACCTCTTCATAAAAACTGATTAGATTGGTTTGACAGGAGCGATTTCTCATAAACCCATGCTGATATGGAGTTAAACAGTTATTCTCATTGAGATAATCCAGAATAACATCCCTCAGAAACCCTTCAAATATTTTACCAACAATAGAGGTTAGACTTACTGGCCTATAATTTCCAGGTTCACTTTTAGAGCCCTTTTTGAATATTGGCACCACATTTGCTATGCGCCAGTCCTGCGGAACAGACCCTGTCGCTATAGAGTCACTAAAAATAAGAAATAATGGTTTATCTATTACATTACTTAGTTCTCTTAGTACTCGTGGGTGTATGCCATCCGGACCCGGAGATTTATCTATTTTAATCTTATTTAGCCGGTTTCGCACCTCTTCTTGGGTTAGATTAGTGACTCTTAATATAGGGTTTTCATTGTTTCTTGGGATTTCACCTAGCATTTCATTTTCCACCGTGAATACCGTGGAGAAGAAGGTGTTTAATATGTTAGCTTTTTCCTCGTCATCTACAACCATTCTTTCCTCACTATTTTTTAAGGGGCCTACATTTTCAGTTTTTATTCTTTTACTATTGATATAGTTGAAGAACAGTTTGGGATTAGTTTTACTCTCCTTAGCAATGTGCTTCTCTGTTTCCTTTTTGGCAGCTTTAATTAGTTTTTTAGATAAAGTATTTTTCTCCCTATAGTTTTTTAGAGCTTCAATGGTGCCATCCTGCTTTAGTAGTGCAAATGCTTTCTTTTTACTGTTAATTGCCTGTCTTACTTCTTTGTTTAGCCACATTGGGTTTTTCCTATTTCTAGTCCTTTTATTCCCACAAGGTATAAACCGCTTACACTGCCTATTTAGGATGTTCTTAAACATTTCCCATTTATTATCTGTATTCTCATTTCTGAGGATATTGTCCCAGTCTACCAGATTAAGGGCATCTCTAAGCTGTTCAAACTTTGCCTTCCTAAAGTTCAATGTTTTTGTGACTCCCTGACAAGTCCCCCTAGTGAAAGACAGGTGAAACTGCACAATATTGTGGTCGCTATTTCCTAAATGCCCAACCACCTGCAGATTTGTTATTCTGTCAGGTCTATTAGATAGTATTAGGTCTAAAAGTGCTGCTCCTCTGGTTGGATTCTGCACCAATTGTGAAAGATAATTTTTCTTGGTTATTAGCAGAAACCTGTTGCCTTTATGGGTTTCACAGGTTTCTGTTTCCCAGTTAATATCCGGGTAGTTAAAGTCCCCCATAACCAGGACCTCATTATGGGTTGCAGCTTCATCTATCTGCTTTAGAAGTAGACTTTCCATGCTTTCTGTTATATTTGGGGGTTTGTAACAGACCCCAATGAGAATTTTGTTACCATTTTTCCCTCCATGAATTTCAACCCATATGGACTCGACATCCTCATTCCCTTCGCTAATATCCTCCCTTAAAGTGGACTTTAGACAAGACTTTACATAGAGACAAACCCCTCCTCCTCTCCGATTTTTACGATCCTTTCTAAACAGACTGTAACCCTGTAAGTTAACTGCCCAGTCATAGCTTTCATCTAACCATGTCTCGGTTATTCCCACTATGTCAAAGTTACCTGTAGATATTTCTGCTTCTAGTTCTTCCATCTTGTTTGTCAGGCTTCTGGCGTTTGCAAGCATGCAGATTAGAGGATTTTGTTTTGTTCCAATCTCCTCACTGTGGATTGTTTTAGAAATGTTCTTACCTCCCTTCTGAGTATGTTTTCCTGGGTCGTCTTTGTTCGAGTCTAATGTTTTTCTTCCCGTCCCCTCTTCTTCTAGTTTAACGCCCTCCTGATGAGTGTAGCGAGTCTTCTGGCGAATGTGTGTTTCCCAGGTTTGTTGAGGTGTAGTCCGTCTCTGGCGAGGAGTCCATCATACCAGTAATTCACACCGTGGTCCAGGAATCCAAATCCTTGTTGTCTGCACCATCGTCTTAGCCAGTTGTTTGCATCAAGGATCCTGTTCCATCTCCTGGTGCCATGCCCATCTACTGGAAGGATAGAAGAAAAAACTACCTGTGCATCCAGTTCCTTTACTTTCTTCCCCAACTCTTCAAAGTCCTTGCAGATTGTCGGTAGGTCCTTCCTTGCCGTGTCATTGGTGCCAACATGTATCAGAAGAAATGGGTGGACGTCCTTGGAGCTGAAGAGCTTTGGTATCCTATCGGTCACATCCTTGATCATCGCACCTGGAAGGCAGCATACTTCTCTTGCAGTTATGTCCGGTCTGCAGATGGCTGCTTCTGTGCCTCTCAGTAGTGAGTCTCCCACCACCACCACTCTTCGTTGCTTCTTGGCTGTACTTTTTGCTGTCACTTGTTGCTGTGTGCCCTTTTCTTTTTTGCTTGCTGGTATTTCTTCATTCTTAGGTGTGCCATCTTCATCCTCTACAAAGATTTGATATCGGTTCTTCAGTTGTGTGGTTGGTGATTTCTCCATGGTCTTCTTGCTTCTTTTGGTCACATGCTTCCACTCATCTGCTTTTGGAGGTTCTCTGACACTTTTTGCATCTTCTGTGACCAGTAGAGATGCTTCTGTTCTGTCTAGAAAGTCTTCATTCTCTTTGATGAGTTTCAAAGTTGCTATTCTTTCTTCCAGACCCCGCACCTTTTCTTCTAAAAGGGCCACTAGTCTACACTTCTGACAGGTGAAATTGGATTCTTCTTCTGGTCGATCTGTGAACATGTAGCACATGCTGCAGCTCACCATGTAGGTTGTCACATCTGCCATGTTGCTCCTAGATCCTGCTGACTTGCTGTGTGTTTTCCTTCTTGTGTAATCTACTCAGCCAAGCTCTCTTGCAATAATGTCCTACAGGCAAAAATTACGGCGCGCGGTTTGGTGATGCTTTCGAAGCAGCTGGTCCCGGCTGTACCCAACGATCTTCTAGCTTAGGGAGACTTCGCTTCTCCCAGAAGGCACCTGGAATATACAAATTAGCCTCCTGAAGCTTGAATCCCTGGTTTGGTGATGCTTTCGAAGCAGCTGGTCCCGGCTGTACCCAACGATCTTCTAGCTTAGGGAGACTTCGCTTCTCCCAGAAGGCACCTGGAATATGCAAATTAGCCTCCTGAAGCTTGAATCCCTGGTTTGGTGATGCTTTCGAAGCAGCTGGTCCCGGCTGTACCCAACGATCTTCTAGCTTAGGGAGACTTCGCTTCTCCCAGAAGGCACCTGGAATATGCAAATTAGCCTCCTGAAGCTTGAATCCCTGGTTTGGTGATGCTTTCGAAGCAGCTGGTCCCGGCTGTACCCAACGATCTTCTAGCTTAGGGAGACTTCGCTTCTCCCAGAAGGCACCTGGAATATGCAAATTAGCCTCCTGAAGCTTGAATCCCTGGTTTGGTGATGCTTTCGAAGCAGCTGGTCCCGGCTGTACCCAACGATCTTCTAGCTTAGGGAGACTTCGCTTCTCCCAGAAGGCACCTGGAATATGCAAATTAGCCTCCTGAAGCTTGAATCCCTGGTTTGGTGATGCTTTCGAAGCAGCTGGTCCCGGCTGTACCCAACGATCTTCTAGCTTAGGGAGACTTCGCTTCTGCCAGAAGGCACCTGGAATATGCAAATTAGCCTCCTGAAGCTTGAATCCCTGGTTTGGTGATGCTTTCGAAGCAGCTGGTCCCGGCTGTACCCAACGATCTTCTAGCTTAGGGAGACTTCGCTTCTCCCAGAAGGCACCTGGAATATGCAAATTAGCCTCCTGAAGCTTGAATCCCTGGTTTGGTGATGCTTTCGAAGCAGCTGGTCCCGGCTGTACCCAACGATCTTCTAGCTTAGGGAGACTTCGCTTCTCCCAGAAGGCACCTGGAATATGCAAATTAGCCTCCTGAAGCTTGAATCCCTGGTTTGGTGATGCTTTCGAAGCAGCTGGTCCCGGCTGTACCCAACGATCTTCTAGCTTAGGGAGACTTCGCTTCTCCCAGAAGGCACCTGGAATATGCAAATTAGCCTCCTGAAGCTTGAATCCCTGGTTTGGTGATGCTTTCGAAGCAGCTGGTCCCGGCTGTACCCAACGATCTTCTAGCTTAGGGAGACTTCGCTTCTCCCAGAAGGCACCTGGAATATGCAAATTAGCCTCCTGAAGCTTGAATCCCTGGTTTGGTGATGCTTTCGAAGCAGCTGGTCCCGGCTGTACCCAACGATCTTCTAGCTTAGGGAGACTTCGCTTCTCCCAGAAGGCACCTGGAATATGCAAATTAGCCTCCTGAAGCTTGAATCCCTGGTTTGGTGATGCTTTCGAAGCAGCTGGTCCCGGCTGTACCCAACGATCTTCTAGCTTAGGGAGACTTCGCTTCTCCCAGAAGGCACCTGGAATATGCAAATTAGCCTCCTGAAGCTTGAATCCCTGGTTTGGTGATGCTTTCGAAGCAGCTGGTCCCGGCTGTACCCAACGATCTTCTAGCTTAGGGAGACTTCGCTTCTCCCAGAAGGCTTCTGGAATATGCAAATTAGCCTCCTGAAGCTTGAATCCCTGGTTTGGTGATGCTTTCGAAGCAGCTGGTCCCGGCTGTACCCAACGATCTTCTAGCTTAGGGAGACTTCGCTTCTCCCAGAAGGCACCTGGAATATGCAAATTAGCCTCCTGAAGCTTGAATCCCTGGTTTGGTGATGCTTTCGAAGCAGCTGGTCCCGGCTGTACCCAACGATCTTCTAGCTTAGGGAGACTTTGCTTCTCCCAGAAGGCACCTGGAATATGCAAATTAGCCTCCTGAAGCTTGAATCCCTGGTTTGGTGATGCTTTCGAAGCAGCTGGTCCCGGCTGTACCCAACGATCTTCTAGCTTAGGGAGACTTCGCTTCTCCCAGAAGGCACCTGGAATATGCAAATTAGCCTCCTGAAGCTTGAATCCCTGGTTTGGTGATGCTTTCGAAGCAGCTGGTCCCGGCTGTACCCAACGATCTTCTAGCTTAGGGAGACTTCGCTTCTCCCAGAAGGCACCTGGAATATGCAAATTAGCCTCCTGAAGCTTGAATCCCTGGTTTGGTGATGCTTTCGAAGCAGCTGGTCCCGGCTGTACCCAACGATCTTCTAGCTTAGGGAGACTTCGCTTCTCCCAGAAGGCACCTGGAATATGCAAATTAGCCTCCTGAAGCTTGAATCCCTGGTTTGGTGATGCTTTCGAAGCAGCTGGTCCCGGCTGTACCCAACGATCTTCTAGCTTAGGGAGACTTCGCTTCTCCCAGAAGGCACCTGGAATATGCAAATTAGCCTCCTGAAGCTTGAATCCCTGGTTTGGTGATGCTTTCGAAGCAGCTGGTCCCGGCTGTACCCAACGATCTTCTAGCTTAGGGAGACTTCGCTTCTCCCAGAAGGCACCTGGAATATGCAAATTAGCCTCCTGAAGCTTGAATCCCTGGTTTGGTGATGCTTTCGAAGCAGCTGGTCCCGGCTGTACCCAACGATCTTCTAGCTTAGGGAGACTTCGCTTCTCCCAGAAGGCACCTGGAATATGCAAATTAGCCTCCTGAAGCTTGAATCCCTGGTTTGGTGATGCTTTCGAAGCAGCTGGTCCCGGCTGTACCCAACGATCTTCTAGCTTAGGGAGACTTCGCTTCTCCCAGAAGGCACCTGGAATATGCAAATTAGCCTCCTGAAGCTTGAATCCCTGGTTTGGTGATGCTTTCGAAGCAGCTGGTCCCGGCTGTACCCAACGATCTTCTAGCTTAGGGAGACTTCGCTTCTCCCAGAAGGCACCTGGAATATGCAAATTAGCCTCCTGAAGCTTGAATCCCTGGTTTGGTGATGCTTTCGAAGCAGCTGGTCCCGGCTGTACCCAACGATCTTCTAGCTTAGGGAGACTTCGCTTCTCCCAGAAGGCACCTGGAATATGCAAATTAGCCTCCTGAAGCTTGAATCCCTGGTTTGGTGATGCTTTCGAAGCAGCTGGTCCCGGCTGTACCCAACGATCTTCTAGCTTAGGGAGACTTCGCTTCTCCCAGAAGGCACCTGGAATATGCAAATTAGCCTCCTGAAGCTTGAATCCCTGGTTTGGTGATGCTTTCGAAGCAGCTGGTCCCGGCTGTACCCAACGATCTTCTAGCTTAGGGAGACTTCGCTTCTCCCAGAAGGCACCTGGAATATGCAAATTAGCCTCCTGAAGCTTGAATCCCTGGTTTGGTGATGCTTTCGAAGCAGCTGGTCCCGGCTGTACCCAACGATCTTCTAGCTTAGGGAGACTTCGCTTCTCCCAGAAGGCACCTGGAATATGCAAATTAGCCTCCTGAAGCTTGAATCCCTGGTTTGGTGATGCTTTCGAAGCAGCTGGTCCCGGCTGTACCCAACGATCTTCTAGCTTAGGGAGACTTCGCTTCTCCCAGAAGGCACCTGGAATATGCAAATTAGCCTCCTGAAGCTTGAATCCCTGGTTTGGTGATGCTTTCGAAGCAGCTGGTCCCGGCTGTACCCAACGATCTTCTAGCTTAGGGAGACTTCGCTTCTCCCAGAAGGCACCTGGAATATGCAAATTAGCCTCCTGAAGCTTGAATCCCTGGTTTGGTGATGCTTTCGAAGCAGCTGGTCCCGGCTGTACCCAACGATCTTCTAGCTTAGGGAGACTTCGCTTCTCCCAGAAGGCACCTGGAATATGCAAATTAGCCTCCTGAAGCTTGAATCCCTGGTTTGGTGATGCTTTCGAAGCAGCTGGTCCCGGCTGTACCCAACGATCTTCTAGCTTAGGGAGACTTCGCTTCTCCCAGAAGGCACCTGGAATATGCAAATTAGCCTCCTGAAGCTTGAATCCCTGGTTTTTTGATCTCAGTGATCAAAATGCACTTTGGAACGAATCTGCCGGCCGGCAGATTCGGCGGGCGCACTGCGCATGCGCCCGCCATTTTGGAAGATGGCGGCGCCCAGGGACAAGACGGACGGACCCCGGAAGGATCGGTAAGTATGATGGGGTGTGGGGGAGCACGGGGGGATCGGGGCGTGGGGGGGTGGATCGCAGCACGGGGGGTGGATCGGAGCACGGGGGGGTGGATCGGAGCGCGGGGGGGTTGGATCAGAGCACGGGGGTGATTGGAGCACGGGGGGAGCGGACAAGAGCACGGGGGGAGCAGAGCACAGGACGGAGTGGAGCGGAGCACTGTATACAGCACAGATCAGAGGGCTGGGGGGGCGATCGGTGGGGTGGGGTGGGGGCACATTAGTGTTTCCAGCCATGGCCGATGATATTGCAGCATCGGCCATGGCTGGATTGTAATATTTCACCAGTTTTAATAGGTGAAATATTACAAATCGCTCTGATTGGCAGTTTCACTTTCAACAGCCAATCAGAGTGCTCGTAGCCACGGGGGGGTGAAGCCACCCCCCCCCGGGCTAAACTACCACTCCCCCTGTCCCTGCAGATCGGGTGAAATGGGAGTTAACCCTTTCACTGGATCTGCAGGGACGCGATCTTTCCATGACGCCACATAGGCGTCATGGGTCGGATTGGCACCGACTTTCATGACGCCTACGTGGCGTCAAAGGTCGGGAAGGGGCTAGAGATGAGCATATCAATTCACAAAAGATCAAGTTGGAGTCAAATTTTCTGAAATTCACAGTTTCACCTGAATTTGAATATTTTTAGACTCGATCCATAGTTCATAAAACATTCCAGGCAGAATTTCCCACAATGCTGAATCATCAGAGAGCAGGTGAACGTCATTTTGAGTTGCTGCGCAGGCTTCCCAATAATGCCCTTTATCTATGACACCCAATGTGTTATTATACCTTGTACTGTGGTGGTCAGAACCTGGGCCATCAGAAATATGCAGTTCCCAGTCGAGAACAATTTGTGCAGCAGTGTCATTTTCTATTTCCAGACTCACTGGGTAAGTCTCTCTCTTCTGTAAATTGTAAGCTCCTATGGTAAATGGGGTCCTCTTTCTCCTGTACAATGCAAGCTCTTATGGTCAGTGGGGTCCTTTCTTCATTGTCTGTAAAGCATAACCTCTTATGGTCAGCAAAGCTCTCTCTCTCTCTCTCCTCCTCTGCATGTATATTTAACAAGCAATTACAAGTTTTCCAGAATTGAAATTTGGGTCAATTTATTCGCCGCTAATCAAATTTTGGGGGAAAATTTGACGTCGGTGAAATTGAATTTGAAAAGATTTGCTCATCTCTAAAGGTTTCCATAGAAGAGGAAGAAAAGAAAAAGTAGACCATATTGAAACTTAGATGCAGGCTTTTTCCTCTTCCAATATTAATCTCATTAACTCTTACTATTACAATTAAAATCTGAACTTCATCAATTAAGAGATAAGGAAGCTGACACTGAAAATAGACTCTTTTTGAAACAATATTAAGACTAGGGGAATTTTGGAAAGTGTGAAAACTCAAAACCCTACAATATACTTGCAAGATCTCATCAAAGATAGGATGTCAAGTTGTACACCACAAGATCATCTCATTGACCGAACAAGTAGATTGCCTAAGCTACATATGGAGGAAAATGTCCTTAGAGGGCAAACTTGATAGAATATTTTTTTTTTCATATTAAAAAATTCCCCATAAATATTTCAAAGAAAATGTCTGCTATCAAATCCTTACACCATAGCTCTTATCTTTTTCTTTTCCTTTTTTTTTTTGCGGCTACAAAACCCCTGATGAACCCCCGTTACATCTATATGGGGGGGGAAACGCGTCGGGCATTGGTCGGGGAGACTGCTGTCTTTTGCTTGATGTGCTATCTGGATTCATCTAACGATGCTGCATACCCACCACAAACCTGTAGATGAGTATTAATGCTCTTATTTTTGGCTGTCATATGAGGGGATCATTGTGTCCTGATATACTGTTTATTGCTCTTTTGAGGGCTTCAGGCTAGTGGGCTTTGATGGACTTGTCATTTTGAAATATTTACTGAAACAACAACAGTATTATGAGCTACTTTTTGTACATGTCCTAAGCACTGTCTTAATATGATGAATCTGTTAGATCTATCAAGCATTTTGTTTTGTTTTTGGGCTGTAGGAGTTAAGATCTGGCTTCTTGATTGTATTATTTTATTGCTAATCTGAAGTTTCTGGTGTTATCATTTTATATGGTTGACCTTTTGCTTATCGGGTGACCATCTTTATACACTCTAGTATTTTGGTAACCTAAATTGTTATACTCCTTAACCCAGAAAACCGTATTTATTTATTCTGGACAATATTGGTATTACTTCATTCACCCTGTTTTCTGGAATCTCTTGCAGACATACACTGCTACATGTATAGCTGCCTGTGATACAAAACACATGCGTATTTACACAATAGCAAAGATTCGTTGCATATATATATTTTTTCTTTATATAATTTTTTTCTATATTTTTGTTATTTGCTTTTAGGTATTCTTTCTCTTTTTTTGGGTGTTTGGGTTAGTTTTGGGACATTTTCTTTACCCTATCCCTATTTAGGGACTCTTTAGGGATTCTAGGGTCAGTCGACGTGGAGTGGGGGCGCCTACCGCTTCACATTAGGGTGCCTACCCCCACTGCCAGGTAGGATTTTTCCCATAGGGATTTTCTAGGGTTTTTCCTAGGGTTCCTTATTTAGGGTCTTCTAGGGACTCCCTAGGGTAAGTCGACGTTGAGTGGGGGCGCCTACCGCAGTAACTTAGGGTGCCAACCTCCACTGCCAGGTAGGACTCAGTGTAATTACTCCCTAGGACCTTACAGGTGTTAGGGCTAGCGGAACGCACCAAATAATAAGACTGTTAGTGTACGGTGCGTTCGTAGCCCGGGGTCCACCGTGCAGAGATGGAACCTGCTGCTGAGTAATGACGGACTATATGGCGGTACTCATAAGTATACTCGCGTGGGTTAAACTTCACCCAACGTGAAGGAAGCGATCCTGTTGCGTCACAGGATCGCGGTACCGCACATAGAAGGCGAGCAAGCAGTCAGCGAACTTAACCCCAACTAGGATTGAAGTCCGATTAGACCACTTGCTGACACAACACCGCAACAGGGTGTGTTAGGCAACTCTTATAATTAGAGCACCGAAGTGCGAACTGTGCCGTGCTGGCAGGCACCACTAAGCACCCAGACGTGGGTCAGGAAGCGCACTACTGGCGCGTGGCGCCGCACTGGCGGTCACAGCAATAGACGCTGATACGTGTGTGACACGTTGAGTGATTTGTCGGGCGCTAGATAGCAGTCATACTCCATACGCGAACAGTCATACAATAGGGTAGGGGTATTTAATGAACGACTTGCACTCACAACAAACACACGTATTCAATTGTACACTAGCGCATGGCCGTGCGGTCATGCGCAGTTTATATAATTGCAGGACAGGAAGTGGCCACAGAAACTTTGCCCTTCCAGGGCCTGCCAAGAGGACCAATGGAATGCGCTGTAGAGCCAGAGCACATGACCCTCGATCTCCAATGGGAGATCTTGCTCTGGGCATGCTCAGTGTGCGCAAACAAGGACTTAGTCCCAGGGAAGTCCGCTCGCCGCTGACCAGCACTGACTTTAATGGCAGGAGCTGAAGAAGCAGCAGTAACTCTCTGTACAGAGTGAGAGCGAGCAAGACACTGGGAGCGACGTCCCTGCTGAGCAGACTCCACTGCGGCTGGAGGAGAATGGGAGACCGCAGCGGAGACGGATCGAGATTCCCCCTGTGCAGCAGAGGAAACTCGACTCCTAACATTACCCCCCCTCCTAGGGCCCCCCCTCCCTTGGCCTCGCTACGCTCGAAGGCAGCAATGAGCTGTGGGGCCCGAATGTTTTCAGCAGGCTCCCAAGACCTGTCCTCTGGACCATAACCCTTCCAATCCACCAAATAAAACTTTTTGCCGCGTTCCACCTTGCACCCCAAAATAGCGTTCACCTCGTAATCGTCTGTAGACGAACCCGATGTCCCGGCAGATGACTCGGAAAACCGGGACATGTATACGGGTTTCAAGAGGGACACATGAAAGGTGTCGGTGATACCCAAGCGTGGAGGAAGAGCCAGGCGGTAGACCACAGGATTAACCTGTTCGAGAACCTTGAAGGGACCCAAGTAGCGAGGAGCAAACTTAGTGGACTCAACTCGCAGCCTGATGTTACGGGCGGAGAGCCACACCAAGTCACCAGGGGCAAAAGTCGGAGCGGGGCGCCGATGAACATCGGCGGAGGACCTCATTCTCTCCTTGGAGGCCCGAATGGCATCCTGCGCGTGATCCCAAATGTCCCGTGCCTCCACAGCCCAGTCTGCCACCCTGGGATCAGCGGAAGACACAGGCATGGGCACAGGAACACGCGGATGCTGGCCGTAATTTAAGAGGAATGGAGTCTGACCGGTGGAGTCGGCTACGGCATTGTTAAGTGCAAACTCTGCCCACGGTAGCAAGGATGCCCAGTCATCCTGTCTGGCAGAAACAAAATGTCGCAGATATGTGACCAAGGTCTGGTTGGCCCTTTTTACCAACCCATTCGTCTCGGGATGATATGCCGAAGAGAGATTTAACTCAATACTGAGTAGACGACATAGCTCCCTCCAGAATCGAGACGCAAACTGGGGACCCCGGTCACTAACAATTTTGTCTGGCATACCGTGTAAGCGAAAGATATGCTTGATAAACAAGACAGCCAACGCCCGTGCAGATGGTAGCCGTGGAAGAGGCACCAAATGCACCATTTTGGAAAAATGATCGGTGATCACCCAGATAATGGTGCAATTACGAGACTTGGGTAAGCCAACCACAAAGTCCATCCCGACCATCTCCCAGGGCCTGTCAGCCATGGGCAGAGGATAAAGCAAACCAGCTGGCCGTTGCCGAGGAGTCTTGTTCCTGGCGCAAGAGACACACACCCGAACGTACTCCGCGACATCACGAGCCATATGCGGCCACCAGTATGTCCTCGCCAGTAACTCTGATGTTCTTTTAGTACCAAAATGTCCACCCACCCTGGACGAGTGCACCCAAGAGAGAACCTCCGGTCGCAAACTAGATGGAACAAAAGTCTTGCCCGGGGGCACAGACTCCAGCGAAACCGGGGCCACAGTTCTCAAACTCTCGGTGGGGACAATAAGCCGAGGCTCCTCCTCCTCCTCCGCAGATGACACAACGGAGCGAGAGAGAGCGTCGGCCCGAATGTTCTTCTCCCCAGAAAGGAAATGGAGGGTGAAATGAAACCGGGAGAAGAACAAGGACCATCTGGCCTGGCGAGAATTCAACCGCTGAGCTGTCTGCAGATACACCAAATTTTTGTGATCTGTGAAGACTTGGAAGGGAAAACGTGCTCCCTCCAAGAGATGTCTCCACTCCGAGAAAGCCAACTTCATGGCTAGCAACTCCCTGTCCCCGATGGAATAATTCCTCTCTGCTGGTGCGAAGGTCTTGGAGAAAAAGAAGCAAGGATGCTTCCGACATTGAGCATCCTTTTGGAAGAGGACTGCTCCAGCACCAACAGAAGAGGCATCCACCTCCATGATAAATGGCTTATCAACATCGGGGCGATGAAGAATGGGAGCGCTAGCGAAGTGTGACTTTATAGAGATAAAAGCCTTGGAGACCTCCTCAGACCACAATTTGGGATTTGCCCCCTTCTTGGTGAGGGCAACCAAGGGAGCTACCAAAGTTGAGAAATGCGGGATGAACTGGCGATAATAATTGATGAACCCCATAAAGCGCTGCACCGCTTTAAGAGAATGGGGTTCCTGCCAGTCCATCACAGCCTGTAGTTTGGCAGGATCCATAGCCAATCCCTGGGCTGAGATGATGTAGCCTAGGAAAGGTAAGGACTCCTGCTCAAACATACACTTCTCCAACTTCGCATAGAGGGAGTTTGCCCATAGGAGGTCGAAGACTTTGCAAACATCTCTCCGGTGGGAGTCAATATCTGGAGAGTAGATGAGAATATCATCCAGATAGACTACGACCGAGGTGGAAAGCATATCCCGGAAGATATCATTCACAAAGTCTTGGAAAACGGCTGGGGCATTACAGAGCCCAAAGGGCATCACCAGATATTCATAGTGCCCATCCCTGGTGTTAAAAGCCGTCTTCCATTCGTCCCCCTCACGGATGCGAATCAGGTTGTAAGCACCCCGCAGATCTAATTTAGTAAATACCCTTGCTCCCCGAAGCCTATCGAACAGTTCAGATATCAAAGGCAAAGGGTATTTATTCTTAACGGTGATGGCGTTAAGACCCCTGTAGTCTATGCATGGACGCAATTCCCCACTCTTCTTCTGCACGAAGAAGAACCCTCCCCCAGCAGGTGACACTGACTTCCTGATGAACCCTCTTGCCAGATTTTCCTGGATGTACTGTGACATTGCCTCCATCTCCGGGAGAGATAGCGGATAGACTCGACCCCGGGGAGGCTCAGCACCGGGCAAGAGGTCAATAGGACAGTCATAGGGGCGATGGGGCGGAAGGGTCTCCGCCGCCTTTTTGGAGAATACGTCTGCATACGACCAATACTGCTTGGGGAGAGAGGAAAGATCTGCGGGTACCTCAGTTGTAGCTACCTGAACGCATTCCCTCTGACACCTACCCCCACAAGATTCACCCCATCCCAGAATTCTGCCTGAGGACCACTCGATATGAGGAGAGTGGTACCGTAGCCAAGGTATTCCCAACAGGACTTCATCAATTCCCTCTGGAATGACGAGCAGAGAAATAATCTCCTGATGAGATGGCGACATGGACAGAGTAAAAGGGATGGTCTGGTGAGTTATCTGTGAGGGCAGAGTCGACCCATTCACCACTCGTACTGTTACAGGTTGAGCTAGCATAACCAGAGGTATTGCGTGGCGTTGGGCGAAGGCAGGAGACATAAAATTGCCCTCCGCCCCAGAATCCACGCAGAGCTCTACCGAGTGGGAGAATGAGCCTAAAGTAATTGTCCCCTTAAAGGACAATTTAGAGGCAAACGTCGCCGTGTCTAGTGTACCTCCACTTACAACCACTAGACGCTGACATTTCCTTGACCGCTGAGGACATCTGGTGGCTAAATGTCCAGACTGCTGGCAAACATGACAGACCCTGAGTGCACAAGCGGTCCGGGACTTAGGTCCCGCTTGTGACACTTCCCTGGCCTCATGTGACTCAGGAACCAGAACCGGAGATTCCAGAGGTTTGGCGAAAGTAGGAGCCAGCCGAAACCTCTGCCTACACTGGGCTCGCTCTAACCTCCGCTCGTTAAAACGGAGGTCAATTCGAGTGGAGATTGTTATTAACTCCTCCAGTGTGGCAGGAATCTCCCTAGTGGCCAGAGCGTCCTTTACATGGTCAGCCAAGGCCCTCCAAAATATGTGGATAAGAGCTTTATCCGACCATTCCAGCTGAGATGCTAAAGTGCGGAATCGGACGGCAAAATGACTGACCAAGGACTCACCCTGAGTTAATGCCAGCAGTTGGAGAGCAGTGTCATGGGTGACTTGAGGTCCTAAAAAGACCTGTTTTAAAGTGCTCAAAAACAGAGGAGCACTCTGCACCACATGATCGCCACGCTCCCACAGCGGCGTAGCCCATTCCAACGCCCTGTCCAATAATAGAGACACAATAAATCCCACCTTAGCCCGCTCTGTGGGGAAACGTGCAGCCAGAAGCTCGAGATGAATAGAGCACTGACTCACGAATCCCCTACAAAATTTGCTATTACCAGAAAATTTTTCTGGCAGCGGGAGGCGAGAAAATGTCGGAACAGGGGAGGCAATGGACAAAGTTGCTGCAGCCACGCTGGCAGCCTGTACAGCAACTGTGGTAACATCCACAGCTGGGGTTGCGCTCTCGAGAGCCGCCAACCTACCCTCCAGCTGCTGTATATACCGCAGGGATTGCTGTTTGTCCGTCATCTCTAGCCAGACCCTGGCGCTAGTGTAATGTTAGGGCTAGCGGAACGCACCAAATAATAAGACTGATAGTGTACGGTGCGTTCGTAGCCCGGGGTCCACCGTGCAGAGATGGAACCTGCTGCTGAGTAATGACGGACTATATGGCGGTACTCATAAGTATACTCGCGTGGGTTAAACTTCACCCAACGTGAAGGAAGCGATCCTGTTGCGTCACAGGATCGCGGTACCGCACATAGAAGGCGAGCAAGCAGTCAGCGAACTTAACCCTAACTAGGATTGAAGTCCGATTAGACCACTTGCTGACACAACACCGCAACAGGGTGTGTTAGGCAACTCTTATAATTAGAGCACCGAAGTGCGAACTGTGCCGTGCTGGCAGGCACCACTAAGCACCCAGACGTGGGTCAGGAAGCGCACTACTGGCGCGCGGCGCCGCACTGGCGGTCACAGCAATAGACGCTGATACGTGTGTGACACGAGTGATTTGTCGGGCGCTAGATAGCAGCCATACTCCATACGCGAACAGTCATACAATAGGGTAGGGGTATTTAATGAACGACTTGCACTCACAACAAACACACGTATTTAATTGTACACTAGCGCATGGCCGTGCGGTCATGCGCAGTTTATATAATTGCAGGACAGGAAGTGGCCACAGAAACTTTGCCCTTCCAGGGCCTGCCAAGAGGACCAATGGAATGCGCTGCAGAGCCAGAGCACATGACCCTCGATCTCCAACGGGAGATCTTGCTCTGGGCATGCTCAGTGTGCGCAAACAAGGACTTAGTCCCAGGGAAGTCCGCTCGCCGCTGACCAGCACTGACTTTAATGGCAGGAGCTGAAGAAGCAGCAGTAACTCTCTGTACAGAGTGAGAGCGAGCAAGACACTGGGAGCGATGTCCCTGCTGAGCAGACTCCACTGCGGCTGGAGGAGAATGGGAGACCGCCGTGGAGACGGATCGAGATTCCCCCTGTGCAGCAGAGGAAACTCGACTCCTAACAACAGGTACATAATTGTATGTCTTCTTTATTATTTTTTATAGTTTATGGAAAGAGTATTTTTTAGTGTTAATTAATAAAAGTTATATTTTAGGTATCCTTGTTTGCTTTAGGTCTTTTTGAGTTTTTCTAGGATTCTGCATATATTTTTTGTTAGGTCTTTTTTTTACACCAAAGTTCCTCTGAACTTGGATGTATCTGCAACTACTATAAACTCTGTAATCAAGTAATACTAATAACTAAAGACGAAGAGAGATATTCAGATTCCCTGTCCGCTTGTTGGTCACAAGAGATAACACATTAAATGTCAATAAGTCGATGCAAGCAGGTAACATAGTTATGCTAAAATGTAGCCTGTGTACTCCGCTGATACAAATATTCTTTCTCCTCCTGAAAGCAGTTTGCTTGATTTCATTTGAATAACCAGAGCATATTGTACAGTATGTCCAGGGTCATCATTGTCTTGCCAATCCTTACACTAAAATAAAAACAATGCACCAAAAAGTACTTAAAATCTAAAATACATCATAGAAATATAAACCATACTTATCAATACCTGTGTTATACACTTGTCCTGGGTTTCCAGAGCTCAGCTTTCTGGGTCTGCTATTCTCTGTTGTGTTGGATTTTGCAAGTTGCCTTGTGTATACAATGATATCATCTCTATAGACCTATTTGAGGCCCATTAAGACACACAAATGTGTCATGGGATTGAGACTCTAGACTTCTATATCTGGTGTGCACCACATTTTGTGCATACTGTCCTTTAACTTGCTTGTGCCAAGTCCTGAATTCCCAAATGGTTTCCTGCTTGGCACATCAATGCCCAGGGTCAGTGTGCCCTCCTGGACCTGAGTCTTAGAAGATCCACTTCACCAGGTGAACCCAACAGAATATCAAGAGCATGGATTCCAAAGATGCAGCAGCCACAACACCTTTGCTATGGAATACAGACAATCTTTCTGGAATGGTAATGCAACTTGCTTTTATTCTACAGGAACTTGTTCAGGCTGTGCAGGATCCCTCAGAGTGTGTGGACACTCTGTCTCGAACACCTGCAGTTTTGCCATGAGATTTTCAACAACTGCCAACAGCCTAATTATCAACTGAGACATTTGGCTTGAGGAACTTTTCCACAATTTCTCACTTTTGCACATTCCGATAAAGAGTAGACATTATGACCTGTTGGGGCTTTTTGAACCAATGCACTATACACTTTGAGTTGTGTTGCCAGAAATTTCATTAACACCATTCTACAGTGGCTTACATTTTTTCTTTGTTGTCTGAGGATACTTTCACATGGGCTTGGTCATTGTGGAAGAGTGATACTTGATGATGCATTCCCTACAATCATTACTGTCTGACTTCGGTAAAGCAGTTAATGAGCTGGGTCTACTCTACCCCTGATTCCATACTGCCTCGCAGACAATGGACTAACTCTGTTGAACATGATGCCATCCGGATTTGTACCCTATCTGCTGAGTTGGCCTGCAACAATGACACTCTCTTAGCTGTCTTCTATTTTGACTTATCTAGTTGAACAAAAGATTAACTCACTGTTAAAATTTTGTCTTCCACCCTTGATGACTTGATTTCTCTTGCCATACGAGTAGACTTGCGTTTTAAAACAGCTTGTAAGGAAAAAAATCATTTGATTCTAGTGTGGCACATCTTAGAATGTCTTAAAATCTCCACCCAGAATAGCTGAACCGGAACCTATGGAGATTGCTCAGAATAGATTATCTCCAGCTGAAAGATCCTGTTGCATTAATGGTGGATTCTGCTTGTATTGTAGTCAACGGAATCATTATAGCATAAATCATTCCAAACTAAAGGTCAAACTGGGAAAACTTCACAGAAATTAGGCGAGGATGGAAGTATCATCCTAGGATTAACTTTTTCCTCCACTAAAGATAAACTATTCATACCTATGTCTGTTTCCTGCAGTTCTGTGTTCACTGGACAATTGCTTATTGATTATGGAGCACCAGAGAATTTTATGGATTTCTCTATGGCTAAAATGCTTAAAATTGAGCTGCTTTGCAGCCGCTGATGAAGCTAACCTCCATGAATAGCTGAACAATTCATTCAATTCCAGTCAGTAAAAGTAACAACAAATTGGTGAACTACATGTAGAGGAGATTTCTATTTTAGTTTTGCCACTTTCTATTGCACCAAGAATAAACTGCATGGTCAACCCTGTACAACTTCTGGATTTCTGGATTTCCAAATCAGCAGCGCAGACTACCACTCTTAGCCCCCTACTATGCACTCTTTTCATTGACAGGTCGACTAGTGGGGACTACCTACAAAATTCCGTCTCAACCACCTTCTCAGAAACTCTATGTTACCAGATGCAGTGTTCTGCTCAGTTCACCTCCACCACCAGTACACTTAGTGTTGTACAAAACAAAATTTCCATTCCATCAATGACACCTTTTTATATTTTGACCCATAGCCCCACAACCACAGCATCCTGGGGGCTAAGGAAAACTTTCAAATGATTATTTTGAAGACATGAACAGTCAGCCTTTGTGAACCAGACAGGGTTGACAAGGTAGTGAGGTCAACAGACAAGAAGATTGCTACGGTCTGTGAAAAACAGCGCAGGAGACGATGCCACATGTGCTATTGGTGGAGGTGTCTCCACAGTGCCTTATCAGTCTGATGACGGTGGTGAGTTGTATGTGTGGACTTCTAACGTGTGGCAGTTCTTTTACACGTTGCTGCCAGAAGATTCATTGGCACTCTACATGTTCTGAAAGAGGAAAACAAAACGTGAACATCTTGGCTCGTGTAAATTAAATATGGCTCTCTATCAGCACATGAAACAACATCACCTGCCTCATATGGCAAAGTTAAATGGGCCAGCAATCAGAGCAAGTCTAAAGTTTTCTTTCTCCCTCTTCTCACAACACTTGTTTTTCTGTCAGCCAAGCTGCACCCTTAAGTACTACTTGGTCATAGTTAACACCATTATCGTTGCTGTACTTGTCTACTATTTGGCATTTTCTCTATATCGGTCGCAATGGAAAATATCCATGTTCTGCCCATCATGGTAAAAAGACATGGTTAAAATTCTCTGATAGTGACGTTTAATGTGGTAATAAAACCATTTGGTGATGTTTAATTGCATTGCAAGTTGTTTTTCTGTTAAGCAGTCAATTGCATTGTGGGAGAAACCAATGCATTGATTTCACACACTAACCAATTTCTTATTGCTCAGGCATTGCAAAGCACTACCAACCAGTTTTATGGCAGCTCTCTGGCTGGCTTGCTTCCCATGAATTCTGCCTGCAATAAAGTAAGGCAAAGTAACTCAAGCTCCATGAATGAACCACGTCCTGAACTTATTAGTTCAACATTTCTTTCACAAATATACACACTTGATGAAGGTAGTGGCTAGGTACAGAAAAGCGGTATCCTATTTTAATAAATCTTAAGTGAAAAATCATGCCCTCCTGGCTTTGCAAAAAAAAAAAGCAAGCTACCAATTTTTGCTTTGTTTGTGATATTGCATCCTTCAGGAATTTGACAATGTACAGTATTGGCATACTGCATCATGTAGCTGTAAAACTAGAGTGTGGGTTACTTTGATGTATGCATGTTGCCTACTGAAGCCCTTTGAAGAGGCGAAAAAATTTGTCAGACAAGAAATGTGTAGAAGTGGCCCCCACTAATATTTATCCTGGAAAAAAACAATCACCAGCATGTAAGAGGGGATGAAGGAAAAACACTATTTTCCACCTGCTAAGCACGGTCGTATGTCAGTGGTCATGTCACAATGTGCAGAATTTTAAGAAGGAGGATGAAGAGAACGGTTATAAGATAGTGGAAGTGAAGGGGGATACTTGACACCAGTAGGGAATGGGGTAGACAGTCAGAGTAAAAATGATGATGTTGATATTGGCCTTCATAACCAACTGTCGCAGCAGGGTGGTGACAATGAAACAATGGGACAAGCATGGCAAGCTGTATTGTGCAATGCTTTTGGGAGGTTTGTTTTATTAATAACAAGAAGCAAAATGATGACTATTGGATAGCCACATTTTAGACCCTCGGTACAAAGTTAATTTTCTGTACAGCTTCTGAAAGTGATTCCAAGTGGACTTATTAGTGAAATAAGCTCTGTGACTTGTTCTTCAAAGCTTTTGCCGAGCAAACACTTGCCGCCCACACGACAGACTCTGGCAGTCATCTCTGCAATCCACGCAAACACAACGTTAAATTCCTGTGCCAGCATTAGGGCTCCAACAAGTAGACAAGGCAGCAGTCATACAGCAGTATATTTAACATAATAAACAACAAGTTTTATCTGCCATTGTGACAACCTGGTGCACTTCAGCAAGCACAGATGCATTAGCTGAACAGCCAGGTTGAGTCATACATAAATTGTGTCCTTTCTCTTGCAGAAACCCAAAACCCAAATCCCATGGACTTGTAGGTCAATATATTTGACTACTGGCAAGAACAAGCACAGTTTGCTATGAACATATTGTCATATGCAGCCTCCAGTGTCATGTTAGAGAGACTATTCAATGTGGTCATGGATTTGTCACACCAAAGCAGATCAGGTTATCACCACAAGTGTGGAAAATCTAACATTTGTCAAAATGAATCAGGCATGAATCAGTACCGACTTTCATGCATTGATGGCTGATGCCAATGCTTACAAAAAAAATGGTTGAACAGCTTTAGAGTAATTGTTAATCATAAATGCAGTAATTGTTCTTTTTGCTGCTTTCATCTTATTTTTAATTTTCTGCAGATGGGGGATGTCATTTATCAAGTCAAGGACTTTATCACTTTCAGAACCCGCTATGCGGTTTACATTATCTTTTATCCTTGTGGTTTTCATTACATTGGAAAAACAATATTGCCGCTTTTTGTCCACAGGTAAGGGGCCATGGATACTCATTCAGCACATTCAGGAGGCTCATTTTAGTAACCCTGAGGGATTACGCTTTGCGGGATGTGAGGCAATGAGGGGGATCATATGCGAGGGTCGATATGTATTCCCCAGGATGTCCTATTAAACCTGCTGGAGTACCTTGTGTTCACAGCAGGATTCCTGTGAGTCAAAAGGCAAAATAAATGAAAGAGTGGATTGGGTCCAAGTAGTGACTCAGTCAGTTTGTTAGGAAAACCCGTCAAGGTCTTTGATTTTTAGAGGGATTTGCAGGTTTGATAGTGGGGCAAATCCCTCTCTCCACTCCAAGTTTTGGAAGTGGCTTCATGGCCACGATTCCATTTAAATCTGTCACTGTTGCCTTGGGTGTGTCAGTTTTAGAGTTTGCAAGCTGCAGAGCAGGAGGCTCTGTGCAACCCAGGTCTGTGTGGAGCTAGCACAGAGCCAGGCAGCTGACGCACCCAAAAGATACGGTGGTGCCATTGTCCACGGCAACAGGTTTTTAGTTCTGGACAGTGTTTACGGAAACCTGGCTGACATCCAAAGGACATCATTCCTATATGTGAGTTTTTTGGACATTAAAGACATTTGTTTGAACTTTCTGTGGTCCCTGCCTATCTGTTGCACTGCACCAACCCTATTGCACTCAGGTACTAGAAAGGTCTAATTTACCAGCCCAGGGAGGCAATATCAATTAACTCCTGCTAAGGAGAGAGGTCAGGTGGATTGTGCGCACACGGGCACAGGGTCTGACAGGTTTTAATGAAATATTCTATATGACTGTATTGTATGTGTGTTTTTTAGTGATGACGAACGTGCTCAGATAACATCTTATCCGAGCATGCTTGGTTGTTATCTGAGCATCTGGGAGTGCTCGTATATTATGTTCGAGTCCCTGCAGCTACTTAATTGGCGGCTGTTAGACAACCTGAACACATGCAAGAATTGCATGTTTGTTAGGAAATCCCCACATATGTTCAGGCTGTTTAGCAGCAGCAAATCATGCAGCTACAGGGACCCGAACATAATATACAAGCACTCCCAGATGATCGAATAACACTCAAGCATGCTCGGATAATATGTTATCTGAGCACGTTCGCACATCACTAGTTTTTATTTTCTACACTGTGATAATGAGGGAATTTGTTTTAATCTTTTTGATGCATTTGTGAAAAATAAGGGCAGTTGATTCAGTGTACTGACATAATTGTCAGGGAGGAAATATAATCTAAGATGAATCCTCCTCATTTCCCCTCACTCCAGGACCCATTGACATGCAGAAAGGCACGAAATTGCCGTCGTGCATCATGTGTCCAAAATCCTCTCCTGCATCTATGTTTTAATTTTTTTCAAATAAAGGATCCTTCAAGGGATGATGGGTGTCACATTTCTTTTTCTCTTTACCAAAGTTTGGATTGACTTTATTTTGGTGTTGCACCCGAGATCCTGATCGTCTGGTGGAAAAACACATCCATAAGTAACAGAACACTTGGGCTAAGGCTAGGTTCACATTAGAGTTTGAGTCCGCAGCGTATCATCCGCGTGCACAAACGCATGCTTGCGCAGCATTTTTTATCCGCATTATCTTACGCATGACGGCAAAAAAAGCTGCGTGTGCATGCATTTGCATGCGTTTTTGTTGCGTTTGTGTTGTTTTTGTGCATGCGTTCGATATTTCCAATGTTTTCAAGTAGCTTTTACTTGACATTAGACACCCAATGGGCGTGTCTCATGGGATTTCTATATACACTGTGGGCAGAATTATTAGGCAAGTTGTATTTTAGAGGATTATTTTTATTATTGCTCAACAACTATGTTTTCAATCAACCCAAAAGACTCATAAATATCAAAGCTTAATATTTTTGGAAGTTGGAGTGTTTTTTTTTTAGATTTGGCTATCTTAGGAGGATATCTGTTTGTGCAGGTAACTAGTACTGTGCAGAATTATTAGGCAACTTAATCAAAACCAAATATATTCCCATCTCACTTGTTTATTTTCACCAGGTAAACCAATATAACCGCACAAAATTTAGAAATAAACATTTCTGACATGCAAAAACAAACCCCCAAAAAATTAGTGACTAATATAGCCACCTTTCTTTATGATGACACTCAACAGCCTTCCATCCATAGATTCTGTCAGTTGTTGATCTGTTTACGATCAACATTGCCTGCAGCAGCCATAACAGACTCCCAGACACTGTTCCGAGAGGTGTACTGTTTTCCCTCCCTGTAGATCTCACATTTTATGAGGGACCACAGTTTCTCTATGGGGTTCAGATCAGGTGAACAAGGGGGCCATGTCATTATTTTTTCTTCTTTGAGACCTTTACTGGCCAGCCACGCTGTGGAGTAGTTGGAGGCATGTGATGGAGCATGGTCCTGCATGAAAATCATGTTTTTCTTGAACGGTACCGACTTCTTCCTGTACCACTGCTTGAAGAAGTTGTCTTCCAGAAACTGGCAGTAGGTCTGGGAGTTGAGCTTCACTCCATCCTCAACCCGAAAAGGTCCCACAAGTTCATCTTTGATGATACCAGCCCATACCAGTACCCCACCTCCACCTTGCTGGCGTCTGAGTCAGAGTGGTGCTCTCTGCCCTTTACTGATCCAGCCTCTGGCCCATCCATCTGGCCCATCAAGAGTCATTCTCATTTCATCAGTCCATAAAACCTTTGAAAAGTCAGTCTTAAGATATTTCTTGGCCCAGCCTTGACGTTTTATCTTATGTTTCTTGTTCAAAGGTGGTCATTTTTCAGCCTTCCTTACCTTGACCATGTCCCTGAGCATCGCACACCTTGTGCTTTTTGTTACTCCAGTAACGTTGCAGCTCT
Source organism: Ranitomeya imitator (assembly GCF_032444005.1). Lineage (NCBI taxonomy): Eukaryota > Metazoa > Chordata > Amphibia > Anura > Dendrobatidae > Ranitomeya > Ranitomeya imitator. The sequence continues at coordinate 146,287,692 of NC_091283.1, forward strand.
GAAATATGGCAAAACTGGTGGCAAATGGCATCTTGGCAGCTTCACGCTTGATTTTCCTCAATTCATGTGCAGTTATTTTGCACCTTTTTTGCCCAACATGCTTCTTGCGACCGTGTTGGTTATTTGCCATGAAACGCTTGATTGTTCGGTGATCACACTTCAAATGTTTGGCAATTTCAAGACTGCTGCAACCCTCTGCAAGACATCTCACAATTTTAGACTTTTCAGAGCCCGTCAAATCTCTCTTCTGACCCATTTTCCCAAAGGAAAGGAAGTTGCCTAATAATTAAGCACACCTTATTTAGGGTTTTTACTTAATTGGTAGTTGGCTCTCAAGCCTGAACAGCTTGGAGTAGGACAACATGTATAAAAAGTATCATGTGATCAAAATACAACTTGCCTAATAATTCTGCACACAGTGTATATACAGTTAGGGCCAGAAATATTTGGACAGTGACACAATTTTCGCGAGTTGGGCTCTGCATGCCACCACATTGGATTTGAAATGAAACCTCTACAACAGAATTCAAGTGCAGATTGTAACGTTTAATTTGAAGGGTTGAACAAAACTATCTGATAGAAAATGTAGGAATTGTACACATTTCTTTACAAACACTCCACATTTTAGGAGGTCAAAAGTAATTGGACAAATAAACATAACCCAAACAAAATATTTTTATTTTCAATATTTTGTTGCAAATCCTTTGGAGGCAATCACTGCCTTAAGTCTTGAACCAATGGACATCACCAAACGCTGGGTTTCCTCCTTCTTAATGCTTTGCCAGGCCTTTACAGCCGCAGCCTTCAGGTCTTGCTTGTTTGTGGGTCTTTCCGTCTTAAGTCTGGATTTGAGCAAGTGAAATGCATGCTCAATTGGGTTTAGATCTGGAGATTGACTTGGCCATTGCAGAATGTTCCACTTTTTGGCACTCATGAACTCCTGGGTAGCTTTGGCTGTATGCTTGGGGTCATTGTCCATCTGTACTATGAAGCGCCGTCCAATCAACTTTGCAGCATTTGGCTGAATCTGGGCTGAAAGTATATCCCGGTACACTTCAGAATTCATCCGGCTACTCTTGTCTGCTCTTATGTCATCAATAAACACAAGTGACCCAGTGCCATTGAAAGCCATGCATGCCCATGCCATCACATTGCCTCCACCATGTTTTACAGAGGATGTGGTGTGCCTTGGATCATGTGCCGTTCCCTTTCTTCTCCAAACTTTTTTCTTCCCATCATTCTGGTACAGGTTGATCTTTGTCTCATCTGTCCATAGAATACTTTTCCAGAACTGAGCTGGCTTCTTGAGGTATTTTTCTGCAAATTTAACTATGGCCTGTCTATTTTTGGTATTGATGAATGGTTTGCATCTAGATGTGAACCCTTTGTATTTACTGTCATGGAGTCTTCTCTTTACTGTTGACTTAGAGACAGATACACCTACTTCACTGAGAGTGTTCTGGACTTCAGTTGATGTTGTGAACGGGTTCTTCTTCACCAAATTAAGTATGCGGCGATCATCCACCACTGTTGTCATCCGTGGACGCCCAGGCCTTTTTGAGTTCCCAAGCTCACCAGTCAATTCCTTTTTTCTCAGAATGTACCCAACTGTTGATTTTGCTACTCCAAGCATGTCTGCTATCTCTCTGATGGATTTTTTCTTTTTTTTTCAGCCTCAGGATGTTCTGCTTCACCTCAATTGAGAGTTCCTTTGACCGCATGTTGTCTGCTCACAGCAACAGCTTCCAAATGCAAAACCACACACCTGGAATCCACCCCTGACCTTTTAACTACTTCATTGATTACAGGTTAACGAGGGAGACGCCTTCAGAGTTAATTGCAGCCCTTAGAGTCCATTGTCCAATTACTTTTGGTCCCTTGAAAAAGAGGACGCTATGCATTACAGAGCTATGATTCCTAAACCCTTTCTCCGATTTGGATGTGGAAACTATCATATTGCAGCTGGGAGTGTGCACTTTCAGCCCATATTATATATATAATTGTATTTCTGAACATGTTTTTGTAAACAGCTAAAATAACAAAACTTGTGTCACTGTCCAAATATTTCTGGCCCTAACTGTAGACCCACTGCACTGAGGATATTCTCATCTTTTGCTGCTGTATCCTGCTGCAAGATGGATATCTTGACATGGAGAGCTTCTATGCTAATCTGGATTTACAATTGAAATTGGCCGGCGTCACACACAGCGTAAAACAATACGGTCCGTATATTACGGCCGTAATACGCTGAAAAGTCCCCATTGGCTGTTGACTTTGATTTTGCTTGTCAAGAAGACAAAGACTGAGAAGACGTCATCGTCGCTACTGGCAACACCCCATCCTTGTGTAACGACCGTTATGCCGGTCGCTGCTCGAGAACAGAATACGGCGCTGCTATGAATGACTCAGGGCACAATATGATATTAAACCAACTTTTCTTTATAACTTATGCAAAAATGACAGAATTTTCTCTCCCAACACAATATGGGCCACAACAGCCACAACTCACAGAATACAAGTTATGCAGCCTGAGAGACCCCAAGTGCCAGCTTCACAGACAGGAATCCGACTACCCCACAACTATATCACTCCCTCCCTTATGTGTAACGGGCCTACACGGGGTTATACTGTGCCTGTGACACGGGGTCCTCTCAGGAATACAATCTTACACCCGCCTCCCGCCTAATTTACAATAAATCACGGGTACCCGGTTTTTCCCAACATATATATATATATCACAGTATATACTCAATGTATACGCAGTGCACTGTCTAATTGTTGAGTGCTCAGAGTGTACTCTTTCACAATATATGCTTCAACGGTAAATAACTGAATTTGTTATACAGACGTCCAGCAGCGGATTAAGTAGGTATTTGAGCCACCAAATCTTCTGATGCAGATCCAGATAAAGTTCACAAATAATTCCAGGAATATCCCATAGCCAGAATCGTGAAGTGCAGGAATCCACACAGTGACTATTAGTTATCAGGCAATTCTTAATGCAAGACTGCCCTTATTTAGGCTGTGATTCCCATCTAGCTATCCCTAGCTAACTACACAGTCGGTGACCGGTCACACTTCTCTGTTTACTCACAAGAACAGCTTTCTTGAAGTCACACAGTCCGAAAACAGGAATGCCTCAAGATCTGGATTCTCCACTCTCCATCACCGCGCTGCTTCTTCTCAAATGCCCAGAAACTCTCTCTGAGGTAACTGTCCTGTTTCCAGAATCTTCTTGTCTTTAACTCATGGGTGACCTCCGGTGGCTGAACAAAATTACTGCAACAACATTGTAATTATCCTGTCTATTACTCAAGGGTGACCTCTGGTGGCTGAACACAGTTACTCTATCAACACTGTTTATGATAGAAAACAGACATCACCACTTTACACTTGCACTCCTAGAGAGCCGTGGAGCCTACCACTCATTATACACTGAGCTGCGTGCAAACCTTTAGAAGTTTTTTGACAACACGAGAATGCTGAACAGAGTTTTGATGACTTGCTGCACGTGTCCGAGGATCCATTACCAGGCATGACATATAACTCCGTAGAGCAATTCCTGCTGAGGAACGTCTGTTGGTGACCCTGAGGTACGTAATTGTGAAAAACAAACACATATTCATAGTATTATTGGTAGAAAAGCCATGCATTCATTTTTTATTTTCATTTTCTGTTCAGCAGATTCCTGGCTACCAGAGAGACCTTATCATCTCTCCATTTCCAGTTCTGGATTGGAGTGTCCACCCTTTCTGGGATTGTTGGAGACACCTGCAGGGCTTTATGTGACATTCTGCATCAAGAATTCCTCCCCCAAACCACAACTGAACTCTGGCTTGAAAATGCTGAAAAATTCCAGGACATTTGTAATTTTCCTAACTGTGTGGGGGCTGTGGATGGCAAACACATTCAGATTATTAAACCTGCTGGAAGTGGAACTGAGTATTTTAGCTACAAAAAATACTTTTCTATTGTTCTCATGGCAATTGCAGATGCTGAATGTCGATTTGTCACCGTGGACGTTGGCTCATTTGGACGAGGAAATGACTCTCAGACTTTCAAAAACCCTGACATAGGCCAACGATTGTATCATAATAATTTCAATTTTCCAAAGCCACAACCTCTTCCCAACACTGAAGGCCCGCCAATGCCGTTTGTTGTGGTTGGGGATGAGGCCTTTCAAATGTGTGCCAACCTCCTAAAACCTTACTCCACCAAACGGATTTTCAATTACCGACTGACAAGGGCACGAAGAACTGTCGAGTGTGCCTTTGGCTTGCTTGTATCTAAGTGGCACATAATGGGAACAGCCATAAATCTAAAAATTGAGACAATTGATAGGGTTGTGAAAGCATGTGTTGTTATGCACAATTACATCCTAGTAAAAGAGTGACCCAACCTGAGGAACCTTTTACATTGCATGATTACCAAGATCACCCTCTGAGGACTACAGTGGAAGTTGCCCAGATGAGGGATAAATTAGCGGCATACTTTGGTTTAAGCCGCTAAGTATGTACCTGTAATGTAAAAATGTACCTGTAATGTTAAAATGTACCTATAATGTTTGCTGAACTAAATAATAAAATACCTGTAGTAAAACACCCGTTACAACTTCCCTCAACAATACTATACACACATGTGCGGTGCTTAAAGAGACAAAGAAAACACAGAAATTGTGCAATGAAAATAAACATTTATTTAACAAATAAATAACTGGGTTTAGGATCGGGGTCTATCTGAGGGTGAGATGTGGTGGACCTTGGGCGTGTGGCGCTGTTAGGATTGGGTGGTAGTTGATGAAGGGGTTACAGGGGAAGGGGCAACAAATTGAAGGATCGGATCATGGATGGGACTGGACACATTGGGCGTAGACAACACAGTGGAATCATGGCAATGGATAGACAAGCTGGAAGGGACAGACACAAGAGAAGGTAGTTACACATTTGACAACAGAGACACATTGGTAGTTGAGGGTGGAAGTGGTGGGTCCAATTTTAGCTTTGTTTTTTGACTCTGGGTCTTCGTCCTGATGGGAATGTTTTTAGTTTTGGACCTTTGCTTTCTTGGCCGAGTGGGAATGGTGGACTCTGTAGCAGTCTTCTGGTGTGGTGCTGGACTGGGCAGCGTAGCGGATGCTGCTGGCTGCAGGGGTGCTGAACTTAGGAAAGTAGTGGTGGATGCTGCTGGCTACAGGGGTGCTGAACTTGGGAGCATGGTGGATGCTGTCAGCTGCAGGGGTGCTGAACTTGGGAGCGTGGTGGATGCTGTTGGTTGCATGGATAATGAAGTCGGCAGCGTGGTGGATCTGTGAACTGGAGGCGGTGGTGGTGGATAGCTAGGTGCTGTTGGAGTTTGAAAGTAGATGGTCGGCTGCTGGTAATATCCTCCGGCCTGTAGATTGTATCTGCTTCTGCAGATTGGGACTGCTGCTGCTGCAATGCGTGGCTCTAAGCAGCCTGGCAGGCCTGCATGACGTTGATCTGAAATTGAGGTGTAAGGTTTTCCGACACTTCCTGCTCTATTGAAGAAAAAAATGTTGCGCCGATCTCTCAAGGTCGGCTTCCAGGCGGTCAAGGCGTTTGTTGACATATTCTAGAAGTGTGTTCACATGGGTAAACCTACTCTTCAGTCTATCACCAAGCACCTTAATCCCATCCTGGAACACTGAGCTTAAATGCATAAACTCGGGCATGAGTGAACTCTCCCAGGCCCTCGGCCGCTGATGAGAAGACCCAACAAAAGCAGCGGCACAGGGCTCCAAATCTACTTGGTTTCTAATCTCGCCAGTTGATTGCTTAACTTGCCACCCCTAATATTGGGAATGATTCGATCATTTCCCTTAACCAAAAATTGTGAGGGGTCACAATTGTGGTGTTCCTTAAAATGCTAAGGAGTGGTTTTGAGGGCAGTGGGATCTTTAGCCGCAATAATTCCATTCACATATTTACACTGTAAGATTGCACTTACTGAGTGTATTGGGGGACACTCGCTTACCACGGGATTCAAGCACACGGGCACAGTTTTTTGAACACAAAAGAGTCCTTCCGGTTTATTTTATACAGCATAAACCGCATCGTAAGCCAAATTGCATATCACTGACTTACACGTAGTCCATTCTTTAACACAGCAAGATATGGTTTCACTCCTTATCGTCACATTAACAGGTTGCAGCAACTAAACACGCTGGTCCTCTCTGGACCAGTTGCCGTGGGTTTCCACACAGTTCATATCACAAGCACCAACAGTCTGTAAAGGTACCTGACGGGAGCTCCTGCTCCACCTGCTGACTCCTTGTCAGTCCTCTCTTCTGGGAAAGCTGCCTCACGGGAATCACCAACTTGCCTGTGCGGCATATCTTAGTCAGTCCAGACCCACCGAAGGACGGTAGCTTCCCCAACACAGACCATACAGGTCCACAGTTTCACTGTGTGCTGCTCAGGGATCCGGTCATATTCCCAGGATCTCCCAACACACAAGCGTGTGGCCTGTCCAGGTGCTATCCAGGACTTTAGTCCAACACCCCAGGCCACAAAGTCAAAAGCCCCACCACGTGCTGTTCAGGAATCCTACTCCCAGGACTTCCAACACAGGCTTCCAGGACCTTGTACTTAGACCCTTCAGATCCAAACACTGGAACCACACAGGAACTTGTGACCCACACATTGGTCACATTATATACCTTTTAATCACTCCCCTGGGTGGGAGTGGGTGTGTGTGGCTAGTTTGTCCCACCCATCTCACATAACTAGCCCTGCCAGCCTCCCATGATAAACATACAACACTATACTTATAGGACTACAGGTCCCAGAACACCACATCGATTTAGGCTGGCAGCGCAGAGTCTTCTCCTCTGCGACACATATATCGGCCATTCACCACAATGCCGGACTTTGTCTTGTTACCACAGCCATACATGCAACTGCCATGCACTCTCATGGCCTCAATACACCTCCACGCGCACACTGGGGAGACCATGCAGTGCCCCCTACCTGTTCCAGGGGTCACTGCATCACATACCCCCCTCCCACTGTTCAAACTTGTGGGGTTGAACATTTTGTCTTAACCCAGGGGCCTCGAGACCGGGTAGCCAAGCACCTTGCCCTAGTAGTCGAGAGGGCCCCCTCAGTCGGGTTTGGGCATCATGGTCAGTCTGGCGTCGCAATCCCCTTGCACCCATACGACCTGTCTGGACTGACTCTTTTTCAACACATTCGCTAAAAGGTCTCCCACCTAGGCCACTCAACACTGAGCTAACCGAGGAGTCACTGCCTCTAACTCTTCCTTCAGGCTGGGTACTTCCACCCCTTTGTTTGTCCACATTTCGGGTCGAAAGTGACTGCCATCTTCTTCGCCTTTCTGACAGCTGTCTATTAACTTGCAGTCTCTCAAGTCTCAGCTGCTCTACCTCCCTTAGGTATGCCATGCGATATTCCAGGAGCATGCGGATATTCTTAAGACTCTCTCTGGATCTGACAACCAGGAACGGAATCATCCCATCTTCACCCATGACCTGGACCTCGTCATCGGCCGGTATCCTCAGTCTCTTCAGACCGGATTTATCCACCATCTCCTGCATCACTCTCCCAAGTTTCCCAATGACTTTCGCCACCAGAACTTTGGGTACTTGGAATGTGTCTTCCACTAAGCCCAGCCGACTTTGAGCTTTCCTTTTACGCTCCAAACTTCGAACAGTTTCATTATTCTTCAAAATGATCCTCTGTTTTGTACGGAGGCAGTGTAGGTGCATATCCCTCAGAATAGCCACCCGCTTCACTGTGACTTCCTTAGTCGACAGTATGACCAATTGCTGAGTCTCAGGCACCTAGTGCACGCTACACGCCTCTATTGCCTTTCTAAAGGCCTCATGCACACCCTTCCTGGCACATGCTTCTCGCATGTCTTCGGGTACCTCAATTATGCTCTTGAAAAGCGGGGTCTCACTCTCTTCACGGACATCTGCCACGACCAGGTGACTGTCTTGTTCCGCTCTTAGCGCACACTCTTCTTCAGCTTTACCCTCTTCCAGACCCCTGGTCAAGACGGGCATTAGCAGCTTCACCTCGTTACCACTCTGGTACCAGCACGGTAAGTCTGCGACCACCACCTCTTTCTCTTGTAGAGGGCCTTTTAGTGCATCTCTGAGCACTTCCATGTCTTCCTTTAGAGAACCTCTGAGCTCTGCCACCTCTTTCTCCAATACACCCACACGGCACTCAGCAGCCTGTCTTCGAAGCTCCTCTTGCTTCAACCAGGTATTCACTTCAGGCCCCCCTTTTTTGGTGGCCTCCTCCCCATCTTCCCAAGGTGCAACTGGTACCACCTCTTTGCAGCCTTTATGTCTCCGGCGACCAAATGATTTGCCCTTCTTGGGGGGCTCTTCTTTACTGTGCTCTCCTACTTCCTTAAAGTCACAGTCACCCTCGTATTCTGTGTCATACACCACAGTATGGCGAACCCCCAAGTCACACTCTAACCGGGTGTCAGCTTCACAGGCTTTATTAACCATGTCACTTAAAGACATCTTGGGGTACCCACCAGGTGACATGTCCGTAAGTTGGGCAGACACTCCCTCCCCACTGGTCAACCCAACGTCTGACCCTTCAATTTTAGGAGGAAAAAATGCTAACGTTGTGTCACTAAGTTGGGCCCATTCACCATTTTCCTTGGTCATGCCCACCTTAGGACTGTCAACTCTAGGGGCCGCATTCTCAACATTACTACCTCCCATACACATTATTTCCACAAACACTTCACCCTTTTTCCACTAGTCCCACAGTGCTTCCAAATCTTGTTCTATTACCATAGGACACGGCAAGTTCGGGACTTCAGCCACCTCATGGTATGTGGAAACATCAGCGGCGACAATGTAGAGAGTGGCTACCTGAAGACCTTTAGTGTCCCCACCTATGCTGGTTACTTTCGCCTTTGTCCCAGGTGTCACAGAACTTCCTGGAATCGTTCTCAGCAAAGACGCTTCTCTCTCCGGGTCTATCAACCCCTGCACACGCTCTCCATCAGATACATGGCGTATATACACACAGTGTGGTGAGTAAACTATATACGTTTTCCAGACTGTGTGTGTATGATACCTCCTCTTTATTGGAGAAGGCAGGAGGAAAGGTGGTATGATTCAGGGTAATTTGCCTTATGTCACATACGCATGATGTGCTGGAGATGACTCTATATGTCATAGCAGCATTTTTCTATATAAGGGAGGCGCCATGTATCTGCTCCATTTGCGGTTTTTAAGGCGTTGTCTGGTCCTCCTGGTGGGTGACAACCCATCAGCTGGGTGAGCATAGTATATCAGTCCCTCCCAGTACCTTTGTCAGCTGTGGCTGGGGACAGCGGTTACTAGAGGAGGTGGAGACTATTCGGTTGCGTCTCCCTTTAGGATTATGTACCAATCTGCAGGCCGGTTACGTCACCAGGATCTACCAAAGTCAGTACGTTCTCTCTATGTGCGCCCTATGCCTTTTGGAGCATGCGCAGGTGAGCGGTAGAAGGTCCGTATCGTGGACATGCGCAGTAAGATAAAGCACTCCAGCGCAAGAATGGGTCTTCTGGAGCGTGCGCAGAAGAGCGATAGATGGGCCGGTCTGTGGGCATGCGCAATAACATAGAAGGCTCCAGCGCAAGAGTAGGTGTTCTTGGAGCGTGCGCCCCAGCCCTCAGGAGCATGCGCTGTAGAGCGATAGAAGGGCCGGTCCCCTTGGGCATGCACAGTCACATTGAGTGCTCCAGTGAGGTGATGCGCAGGAGCAGGATGTTTGTGCTCCTTGTGCGCACATACGGACATGAGCGATAGGCTCCAGGGGACGCCACAGGAAGTAGAGAGGAGGCGTGCTGGCTGGCTGATATCGGCGGCAAATATAAAAGTGAGTTATCTGACATACGGCATTCAGCTATCCACAATTTGATGTGACACAAGATATCGGTGCATCTGGCCTCCTGATGAGCCTGTATAGGCGAAACACATTGAGGCGTGTTCTTTAGATGGCATCTGTTGTAACACAGCGGCACAGATGAGTATCCACACTCTCAGTTTGTGGCTATATGTGGGAAATTACTAACAGTGTTATAGTAAGACCGGAGCAGGGTAAGAGGGACACATGATTTACGTGTCAGTCCATGCATGGAAATGAGTAGATCCGGTGGTATCTATTTTGATTTTTACCCACACTGTTCTGAGCAATAGCCCATGCAAATGTATGAGGTTGATCCGGTTGATTCATATCCACAATGTGCTAATGATCTCCGGGCCGCTGTGAATTAATTATTATCTAATTGGTATATATATATCGCCATATGTGTGTGTATATAGCTTGTTTCTGTTGGGGAACTAGGTAATCCCTAGCATAGTAGTCATCTGTATAGTGCTAGAGGACCCCTTAATGTCTGGGTAGTGGCTTACATTAGTGGCTGCAGGGTTTATTAGGGCCCTTAGGGAGAGTCATCGATGAGCGGGGGCGCCATAACGCTCCCCCTAGGGTGTCTACCTCCGCAGCCAGGCAGGGGCAGTATAGGTGCCTTTAATAGGGTGCTATAGGTTTCCCCATCAGTTGCTTTTTATTCAGTTTGAGCACATTTTTCGTTTTTTTGTTGGTTTTTTCTTGTCAGTTATTGTAGGTGGGGTTGTTGCCTTGTTTTTAAATAATAAAAAGGAATTTTATACTGAGGTTCTACATATGAATGCAATATACTACGTGACTGGGCAATATAGTACGTGACTGAGCAATATACTATGTAGCTGGGCAATATAGTACGTGACTGGGCATTATACTACGTGGGCTGTGCAATATACTATGTGGCTCTGTGCTGTATACTACGTCGCTGGGCAATATACTACATGACTGGGCAATATACTATGTGGCTGGGCAATATACTACGTGACTGGGCAATATACTACGTGGCTGGGCAATATATTACATGGCTGGGCAATATACTATGTAACTGGGCAATATACTACGTAACTGGGCAATATACTACATGGCTGGGCAATATGCTCTGTGCTGTATACTACATCGCTGGGCAATATACTACGTGGCTGGGCAATATACTACGTGACTGGGCAATATACTACGTGACTGGGCAATATACAACATGGCTGGGCAATATACTACATGGCTGGGCAATATACTACGTGACTGGGCAATATAGTACGTGACTGAGCAATATACTATGTAGCTGGGCAATATAGTACGTGACTGGGCATTATACTACGTGGGCTGTGCAATATACTATGTGGCTCTGTGCTGTATACTACGTCGCTGGGCAATATACTACATGACTGGGCAATATACTATGTGGCTGGGCAATATACTACGTGACTGGGCAATATACTACGTGGCTGGGCAATATATTATGTGGCTGGGCAATATACTATGTAACTGGGCAATATACTACGTAACTGGGCAATATACTACATGGCTGGGCAATATGCTCTGTGCTGTATACTACATCGCTGGGCAATATACTACGTGGCTGGGCAATATACTATGTGACTGGGCAATATACTACGTGACTGGGCAATATACAACATGGCTGGGCAATATACTACATGGCTGGGCAATATACTACGAGGACATGCATATTCTAGAATACCCAATGCATTAGAATCGGGCCACCATCTAGTCTACTATATAATTGTCTAAGGGGCACTTCCATCTTTCTGTCGGTCTGTCTGTAACGGAAATCCCAAGTTGCTGATTGGTCGCGGCAAAACAGCCACGACCAATCAGCGACGGGCACAGTCCGGCGGCAAAATGGACGCTCCTTACTCCCTGAAGTCAGTGCCCGCTCCATACTCCCCGCTCACACAAGGTTAATGGCAGCGTTAGCGGACCGCGTTGTGCCGCGGTGTAACGAACTCCGTTAACGCTGCTATTAACCCTGTGTGACCAACTTTTTACTATTGATGGTGCCTATGCAGCATCAATAGTAAAAAGATCTAATGTTAAAAATAAAAAAAAATTAAAAATAGATATATATACTCACCGTCCGTCGGCCCCTCGGATTCAGAACAGGCCTTTCCCGCTTCACGCGACGCTCCGGTAACCGCTTCATGCATTGCGATCTCGCGAGATGATGACGTGGTGGTCTCGCAAGACCGCTACGTCATCATCTCGCGAGACCGCAAAGCACTCTTGGGACCGGAGCGTGCGAGGAGCATCGGTAAATGCTTCGCCTGGATTTGGGGCCAACGGAAGGTGAGTATATAACTATTTTTTATTTTAATTCTTTTTTTTAACAGGGATATGATGCCCACATTGCTATATAGTACATGGGCTGTGCAATATACTACGTGGGCTGTGCAATGTACTACGTGGGTTGTGCAATGTACTACGTGGGCTGTGCAATGTACTACGTGGGCTGTGCAATATACTATGTGGACTGTGCTATATACTACGTGGGCTGTGCAATGTACTACGTGGCTGTGCAATACACTACGTGGGCTGTGCAATGTACTACATGGGCTGTGCAATATGCTACATGGGCTGTGCAATGTACTGCGTGAGCTGTGCAATGTACTACGTGGGCTGTGCAATGTACTACATGGGCTGTGCAATGTACTACGTGGGCTCTGCAATGTACTACGTGGGCTGTGCAATATACTATGTGGGCTGTGCAATGTACTACGTGGGCTGTGCAATGTATTACATGGGCTGTGCAATGTACTACGTGGGCTGTGCAATATACTACGTGGGCTGTGCAATATACTATGTGGCTGTGCAATATACTACGTGGCTGTGCTATATACTACATGGGCGGTGCTATATACTACATGGGCTGTGTTATACATTACGCTGGCTGTGTTATACACTACGTGGGCTGTTATATACTGCGTGAGCTGTGTTATATGCTATGTGGGCTGTTATAAACTGTGTGGCTTTGTTATATGCTATGTGGGCTGTTATACACTCCGTGGGCTGTGCTATATGCTACGTTGCTGTGCTATATACTCCATGGGCTGTGTTATATATTACGTGGCTGTGTTATATACTACGTGGCTGTGCAATATATTACGTGGCTGTGCTATGTACTATGTGGCTGTGCTATTTACTACGTGGGCTGTTATATACTACGTGGCTGTTATATACTACATGGCCAGCCGCAAACAATCAGCGACAGGTGCAGTCCGGCCACGAATTGGCGCGGGATTTGAACCACGCTTCGCTAATTGGTCGCGGCCGGCCGAATCCTGTGTATAAATTGCATTATTCTAAAATCTTCATAAATAAACTACATACATTTTCTAGAATATCCGATGTGTTAAAATCGGGCTACCATCTAGTGCTGTATACATCTCTAATGCATTTACAGGATATTTGCTGTTTATCTGTCATGTGATTTTATTTTTAAAATGTTATCTTGTAGGAGACAAGGATAATAATCCAGTATGTCTTCTAATAGTTAACTAACTTGAATTGGAGTATTACATGCAGGGTACCTTTCTCTTTTCTTCAAATGCTGAGTTATTTTTTTTTTAAAAAAAGCCAAGAACACTACTTCAATTTTCCTTGAGATTTTAGAGAACAAACTGCATGAATTGTCAAGGCAGTTTTAGTGTAATTACAGCCCTTTCCCAGCATGAAAAAAATGTATTATTGTATTTCTAGCTAAAATTTGTTGTGTACGGGAATTCTAACTGCATGTACTATATACGGAGGTGTGTAGATAATCAAAGATCTATTTTCTCTGTTCTCTATATTTCTGTTTTTTGTTTTGTTTTTTGTTTAGCATTATTATAAAAATGGTCATCTAATTTAATCTTGTCAGGAAAGCTGAAACAGTCAAGAAAGTTATTTCATAAGCCACAAATCCATAACAAAATTGTTAACTAATTCTCAGTTTTATCAGAATGATGTCTAAAAAAGAAAAATAAGAAATGTAATTTGTCTTGGATTGATATGAATGTAACACTCACAGCTTCAGGCTTTCCATTTCAATTTTACTTTACGGTAAACGTAAAATGCCTATTGTAGGTTTTTCCCTCTTCAGTTCAATTTTGTATTTATCATGTCTTCTTAGCAATTATTCTCTTTAGTCTTCAGAAAATGTATTCTGCTTTATTCTAAGGGGCTATTCAAGAGCAGATAATCGATTTGACCGCTAACTGAATGACTGACTAGAAGCAAAATTCTCGCAATCATATTTCATTTTTCACCTGTACAATTAAGGTTTGATACATCGCTGAGAATCACACTGGCAAGATTCAGAGAAGCCTTCAAATTATACCTTCATCCAAAATGTTATTTAAGGATTTTTTGTCTAAATTAATGGAAACAACTCAAGAATTTTCCACTAGCTCATTGTGAAAACCTTCTTATCCCAATAATTACTCAGTTTAATGCGAACTCAAACATCCTGCGAAAAATTGTAAAAAAACACTGGCATGTACTAAAAAGCGACAAAATTCTAGGGGACAAAATATCTGAGTACCCTCGCTTTGTATATAAAAAATGCCACAATCTGGGCAATTTGATTGCCCCCACGATACAAAACAAATTACACCTGAAACAAACCACCCTTTCCCAGAATGTTTTAAAAGGTTTTTTTCCGTGTCAAAAATGTAATATCTGTAAACAGGTTCAAACATGGAAACAAATGAAGTTCTGCAAAGATGATACTCAATTTAATATCAAGGAATTCATCACTTGCTCTACTACAGTGGTCATCTACACCATCACATGCCCATGCAAAAAGGTATATGTTGGGCAGACTAAAAGACCTCTGCAAGTAAGAATTAGCGAGCACATTAGAAATATCAAGAAAATTTTTTTAGGTCATCCCCTTTCTAAGCACTTCATTGAATATCACAATGGTATAATACAACATATGGAGATCGTGGGTATCGAGAAAATAGATCCACACTGGAGAGAAGGAAATTTTATTAAAACCATATCGAGAGCTGAGACAAGATGGATTTTTGTTCTGGACACTATCATCCCTAGAGGATTGAACAGCGGTATTGAACTGTTCGGCTTTCAATAAACTCCTGTGCAAATGGCGGATATAAGGACTGCCACTAGGGGGTAGGGGCCATCCCTGAGGAAGGAGACAGACGTCTCCGAAACGCGTCGGCTGTTTTTTGGTCCCTACCACCATTCGTACGTAGCCTTTGGTAATGTGCACGGTCACGCTGCTCACTCCGGCACACAGGTCCTACTCCAGCGTCGTTCTCACTGCGCGCACGAGTTGGCCTGCCAGTTTGAACGCCGCTACACGTGGGGCTTAGAGGAGCGACATGCTGTCACCGGCCGGGGCAGCTGTCGCTTACTAGCCGAACATTTGGACTTAAGTTTCCTGCACAGTCTACTTCCAAGCCGTATGGACTTCTTTTCCTGGTAAGAATTTTATGCATTGAAAAGCTTCTTATTACACAACTTGCATTAATTCTGAAGGAGCGCTTGTATGTATTTTTACAGCGTTTGCTTTATTCACTGATGGACTGTTTTTTTCATTGATTGCTATATTTGATCCTTTCTTAATTGGGTTACATCAGTGCGAACACCTAGATATACACCTGTATATCATTTTTGCGCATATTTCTCTTTTCAACTGTACAATTAAGGTTTGATACAACGCTGAGAATCACACTGGCAAGATTCAGAGAAGCTTTCAAATTATATCTTTATCCAAAATGTTATTTAAGGATTTTTTGTCTAAATTAATGGAAACAACTCAAGAATTTTCCACTAGCTCATTGTGGAAGTCTAATCAAAGGTTTTCCACCTGTCGTAGGTTTGGTAATTTCAAAAATTCCTTAATATTTTTAAAATGGAAAATTCATTTAAGTGCTTGGTGACTAACTGTCCTTAGTATAAGACTTAAAAAACTATTTTTTTCCCATCCAATGCAATATCGAATTTGACCAGATATATAATACTAATTAAAGTTGGGAACAGAGACCGTTCTGTCTTGTTGGGGAGAGTTGTGAAATACTAATTTTATTGTTTTAACCTCCCTGATTTTCAATCTAAGAATGAAACATTATTCAATTGGGTCGGTCGAAATTATTGATTTTCTTGCATTAGTAAAATTCAAAAAAGTTTTTTTAAGTGCCAGAGTTTACCATTTTTTTACTGACTATTTTACTCCTGAGCACCTACAATACAGTGAGCACCCCTTTCTTTATATTTTACATTCTTTCTGATGGAGTCATACACTTTCCCCGTTTTGCTAATCTGGCCCAGACCAACATGACAACTTCTTCCAGCCATGACTCATCTGCAGAGTTCACAACAAGGACATTCTATCTGATCCCAACCCATAATAACTCCCCATCATGCTGATGCCACAATGTTGAGTCTGCTCCTTCGATGGTTCTAATACTCTCAGTTCCCCTAAAATGTAAATCCTCCAAGGTACCAGCTTAACATTTAATGTTCCCAATCTTCCTCCACATACAGAAAAAATGCCCCCTGAGTTCCCCCCACCAATAGTAATAAGGTCCCCTAAATTCTCCAACAAAAAAGCAATACTGCGTTAGAAAATTTTATAAATACATATACACAGAGCCACCTTCACAATTTAATTGCCTCTAAAGCCTCACATACTATGTGATCCACCACTGCTCCCAAATACAATATTTGGGAGCAGTGGTGACCACTACACACTGTGACCACTACACACAGTATGATCCATCACAATCCCCACTCAATATGATCCCTAAGAGCTACCACACAAAGTATGATCCCCCACATACAGTATGAGTCCCCACAGCACACCACACAGTATGATCAGCTACAGACACACGATCGACCACAGCCCTCCGTACAGTATCATTCTTTCACACACACACAGTATGATCATTCACAAACACCCACACAGTATGATCACAGCTCCCCAGACAGTATGATTCTTCCACACAGAGTATTATGCCTCACAGCACCATACACTGTATGGTTCTCTCACGCACTGTATAATCTCCCAAGGCTCCCACACAGAATGAATCCCACACACAGTATGATCCCCCACACAGTATAACACTTCCACACAATGCATGACCCTCACATAGTAAGGCTCCTCCACAGTCCCTCTATAAGTACTATTATGGTAAAAAAAAAAAAGCCCAAACATCATATACTCACCTAACTCCAGCAAAGGTAATCAGTTTTTGACAATTATGAGAGACAATTACCTTTCACAACTGGTTCAGGACCCAACAAGAAGGGGGGCACTGCTAGACCTAATATTAACCAACAGGCCAGACCGCATAGCAAATATAAGGGTTGGGGGTCACTTGGGAAATAGCGATCACAAAATAATAAGTTTTCAAGTATCCTTTAAAAAGATGTGTAGTAGAGGGGTTACAAGGACACTAAACTTCAGGAGGGCAAATTTCCAACAGATGAGAGAGGATCTTGGTGCAATTAACTGGGACGATATCCTGAGACACAAAAATACACAAAGAAAATGGGAGACGTTTATTAGCATCCTGGATAGGACCTGTGCACAGTATATACCGTATGGGAATAAACATACTAGAAATAGGAGGAAACCAATATGGCTAAATAGAGCTGTAAGGGGCGCAATAAGTGACAAAAAGAAAGCATTTAGAGAATTAAATGAAGTAGGTAGTGAGGAGGCATTAAATAAATACAGAAAATTAAATAAATTCTGTAAAAAGCAAATCAAGGCAGCAAAGATTGAGACAGAGAGACTCATTGCCAGAGAGAGTAAAAATAATCCTAAAATATTCTTTAACTACATAAATAGTAAGAAACTAAAAAATGATAGTGTTGGCCCCCTTAAAAATAGTTTGGGTGAGATGGTGGATGAGGATGAGGAAAAAGCCAATATGCTAAATGACTTTTTTTCATCAGTATTTACACAAGAAAATCCCATGGCAGACAAAATGTCTAGTGATAAAAATTCCCAATTAAATGTCACCTGCTTAACCCAGCAGGAAGTGCGGCGGCGTCTAAAAATCACTAAAATTGACAAATCTCCGGGCCCGGATGGGATACACCCTCGAGTACTGCAGGAATTAAGTACAGTCATTGATAGACCATTATTTTTAATCTTTAACCCCTTCCCGACCTTTGACGCATACACTGCGTCATGAAAGTCGGTGCCATTCCGACCCATGACGCAGCATATGCGTCATGGAAAGATCGCGTCCCTGCAGGCCGGGTGAAAGGGTTAACTCCCATTTCACCCGATCTGCAGGGACAGGGGGAGTGGTAGTTTAGCCCAGGGGGGGTGGCTTCACCCCCTCGTGGCTACGATCGCTCTGATTGGCTGTTGAAAGTGAAACTGCCAATCAGAGCGATTTGTAATATTTCACCTAAAAAACTGGTGAAATATTACAATCCAACCATGGCCGATGCTGCAATATCATCGGCCATGGCTGGAAACACTTATGTGCACCCACCCCACTCCTCCGATCGCCCCCCCAGTCCCCCGATCTGTGGTCCGCTCCCCTCCGTCCTGTGCTCCGCTCCCCCGTCCTCCTGCCCGCTCCCCCCGTGCACCAATCAGACCCCCCGCGCTCCAATCAAACCCCCCCGCACTCCGATCCCCCCCCCGCACACAGCGACCCCCCCCGCACACAGCGACCCCCCCGTGCTCCGATCCACCCCCCCCGCACAGCGATCCCTCACCCCGTGCTCCAATCCTCCCCCGTGCTCCAATCCTCCCTCCCGTGTTCTGATCCACCCCCCCATGCTACGATCCACCCCCCCGTGCTCCGACGCCCCCCCCGTGCCCTGATCTCCCCCCGTGCCCTGATCTCCCCCCCCCTTATACTTACCTAGCCGCCCGAGGTCCGTCCGTCTTCTTTCCTGGGCGCCGCCATCTTCCAAAATGGCGGGCGCATGTGCAGTGCGCCCGCCGAATCTGCCGGCCGGCAGATTCGTTCCAGAGTGAATTTTGATCACTGAGATATAACCTATCTCAGTGATCAAAATAAAAAAAATAGTAATTGACCCCCCCCTTTGTCACCCCCATAGATAGGGACAATAAAAAAAATAAAGAATTTTTTTTTTTTCACTAAGCTTGGGGTAAGAACTAGGGTTAGGGTTAGGGGTAGGGTTAGGGGTAGGGTTAGGGGTAGGGTTAGGGTTAGGGGTAGGGTTAGGGGTAGGGTTAGGGTTAGGGGTAGGGTTAGGGGTAGGGTTAGGGGTAGCGGTAGGGTTAGGGGTAGGGTTAGGGTTCGGGTTAGGGGTAGGGTTAGGGGTAGGGTTAGGGGTAGGGTTAGGGCTAGGGGTAGGGTTAGGGCTAGGGTTAGGGTTTCGGTATGTGCACACATATTCTGGTCCTATGCGGATTTTTCCGCAGCGGATTTGAAAAATCCACAGTGCTAAACCGCTGCCGATTTATGGCGGATTTACCGCGGTTTTTCTGCGCATTTCACTGCGGTTTTACAACTGCGATTTTCTATTGGAGCAGTTGTAAAACCGCTGCGGAATCCGCAGAAAGAAGTGACATGCTGCGGAATGTAAACCGCTGCGTTTCCGTGCAGTTTTTCCGCAGCATGGGCACAGCGATTTTTGGTTCCCATAGGTTCACATTGAACTGTAAACTCATGGGAAACTGCTGCGGATCCGCAGCATTTTCTGCAGCGTGTGCACATACCTTTAGAATTAGGCTATGTGCACACGGTGCGGATTTGGCTGAGGATCCGCAGCAGTGTTCCATCAGGTTTACAGTACCATGTAAACATATGGAAAACCAAATCCGCTGTGCCCATGGTGCGGAAAATACCGCGCGGGAACGCTGCGTTGTATTTTCCGCAGCATGCCAATTCTTTGTGCGGATTCCGCAGCGTTTTACACCTGTTCCTCAATAGGAATCCGCATGTGAAATCCGCACAAAAAAACACTGGAAATCCGCGGAAAATCCGCAGGTAAAACGTAGTGCCTTTTACCCGCGGATTTTTCAAAAATGGTGCTGAAAAATCTCATACGAATCCGCAACGTTGGCACATAGCCTTAGGGTTGGGTTGGAATTAGGGTTGTGGTTAGGGTTAGGGGTGTGTTGGGGTTAGGGTTGTGGTTAGGGGTGTGTTGGGGTTAGGGTTGTGATTAGGGTTATGGCTACAGTTGGGATTAGGGTTAGGGGTGTGTTGGGGTTAGTGTTGGAGGTAGAATTGAGGGGTTTCCACTGTTTAGGCACTTCAGGGGGTCTCCAAACGCAACATGGCGCCACCATTGATTCCAGCCAATCTTGTATTCAAAAATTCAAATGGTGCTCCCTCGAACCCGACGTGTGCCCAAACAGTGGTTTACCCCCACATATGGGGTACCAGCATACTCAGGACAAACTGCGCAACAATTTCTGGGGTCCAATTTCTCCTGTTACCCTTGAGAAAATAAAAAATTGCTTGCTAAAACATCATTTTTGAGGAAAGAAAAATGATTTTTTATTTTCACGGCTCTGCGTTGTAAACGTCTGTGAAGCACTTGGGGGTTCAAAGTGCTCACCACATATCTAGATAAGTTCCTTGGGGGGTCTAGTTTCCAAAATGGGGTCACTTGTGGGGGGTTTCTACTGTTTAGGCACACCAGGGGCTCTGCAAACGCAACGTGACGCCCGCAGACCATTCCATCAAAGTCTGCATTTCAAAAGTCACTACTTCCCTTCTGAGCCCCCACGTGTGCCCAAACAGTGGTTTACCCCCACACATGGGGCATCAGCGTACTCAGGAGAAACTGGACAACAACTTTTGTGGTCCAATTTCTCCTGTAACCCTTGGGAAAATAAAAAATTCTGGGCTAAAAAATTATTTTTGAGGAAAGAAAACGTATTTATTATTTTCACGGCTCTGCGTTATAAACTTCTGTAAAGCACTTGGGGGTTGAAAGTGCTCACCACACATCTAGATAAGTTCCTTTGGGGGTCTAGTTTCCAAAATGGGGTCACTTGTGGGGGGTTTCTACTATTTAGGCACACCAGGGGCTCTGCAAACGCAACGTGACGCCCGCAGACCATTCCATCAAAGTCTGCATTTCAAAAGTCACTACTTCCCTTCTGAGCCCCCACGTGTGCCCAAACAGTGGTTTACCCCCACACATGGGGCATCAGCGTACTCAGGAGAAACTGGACAACAACTTTTGTGGTCCAATTTCTCCTGTAACCCTTGGGAAAATAAAAAATTCTGGGCTAAAAAATTATTTTTGAGGAAAGAAAACGTATTTATTATTTTCACGGCTCTGCGTTATAAACTTCTGTAAAGCACTTGGGGGTTGAAAGTGCTCACCACACATCTAGATAAGTTCCTTTGGGGGTCTAGTTTCCAAAATGGGGTCACTTGTGGGGGGTTTCTACTGTTTAGGCACACCAGGGGCTCTGCAAACGCAACGTGACGCCCGCAGACCATTCCATCAAAGTCTGCATTTCAAAAGTCACTACTTCCCTTCTGAGCCCCCACGTGTGCCCAAACAGTGGTTTACCCCCACACATGGGGTATCAGCGTACTCAGGAGAAACTGGACAACAACTTTTGTGGTCCAATTTCTCCTGTAACCCTTGGGAAAATAAAAAATTCTGGGCTAAAAAATTATTTTTGAGGAAAGAAAACGTATTTATTATTTTCACTGCTCTGTGTTATGAACTTCTGTGAAGCACTTGGGGGTTCAAAGTGCTCACCTCACATCTAGATAAGTTCCTTTCGGGGTCTAGTTTCCAAAATGGGGACACTTGTGGGGGGTTTCTACTGTTTAGCCACATCAGGGGCTCTGCAAACGCAACGTGACGCCCACAGAGCATTCCATCAAAGTCTGCATTTCAAAACGTCACTACTTCACTTCCGAGCCCCAGCATGTGCCTAAACAGTGGTTTACCCCCACATATGGGGTATCAGCGTACTCAGGAGAAACTGGACAACAACTTTTGGGGTCAAATTTCTCCTGTTACCCTTGGGAAAATAAAAAATTGCGGGCTAAAATTCATTTTTGAGAAAATAATTTTTTTTTTTTTTTTCATGGCTCTGCGTTATAAACTTCTGTGAAGCACTTGGGGGTTCAAAGTCCTCACTACACATCTAGATTAGTTCCTTTGGGGGTCTAGTTTCCAAAATGGGGTAATTTGTGGGGGATCTCCAATGTTTAGGCACACAGGGGCTCTCCAAACGCGACATGGTGTCCGCTAATGATTGGAGATAATTTTCCATTTAAAAAGCCAAATGGCGTGCCTTCCCTTCTGAGCCCTGCCGTGCGCCCAAACAGTGGTTTACCCCCACATATGGGGTATCTGCATACTCAGGACAAACTGGACAACAACATTTGTGGTCCAATTTCTCCTATTACCATTGGCAAAATAGGAAATTCCAGGCTAAAAAATCATTTTTGAGAAAAGAAAAATTATTTTTTATTTTCATGGCTCTGCATTATAAACTTCTGTGAAGCACCTGGGGGTTTAAAGTGCTCAGTATGCATCTAGATAAGTTCCTTGGGGGGTCTAGTTTCCAAAATGGGGTCACTTGTGGGGGAGCTCCATTGCATAGGCACACAGGGGCTCTCCAAATGCGACATGGTGTCCGCTAACAATTGGAGCTAATTTTCCATTCAAAAAGTTAAAAGGCGCGCCTTCCCTTCCGAGCCCTGCCGTGTGCCCAAACAGTGGTTTACCCCCACATATGAGGTATCGGCGTACTCGGGAGAAATTGCTCAACAAATTTTAGGATCCATTTTATCCTGTTGCCCATGTGAAAATGAAAAAATTGAGGCGAAAATAAATTTTTTGTGAAAAAAAAGTACTTTTTCATTTTTACGGATCAATTTGTGAAGCACCTGAGGGTTTAAAGTGCTCACTAGGCATCTAGATAAGTTCCTTGGGGGGTCCAGTTTCCAAAATGGGGTCACTTGTGGGGGAGCTCCAATGTTTAAGCACACAGGGTCTCTCCAAACGCGACATGGTGTCCGCTAACGATGGAGATAATTTTTCATTCAAAAAGTCAAATGGCGCTCCTTCCCTTCCGAGCCTTACCATGTGCCCAAACAGTGATTTACCCCCACATGTGAAGTATCGGTGTACTCAGGAGAAATTGCCAAACAAATTTTAGGATCCATTTTATCCTGTTGTCCATTTGAAAATGAAAAAATTGAGGCTAAAAAACTTTTTTTGTGAAAAAAAAGTACTTTTTCATTTTACGGATCAATTTGTGAAGCACCTGGGGGTTTAAAGGGCTCACTATGCATCTAGATAAGTTCCTTGGGGCGTCTAGTTTCCAAAATGGGGTCACTTGTGGGGGAGCTCCAATTTTTAGGCACACGGGGGCTCTCCAAATGTGACATGGTGTCCGCTAAAGAGTGCAGCCAATTTTTCATTCAAAAAGTCAAATGGCGCTCCTTCCCTTCCAAGCCCTGCCGTGCGCCCAAACAGTGGTTTACCCCCACATATGAGGTATCAGCGTACTCAGGACAAATTGGACAACAACTTATATGGTTCAGTTTCTCCTTTTACCATTGGGAAAATAAAAAAATTGTTGCTGAAAAATCATTTTTGTGACTAAAAAGTTAAATGTTCATTTTTTCCTTCCATGTTGCTTCTGCTGCTGTGAAGCACCTGAAGGGTTAATAAACTTCTTGAATGTGGTTTTGTGCACCTTGAGGGGTGCAGTTTTTAGAATGGTGTCACTTTTGGGTATTTTCAGCCATATAGACCCCTCAAACTGACTTCAAATGTGAGGTGGTCCCTAAAAAAAATGGTTTTGTAAATTTTGTTGTAAAAATGAGAAATCGCTGGTCAAATTTTAACCCTTATAACTTCCTAGCAAAAAAAAATTTTGTTTCCAAAATTGTGCTGATGTAAAGTAGACGTGTGGGAAATGTTATTTATTAACTATTTTGTGTCACATAACTCTCTGGTTTAACAGAATAAAAATTCAAAATGTGAAAATTGCGAAATTTTCAAAATTTTCGCCAAATTTCCGTTTTTATCACAAATAAACACAGAATTTATTGACCTAAATTTACCACTAACATGAAGCCAAATATGTCACGAAAAAACAATCTCAGAACCGCTAGGATCCGTTGAAGCGTTCCTGAGTTATTACCTCATAAAGGGACACTGGTCAGAATTGCAAAAAACGGCAAGGTCTTTAAGGTCAAAATAGGCTGGGTCATGAAGGGGTTAAAGACTCCATAATAACAGGGTCTGTGCCACAGGACTGGCGTATAGCAAATGTGGTGCCAATATTCAAAAAGGGGACAAAAACTGAACTCGGAAATTATAGGCCAGTAAGCTTAACCTCTACTGTGGGTAAAATACTGGAGGGCATTCTAAGGGATGCTATACTGGAGTATCTGAAGAGGAATAACCTCATGACCCAGTATCAGCACGGGTTTACTAGGGACCGTTCATGTCAGACTAATTTGATCAGTTTCTATGAAGAGGTAAGTTCCAGATTGGACCAAGGGAACCCAGTGGATGTAGTGTATATGGACTTTTCAAAAGCTTTTGATACGGTGCCACACAAAAGGTTGATACATAAAATGAGAATAATGGGGATAGGGGAAAATATGTGCAAGTGGGTTGAGAGCTGGCTCAGGGATAGGAAACAAAGGGTGGTTATTAATGGAGCACACTCGGACTGGGTAGCGGTTAGCAGTGGGGTACCACAGGGGTCAGTATTGGGCCCTCTTCTTTTTAACATATTTATTAATGACCTTGTAGGGGGCATTCAGAGTAGAATTTCAATATTTGCAGATGACACTAAACTCTGCAGGGTAATCAATACAGAGGAGGACAATTTTATATTACAGGATGATTTATGTAAACTAGAAGCTTGGGCTGATAAATGGCAAATGAGCTTTAATGGGGATAAATGTAAGGTCATGCACTTGGGTAGAAGTAATAAGATGTATAATTATGTGCTTAATTCTAAAACTCTGGGCAAAACCGTCAATGAAAAAGACCTGGGTGTATGGGTGGATGACAAACTTAAATTCAGTGGCCAGTGTCAGGCAGCTGCTACAAAGGCAAATAAAATAATGGGATGCATTAAAAGAGGCATAGATGCTCATGAGGAGAACATAATTTTACCTCTATACAAGTCACTAGTGCGACCACACTTAGAATACTGTGCACAGTTCTGGTCTCCGGTGTTTAAGAAAGACATAGCTGAACTGGAGCGGGTGCAGAGAAGAGCGACCAAGGTTATTAGAGGACTGGGGGGTCTGCAATACCAAGATAGGTTATTACACTTGGGGCTATTTAGTTTGGAAAAACGAAGACTAAGGGGTGATCTTATTTTAATGTATAAATATATGAGGGGACAGTACAAAGACCTTTCTGATGATCTTTTTAATCATAGACCTGAAACAGGGACAAGGGGGCATCCTCTGCGGTTGGAGGAAAAAAGGTTTAAGCATAATAACAGACGCGGATTCTTTACTGTAAGAGCAGTGAGACTATGGAACTCTCTGCCGTATGATGTTGTAATGAGGGATTCATTACTTAAATTTAAGAGGGGACTGGATACCTTTCTGGAAAAGTATAATGTTACAGGGTATATACACTAGATTCCTTGATAGGGCGTTGATCCAGGGAACTAGTCTGATTGCCGTATGTGGAGTCGGGAAGGAATTTTTTTCCCCAATGTGGAGCTTACTCTTTGCACATGGGGTTTTTTTGCCTTCCTCTGGATCAACATGTTAGGTTAGGCTATGGGTTGAACTAGATGGACATATAGTCTTCCTTCAACCTTAATAACTATGTAACTATGTAACTCGGGGTCTTGGTGAACCTGATGACACTGTAAGAGTCATGGTGTGAGAAACCATCATGGTGATGCCCAAGAAGTCAAAGTCTCGGCTTGATGATGTCCTCCAAGTGAGAACTTTGACGTCCAGTGCACCACACTGCCATACTGTACACCGCAGGTCTAAAGCGACTTGCTGCCTAGAGGACAGACAGTGGTACTGCAGGGAGACCATGTCTATCTACTCTACCACACAATGCAACTGTATTGGCGTGCAGTAGGACACACAGCTGCAGTTAGGCAGCTGCTGTCTGATTCATACTGCTCGTGCTTAGGGCAGCATAAATAAGCTGATAGGTTCTGTTTGAATACAAAAGAAAGTACAAATTTGGTGTAACTATATTGTCTTGGAGAATAAGGTTTTCCAGGTCATTTTTGCTTCACACTGAATAGCACATAAACAAACGCCAAAAAAATTACCAAGACTTTGTTTTGTTATTTTTGTATAGTATTTCCAAGACCTTGAATTTTTATTTCTAATTTTCCAGTACATCTTACGGTAGGATGAATGTTGTCTTTAAAAACTACAACTCACTCCTCCTTTTCCCCCTAAAACATAAGAACCAGCAAGGATTGATCTTGAACCATTTGGAGCAAATTCTGTCTTTAAATGTAACTGTGAAAGGATTGGGATCTGAGACCCCTCTTACTTCAAATATAACAGAAAGAATTGTAGTAAAGGAAAAAAGATTATTATAAAGTGCTAAATCTATAACTATAAAATGTCTATTATTGTCACTTCCACAAA
This sequence comes from Ranitomeya imitator, assembly GCF_032444005.1. Taxonomy (NCBI): domain Eukaryota; kingdom Metazoa; phylum Chordata; class Amphibia; order Anura; family Dendrobatidae; genus Ranitomeya; species Ranitomeya imitator. Next base: position 146,314,147 of record NC_091283.1, read on the forward strand.
CAAAGAATGCAGTGGTGGGGCACAAAGCTTACCCACTGCTCCATTCAGCTACTCCTGCATCAAGATTGAACTCAGTGTGAATTTAGCCTAGTCTGCGGGCACTATATGTCCCTGCAGGGCGCAAAACTGATAATATCATTAGGGTCAGCCTGCATCTGTCAATCACAGGATATAAGAAGGTTAATAATCTGCTTCTGACGACCAAGTTACACAAGATGACTATTGACTATTTACAAGCTAATCGGCAGCCATTTAGTGGCTTATTTAGACAGGCGACAAGAATTCTAAGCACAGAGCATGAATTGCAATATGATCGTTCTCTGCGCATAGTATATTGTTATTATCAGCAGCACAAAAATAGAAGAGACAGAGACAACACTTCAGTAAAAAAGAACCGCATTTACCAACCTGATTATCAGCCTTTGTAGAGCACAACCAGTGCAATGTATATGTAGCATTTTTATAGTCAATTAATCATTAATGGCAATTAATCAATAAAACCGTGATCCAAGGTGCCAGTGCATTGTATTTTCACCCCAATAAAACAATCCTTATCTAAGAACTGGCCCAATATTTATGGACATAACTGTTTATCACTCATGGTAATTCTGCTTCATGTCACCTGTCTTATCCATGGTCTGTCTTATCCATGGGTTTTCCCCTTTTTTTCTGTGCTATGTTGTGCATAAATATTTCATTCTTCAGAATTTGTTTTAGTCTTTGCCTGATGAAGAGATCTGTGTAGTCTCGAAAGCTTGCAATTTGTTACCATCTTTTCAGTTAGCCATTAAAAAGTATCAACCACTGAGGACTCTCAATTCTAAATATTTTTCTATCTACTGGCTAACACGGTACCAAGATATATTTATTTCCTGTACAAAGACCAACACCGATATTACTGCCATATGATGAGCATATAGTTCTGATGTGCAGCAAAAAAATATGGTCCTCTTAGTGCCCCACATAATTGCCGCCATTGTCCCCATTGCAAAGTAAAATGCCTCCTTTGTGACCACTATATGGTAAAACTGACCCTTAGAATATGCAGTGGTGTGAAAAATTGTTTTCCCCCTTCCTAATTTCCTATTGCAAGTTTCTCACACTTCAATGTTTCAGATCACCAAACAAATTTTAATATTAGACAAGGATAACACAAGTAAACACAAAATGTAGTTTTTAAATGAAAGGCTTTATTATTAAGGAAAAAAGAAATCCAAACCTATACGGCCCTGTGTGAAAACCTGATTGACCTCTGTTATAACATAAATTAACTGTGGTTCATCACATTTTTGGGAAGCAGAGTTCAAATTCCCTATCCAGGTGCAGGCTGGGAATCACTTAAATAGGACCTGCCTGACAAAGTGAAGTACCGTATTTTTTGGACTATAAGATGCACTTTTTTCTACCAAAATTTTTGCCTAAATTGGGGGAGCGTCTTATAGTCGGAATATACTTACAAATACTGTGGAGGCAGCAGGAGTCGGGCGATTCTGCGGCGGTCCAGGTCCGAGGCTGCCGGGCGATGATCACACTCCCTTCCTAGGCTGGTGCGGCTGGAGCAGCAGGTGCAGCAGGTCCAACTGTGGTGCAGGGGGCCCGGCCGGCATTTTGTGAAAGCCCAGAGGCCCTGCACATCCATTTCTATGATGCAGTAGCCTCCGGGAAAATGGCTGCCGGGGGCTGCACATGCTCGCATTGAGATCTCGGCAACAAGATCTCATCTCCCAAGATCTCGGGACGAGATCTCATTGCCGAGATCACGGGACGAGATCTCATTGCCGAGATCTCAATCTGCTACGATACGGTGGCCTCCAGGAAAATGGCCACTGGGGTTGGTGCATATTCAGATTGAGATCTCGACAACACCAGCCTCACCTGCCCACACCAGCCTCAACTTCCAACACCAGCTGCACCTTCCCACACCAGTCTCACCTGCCCACACCAGCCGCACCTGCCCACACCAGCCTCACCTGCCCACACCAGCTGCACCTGCCCACACCAGCCTCACCTGCCCACGCCAGCTGCACCTGCCCACACCAGACTCACCTGCCCACACCAGCTGCACTTGCCCACCCCAGCCACACCTGCCCACACCAGCCGCACCAGCCTGGGATGGGATTTCCCAGAGACCACTGCACCTGCCGCACCAGCCAGGGATGGGAGTCATATAGCTGAACCATACCATACCACCGAACACCCCCTGTGACCATGCTCCACCAGCACTGCCAATTCCCCCGTAAGCTGAATTTCGGACTGTAAGATGGACCCCCATTTGACACATTTTTTCCCTATTTTCCTTCTGAAAATTTGGCATGCATCTTATGGTCCGGTGCATCTTACAGTCCGAAAAATACGGTAGACAAAAAGCTCCTCAAACGCTAGATATCATGCCGCGATCCAAAGAAATTCTGGAACAAATGAGAAACGAAGTAATTGAGATCTATCAGTCTGGAAAAGGTTGTAAAGCCATTTCTGAAGCTTTGGGACTCCAGCAGACCACAGTGAGAGCCATTATCTACAAATGACAAAAACATGAACAGTGGAGAACCTTCCCAGGAGTGGCCGGCTGACCAAAATTACCCCAAGAGCTAAACGACGACTCATCCAAGAGATTGTAAAAGCCGCCACAACAACAACCAAAGAACTGCAGGCCTCACTTGTCTCCGTTAAGGTAAGTGTTCAAGACTACACCATAAGAAAGAGACTAGGCAAAAATGGCTTGCATCATAACAACTTCTTGAAACACATACCCATATCAGTTAATTACCACTCTGTATAGGAAAAATTCCATATTGAACTATGGGTCATATTACGGACAATATTAGGGTAATCGTAATGTCTTGTGCAAGTGCCCTAGAAAACAGTGCCCACTTTTGACAGTCACAATGCCCTGAATGCCCTTATAACAGTAATGATTCATAAGTGCTGAATTAACATTTAATAATGTACACTGACACCCACTCTTTATCTTACACACAGTATGATTCACCCACAGCTCCCTAATACAAAGTAGGTTCCTCACAGCGCCATATATACAGTATATATCCGATCTGCCATCTACACCTTATCCCACAGCTCCCATCTACACGTTATGATGTCCCCACATTCAGTGGCTTAACTTGAAGCTTTTGCATCCCAATGCAAAATCTCCAGTAGGGCCTCCAACTTACACAGGTATTTAAAAGGAAAAATCTTTTCAAATGGGGCAGAGGAACCTATTGGTTCCCCCTAGTCTCTAGGGCCTGGGGTTCAATTGCAGCCCCTTCACCTATTGTAGTTACTGTATTATGCCCACACACTGTACAATGGCCCAATGTTAGCTACCACACTGCATGATGGACCCCTCACTGTATGATGATCTACACAGTAGCCCCTACTCTGTACGATGGCTCCCTTAGCAACTTCCTGTCACGAGCGTGTCAGAGGCTGCAGAACAACGCACTGCATCTGACTGCAGAAGGTCTCAGCAGTTTACTTTGCAGACTTCTTCCTGGTCCCTCTGACTCTAGGACCCAGTGGAAACCTTCCTTCTACTCTAATGGACACACCTGAGACTGGGTGTTTATTTCTCCCAGTTTGCTGCTGGGAGTTCTTTAAACTTCGTCGTTACACCTCTGGAGATGAGAAGCAATTACTAAGAATTGTTAATTTATTGTTGCAAGGGAAGCTCAGACCTGGGCTTTTTCTCTGCCATAGGATTCTATGGGTCTCCAGTCTGTGGAGGAGATTTTCAGGGCTCTTGCCCTGATCTATGATGATCCTGACCGTATTTCCTTGGCTGAATCCAAGCTGTGTCGCATTCAGCAAGGGAATCGTTCAGTGAAGACTTATAGCTCTGAATTCTGCAGGTGGTCAACTGACCTGGAGAGTGAGGTGTTGGAGGCTCAGAGGAACACACCGGCTTCTTGCCCTTCAGGGAGGTTGTTTGTTCCGTCTTAATTGCACTGCAAAGTTACTAGAGAATATCATGACTCTGTACTTGCTAGGTGGTGAGGCAACTGCGGACCTCCTTTCTTGTTGTTTTTGGTGGCCGGGGTTCCATCGGGATTTGGTTGAACAAGTGTCTACCTGGAATGTTTGCACACGTTCTAAAGTATCGCATACTTGTCCATCTAGTCCTGTTTCGCAACTATCTGTTCTTAACAGGGTCATGGGAGACAGGTATAAATGTATGACTGTCAGTATATGCGTGCCAGGTCCAGACCTGAATGCGAATTACTTTGTGTGGCAATCTACCAGGTATTTCAAGTTGAGGGTTCCTTCCTGGAAGTTGGGACCTAGATTCAATGGTCCCTATTAGATAATCGCCGTCATTAGTCCAGCAGCGTTTCGTCTTGAGCTACCTCAGGCTCTTAAGATCTACAGCGTTTTTCACAGGTCTTTGCTCAAGTGATATTTGTGCAGCGCCCCAGAGATCTGGTCGTTGCAGTATGACACTCTGCTACTAAGGGGAGTGATGGTACCTATAAACCTACAAAAGATCCGTAGCCAACACGGAAACAGTTCCCCCTAGTGGCCAAAACATATAAACCAAAAAAAAGGGTTTGCTCAAAAAGAGCAACACAGTCTATGGTCAGATGATAAAGTGAGTCATAACTGCGGACAACATACAATAAAGTAATGTAGGTAAAGGGAGAAGCAGCTAAAAGATGCTGACATCCGTACAGATGACAAACATGGATGTCAGAAAAGAAAAGAAAAAATAGTAAACATGTCACAAAGACCACGGCCGCACATAATAATAAATAGTAAGTACTACGAGGTAGATTGCCACTATCTAATCTAAATGGTAGAGAGTAAACTAAAATGATGGACAGTTAAGTACTAGCCCAGTAGTTATAGAAAATAAATAGTGATTACTATGCTCATACCAGTCTGCCATAAACCCGCATGAGAGCTGCTAACAAATCCGCCATACAATTAGGCCAGTCAGCAACACATGGTTGCAAGGAGTACTGAGTGGCTGGCGAAAATGAAAGTGAAACTACTCATCTGTCTAAAATAGACACCGCCGCATGAATCATCTCCACAATAGATGGTAGTGCCAGGAGAGTTAGTGGTCAGGGGTAGGCAGCAGCGTATTTACCTTGTGACATGTCCTCTCGATGTGCCACCGCGTCAGTGAGACACGCTATGCCTCGACGCGCGTTTCACCGCCCACGGCTTCGTCAGGAGGATGGAGTGATGGTACGTCTGATGGCACTGAAGGAGTTCTCCTGACCAGGTATCACCAGAACACTTTACACTTCACACTCCGGCCACTAGGGGGAGCAAAAGGCTTTATTTATTGGGCCACTCCTCACACTGGTAAAACTAGGGGTTGGGGAGGAAGTTAGTCAGAAGCTGACTGGGTTGGATTCAGGCAACATCCCGTGGCAGGGGGTGTTGCAGGGAGAAGACACAGGGGGGTCCCTGTCAGGCGGGGGAACCTGGCAGGTGCCTAGTGAACAGAACAGAACGTTACGGAACCGCGCCTGCACTACCTTGCGGCGGTATCCTAAGAAAGAGACACGAAGGGAAGGATATTGTGGAACAGTGTAAACGAGATCAAGCACAAAGGAGAGCCAGTAGGAGTCGTGCCGTGAGACCGAGGCAACATCCTACTGAGGCGCGTAGCCGGTGGCCGGAACACCGCGGGAGTAACTGACTCTAGGCCTTTCTTCGAACTCCGCAGGACAGTTAATTATAGGTTGGCTGTCTACCTTAAATTTCCTAAGAAGACATAGGGGGCAACAGTGGGAGAGGGGCATCTCTAGGGTCCTCCAGGCCTTCCCGTCATACGGGTGCGTCCTAGCCATAACATATCTGGGGGACGAGAAACTAGCAACATCTGGAACTAAAGAGAGAGAGAGCTGTAGAGAACGACGAACGAGAACAGCAGTTGTGAGGACTATTCCGAACACTCAGCAGGCTAGGACTACAACACACAGGCGCTAGTGGTAGGCAACGATTTTCATCTGCAAGGGAAACTCTGGATGTGCCCATCGGACCGGCCGGTTTCTGATAGCCCTGTTAAACGTGCTCTGGATTGAGGATCCTGAAGTCTTCAGTAAAGAGGTAAAGAGACTGCAACCCTGTGTCCTCGTTATTGACTGCACCTCACACCATCACCATCCACCTTACTGGGAAGCCCTGGGGACATACTTCACCTGTGGGAAGGTATACCATCCAGCTGCCATTCCATCACCCCAGCGGACCCCACAGCAGCGTCGGTCACCCTGACCGAACACCACAGGTGGCGTCACGAACCCCTGACTGCTCCACCTTTATTGGATGCCCCTTAGCAGGGTCGCGGACCGGGTCTAGCCACCGTGACAGCCTCAGAACCGAACCAGAGAGGCCCGGTACCGAGAACTCGTGGCCTTGTGTCTGGGGGCGATCCATTCGCATGCCTTTGAGCTCTCACCCCTACCTCCTCCCCCAATAATGGTTGATGGAAACCTGGAGTTTCAAATTTCAAGGATTCTAGCGTATATCAAACTGTATTGGGCCAATAAATATAGCAATCATATAAAACCCAAAATATCTTTATTAGAAAATCTAAAATGCCACCAACCTGTAGCTACACCTAATAAACAAAACACACAAAAAATACCGTGGAAAATAAGTGTAGGGGAACAAGACTATCCCTAAAAGATATCTGTACTGATTGCTGCCTAGCAGCGGGGGTTGGCGCCCTAGGGGGAACGTTATGGCGCCCCCGCTCAACGGTGGCTTACCCTAGGGTCCCTAGATAGCCCTTGTAATACCAATGGGTCCCTCTACCCACACAATAGGGAATAAACTAAAGGAACCCCTGTACAGCTAGACAGATAACACACCTACAAATAGGGAAGCCTGGACCCCAGCACCGTGCATATAAAAACATATGAGAACATGTGGTGGGCTTCTGACGAATATAGATGATATCCAATAAACACCTGAGCGATCTTGCTAAGAGTCAAAGATTTTGATATTGGTATCTATAATGCGAGAGTACCAGTAAATTAGGTCATAATAAGCATGGTGTTCACTAGAAATTAATCACACGATCGGCAGGCTACTTGATAAGCACATATTTGCCGTATAACCATGCACCCATATGCTGTAAGCAATTGAAAGACAAGACACTTATTCAAAGTGCCCTATGATGTATAAAGAGCTATACAGATGCTACTCATCGTCGGGTGTCACGCCGTCAGCCCACTGCCGTAGTTCGCCTCAACGCGTTTCGCCCCTCTGGCTCATCAGGAGGCCTGATAAATCTGTCATGTGTCTCGATAGTAGAGGATAAATGTTAAGTCTGATGTCATTTACCTCCATTTAAATACAGTCCCGCCGGGAACAGCGTGTAAGTCCGTACTTCCTGTGAACAGACCCGGAAGTGGTCATCAAGATGGGCGGCTAGTGGAGTGCTTGTTATTGCGTCTGCGCACGGCGGCCCGCAGATGATCCCAGGAGGCTGCCGCTTGCGTGTCACCCCTCCTTGTTGTCGTTAGGCATTTACTGCGTCTGCGCAAAATGGCGCGCATGGGGTGAAGAAACCCCTACCCGCCTTGATAGCGCACTTGCTTACTATTGCCGGCAATCTCTAGGTCAGAGGTGCGTTGCGGCGCCTGCGCGAGGCGTTCCTATTGAAACGTTATCGCACCCATAGGTTAGACCTTCACCTGGGCGGAGTCCATAAATAAGGAGTTCTCTGCGCAAGCGTGTCCTGAGCCGCAGACAACACCAAATTGCGTGTCACTTACGTACCTCGCATCCTAGTAGTCATAGCTACAAAGTGCGCTACAGCAACCATGCTCAAACCATAGCGCATTAAGGCCCCTACATCAAACTAATGCTACAGAGGCAGCAAGATATAAGGATATACATTAACAAGGGCCTGGTATACTGTATAGTACCTATTGCAGATTACGCTCTGCTTTCACAGATTAAGTGTAACATGAACTTACTTTACATATTCACAGGCACACTCACTGACAATGTAGCCTATATAATTCCACATATCATAGACCATACTGTTGGGACAATTAATATTAATGTATACAGCATGTACTCCACCATTTCCTATATCCACTTGTTCATTCTCAAAGGGTATTACCCTTCACCACATAGCTACATAAGGAAACTGATGATTGCAAAGGAGTGGTGGGTCAAGATAAACCTTAAAAAGGCTTAGTCCCAAGCATATATACCCATTTTCCCAACAGAGCCTCAAAACGGAGGAATTTCTATTTATAGATATCAAACCACACAGATCTGTGTATAACCCCCATAGAGGAGGAAATAAACAAGCCGAAGCATAAAGTCAGTAATCTTGTTCTATGGTCCCATAAACAATCTAAATAAAGTTCTGAAACTGCAAAAATGCCGATTGTTCACATGAACAAAGTATTAAAGTGGTGCTACCATTATAGGAAGCATGTGAATAATTGTTGCTCATTCAAACCTTTTGGGGTCATTGTATCCATTCTAAAGGTCCACTCGCATTCTCTTTGAAGAATGGTCCTATCGAAGTTACCCCCCCTAGGGTTAGGCTTTACCACTTCGATAGCTGTAAACCTCAGATCAGTTGGATTTCCAGGGTGTTGTAATCTCATGTGTCTGGCTAGAGAAGTATCCCTATTGTGCCTTATGTCTCCCAGATGTTCACCTACTCTCCTACGCAACTCCCTTATTGTTTTACCAATATAGTCCTTGGGACATGGGCAAGAAGCCATATACACAACCCCTGTGGATTTACAGTTGGAAAAGTCTCGCTGGAAAAATACCTTTCCAGTAGAGGAACTTGTGAAGGACTTATTGGGTTTCATGCATTTACACAGTTGACAACTCCCACAACGATAGAATCCGCACGGTCTTCTCTCCAACCAGGTGCCACTCCCTATTGGTTTCATATAGTGGCTATGTACCAGTGAATCCTTGAGAGACCTTCCCTTTCTGAATGTGATATCAGGACGTGGCCCCAACAGATCCCTAAGATCTGGGTCCATCTTCAATATATCCCAATGTTTATTTAACACCTCCCTGACTTTATGGTGTTGGGCGTCAAAGGTTCCTATGATCCTGATTATCTCATCCTCCATTTTGGTCTCATTCTTATGTAGTAGCTGTTGTCTATCTGCGTTTGCTGCGGTGTTGTATGCTGAATTTAGAATGTGGGGCGGATAGTCTTTCTCTTTGAATCTGTTGAACATATCATCTGCCTGACTGTGGAACGTTTTCATGTCAGAGCAATTGCGCCTCAATCTAAGGAACTGGCCCTTTGGGATGCCCTTTTTAAGGGGGATCGGATGGTGAATATGCCAATTAAGTAAACTGTTGGTGCTTGTGGGTTTACGATATATACTGGTAGTGAGGCCCCCACTTGATGTCCTCCTAATCAACACATCCAAAAAGGCCAATTCTTCCTTCTGAATTTCTGAGGTGAATTTTAGACCTATCTTGTTGATATTAAGCTCAGCAATAAAAATTTCAAACTGTTCCGCCGTGCCTGTCCATATAACAAAGACATCGTCAATGAATCGAAGCCAGATGGCAACAAATTCATTCCACCAATTGGTGTCGCCCCCAAACACTACTGTCTCCTCCCACCAGCCCAGGAACAAATTTGCATACGATGGGGCACAGGGACACCCCATCGCAGTGCCCCTGAGCTGGTGGTAGTGTCTGCCATTAAATTTAAACGAGTTATGGGTAAGGAAGAAATCCAACAAGGTCAAGACAAAAGAATTGTGATCCCTGCAGGCTACCGACCTTTGTTTGAGATAGTGGTGGGTTCCCCTGATGCCCTCCTCATGCGGTATACTGCTATAGAGGGCCTCGACATCAATTGATGCTAACACAGAGCCATTGTCAAGTTGTAGGCCCTCTATTTTCTGCAATAGATCCGTGGTATCCCTTAGATATGAGGGGATAGATGTCACAAATGGCCGAAGGATTTCCTCAATGTATAATCCGCAATTTTGTGTAAGGGAATCCACCCCAGATACCATGGGTCGTCCCTTGAGAGGGTTCAGACCCTTATGGACCTTGGGTAGCGTGTAGAAGGTAGCCTGCAGGGGAAACTTAGGAAACAAAAACTCAAATTCAGAATTGGATAGAAGCCCCCTAGAGAAGGCCTCATCAAGGATTGCTTTAAGTTCAATTTTATACCTTTCTGAGGGATCTGAGGTCAAGATTTCGTAGGTATTTTTATCCTGCAGGATGTTCATGCACATGTCACAGTATATCTTATGATCCATAATGACTAAGTTTCCACCCTTATCGGATGTTTTGATAATCAACTGGTCATTCCTTCTCAGTGTCTCTAATGCCTCTCTTTCCTTATCACTAAGATTGTAATTAGTGTTGACATCAACATATTTAATCTTCCTAAAATCTCTTTCAACCAACTGTAGGAAGATATCAATATTTTTGGTATCCCCCTGGGGTGGCATTCTGACACTTTTGTTCTTGAGCCTCGTAAAAGGGCCCTTACCTGTAACTGTTCCCTGCTCATTTTCTCTCAGGAGTCCAGTCAAAGCTTCAAAGCTCTCAAAATTCTCTTCCCCCAGTCCTTGCTGGAGACATTCCTCCTTACTGTTGTGCACGAAAAATTTCTTCCACTTCAGTTTCCTACAGAAGAGGTTTAAATCCCTCACCCAACCAAAACAATTGAAACCGCTAGTCGGTACAAAATTTAGTCCCCTCTGTAGTACGCGATATTCATCCCTAGAGAGGACATAAGTGGACAAATTTATGATTTGTCCTCTGTCTAGCTGGATTTTGTTCTGAGGAAATATCCCGTTTTCATACCTTGCTCTAAAAAAGAGGATGATGCTGAAGAAGAGGAAGAAGCCCACCACATGTTCTCATATGTTTTTATATGCACGGTGCTGGGGTCCAGGCTTCCCTATTTGTAGGTGTGTTATCTGTCTAGTTGTACAGGGGTTCCTTTAGTTTATTCCCTATTGTGTGGGTAGAGGGACCCATTGGTATTACAAGGGCTATCTAGGGACCCTAGGGTAAGCCACCGTTGAGCGGGGGCGCCATAACGTTCCCCCTAGGGCGCCAACCCCCGCTGCTAGGCAGCAATCAGTACAGATATCTTTTAGGGATAGTCTTGTTCCCCTACACTTATTTTCCACGGTGTTTTTTGTGTGTTTTGTTTATTAGGTGTAGCCACAGGTTGGTGGCATTTTAGATTTTCTAATAAAGATATTTTGGGTTTTATATGATTGCTAAATTTCAAGGATTGCAGATTCTCACCTCCAGCGTCGTTCCCTACAATACTTGGTGCATTTGTTGGGTTAAGGTACCTTCACACTAAACAACTTAACAACGATAACGATAGCGATCCGTGACGTTGCAGCATCCTGGATAGCGATATCGTTGTGTTTGACACGTAGCAGCGATCAGGATCCTGCTGTGACATCGCTGGTCGGAGCTAGAAGGCCAGAACCTTATTTCGTCGCTGGATCACCCGCTGACATCGCTGAATCGGCGTGCGTGACGCCGATCCAGCGATGTCTTCACTGGTAACCAGGGTAAACATCGGGTTACTAAGCGCTTAGTAACCCGATATTTACCCTGGTTACCATTGTAAATGTAAAAAAAAAAAAAACACTACATACTCACATTCCGGTGTCTGTCACGTCCCTCGCCGTCAGCTTCCCGCACTGACTGTGAGCGCCGGCCGTAAAGCACAGAGGATAGGATGTGGGTTTCTGCATCAGATGTGAACGCCCCCAGGTTGGTTCTTTCATTTTACACCTCTTCTGGAGAAACCTGGTCCTGAGTGTCCACAGGCCAGTCGTAGAAGGAGAAGTACTGTCACGGGTGTGTCAGAGGCTGCAGACCGTCACACTGCATCTAACTGCAGAAAATCTTGTAGATTAGGGAGACAAAAAGCGCATATAGGGTCTTATCCTCAGATTAAGTGCAGTTTTTTAACAGGGAGCTGCTCACCTGATGGTGTAAAGCAAAAGCATGTGCGTATCGGCTGCTGCAGATCCATGGGCCACCCACGCGACCTTCTCAGAGACGATGTGCAGGATAGTGTGTGGATTAAGTCCGCACTGCCACAATAATGCAAAAAAAAAGCTCTGGTGGTTTATTCAACGCGTTTCAAGGTCTATCTGACCTTTTCATCAGGAAAATACCACAAAGACATACCTATGTTTTATTTGTAGACTTCTTCCCAGTCCTTCTGACTCTAGGACCCAGTGAAAACCTTCCTTCTACTCTAATGGACACACCTGGGACCGAGTGTTTATAAGGCTAGGTTCACATTAGCGTTTATGTGCGCAACGTATCATCAGCATGCACAAACGCATGCCAAAACGCATGCAAACGCATGTTTACGCTGCTTTTTTAATCCGCAAGATCTTACATATGACTGCAAAACCCGCTGCTGCGTGTGCAAGCATTTGTATGCGTTGCCCTGTTTATGCACATGCTTACAGTATTTCCCAATGGGCGTGGCTTATTGGATTTCTATATATAGACCCTGCACAGATGAAATCCTCTTCTTTTTCTACTGTATCTTACAGATGGATGGATCTTAGCGTGGAGAGCTTCAATCTGAATCTGGATTTATCATTTAAATTGGCTTTAGCTTTTGCTGTGGCTTGTGAGGAAGAAAGAAGAAGAGAAAGACGGAAAAGATGTCGTCGTCCCTGTTATGACCTGGTGGTTAGGAGCACCCGGCACGACCTGATAGTTAAACTCACACAGGACAAGCTCTGGGATGTGAGAGCTCTGCTGACCGCAGGCCCTAATCCTATCACACAACTAGAAATAGCCGTGGAGCGTTCCTGACTCTCCCTAGACGCCTCTTCACAGCCTCAGAGCTAGCTAGCCCTAGAGATAGAAAATAAAGCCTACCTTGCCTCAGAGAAATTCCCCAAAGGAAAAGGCAGCCCCCCACATATATTGACTGTGAGTAAAGATGAAAGTCACAAACGCAGAAATGAAACACGTTTCAGCAAAGGGAGGCCAGACTTACTAAACAGACAGAGGATAGGAAAGGTATCTTTGCGGTCAGCACAAAAACTACAAAAGACCACGCAGAGTGTGCAAAAAGACCTCCGCACCGACTAACAGTGCGGAGATGCCACTCTGCATCCCAGAGCTTCCAGCTAGCAAGACAAAATCATGATAACCAGCTGGACAAGGAAACAATGAACAAATAATAACTATCAGGAACTTAGCTTCTGCTGGAGAAGACAGGTCACCAGAAAGATCCAAGAGCGAACTGAACCAATGCAGGAACATTGACAGCTGGCATGGAGTTACGATCTGAGTGGAGTTAAATAGAGCAGCCAACCAAAGGATAAACCACGTCACCTGTGTAAGGAACCTCAGAAGCAGCAGCTTCACTCACAGCCACCAGAGGGAGTCCATGGACAGAACTCGCCGAAGTACCATTCACGACCACAGGAGGGAGTTCGACAACAGAATTCACAACAGTACCCCCCCCCCCTTGAGGAGGGGTCACCGAACCCTCACCAGAGCCCCCAGGCCGGTCAGGATGAGCCAAATGAAAGGCACGAACTAGATCAGCAGCATGAACATCAGAGGCAAAAACCCAGGAATTATCTTCCTGACCATAACCCTTCCACTTGACCAGGTACTGGAGTTTCCATCTCGAAACACGAGAATCCAAAATCTTCTCCACCACATACTCCAACTCCCCCTCGACCAACACTGGGGCAGGAGGATCAACGGAGGGAACCATAGGCGCCACGTATCTCCGCAACAACGACCTATGGAACACATTATGGATGGCAAAAGAAGCTGGAAGGTCCAAACGAAATGACACAGGATTAAGAACTTCAGAAATCTTATATGGCCCAATGAAACGAGGCTTAAACTTAGGAGAGGAAACCTTCATAGGAACATGACGAAATGACAACCAAACCAAATCCCCAACACGAAGTCGGGGACCAACACAGCGCCGGCGGATAGCGAAACCTTGAGCCTTCTCCTGGGACAATGTCAAATTGTCCACCACATGAGTCCAAATCTGCTGCAACCTGTCCACCACCGTATCCACACCAGGACAGTCCGAAGGCTCAACCTGCCCTGAAGAGAAACGAGGATGGAAACCAGAATTACAGAAAAAACGAGAAACTAAAGTAGCCGAGCTGGCCCGATTATTAAGGGCGAACTCAGCCAAACGCAAGAAGGACACCCAATCATCCTGATCAGCAGAAACAAAGCATCTCAGATATGTTTCCAAAGTCTGATTAGTTCGTTCAGTTTGGCCATTAGTCTGAGGATGGAAAGCCGAAGAAAAAGACAAATCAATGCCCATCTTAGCACAAAAGGACCGCCAAAACCTCGAAACAAACTGGGAACCTCTGTCCGAGACGATGTTCTCTGGAATGCCATGCAAACGAACCACATGCTGGAAAAACAATGGCACCAAATCAGAGGAGGAAGGCAATTTAGACAAGGGTACCAAATGGACCATCTTAGAGAAGCGATCACAAACCACCCAAATGACCGACATCCTTTGAGAAACCGGGAGATCAGAAATAAAATCCATGGAAATATGCATCCAGGGCCTCTTCGGGACCGGCAAGGGCAAAAGCAACCCACTGGCACGAGAACAGCAGGGCTTAGCCCGAGCACAAGTCCCACAGGACTGCACAAAAAAACGCACATCCCGTGACAAAGAAGGCCACCAAAAGGATCTAGCCACCAAATCTCTGGTACCAAAGATTCCAGGATGACCAGCCAACACCGAACAATGAACCTCAGAGATAACTCTACTAGTCCATCTATCAGGGACAAACAGTCTCTCCGCTGGACAACGGTCAGGTCTATCAGCCTGAAACTTCTGCAGCACGCGCCACAAATCAGGGGAGATGGCAGACAAAATTACCCCTTCTTTAAGAATACCCACCGGCTCCGGAACACCCGGAGAGTCAGGCACAAAACTCCTTGACAGGGCATCAGCCTTCACATTCTTAGATCCCGGAAGGTATGAAACCACAAAATCAAAATGGGAGAAAAAGAGCGACCATCGAGCCTGTCTAGGATTCAACCGTTTGGCAGACTCGAGATAAGTCAAATTCTTGTGATCCGTCAAGACCACCACGTGATGTTTAGCTCCTTCAAGCCAATGTCGCCACTCCTCGAATGCCCACTTCATGGCCAACAACTCTCGATTGCCAACATCATAATTGCGCTCAGCAGGCGAGAATTTTCTAGAAAAGAAGGCACATGGTTTCATCACCGAGCCATCAGAACTTCTTTGCGACAAAACAGCCCCTGCTCCAATCTCAGAAGCATCAACCTCGACCTGAAACGGGAGCGAAACATCTGGCTGGCACAACACAGGGGCAGAAGAAAAACGACGCTTCAACTCCTGAAAAGCCTCTACAGCCGCAGAGGACCAATTCACCACATCAGCCCCTTTCTTGGTCAAATCAGTCAACGGTTTAGCAATACTAGAAAAATTAGCGATGAAGCGACGGTAAAAATTAGCAACGCCCAGGAACTTCTGCAGGCTCTTCACAGATGTCGGCTGAGTCCAATCATAAATGGCCTGAACTTTAACAGGGTCCATCTTGATAGTAGAAGGGGAAAAAATGAAACCCAAAAATGAAACCTTCTGAACTCCAAAGAGACACTTTGACCCCTTCACAAACAAGGAATTCGCACGAAGGACCTGGAACACCATTCTGACCTGCTTCACATGAGACTCCCAATCATCCGAAAAGACCAAAATGTCATCCAAATATACAATCATGAATCTATCCAGGTACTCTCGAAAGATGTCATGCATAAAAGACTGAAACACAGATGGAGCATTAGAAAGCCCGAATGGCATAACCAGGTACTCAAAATGGCCCTCAGGCGTATTAAATGCTGTTTTCAATTCATCGCCCTGTTTAATTCGCACAAGATTATACGCCCCTCGAAGATCTATCTTGGTGAACCAACTAGCCCCCTTAATCCGAGCAAACAAATCAGACAGCAGCGGCAAAGGATACTGAAATTTGACTGTGATCTTATTAAGAAGGTGGTAATCAATACAAGGTCTCAAAGAGCCATCCTTCTTGGCCACAAAAAAGAACCCTGCTCCCAATGGTGACGACGACGGGCGAATATGACCCTTCTCCAAGGATTCCTTTATATAACTCCGCATAGCAGCGTGCTCTGGCACAGATAAATTAAACAGACGGCCCTTAGGAAACTTACTACCAGGAATCAAATTAATAGCACAATCGCAATCCCTATGAGGAGGTAGGGCACCGGATTTGGGCTCTTCAAATACATCCCGGTAATCTGATAAAAACTCAGGGACTTCAGAAGGAGTGGAAGGCGAAATTGACAACAATGGAACATCACCATGTACCCCCTGACAACCCCAGCCGGACACAGACATAGATTTCCAATCTAACACTGGATTATGGACCTGTAGCCATGGCAACCCCAAAACGACCACATCATGCAGATTATGCAACACCAAAAAGCGAATATCCTCCTGATGTGCAGGAGCCATGCACATAGTCAATTGAGTCCAGTACTGAGGCTTATTCTTGGCCAAAGGCGTAGCATCAATTCCTCTCAATGGAATAGGATACTGCAAGGGCTCCAAGAAAAAACCACAGCGCCTGGAAAACTCAAAGTCCATCAAATTCAGGGCAGCGCCTGAATCCACAAATTCCATAACAGAATAGGACGACAGAGAGCAAATCAGAGTAACGGACAAAAGAAATTTAGACTGTACAGTACCAATGGTGGCAGACCTAGAGAACCGCTTAGTGCGCTTAGGACAATCGGAGATAGCATGAGTGGATTCACCACAGTAAAAACACAGCCCATTCCGACATCTGTGTTCTTGCCGTTCAGCTCTGGTCAAAGTCCTATCACACTGCATAGGCTCAGGCCTATGCTCAGAGAATACCGCCAGATGGTGCACAGCTTTGCGCTCACGCAAGCGCCGATCGATCTGAATGGCCAAGAACATAGACTCATTCAGACCAGCAGGCATGGGAAATCCCACCATGACATCCTTAAGGGCTTCAGAAAGACCCTTTCTGGAAATTGCCGCCAGGGCACACTCATTCCACTGAGTAAGCACAGACCACTTTCTAAACTTCTGACAGTACACCTCCGCTTCATCCTGACTCTGACACAAAGCCAGCAAGATTTTCTCTGCCTGATCCACTGAATTAGGTTCATCATAAAGCAATCCAAACGCCAGAAAAAACGCATCAACATCACACAATGCAGGATCTCCTGGCGCAAGGGAAAATGCCCAGTCTTGAGGGTCACCACGCAACAAAGAAATAATGATTTTTACTTGTTGAACGGGGTCACCAGAGGAGCGGGGTTTCAAAGCTAGAAACAGTTTACAATTATTTTTGAAATTCAGAAACTTAGATCTATCCCCAGAAAATATATCAGGAATAGGAATTCTAGGCTCTAACATAGGATTCTGAACCACAAAATCTTGAATGTTTTGTACCCTTGCAGTGAGATGATCCACACAAGAGGACAGACCTTGAATGTCCATACCTACACCTGTGTCCTGAACCACCCAAAGGTTTAGGGGAAAAGAAAGACAAAACACAGTGCAAAGAAAAAAAAATGGTCTCAGAGCTTCTCTTATCCCTCTATTGAGATGCATTAATACTTTGGGCCAGCTGTACTGTTATGACCTGGTGGTTAGGAGCACCCGGCACGACCTGATAGTTAAACTCACACAGGACAAGCTCTGGGATGTGAGAGCTCTGCTGACCGCAGGCCCTAATCCTATCACACAACTAGAAATAGCCGTGGAGCGTTCCTGACTCTCCCTAGACGCCTCTTCACAGCCTCAGAGCTAGCTAGCCCTAGAGATAGAAAATAAAGCCTACCTTGCCTCAGAGAAATTCCCCAAAGGAAAAGGCAGCCCCCCACATATATTGACTGTGAGTAAAGATGAAAGTCACAAACGCAGAAATGAAACACGTTTCAGCAAAGGGAGGCCAGACTTACTAAACAGACAGAGGATAGGAAAGGTATCTTTGCGGTCAGCACAAAAACTACAAAAGACCACGCAGAGTGTGCAAAAAGACCTCCGCACCGACTAACGGTGCGGAGATGCCACTCTGCATCCCAGAGCTTCCAGCTAGCAAGACAAAATCATGATAACCAGCTGGACAAGGAAACAATGAACAAATAATAACTATCAGGAACTTAGCTTCTGCTGGAGAAGACAGGTCACCAGAAAGATCCAAGAGCGCACTGAACTAATGCAGGAACATTGACAGCTGGCATGGAGTAACGATCTGAGTGGAGTTAAATAGAGCAGCCAACCAAAGGATAAACCACGTCACCTGTGTAAGGAACCTCAGAAGCAGCAGCTTCACTCACAGCCACCAGAGGGAGTCCATGGACAGAACTCGCCGAAGTACCATTCACGACCACAGGAGGGAGTTCGACAACAGAATTCACAACACGTCCCTATGTAAAAACTTGGTAGAAGCCATTCACAATATAGCACAAAAAAAATGGACACCAATACTTACATTACAGGCTGTAGCCCAACAACACAGCAGGAAGGCAGCAGCAGCAGCACCAGGACGGCAGCACCAGAAAGACGGCAGCAACAGGAAGGTGGCAGCAGCAGCAGCACCAGCACTGGAGCAGCAAACAGTCTACAAGGAAAAGGAAAAAATTAGTACAGAGTACACAGGACAGCAGCAACAGGACCAGAGCAGCAAACAGTCTACAAGTGACCTGAAAAAAATAGTACAGAGTACAGACTGCAAAGAGAAACAGACATTTTCAAAGCTTCTATACTTACATCCAGAGTCTTGTCCAGAGTCTTATGCTTCCGTCCAGAGTCTTGTCGTTCTGTCCAGAGTCTTCTGCTTCGATCCAGAGTCTTGAGAGTAATGGACTACCTGTCTCCACACCCCCTTTTATACATCAATGATTTTGCAGGTGGTAACATAGTTTCCTGGACATGATTAGTGTGAAGTATGCATGCGTATTGAATGCATGTGTACACATGTCCTTGTGTACCAATGCGTTCCCGTAGACAATAATGCGTTTTTTTGGCGCAATCGTCCGCATGTGGATGATTGTGCAATATTTGACGCCTCAAAAAATGAAACCTGTTGCATTTGCCGGACACCTCCGCACCCTGCAAAACGACGCATGCGTACGCATCCACAAAAGCATGTCCCAGCGTACACAATGTTAAAGATATGTACGCATGATGCATGCGGATGTATGCGGATCATATGCATTACAAACGCTAATGTGAACCCGGCCTAACTCCCTTCAGATATAGCAGTCTGTGTCTACTCAAGCTAAGTGCTCCCCTTGTTTGTGTATCTAATCTGTGTTTAGTGGTAGTGGGGATTGACTAGTGAATATCCTGTCCTTCCCTATGCAGGGCTTTTCAGGGCCAGCCAGGAGTTAGATTTCCTGCACGGCAGACAGGGTGATGATAGATCTGCCTAGGGGTCTCCACTTCCCCCTTCCCTATTGTTGGTTTCCCTTTCCCCTATCCCTTCATGCTGTACGTAGTGTTTCCTACACTGTGCTTGACATTTCCACTCTGTATGATGGCGATGTTAATAACCCCCACTTTGATGTCCACCTTAGTAGCCTCCACGCAATATGATGGCCCCCTTCATAGCCCTTGCTCTGTTTGTTGACCACTTTAGTAGCCACAACACTGTATCTTGGCCAACTTAATAGCCCAGACAGCAGCAGGTCACAGGTGGATCAATGAAGTGATATGACGTCATCACGATGTTATGCCCAGGAGCTGCTGTTCTGCAGGCAGGAGGCTTAACGCAACCTGTGGCCTACAGAACAGAGAGTGATAGTGCAGGGAGACCATGTCACTCTGTTTTACCAAAGCATTTAACTGGGAATCGATACAGTTAAGTGTGGCGATTGCTGGGCCCCTCTGAGTCAGGGGCCTGGGGTAACCATACCTTCTACCCCCTATGCAATTGATTTGCATATTTGTTGGAGAGCTGTATACAATTTCTGAATTATTGGGAAATATGTTACGTGTTAAATGTGACTACATAGGTGTAAGTACAGTAAATCAAGGTAATTTGGAAAGAAGTCAGTATCGATAGGATGGAGATGCAAGTAGATTACAATTGGTCCCTCGATGCATATACAGTAGGTAATTTCACTGCACACTCTCAGGATGATGCACATAAGAAGATATTTATTTGGTGAGACAGTAAAACATAGGAAACACATTTAAAATCTATGGGAAATAAAATACATATATGAACTACTGCTAAGTCTTTATTGGGTAAAATGAAAGTTGTAAGCACTCTGTTGTGGAGGCAGGTCAGAGGTAAATACGGTGAAGCAGCAGACAAATTAAATTACATATTTACATATATACAGTGCATGACAAAATGATGCTGGATTGAACATGGAGGCGAGCAAATGATGATGAACTGAGATTTGGGGCGGGGAACAGCAAATGATGAATTGAAGGTGGGATGTGGGGAGCAGCAAATGATGAATTGGGGTGATGGTGGAGAACAGCAAATGATGATGAATATAGACTGGGTGGTGGGAACAGGAAATTATGATGACTTGAGGGTGTGGTGTCTGTGAACCTAAATGATGATGAATTGAGGATGGTTCTGTTATTGTACAAGGCGGCACTATGTCACTTTTTTCTTCATCTGGCGCACAGTAGAAGTTGTGGAAAAAGTGGGCAATGTGCTATGGAAGTGGTTCTCTAGATAACTGTGTATCATTTTCTGCAGGAATGAGTCCTGGCTGGAAGAAGTAATGGCGGTCTGCACTGGATAAAGAAGAAAAGTGAAGATGAAGACTCCAACTAGAGACATCACCGATGAGTCAATGTGTTACCTGTACACTGACACTATGCATTGTATACTATGTACAGAGCTCCTGTGTATAATGTCACTGGTGATTACTGTATTACCTGTACACTGACACTATATACAGAGCTCCTCTGTATAAAGTCACTGGTGATCCCTGTATTATCTGTACACTGACAGTATATACAGAGCTCCAGTGTACAATGTCACCAGTGATCACTGTATTACCTTTACTCTGACACTATATAAAGAGCTTCTGTGTATAATGTTACAAATCTGGGTTTTGAAGCTGGATAGCAATGCATGGGGTGGGATTATTTACAATTAGATGTACCTATAACTCATGTAATCAGTGAGAGGTGTCTATTGGCCAGAGTGTAGGTAGGTAGAGTCCTAAGGAACAAATGTAGTTGAAAGCTATAGATACCTAAGGGTTTTGTAAAGAAAGGAAGAAATAAATAAATAAAGCAGGGGAAGAAGTTATAAAATATGAGAGATAATATTACAGATAGGTAAAGAAGAGGGGGATAACAAAAGCACAAGAAATACAGTGCAGAAAAATAGAGAACAAGAGACACTCGGGGAAGGTACATTATTCTGTCTTGTTTAAAATGTTCTCCAAATGTAATTTGATGAAATTGCAAAGTTATAGCTTTTAGATTCATCTTCCCACTTTCATTTCCACTTTCATTTTTAGTTGCAGGTACATTAAGAAAGATCATGCATTAACCTACTCACAGAGATGAGCAGATTGTTTGAAATTCAAAATCGTTAGCTTTGCCAAATTTTCCTAAAGAATTTGATTTGTGGCAAGCCAAATTCGCTGTGATTTAAATAAGAAAAAGGCTCTAATTGCCTAGAAAATATGTGTATAACACTCAGATTTCCCCTTTGAGTCTCTTCAACCTGTTTTGAGCTCTGTAATAATACTCTGAGGGGGCTGCAGTATATTCTATGACGGGGGCTGCAGTATACTGTATGACATGGGCTGCAGTGTATTCTGAGGGGCTGCATTATACTGTGTGTGGGGGCTGCATAATACTCTGAGGGGGCTGCAGTATACTCTATGATGGGGGCTGCAGTATACTCTATGATGGGGGGGGCTGCAGTATACTCTACCAAGGACCATGGGGAGTGCATTTTACTATATGGGACCTGCATTATACTGTATCGAGGACTATCTGTACCAATCATTCTTCCTCAGCCGGAGTAAGGGTAGGTGCACACGGTCAGTAAATGATGCTGTTTGGATGTGGCACACTTGTGCAGCGGCCAGATGTTACAGCATAGTGGATGGGATTTCAAGAAATCCCATGCCCACTATACTTGACCAGACGCCCACAGCTCACCAGCGGAGACGGACATGTGGCACATCTTTCCAGACCGCAGCATGTCAATTTATCTTTGTCTCCGCAAGATAAATTTCACCTGTACCATGTATTGTACGCAGTGAATCCGTAGGGTTCAATGAACACATGTGGATTCACCTGCGTTCAATAGCAGGCAGCGCTTTGGATGCAGCGGACATGTGCTGCAACCAAAGCGCTGCCAATTACGGAATGTGTGCACTGACCCTACAGAGGCCAGGAAACAAGCATCGAATGACTTCAATATTGTCAATCATGCTCATTTAGTGGCCTGGACTTAGCGCTTGTAAATACAACAGAAATGTTTCTGTGTGATGGTGCAGTTTGTTAGCATTTGGGGCCCCACTTTAAACTTTTGCCCAGGGCTCCACTTTGTCTAAAACCGGCCCTGTATATGTCAATAGGTGTACAAAAAAGAGATCAAATCCATCCATAAATCATGAATTTTCAGGGATCCATTACAATTATTAACATAAGGAACTCTATTTGGCCATTTATTCTTTATTAATTTGTTCATGTAAACATTGTAAGCTATACAGATGCACAAAACAGGCATACTGTTACGCCACCTTATACTTACCTTTCCGGCCGGCGCGCTCCCGGTGCTCCTCCTCGCTCCTCTGCCTCTGCTTTCCTGGGTGCTCATCCTTTGCTGGTCCGCGCATGCGCAGACGGGCTTCTCTTACCGCTGGGGCTTCTGGGAGGTCGTGACCCGTTGGCTCTGCCCCCAATATGGCGGCGCTCATCGGGTATTTCACTCCTGCATTTGTCCTGGTTAGACGCCTTTGCGTCTATCGTGTTTGTCGGCTTCTAGCCGGCATCCCTTTAGTTTCCTTGGCTCCACTAGCGTTTGCTCTGTCTTGGTTTCTGTCTCATTGTCGCCTTCCTTGCCAGTCCTGTGCTCCTAACATCTTGCCAGTCCAGTGTTCCTGCCATCTTGCCAGTCCTGTGTTCCTGCCGTCTTGCCAGTCCTGTGTTCCTACCGTCTTGCCAGTCCTGTGTTCCTGCTGCCTTGCCAGTCCTGTGTTCCTGCCATCTTGCCAGTCCTGTGTTCCTGCCGTCTTGTCAGTCCTGTGTTCCTGCCGCCTTGCCAGTCCTGTGTTCCTGCCGTCTTGCCAGTCCTGTGTTCCTGCCGTCTTGCCAGTCCTGTGTTCCTGCCATCTTGCTAGTCCTGTGTTCCTGCCGTCTTGCCAGTCCTGTGTTCCTGCCATCTTGCCATCTTGCCAGTCCTGTGCTCCAGCCATCCCTGCCGGTCCTGTGTTCCTGACGTTCCCCACTTATCGTGTGTCTCCTTTATACCGGTCAGTACATTTCATTTTCTCTGCAGACTCTGCCCGTCCTGTGTCTCTTCTGATCTGTTTGCCTCAGTGACACCACATCGCTCTTATCCTCTGACCCATCTCTGGTTTTTACTTCAGTCGTCCCTTTGGCTCCGGCAGTTGCGGCTTCACCCTCCTTGGGCCTGTCTCCCTGTATAGGGGGTGGCTCCATCTGGTCCGCTCGCCTTTGGGGGCTCTGTAGCCGTGACCCAGAGGGTCCACTTCTCGGGTCGTAATACATACAGTTTGCATACACATGTAAAAAAAAAGTAGACATATAACTGCATGGGATGATAATACAATGAAAAATCATCTGGTTTTTTTTTTTCTGGATGAAAAATTTGTTATTTTGCATATGTTCATCTTAACCAGACATTAAATGTAACCTATTACTAGATTCAATTTGTCTAAATCAAAGACAGGATGAGTCACTGCCTGGCTGCACGATTGTAGCAGGTATCTTATCTAACCCCATAACTTCCCTCCCCAAAATCATTGAACGGGAGCTTGCTCATCTTCTCTCCAAATCACACCTCACCACTTGTGCGCTTGACCCCATCCCATCCCACCTCCTCCCCAACCTTACCACCACCCTAATCCCATCCCTGACCCATCTCTTCAACCTATCACTAACTTCTGATACCTTCCCCTCTGCTTTCAAACATGCCACAATCACACCTATCCTCAAAAAGCCATCCCTTGACTATGTCCAGCTATCTCCCCATATCTTTACTTCCATCTGCTTTCAAACTCCTTGAGCAGCACGTCCATGCTGAACTTTCCTCTCACTTTGCATCTCTCTCTTCGACAACCTACAATCTGGCTTCCGTGCCCACCATTCCACTGAGTCTGCCCTGACCAAAATTACTAACGACTTACTTAGAGCCAAAGCTAACGGATAGTTCTCTATACTCCTCTTTCTAGACCTGTCCTCTGCCTTCGACACAGTTGACCACTGCCTCCTATTACAGATCCTCTCTTCCTTTGATATCAAAGACCTTGTCCTATCTTGAATCTCCTCATACCTTACCAACTGCAGATTTAGCGTTTCCTATTCCCATACTACTGCTTTATCTCGCCCCCTCTCTGTTGATGTCCCTCAAGGCTCTGTCCTAGGACCCTTACTATTCTCAATCTATACACATGGTCTGGGACAACTCATAAAGTCCCATGGCTTCCAGTACCATCTATATGCCGATGACACTCAGATCTACCACTCTGGCCCAGATATCACTTCTCTGCTCTCCAGAATCCATGAGTGTCTATCAGCCATATCCTCCTTCTTCTCCTCTCACTTCCTCAAGCTCAACGTGGACAAATCTGAACTAATTATCTTTCCTCCATCTCGCATATCTTTCCTACCTGATCTATCTATCAAAATAAATTAAATCACACTTTCCCCTGTCTCCGAAGTCTGCTGCCTCAGAGTAACCCTTGACTCTGCCCTGTCCATCAAACCGCACATCCAAGCTCTCGCCACCTCCTGTGACCTCAGCTCAAAAATATTTCCAGAATCGTCCTTTCCTCAACCCTCACTCTACCAAAATGCTTGTGCATGCCCTAACATTTCCCGCCTCGACTACTGCAACATCCTTCTCTGTGGCCTACCTTCTAACACTCTCATACCCCTCCAGTCCATCCTTAACTCTGCTGCCCAACTAATTAACCTCTCTCCTCGCTACACTCCTGCTTCCCCTCTTTGCAAATCACCTCACTGGCTCCCAATTTCCCAGCGTATCCAGTTTATACTACTAACACTGACCTACAAAGCCATCCATAACCTTTCTCCTCCGTATATTACCAAACTAGTCTCTCAGTATCTTCCCTCACGTAATCTCCGGTCCTCCCAAGACCTCCTTCTCTCCTCCATGCTTATTCGCTCCTCACCCAATCGCCTCCAAGACTTCTCCCGAATATCCCCCATCTTCTGGAATTCTGTGCCCCAAAACGTCCGGTTATCCACCACATTTGGATCCTTCAAAAGAAACCTGAAAACCCACCTCTTCAAGAAAGCTTACAACATGTAATGACCACACAGCCACCTCAACACCATCGGAGCTACTGCAACCCCCAACCTACTGTCTCCTTCCTCATAATCCTGTAGAATGTAAGCCCGCAAGGGCAGGGTCCTCTTCCCTCTGTACCAGTTTGTCATTGTAAGTTTGTTTACTGTAAGTGATATTTGTATATTGATGTAGCCCCTTCTCATGTACAGCAGCATGGAATTAATGGTGCTATATCTATCTATATATATAATTGTCTAAGGGTTTTTCCGTCTGTCTGTCTGTCTGTCTGTCTGTCTGTCTGTCCTGGAAATCCGTGCTCTCTGATTGGTCGAGGCCGCAAGGCCTCGACCAATCAGAGACCGGCACAGCATCGACGTAGAAATCCCGCGTCTCTGATTGGTCGAGGCCGCCAGGCCTCGACCAATCAGCAACGGGCACAGCGACGATGATGTCATAAAGGACGTAGACATTCTGCGTCTCTGATTGGTCGAGGCCGCCAGGCCTCGACCAATCAGCAACGGGCACAGCGACGATGATGTCATAATGGTTGCCATGGCGACGATGATGTCATAAAGGTTGCCTCGACCAATCAGCAACGGGCACAGTCTGCCGCGAATTATGGAATCATCATTGTCCATATATTACAGGGACATGCATATTCTAGAATACCCGATGCGTTAGAATCGGGCCACAATCTAGTATATATATAATTGTCTAAGGGTTTTTCCGTCTGTCTGTCTGTCTGTCTTTCTGTCTGTCTGTCTGTCTTTCTGTCTGTCCTGGAAATCCCGGCTCTCTGATTGGTCGAGGCCGCCAGGCCTCGACCAATCAGCAACGGGCACAGCAACGATGATGTCATAAAGGACGTAGACATCCTGCGTCTCTGATTGGTCGAGGCCGCCAGGCCTCGACCAATCAGCAACGGGCACAGCGACGATGATGTCATAATGGTTGCCATGGCGACGATGATGTCATAAAGGTTGCCTCGACCAATCAGCGACGGGCACAGTCTGCCGCGAATTCTGGAATCATCATTGTCCATATATTACAGGGACATGCATATTCTAGAATACCCGATGCGTTAGAATCGGGCCACAATCTAGTAAATAAATAATAATAAATAATAATAATAATTTAACCCCTTTCTGACATGTGGCATAATAGTATGCCCATTTCGGACTCCCCCTATTTGGTGTGGGTTCCGGCGCTGAGCCCGCTCCTTTTTAGGCTCATAATAGATGATCCATACAGATGACATTTGCCCGCAACAGTTACGGATGGAATCGCAATCCACCTTCTGCTGTAAACTAGTTAAATGCCGCTGTCAATCTCTGACAGCGGCATTTAACTCGCGCTTACATGAAGCGCGTCGCTAATCCAGCCCATCGGTGACCCTATCACATGATTGTGGGTCACCGATGGGTCAGCATGACAGCCAGAGGTCTGCAGCAGACCTCTATGGATTTCATTGCCAGATTGCTATGAGCGCTCTCTCGTGGTTGGTGCTCATAGCAAGTTAAGGTACCTTCACACATAACGATTTTGTTAACGATATTGTTGCAACGTCATGCTTTTTGTGACGTAGCAATGATCCCGCTAACGATCTCGTTATGTGTGACAGCGACCAACGATCAGGCCACTGCTGGGAGATCGTTGGTCATTGGGGACTGATTAGGACCTTTTTTTGGTCGCTGATCACCCGCTGTCATCGCTGGATCGGGCTTAGTAACCCGATATTTACCCTGGTTACCATTGTAAAATTAAAAAAAAAAAAACATCACCGCTGTTCTCTGCTTTACGGCCGGCGCTGACACAGTCAGTGCGGGAAGCTGACGGCGGGGGACGTGACAGACATCGGAATATGAGTATGTAGTGTTTTTTTTTTTACTTTTACAATGGTAACCAGGATAAATATTGGGTTACTAAGCGCGGCCCTGCACTTAGTAACCCGATGTTTACCCTGGTTACCCGGGGACTTCGGCATCGTTGAAGACAGTTTCAACGATGCTGAAGTCTTTCCCCTGATCGTTGGTCGCTGGAGAGAGCTGTCTGTGTGACAGCTCCCCAGCGACCACACAACGACTTACCAACGATCACAGCCAAGTCGTATCGCTGGTCATGATTTCTCCTACACACAGGCGATCTGATCATTGTCTGTGTATAGCAGAGGCGAGCAGAGTTTTGCAGCTTCTAGTATCCCATGGAGACTATTGAAGCATGCAAAAAAAGGTTTTTCAAAATATTTAAAAAATTTTAAAAATATAAAAGTTCAAATCACCCTCTTTCACCCCATTCAAAATAAAACAATTAAAATTAAATCAAATATGCACATATTTCGTATCGCCGGGATCAGAATTGCCCGATCTATCAATTTAAAAAAGAACTATCCCAATTGCTAAACGGTGTAACGAGAAAAAAATTAAAAATGCCAGAATTACATTTTTTGGTCACCACTACATTGCAATAAAATGCAATAACAGGGAATTAAAAGATCATATGTACACCAAAATGGTATCTTTAAATACGACAGCTCAGCATGTAAAAAATTAAGCCCTCACCCACCCCAAAACATGAATACTTGAGAAAAATGGTGACATTTTTTTAACAAAATTGAGATTTTTTTTCACCACTTAAATAAAAAAGAACCTAGACATGTTTAGTGTTTGTGAACTCGTAATGACCTGGAAAATCATAATGGCAGGTCAGTTTTAGCATTTACTGAACATGGTAAAAAAAAAAAAAACAACTGTGGAATTGCACATTTTTGCAATTTCACTGCACTTGGAATTCATTCCCATTTTCCAGTACACAATATGTTAAAACCAATGAATGGTCGTTCAAAAGTACAACTCGTCCCGCAAAAAACAAGCACTCACATGGCCATATTGACCAAAAAATAAAAAAAGTTATGGCTCTGGGAAGAAGGGGAGCAAAAAAACGGAAATTCAAAAACTGAAATCCCCCTGGTCGTTAAAGAGTTAAAAGTGTTCCAGAGAAAATATAGCTGAAGAGCTGGCTTGACAGATCCTCCATAAGTACACACATGGAGGATACCTGACAATCACCTGGAGCAGCTCTTCAAACAATATTTTTAGCATTTCAGAAAAGAAATGTACATTATCTATTGCGTGAGATAATTTTCAATAAAAAAAATGTTTTTGACCCTAAGGCCGGTGTCACACTTACAACTGCAATGCAAGAAACTCGCGAGAGTATCTCGCCTCAATACCCGGCACTGCCACCGGCACTCGGGACCGGAGTGTGTGGCTACATATATTTCTGTGCAGCTGAACGCTCCAATCCAAACCGCCGGCAACAGTAGCGGGTATTGAGGCGAGAGACTCGTGCGAGTTTCTCGCATTTCATTTGCAAGTGTGACTCCGACCTAAGGGCACCGTCGGATGTTTGTATTAGGCCGGCGTCACACACAGCGTAAAACAATACGGTCCGTATATTACGGCCGTAATACGCTGAAAAGTCCCGAAAAAAGTGGTCCGTAGCTCCTCCGTAGGCAGGGTGTGTCAGCGTTTTTTGCGCATGGCATCCTCCGTATGTAATCCGTATGGCATCCGTACTGCGTGGTTTTCTCGCAGGCTAGCAAAACCAACATACCGCTATAGAAGTGATCCATGTGTCCCAAAAAGAAAAGAAAATATATATATACTGTCTATATATATATATATATATATATATATATATATATATATATATGTGTCAGTAGACACATATATTAGAGTGAAAAGCCGGTAATTCAGTGCGGTGTACAGTAAAATCACACTGACAGCTTACAGTAGAATAGGTAGAATAAATGTGTACACATAGAATAGGTATATATATATATATATGTCAGTGAGACACATATATGTATATATATTAATATTTATTCCAGCGCTAGACAGCTTGAAAGCCGGTAATTCAATTACCGGCTTTTTCCTTCTCCTTCCTAAAACCCGACATGATTTGAGACATGGTTTACATACAGTAAACCATGTCTTCTCTCCATTTTTTTTGCAGATTCCACACTACTAATGTCAGTAGTGTGTATCTGCAAAATTTGGCCGTTCTAGCTCTTAAAATAAAGGGTTAAATGGCGGAAAAAATTGGCGTGGGCTCCCGCGCAATTTTCTCCGCCAGAGTAGTAAAGCCAGTGACTGAGGGCAGATATTAATAGCCTGGAGAGGGTCCACGGTTATTGGCCCCCCCCTGGCTAAAAATATCTGCCCCCAGCCACCCCAGAAAAGGCACATCTGGAAGATGCGCCTATTCTGGCACTTGGCCACTCTCTTCCCATTCCCGTGTAGCGGTGGGATATGGGGTAATGAAGGGTTAATGCCACCTTGCTATTGTAAGGTGACATTAAGCCTAATTAATAATGGAGAGGCGTCAATTATGACACCTATCCATTATTAATCCAATACTAGTAAAGGGTTAAATAAAACACAAACACATTTTTTAAAATTATTTTAATGAAATAAAAACAATGGTTGTTGCAGTATTTTATTCAACGCCCAATCCAGTCACTGAAGACCCTCGTTCTGTGAGTAAAAAAACATAATAAACCAACAATATACTTACCCTCCGCAGATCTGTAACGTCCAACGATGTAAATCCTTCTGAAGGGGTTAAAACATTTTGCAGCAAGGAGCTGTGCTAATGCAGGCTGCTCCTCGCTGCAAAACCCCAGGGAATGAGGCTAAAAATAGATCAATGATCTATATTTAGCTTCATTTGCGGTGAGGCGCCCTCTGCTGGCTGTTCATAGATCGTGGGAAATTACCTAGAAAGCTCCCTGGCTCCCTGGTTTTATTTAACCCTTTACTAGTATTGGATTAATAATGGATAGGTGTCATAATTGACGCCTCTCCATTATTAATTAGGCTTAATGTCACCTTACAATAGCAAGGTGGCATTAACCCTTCATTACCCCATATCCCACCGCTACACGGGAATGGGAAGAGAGTGGCCAAGTGCCAGAATAGGCGCATCTTCCAGATGTGCCTTTTCTGGGGTGGCTGGGGGCAGATATTTTTAGCCAGGGGGGGGGCAATAACCGTGGACCCTCTCCAGGCTATTAATATCTGCCCTCAGTCACTGGCTTTACTACTCTGGCGGAGAAAATTGCGCGGGAGCCCACGCCAATTTTTTCCGCCATTTAACCCTTTATTTTAAGAGCTAGAACGGCCAAATTTTGCAGATACACACTACTGACATTAGTAGTGTGGAATCTGCAAAAAAAATGGAGAGAAGACATGGTTTACTGTATGTAAACCATGTCTCAAATCATGTCGGGTTTTAGGAAGGAGAAGGAAAAAGCCGGTAATTGAATTACCGGCTTTCAAGCTGTCTAGCGCTGGAATAAATATTAATATATATACATATATGTGTCTCACTGACATATATATATATATATATACCTATTCTATGTGTACACATTTATTCTACCTATTCTACTGTAAGCTGTCAGTGTGATTTTACTGTACACCGCACTGAATTACCGGCTTTTCTCTCTAACAGCGCTGCGTATTTCTCGCAAGTCACACTGCTTGTCCGTGTGAAATCCGTATTTTTCACGCTTCCATAGACTTTCATTGGCGTATTTCTTGCGCAGTACGGTGACAAACGCAGCATGCTGCGATTTTGTACGGCCGTAGAAAGCCGTATAATACTGATCAGTAAAATACGGCAAATAGGAGCAGGGGCATAGAGAATAATTGTGCCGTATTTTTTGCGAGTTTTACGGACGTAGATTCTGCGCTCTTACGTCCGTAAAACTCGCATGTGTGACGGCGGCCTTACTCATGTGAGGATCGCATCACAATCCTCAAACTGGCCATCAGCTCTCCTCACCTGAGTGTGACAGCATGTATTTCTACCCAGCTGTCATGCTCAGTTTAGGAGAGCTGATGGCCAGTCCGAGGATTGCGATGCGATCCTCACGCACTTAATACAATCGTCTAACTGTGCTCCAAAAGGTAGCCATAGGGTGCTGTCACAATTTTTATTTACAAACCCTTTTTTTCCCTCTCTACTTTCCTAATATTATTATTATTATTTATTTATATAGCACCATTGATTCCATGGTGCTGTACATGAGAAGGGGTTACATACAAATAATGTAATAATATAATATAATAATCTATACTTCTTGGGTGGTGTCCAACTATGTGAATAATGTCCAATGAAATTTGACCATTAATCATCGTTCTTTCACATTGCATTCTTGGGTCCCGTGGAGGCATGGGTATGGATGTATGTGCAGCTCCCCAGAGTCCTGGTCATTGCAGTGATTTCGTTCTTCCACTAGGGGGGAGCGATGTTACGTCTGATGGCACCAAAGGAGTTCACCCTGCCAGGTATCACAGCCACCCATGTAACCCATGCGGCAGAACAAGAAAGGAAGTGTGCCGTAGTGAGTGAGCACAGAAGTCATAGCAACAGGAGTGAAACACCAGTGGGAGACCAGCTAGAAGCAGGCTGCCTCCCACTGAGCGCAGAACCGGTGGCCGGAGCACCGAGGGAGTAATAGACTCTACACTTTACTTCAGAGATCGGCAGGACAGTCGAATCCAAGTTGGCTGTCCGACCTAAGAACCTAAGCAGACAAGGTGGCAACGTGGAGGAGGGGCGACGCTAGGGTCCCTATAAAATAGCCTCAGGCCACCACCGTCATATGGGTTTGTCCTATCCATCTGGGGGACAGAGAGAAGAGTAACAAGAGTGAGGACCCTATGGGAGCTAATGCAAGTAGGGACCTACTACGTTACTGTGCGCAAGGGGAAGGCTACTGATTTCCACCTGGATAAGGGGACTCTGGAATTGCCATCAGACCGGCCGGACTCTGCCTACCCTATCATCCGGCACTCTGGACTGTGAATGCTAAAGCCTTCAGTAAAGGTAATGAGACTGCAAATAACGCTCACGCCGAGACTGGTTGGCGCAGGCGCCTGGGGGTGTGGCCCCACTGGACCACACACCGAACTTCCCTGGAAGGGGCGTAACTAAGTAGCTTCCTAGGTGTTCGCTGGAGCCTCTGATGGTGAGGTCAGACTTGTGCAATAGGAAGCTACCAGGTACCACTCCAGGGTGGAGTCGGACTGTGGATGCTGATCCCACCGGGGACAAGACACGGGTAGGCAGGCACAGCTGTGACACTGGCTGCCAGACAGGTATGGCAGAGGCCCTGACGGGCGGACTGGCTTGACGGAGATACAGGCAGGCAGACGGGCGCGGCTGGCACTCAGGCAGACAGGCGGGCACGGCTGGCACTGGCAGACAGGACTGATACTCTGGTAGGAACTGGTATTCAGATGGATGTATGGAAACAGGTAAGAACCTGTTCAGACTGGAGAACATAAAGAAACAGGTAGAGACCAGTACGGCAAGTAGCAGAATAAAGATAGAGCAAGAGTGGAAGCAAAGCAGAATCACAAGAGGCGGAGTAAGAGCAGGAGGTGGAGCTAAGAGTAGAGAAGGAGAAGGCAGAGCTAAGAGCAGAGAAGGAGAAGGCAGAGCAAAGAGTAGAGAAGGAGAAGGCAGAGCAAAGAGTAGAGAAGGAGAAGGCAGAGCAAAGGACGGAGCCGCAGGAGGCAGAGCCAAGAGCGGAGACGCTGCAGGCGGAGCCAAGAGCAGAGACACTGGAGGCGGAGCCAAGAGCGGAGACGCTGCAAGCGGAGCCAAGAGCAGAAATGCTGGAGGCGGAGCCAAGAGCGGAGATGCTGGAGGCGGAGCCAAGAGCAGAGATGCTGGAGGCGGAGCCAAGAGCAGAGACGCTGGAGGCGAAGCCAAGAGCAGAGACGCTGTAGGCGGAGCCAAGAGCGGAGACACTGGAGGCGGAGCCAAGAGCCAGAACCGCAGGAGGTAACGCCAAGAGCAAAAGAGTGCAGAACCACAGGTTGTGGCGAGGAAAGCCGAGAGGCACAGAACCACAGGTTGTGGCAAAACAGAGCAGAGAGATGCAGAGCCACAGAAAGTGGCAAGCAGAGTAGGAAGATAAGGCGGAGGTACACACAGCAGAGTGGGAAATGACAAATGACAAAGGAGGAACAGGAACGGACTTAGACCAGAGTTCAGACAGGAACGGACACGGATACACAAACAGAACACAGATGAAGGCCTGCAGTATTGCCGCCCTCTGAGACAGGAAACAGACACGGCCTGGCAGCTCAGTAGCAAGTGCTAACTGAGGGAAATAGTTTGCTCAGGCATCCTCCAATGGGTGAGGATGCCTTAAGTATCAGAGGCCTCAAGGCTATTGGCCAGGAACACCTAAGGGAGGTGCACACAGTCTCAATAAGAATCCGGAGTGGCTGGCGCCGCCCCCCATGCACACAGCCAGGAAGTGTATACAGAGCAAGCCGCCATGAAGCACATGGCATGGAGCCGGCAGCAGACAGATCTCACAGCATGGCACTGGGTGAGTGAGTTGATGTAACAGGCAGGTGGGGAATGGAAGGCCATGCAGTGATGCCGGCAGGGTTGTTAAAGTACCCCCTCCTTTACGCCCCCTCTTCTTCAAACCTGCCAAAATGATCCATAGAAGAAGAAAGAAACCACTCACAGTCCAAGTCAAAACATATTCAAAGTAGGATAAGGCAAACGGGTCACCAGGAATCTCAGAAGACAAAGTCTCTTTGTGCCCAACAGGGTTAGCTTGATCAGAAATCTCAGATAGCAAAGTCTCTTTGTACCCAATGGGGTTAGCTTCCTCAATGGACTGGACCACTTCCTCAGGGTAGACAAGAAGCAGGGACTTAGATGCTACCAGCGTCGGACTGGAGCACCTTGGGCCCACCAGAGAAAATCATTCTTGGGGCCCACTATGTAGCTACATAGAAATAGATACAAGACCACCAATTGTGCGGTAAAAAGCACTAATATCAGGGTATAATATAAGGTAGTTCACGTCTTAATAATGTAGCAAGGGTTGGGGTAGCCCCCTCACAGAATATAATGTAGCCCCCTCATAAAATATAATGCAGTCCCCTCGCATAGAAAATAATGCAGCACCCCACAAAATGTAATGCAACCCCTTCAGGTATGACACAGTCCCCACCATAGAATATAATGTAGCACCCTCATAGGGTATAATGCAGCCCCCCTCATATAGTATAATGCAACCCACCACAGAATATAATGTAGTCCCCTGAGAGAATGCAGTTCCACCACAGAATATAATGCAGCCCCCCATAGAGTATACTGTAGCCCCCTCATATAGTATGATGTAGCCCCCATAATATAATGTAGTCCCGAGAGAATAATGCAGCCCCACAACAGAATATAATGCAGCCCCCCATAGAGTATACTGTAACCCCTCATATAGTATGATGTAGCCCCCCATAATATAATGTAGTACCCTGAGTATAATGCAGTCCCCCCACAGAATATAATGTAGCCCCCAAGGGCCATATTTAGAGTTTCTGCTGCCCTAGGCACTTTTAGTGCTGCCTCCCCCTTTGGTGAGTATGACACTATCGGCATAGACTTTGGCAAGAATCACTGATGTGAAAGTCGCCTTTTGCAGCAGATCCGGCAGTTTTTCTGCATCTGCTGCGTACCGGATCACTTGGAAGCAAAATACTCAGTCTTCGAAACTCAACAGGTCAGATCCTTCTTTCTATTGACACAATCTGTCAGGAGAGAAAGGGGAGGCCCCATACACACTAGGTTAGACCAGTAGATCATTTTGCCGATATCAATGGGCTTATCTAACTTTATTGTAATGTGTATTGGTGGTTTTATATTATTTAAAAAAACATAAAACTTATATAAATGTGTAAAGTTAATTGGTTTAAGGTTGATCTAGTCTGATTGCTGTTTTCCCTTTTAAAAGTAAATTGGATCATGCCATATGGTGTCCTTAAGGTACCGTCACGTTTAGCGACGCTGCAGCAATATAGACAGCGATATAGATCGCTGCAACGTCGCTGTTTAGGTCGCTATGAGACGTCAAACACGGCAACAGCAGAACGATGCAGGAGCGATCCAGTGACGTACTTATCGGTCTCGCTGGTCGTTGCTCCATGGAAAAAACATTGCAGGCATCGTTGCTTTTGCTGTCAAACAGGAGGAATCACGCCGACCTGACAACCAAATAAAGTTCTGGACTTTCAGCGACGACCAGCGATGTCACAGTGGGATCCAGATCGCTGCTGCGTGTCAAACACAACGAGATCGCTATCCAGGACGCTGCAACGTCACGGATCGCTGTCGTTCTCGTTGGAAAGTTGTTCAGTGTGAAGGTACCTTTGGTCCTCAGTCCTAACAGGAATAAGCTAAGATTACTATTTTTTCCTTTCCTTCACAACCACCTCCATTAGTGAAACTTGATGTTTTTTTTATTTCATTTATAATAGCTATGCCATTATGTCAGTTACGTGTTCTCCTACCCATGCTAAGAAGGTGCACGCTCCACCTGCAATTTATTTTATCCATAATTGAAGTTTAAGTGATTTAATTAAAATGGAGTGGGTATGTGGAGTGTCATGACGCATGCATTACTCAAAGCTGCATTTAACAGACATCCAAATTTTCCAAACATAACAATTACAGCCAACATAAAAAAGAATTGTTAATCACCACCCATGGAAAAAACATCAGAATGCGGTGGTCAGAAAGCTTTGTCCTTGTGCCACTAATGGATTTCCTAGTATCATACATATTAACATGTTATCTAACTAATAGTGGGCTACAAAATAATATAAGGCATCTTTAACATTGCTTACCCTTTTTCTCAAAAGCAAAGCAAAAGTATATACACAAATTAATTATTGATTTTTAGAAGATTGTGTTTTTCCAAATCATCTAAGTTTTCAACTTTCTTTTGCACTAGTTACAATTTCCTTTTCATAAATTTACTATCAAAATTCTTTATAAAATGACCAAGTGAACATCATTCGCAATTTAAGATTTTAAAAATAGCTTGTCAGATGCATTTGTCTTTCTAATCTTACAGCATGGTGTGGTGTCACTTGGGCATGCGGTAACCTAAATCTCTCCACCCTTGACATGATTATGGTCATTTTAGTATTCTTCCATCGAAATGTTAATAGGTAAAGTTCCCACTTGAGTGGTATTCTGTAGAATAAATACTTGCATAGGTTAGGAGAATATCAGACAATGTTAGTTAACTGTTTTTAACAGAAAATACATGATAGATCTGAGATGTGAGACGTTCATATGCTGTCCTTTTTTTTCTTGGACAGAACAAAAACCCACATTGTTCCATACACACATTCGTTTAAAAAAAACGATCCATATCTCCTGCCCATGAGACTCAGAACATGTCCTATTCTTATCCATTTTGCAGATCAGACTCGACCTTTAACCCCTTAAGCCCCGAGGGTGGTTTGCACGTTAATGTCCAGGCCAATTTTTACAATTCTGTCCACTGTCCCTTTATGAGGTTATAACTCTGGAACGCTTCAACGGATCCTAGTGATTCTGACATTGTTTTCTTGTGACATATTGTACTTCATGATAGTGGTAAAATTTCTTTGATATTACCTGCGTTTATTTGTAAAAAAAAGGGAAATTTGTGGTGAAAATTTTGAAAATTTTGCAATTTTCCAACTTTGAATTTTTATGCAATTAAATCACAGAGATATGTCACACAAAATACTTTCCCACATGTCTACTTTACATCAGCACAATTTTGGAACCCAAATTTTTTTTTGTTAGGGAGTTATAAAGGTTAAAAGTTGACCAGCAATTTCTCATTTTTACAACACCATTTTTTTTAGGGACCACATCTCATTTGAAGTCATTTTTAGGGGTCTATATGATAGAAAATACCCAAGTGTGACACCATTCTAAAAACTGCACCCCTCAAGGTGCTCAAAACCACATTCAAAAAGTTTATTAACCCTTCAGGTGTTTCACAGGAATTTTTGGAATGTTTAATTAAAAATGAACATTTAACTTTTTTTCACAAAAAATTTACTTCAGCTCCAATTTGTTTTATTTTACCAAGGGTAACAGGAGAAAATGGACCCCAAAAGTTGTTGTACAATTTGTCCTGAGTACGCTGATACCCCATATGTGGGGGTAAACCACTGTTTGGCGCATGGGAGAGCTCGGAAGGTAATGCAAAATTGACAGGAATTGAGATGGGACGCCATGTTGTGTTTAGAGAGCCACTGATGTGCCTAAACATTAAAACCCCCCACAAGTGACACCATTTTGGAAAGTAGACCCCCTAAGGAACTTATCTAGAGGTGTGGTGAGCACTTTGACCCACCAAGTGCTTCACAGAAGTTTATAATGCAGAGCCGTAAAAATAAAAAATCATATTTGTTCACAAAAATGAACTTTTGCCCCCAATTTTTTATTTTCCCAAGGGTAAGAGAAGAAATTAGACCACAAAAGTTGTTGTGCAATTTGTCCTGAGTACGCCGATACCCCATATGTGGGGGTAAACCACTGTTTGGGCGCATAGCAGAGCTCGGAAGGGAAGGAGCGCCTTTTGACTTTTCAATGCAAAATTGACTGGAATTAAGATGGGACGCCATGTTGCGTTTGGAGAGCCCCTAATGTGCCTAAACATTGAAATCCCCCACAAGTGACACCATTTTGGAAAGTAGACCCCTTAAGGAACTTATCTAGATGTGTGGTGAGCACTTTGACCCAACAAGTGCTTCACAGAAGTTTATAATGCAGAACCGTAAAAATAAAAAATCCTATTTTTTCACATAAATTATCTTTTCGCCCCAATTTTTAATTTTTGCAAGGGTAAGAGAAGAAATTGAACCCCAAAAGTTGTTGTGCAATTTGTCCTGAGTACGCTGATACCCGATATGTGGGGGTAAACGACTTTTTGGGCGCATGGCAGAGCTCGGAAGGGAAGGAGCGCCTTTTGACTTTTCAATGCAAAATTGGCTGGAATTGAGATGGGACACCATGTCGCGTTTTGAGAGCCCCTGATGTGCCTAAACATTGAAACTCCCCACAAGTGACACCATTTTGGAGACCCCCTAAGGAACTTATCTAGATGTGTTTTGAGAGCTTTGAACCCCCAAGTGTTTCACTACAGTTTATAACGCAGAGCCATGAAAATAAAAATTCTTTTTTTTTTTTTCACAAAAATGATTTATTAGCCCCCAGTTTTGTATTTTCACAAGGGTAACAGGATAAATTGGACCCCAAAAGTTGTTGTACAATTTGTCCTGAGTACCCTGATACCCCACATATGGGGGGAACCACTGTTTGGGCGCATGGCAGAGCTTGGAAGGGAAGGAGCGCCATTTGGAATGCAGACTTAGATGGATTGGTCTGCAGGCTTCACATTGCATTTGCAGAGCCCCTGATGTACCCAAACAGTAGAAACACCCCACAAATAACCCCACATTGGAAACTAGACCTCCAAAGGAACTTACATAGACATGTTATGAGAACTTTCAACCCCCAAGTGTTTCACTACAGTTTATAACGCAGAGCCGTGAAAATAAAATAAAAAATT
Source organism: Ranitomeya imitator (assembly GCF_032444005.1). NCBI lineage: Eukaryota > Metazoa > Chordata > Amphibia > Anura > Dendrobatidae > Ranitomeya > Ranitomeya imitator. The sequence continues at coordinate 146,353,093 of NC_091283.1, forward strand.
TCACAAAAATGATTTTTTGCCCCCAGTTTTGTATTTTAACAAAAGTAACAGGATAAATTGGACCCCAAAAGTTGTTGTACAATTTGTCCTGAGTATGCTGATACCCCATATGTGGGGGGGAACCACTGTTTGGGCGCATGGCAGAGCTCGGAAGGGAAGGAGCGCCATTTGGAATGCAGACTTAGATGGATTGGTCTGCAGGCGTCACGTTGCATTTGCAGAGCCCTTGATGTACCCAAACAGTAGAAACATCCCACAAGTGACCCCATATTGGAAACTAGACCTCTGAAAGAACTTATCTAGATGTGTTGTGAGAACTTTGAACCCCAAAGTGTTTCACTACAGTTTATAACACAGAGCCATGAAAATAAAAATTCTTTTTTTTTCACAAAAATGATTTTTTAGCCCCAAGTTTTGTATTTTAGCAAGGGTAACAAGAGAACTTGGACCCCAAAAGTTGTTGTCCAATTTGTCCCGAGTACGCTGATACCCCATATGTTGGGGTAAACCCCTGTTTGGGCGCACGGGGGAGCTCGGAAGGGAAGGAGCACGGTTTTACTTTTTCAACGCAGAATTAGCTGTAATTGAGATCGGACACCATGTCGCGTTTGGAGAGCCCCTGATGTACCTAAACAGTGGAAACCCCCCAATTCTAACTGAAACCCTAATCCAAACATACCCCAACCCTAATCCCAACAGTAACCCTAACCACACCCCTAACCCTGACACACCCCTAACTCTAATCCAAACCCTAATCCCAACCATAAATGTAATCCAAACCCTAACCCTAACTTTAGCCCCAACTCTAACCCTAACTTTAGCTCCAACCCTAACTTTAGCCATAACCCTAACCCTAACTTTAGCCCCAACCCTAACTTTAGCCCCAACCCTAACCCTAACCCTAGCCCTAACCCTAACCCTAGCCCTAACCCTAACGGGAAAATGGAAATAAATACATTTTTTTTAATTTTATTATTTTTCCCTAACTAAGGGGGTGATGAAGGGGGGTTTGATTTACTTTTAAAGCATTTTTTTATAGCGGATTTTTATGATTGGCAGCTGTCACACACTGAAAGAGGCTTTTTATAGCAAAAAAGTTTTTGCGTCTCCACATTTTGAGACCTATAATTTTTCCATATTTTGGTCCACAGAGTCATGTGAGGTCTTGTTTTTTGCGGGACGAGTTGACATTTTTATTGGTAACATTTTTGGGCATGTGACATTTTTTGATCGCTTTTTATTCCGATTTTTGTGAGGCAGAATGACCAAAAACCAGCTATTCATGAATTTCTTTTGGGGGGTCGTTTATACCGTTCCGCATTTGGTAAAATGGATAAAGCAGTTTTGTTCTTTGGGTCAGTACGATTATAGCGATATCTCATTTATATCATTTTTTATGTTTTGGCGCTTTTATACGATAAAAACTATTTTATAGAAAAAATAATTATTTTGGCATCGCTTTATTCTCAGGACTATAACTTTTTTATTTTTTTGCTGATGATGCTGTACCATGGCTCATTTTTTGTGGGACAAGATGACGTTTTCAGCGGTACCATTGTTATTTATATCTGTCTTTTTGATTGCGTGTTATTCCACTTTTTGTTCGGCAGTATGATAATAAAGTGTTGTTTTTTGCCTCATTTTTTTTTTCTTACGGTGTTTACTGAAGGGGTTAACTAGTGGGACAGTTTTATAGGTTGGGTCGTTACGGACACGGCGATACTAAATAAAGTCGTCCTGGAAGCACTGAGACCCTGGACCTGGTGAACGGTCAGTGTTGGATTGTCCTGGTATGGGCTGGAGTCCTGGAAGCACTGAGACCGTGAGTCCTGCAATAGCCTGTGTGTTGGATTGTCCTGAAGTGGGCTGGAGTCCTGGAAGCACTGCTGAGGCTATAGACTGAATGCTCGAGGGTGTTGGATTGTCCTGGGATGGGCTGGAGTCCTACAAACACCTGGTAACAGTGTGAGTCCTGGAATAGACTGAGTGTTGGATTGTCCGCGGATGGACTGGAGTCCTGTAAGCACCTGGTTAGATCATGGACAGATAGCCTGTGTGTTGGAAGTGCCTGTGACTGGTCTTCCTGGAAGCTCATGGAAAGGCTGCATCTACAGAGCCTGGGATGGTTTCTGTGTGGGGGGGAAGCTACAGTTCCTTCGGTGGGTCTGGACTGACTAAGATATGCCGACAGGCAAGTTGGTGATCCCTGTGAGGCAGCTTACCCGGAAGAGACGACTGACAAGGAGTCAGCAGGTGGAGCAGGAGCTCCCATAAGGTACCATTGACTGTTGGTGCTTGTGATGTTCCATGAACTGTGTGGTCTCCCACGGTGACTGAATGGAGTGAGGTTCGGCATGTTTAGAGACTGCGACCCGGTGTCATATGCGCTGTATGTGACTTGGGACATTGGTGAAGTGTACGGCGTACAGACACCCATGGTAACTGGGCGAAGTGAGAGGTCCAGCATGTTTAGTGTCTGTGAGACAAAGCCGTAGCTGAAGTGTACAAGATAAAGCTGCAAGTTAAAATCACCAGTTGGTGCCTATTGTGTTCTATGGAATGTATAATATGAACTGCATAACCCGGTTTATGACACTTTAAAAAACCGTATGGACTGTTTTGAGTTCAAAAATCGTGCCTGACTACGTTAATCCCTTGCCAAGCGAGTGTCCCCAATACACTTAGTGAGAGCAATCTTACATTAGATAAAGAAATGTATTTATGGGAATAATATTTTTTTTTTTTTTATTTAGGAATTTTTTTTATTTATTTTTTTTACACATGTGGAAAATTTTTTTTTCACTTTTTCACTTTGTCCCGGGGGGACATCACAGATCGCTGATCTGACAGTTTGCACAGCACTCTGTCTGTTAGGAGTCGAGTTTCCTCTGCTGCACAGGGGGAATCTCGATCCGTCTCCGCTGCGGTCTCCCATTCTCCTCCAGCCGCAGTGGAGCCTGCTCAGTGGGGACGTCGATCCCAGCGTCTCGCTCAGTCTGACTCTGTGAGAAGAGTTACTGCTGCTTCTCCAACTTCTGCCTGTAAAGCGTATACTGGTCAGCAGCGAGTGGACTTCTCTGGGACTAAGTCCTTGTCTGCGCACACTGAGCATGCCCAGGGCAAGATCTCCCGTTGGAGATCGAGGGTCATGTGCTCAGACTCTGCAGCGCATTCTATTGGTCCTCTTGGCAGGTCTTGGAAGGGCAAAGTTTCTGTGGCCGCTTCCTGTCCTGCAACTATATAAACTGCGCATGACCGCACGGCCATGCGCTAGTGTACAATTTTATACGTGTGTTTGTTGTGAGTGCAAGTCGTTCTTTAAATACCCCTACCCTATTGTATGATTGTTCGCGTATGGAGTATGGCTGCTATCTAGCGCCCGACTTATCACTCAACGTGTCACACACGTGTCAGCGTCTACTGCTGTGACCGCCAGTGCGGTGCCACGCGCCAGTGTGCGCTTCCTGACCCACGTCTGGGTGCTTAGTGGTGCCTGCCAGCACGGCACAGTTCGCACTTTGGTGCCTTAATTATATTATTCCTTTCACACCCAGTAGCGGTGTAGTGCCAGCAAGGGTCTAATCGGACTACAATCCCTGTTGGGGTTTAGTTCGCTGACCACTTGCTCGCGCTCTATGTGCGGTACCGCGGTCCTGTGACGCAACAGGATCGCTTTCTTCACGCTGGGTGAGGTTTAACCCACGCGTGTATACTTTTGAATACCGCCATATTGTCTGTCATTTCCTAGCAGCAGGTTTCACCTGCACGGTGGACCCCGGACTGCGAACGCATCTATATCATCTCTCTTGGTGCGTTCCGCCAGTCCTAACACTGTCAGATCAGCGATCTGACATACAGGACTGCAGGCTTACCAAGCGCCTGCTTTTAGCAGGCGCTTGGTAAGCCACCTCCCTCAGAAACAGCTAATATAGAAAAAACTCAGAAAAAATACATACCATAAGATACGGCCTTCCCAAAACCCTGTCTGATGACAAATGCACACTTAGCAGGATGCAGCAGGCCTCCACTGATAAAGGCTAGGAGCGGCACAGGTGCAAACTACTTGATAAAAACAACCACCCCAACCAAACATTGCAGGGGTTGGCTGCCTAGCAGAAAAAAATGCACATTGATATAACTCACATAGGACGCCAGTCACACTGATAGGTGCGGTGCACAGTGTCTGTATGCAACCTATTGATGACGCCCCTCGTATTAAGAGGCGGGCTGCCCAGCACTATAAAATGCAGCGCACAGTGAAAGACGCCCCAGAAAAACCTAGCCAACACAAAGAGGCCTGGCCACATCCTGCAGAAAAGGATATGATATAGTGCAAAAAAATGCATGCATATGATAAATACATACACTATATGAGGTATTGGTTTAATATTTTGGCCAAAATAAAGTAAGCCCGCAACCCAACGTCAAGGGTCCCCATAATATTGCGGGTCCTAACACTAATATCAAAAACAGATATATCACATCACGTTGCTGCGGGGTCTCAGGGAAGCCTGCAGGGAGCCGCCTCCCTGCGCGATGCTTCCCTGTACCGCCGACACACCGCGATCATGTTTGATCGCAGTGTGCCGGGGGTTAATGTGCCGGGAGCGGTCTGTGACCGCTCCTGGCACATAGTGCCGGGTGTCAGCTGCGATAGTCAGCTGACACCCGGCCGCGATCAACCGCGCTCCCCCGTGAGCGCGGCTGATCGCATATGACATACTATCCCATCACTGGGAATTAAGTCCCAGGTCACCTTGACGGGATAGTACGTCATATGGGATTAAGGGGTTAAAGTGGGGATCTCCATAAAATGGATGAAATACAAAAAAACATACTTTGTACTTCAGTGTCTCTTCCGAGTTTCATCCGATTTTACCTGATCCATTGCTAAGAGTCAGTGAATAAAAATAATGTTCAGGCGGTCTACCGGCTTCAGTGTAAAGGGAACCTGTCACCCCGTTTTTTCAATATGAGCTAAAAATAGCGTTCAATAGGGCCTGAGCTGTGCTTTACAATAGTGCCTTTATTATCCCCTGATTCCCCACCTTTGCTGCCAAAATACCTTAGTAAACTCGCCGTTTTCAGCTGTCAATCACCCTGGACCGCGCCAGGAGCAGGTGAGTATTATTACACAGCTGCCGCTCCCCCTCCCCTGCCGACCCCTGGGAATGACTCGAGTATAAGCCGAGAGGGGGAATTTCAGCCTAAAAAAATTGGCTGAAATTCTTGGCTTATACTCGAGTATATACGGTAATTATTATACTTTTATTAGTGTTATGAATTATATTTATACATGAACCAATCAACTAGCACAGATTTAATGGTGAACCCTTCAGAAGAGACAATGCATTGTAAAATCTGGGGTAAATAAATTCAATAACCAATTTGTATAGCTGGATATTTCGCTGGTACACCAGCCCAGTGGAACTTCCCACTTCTTCCTGATCCTCATGAAGGTCCGGAGCGCCTGGAATAATGTCCTGTGTGTCACCTTCTACAGCAAGAAAAATACCAATGACAATTGTACATCAATATAGAGCTTCCTGTATAAATTGTGACAGAGTCACTGCTGAAGTGGAGGGGAGATACGAGTCACTGCGCATGATGGCATCAGTGATGTAAAACCAGAATTGTTTCCTCCAGCACGCTATGTGTTAGGTTGTTTTATTGAAAGTTATATTATTAGCTGGTTTTAGAGGACCTCCATAAAGCAGGAGGGAGGGGGTCCACGTATCTCCCCCTGCAGGGTCCTTAAGGGACCTATGTGATGTCAGGATCATGTGATCAGTCACATGATGGAGAGTCACATGGTCTGGCTTTAAATAGCTGAGCTCCAGGGTTAAGGTACCTTCACACTGAGCGACTTTAGAACGATAACGATAGCGATCCATGACGTTGCAGCATCCTGGATAGCGATCTCGTTGTGTTTGACACGCAGCAGCGATCTGGATCCTGATGTGAGATCGCTGGTCGGAGCTAGAAGGCCAGAACTTTATTTCGCCGCTGGATCACCCGCTGACATGCACCACCTGACCTGACCAGCCTGATTGACAGGCGAAAACGGCGACTTTGGTAATGTATTTCGCAGCATAGGTGGGGAATCAGGGTACACTACATACACTATTGTAACGCACAGCGCAGGCCCTATTTAACAGTATTTTTATCTCAATCTGAAAAAACGCGGTGACAGGTTCCCTTTAAGATCATTTCCACGCATGTACTTACCAGCCAGTCGGTTGGATAACTTTTATCAGTTGGATAATAGTGTTTTTAAAAATAAATCATAATTTGAAAACATTATACACATGTTTCACTTTTTGCTCATTTGTTTTAATTTTCCAAATTGATAATTGTATACCAACTATACTGTGGGATTTTGCAACATTTTGATGCCTTGTTTCTACTTACCCATGTATATTGTTTTGCGGCGGAATATCTAGGGGTAGGGCATGTCGGGTGAGTGTGTGCCTCGACTGCAGTGGGCAAGGGGATGATGGTGGCGCTGCTTTTGCCATGATGATCACGGCAGTTTAAAAATTCTCAGAGGGGCCGGCACTTTAGCCGAGCAGTCAGCAGTAATATCTAGCAGCTGCACATTTACAGGGAGAGACAATATAAGAATTGGGGAATACCCATGCTGGCTAATATGTGCAGCTCCATCACTGGGGGAGTCGGCAGGGAGAAGCTCCGCCCCCTATGCACTGATGACCTGGAATTAGAATGTCCCAACGGGTAATGAATTGCAAGTCCTATTTTGAGACAATGTGATTTGTGTCTTGTTTTAACACTAGATGTCCCAGAAATTTCGAGCTCCAAAATTTCCAAAGGTAGAAATGATAAATGACCCCTCTCTGAGACTTCTAGTGTTAAATTGATTTCCTTTTCATCAGTGCTGAAAAGGTTAAGGACTCTTTCCATGGTGGCAGGGAACATACAGGTGGCTGCTCCCAGCTGCAGTTGCTCACATAATCACATCTCCCTATATATACTGGTCCTGGGCATTTCTTCCTTGCTGGTGAAAGAATCTTCTTCCTGGGAAATGTTGAGCTGTGTAGAGTTGGTAGGAGTTATTGGAGAGTTCTGTGTGCAGTAGGTTTGTGTGATTTTTTTCTTATTGTCCTCATTCCTATTTGGTTTGTTTATTCCTCCCTTTCCCTACCTCCCTCCCTATTTTTGTTGAGTGTTTTGTATGATACTGGTTTTCGGTTATCCCAGTCTGACTTTGTGTCTGGTTTTCCTTACATTACTATCCCATGCCTCATGGGGTGGGAGTGGGGGATAGATTACGGTTTAACAGGAGTATAGTAAGGTCGGAAACTCAGGCCTCTCTAACATCAGGAGTACCACTGGGTCAGGGATAATTTGGGTCCCAGTTCTAGGAACAGTTTGAGGCCTCTTTCCATTACTTCAGACCATCACATCGTGACATGTACGCACTGCCAGGATTAAGCTCTGCTTGCCAGTTCCAACAGTATCACATGATCAATTATGTTTGATTTTCATATTTAGGTCGTAATTAAATGAGCGTATAAAGAAAATCTGTCCCATTCTCACCCAGGGGAGTGGGCGATTTTTTTCACTTTTCATCCGTGTGCTGTCCATGCTCTGTCCGCATACAATCTATTTTTTTTTTTACTTAGCAGCTATTAATTTTTTACAGGGCCATTTACAGTTTCCTATGTTACAGAATTGTAATGTATCCGTAAAAATTAGCAGGCCACACTGATGGTCTGTATGACATCGAATTTTTTTCTTGCACCCATCCAATTTCGAAGTCAAACAGCAAAATGCTACAATTTTTTTTGTCACGTCAAATACAGCTGGGAAAAAAAAAATGCAGCTCTGCACTGCCTCACTGAATAATATTGGTCTGAGTGCAATTCCTCTTTTTACCAGACTGCACTTGTCCGTGTGAGCGAGCACTTACCGTCACGTGCTGACTAGCTTCTCTTCCTGCTTCTCAAGTAAGCAGTTGGTGTAGTTTTTCACTGAGCATTCAGAGAATTAGGAAGAACACCTTGTCCGCACGTGACTGTAAGTAAGTAAATCACATATAAGCAATCACATGACTACTACTCAAATCGTTTAAGCTGCGAATAGGAGTGGCGCCAAATTGAATTCATGCCCCGGGTGCAGGAAAACCTAGATAGTCCTCTATGTTATGTGGTCGTTTTTGAGCAAGGAGAATTAATATGATTTACGGTAACCATAAATTTGCAAAGATGTGCATATCAAATCAAGACATTTAATTTTGCAGATCTTTAAAGGTAAAAAAAAGCAAAAAATGTGGAAGCACTATCTCTAGTTTGGCAGCAACTGTCCCAGCATTAGTAATACCAAGCGCAGGTCAAAAATGGCCTCCTTAACCCCTGACAAGGGCATTAATCGGGAGGGAGTGGAAGTCATAATTTAATGTACAGTCATGGTCAAAAGTGTTAACACCCTTTAAATTGTTCAAGAAAAGGAAGTATTTCTCCCAGAAAATTATTGCAATTGCACGTTTTGTCATACACTTGTTTATTTCCTTTATGTGTATTGGAACAACACCAAAAAAACATAGAAGAAAAGGCAAATTTGACATAATTTCTCACAAAACTCAAAAATGGGCAGGACAAAATTGTTGGCACCTTTCCAAAATTTGGTGGAAACAACTTTGTTTCCAGCATGTGATGCTCATTTAAACTCACCTGGTAACAGGTGTGGGCAATATGGAAATCACACCTGAAACCAGATTAAAAGGGGAGAAGTTGATTCAATCTTTATATTAGTGCAACACTAAACACTAGACATGATGAACAGTAAGAAGAGAGGAGAACTGTCTGAGGACTTGAGAACCAAAATTGTTGAAAAATAACAAGAATCTCAATTTGCAGACACTGTGTTTCGGGGTAGTGCCCCAGATCTCCACTTTGCACTGATGAGGGGCAGTACCCCGAAACACAGTGTCTGCAAATTGAGATTCTGAAGAGACAATTTGCATATTTCCCAGAGGAGCATTGTGGCTTTAAGTCTTCTCACCTCAACATGCTTATCATGTCACTCTCCGCAAGGAGAAACGATACTTCTTGGATCCCGGTCAGATGCCTCTCAATCAGCCAAAAAAGATCTCCACTTTGCACTGACGAGGGGCAGTACCCCGAAACACAGTGTCTGCAAATTGAGATTCTGGTTTGGCTATTATCCTAAGACATGTGACAAGGCTCGTTAAAGAGTCGACATTGACTGTTAGGATTGCTACTTCCAATAGGTGGCACTAGAGTTCTAGTCCTCTTCTTCTCTGAAGAGACAATTTGCATATTTCCCAGAGGAGCATTGCGGCTTTAAGTCTCCTTACCTCGACATGCTTCTCATGTCACACTCTGCAAGGAGAAACGATACTTCTTGGATCGTTGTGAGATCTTAAAATTGCTGTTTGGAGAAGACTGAGGTCTTAAACTAAGAATGTAAAGTAGCATTCAGTAAAACAGAGATAATAAATGTGCTTTTGAACTGCACCCTATTATACTTCATTTAAACCCATAATTCATCTTTCTTAGAAAAGAAGATAATGGCTCCAGTAATGGCAACAAAAATTGCAGTGGGATAGTGATTTAAGGTAAGGTCATCTAGGACAAGCACTTTATTCTGGTCTAGATACAGAAGGGGTCACGATCCGATGAAGTATGTGAAAAAGCAGAATTGATAGATAAATGCCTTCTGCAATATCCAGCTTTAAATTAATGCTGAAAAAGCTAAAAAACAATTTACTAAAAGCCAACAGAAGAGAAAGACTTTTATATATAGAATCCTCAGGAAAGCTTTTGCTCACCCTTAACCTTGCTATCGACATTGCTGATCCACAGCAAAGTAGAATCAATGGGAATGGGAAAAGCAAGTCTAGATACAATATATTGTGTACACAACAATTATGTGCAGAGAGGATACATATCACTTACTCAAGTCAAAGCTAAAAGATAAAGTGATCCTCGAATCAAAGTGCATATTTGTATGAATGTGACTTCTTGTCACTTCGTTTCAAGCAAAATGTTTAATAGAATTCATCTGTGTATTAATGGGACTAATGTCAATCTGTATGATAAGACTATATCAGGCCTCCTTCTGTCATTAAGTGGCGGTCTGAGCCGTCTTCCCCATTTTTGCGTTGATTTCCTCCCAAGACATACTGATAGGGAATACACATTGTGAGCCCCAATGGGGACAGTAATGATAATGTCTGTAAAGTGCTGTGGAAGTAGTGGCGCTATATATATATATATATATATATATATATATATATATATATATATATATATATATATATATACAGTTAGGGCCAGAAATATTTGGACAGTGACACAAGTTTTGTTATTTTAGCTGTTTACAAAAACATGTTCAGAAATACAATTATATATATATAATATGGGCTGAAAGTGCACACTCCCAGCTGCAATATGATAGTTTCCACATCCAAATCAGAGAAAGGGTTTAGGAATCATAGCTCTGTAATGCATAGCGTCCTCTTTTTCAAGGGACCAAAAGTAATTGGACAATGGACTCTAAGGGCTGCAATTAACTCTGAAGGCGTCTCCCTCGTTAACCTGTAATCAATGAAGTAGTTAAAAGGTCAGGGGTGGATTCCAGGTGTGTGGTTTTGCATTTGGAAGCTGTTGCTGTGAGCAGACAACATGCGGTCAAAGGAACTCTCAATTGAGGTGAAGCAGAACATCCTGAGGCTGAAAAAAAAGAAAAAATCCATCAGAGAGATAGCAGACATGCTTGGAGTAGCAAAATCAACAGTTGGGTACATTCTGAGAAAAAAAGGAATTGACTGGTGAGCTTGGGAACTCAAAAAGGCCTGGGCGTCCACGGATGACAACAGTGGTGGATGATCGCCGCATACTTAATTTGGTGAAGAAGAACCCGTTCACAACATCAACTGAAGTCCAGAACACTCTCAGTGAAGTAGGTGTATCTGTCTCTAAGGGTGGTTTCACACTTGCGTTTTTGTCTGCAGCGTTTTTTACCCAAAAAACGCATGCGTTTTTTTCCCTATATTTAACATTGAAAACGCATGCGTTTTTTGGTGTACGCGTTTGCACGCGTTTGTGAACGCATGCGTTTTTTTACTGCATGTGTTCATTTTCTAAAATGCAACTTGTAGTATTTTGAGGGGCGGTTTTTTTCCCCAAAAAAAAGCATGCGTTTACATGCGGGTTTTTTTGGACAAAAAATGCATTGGAGTCAATGGGGACGCATGCGTTTTTTTGGACATGCATTTGCATGCGTTTTTTTGACGCATGCGTTTTTTTTGGCACCATTGAATTAACTGTAGATAAGGATGTCTAGACACTGATAAGCCTCCCCCATAGCAGCAGGGTTATAAAAGGAAGGTTGGGGGAAGTTTCTGGTCACTTCTCATCAGACTCCAAAGAAGACAGCACCCTGCCCGGACACATTGTTGGACAAGACACAGAGCAATGTGAGTATATCCTATCCAATGCATTCATTTTCAATTTTTTGGATCTACATGTCCTAATTTCTTCAATTTTTTTCTTTCAACACGCATCAGAATGTCTTCTCCGGTTTCTTCGTCTGATGAGGAGTTCCAGCCACGGCAATCAGAAGTGGATCACGTGAGCGAGGTAATTTTTTTGTCCGTCAGCTTGGTAAGTATTGACTGTCACATCGACACATGAGGCAATTTTTTTTTTTAAATTTTATAGAGCACTTCAACTGAAGGACAGAGAGGGACTGAGCAGCGGAGTCAAGGTCCAGGTGGAAGACGGCAGCGGGTATGTATACCAGGCAGACTGTCCTTATTGTAATATTCTTTACTTTTCTGTACCCTTGTTTTTCTTTACATTTTTCTTGTATCATCCTTTTCTGAAAGTTGTCTTTCATATTCCTGCCCTTTCTCATCTTCGTGTCTTATTTTTTCCAAATGTGGTTGAGCAAACTTAAATGATTTTCTTTTAATTTTAGGTTTCACAACGGGACGACGACCGGATTGATAATGACCTGCTGATCAGTCTGGTCCAGGAGCGAGTCCCGTTGTGGGACAGCCGGGATCAACAGCACTCCGTCAATAGTGTTCTCCGTCGTTTGTGGAGTGAGGTGGCCCAAGCGTTGTGGGATGGCTGGGAGAATTCCCCGCCACGGGTCCGTAATGCATTTGGTAAGTATTGCACGGTAGTGTGAAGCAACAGACCTTGGCCATGCTCTCTTGACTGTGTGTGATGAAAGAAACTTTTCGTAGTTTCTGTCATCACACACAGTCACGAGAGCACGGCCAAAAGTCCTTATTCTGACCATTATATTTTATTGTTATTTCACAGTGGACAAAGTAAGGACACGTTGGCGTTCCATGAAGGACCGCTTCAACAAGGACCTGCGTGCAGAGAAGAGTGCAGCTAGTGGTTCCGGAGCAAGGCACCGGCTCTACAAATACCACCGTGTGTTGGCCTTCCTGAGACCGGTCCTTCTCATGAGAACGTAAGTATTTCTCACATGCCTCCGGTTGTATTGCATAGACATAATCTGTCATTTTTAATTCCACAGGATGTATCGTCTTGTTATAGTTTGGTATTAATTTTCTGTTTTCTTTTTTCACAGCACACACTGCACGACTGTCGCCACAGGTTCTGGAGCGGTCCTTCAGCCGGCAGCCACGGACCCGTCCCAGCCATCCAGCAGCGCAGCACCAGGTGGGTCTTCCACACTCACTGGAGACCAGGGGGCTGGCCCATCAGGTCTTCCCCTTTCGCAGTCCTCTTTCGCTGCACCCATTTTTGCGGGCTCATCCCGGCAGCGACAGAGGGCTTCGGATAGGTCCCTCATGCCCGAGTTTTTGCACTTGAGCTCGGTTTTACACGAAGCTATCAAGGCTTTAGGTGACAGAATGGATGTGTCCCATAACCTGTTAGAGTGCCGCATCCAGGATGTCGCCAAAAGCGTTGATCAAGTGAAAGCCGACCTCCAGAAGCCAGCTCATCATTTTTTTAATTAAATCGAACAGGGCATGTCGGAACACCTTAGCCCTGATCTCCAGCTGAGTGTGATGCAGGCCTGCAATGTTGCTTTTGTGCAGGCTATGCAGCAGAGTCAGAGTCGTAATGTGGCGGCATATCCAACTGTGCCGTCACTGTCACAAGTAAACACTATTCCTACCTCTGCTGCATACCACTGCACGGCCACCTCTATTCCCTCTACAGGTGTACTCCACTACAGCGCCAACACGATGACGAGTGCTGTTGGACATCCCACCGCCACCACCGTGATGACCGCTGCTCCGGCTTGGACCTCCTCCGCTCACACCACGATGACGCAGGACCCTGGCGTGGCTTATCGGCCCGGCACCCTCCCGATGCAGCAGGACCCATCCATGCAATATCGGACCGGCCCACCCCTGATGCAGCAGGACCAAGGCCTGGCATATGGGACCGGACCCACCCCGATGCAGCAGGACCGAGGCGTTGCTTTCCGGGCAGGACACCCCCCGATGCAGCAGGACCCATCCATGGCGTATCGCACCGGGCCCCCCATGATGCAGCACGACCAAGCCATACCTTTCCGGACAGGACCCACCCCGATGCAGCCCACCCCGATGCAGCAGGACCCATCCATGGCTTTACGTTCCCCCCCCAACGATGCACCAGGAACCTGGGAGGGTGTTATGTTCCCCCCCCCCCAACGAAGCACCAGGATCCTGGGAGGGTTTTTGTTTCCCCCCCCCCAACGAGGCACCAGGATCCTGGGAGGGTTTTTGTTTTCCCCCCCCCCCCCAACGAGGCACCAGGACCCAGGCGGGACTTTATCTTTTCCCCCATTGGACTCAGACATTGCCGAGCGCTCCACAATGGAGACTGACTGTTTAATTGTGGAGCCGGGTCCTGACGTGTCTCCCGCCTACACTTTACAACCTAGCCCCAGAAGACTTCCCCCAACCCGGAAAACCCAACGTAAAACTGGCAAAACTCATAAAAAACAAAAAACTTTGATTATTCCTCCCCCATCACCTACCGATGTGTCTCAACCTTCCAGTGTGTCTCAAGCCCCTCATGTTTTAAGCCCCATCCCCGAACTTCCAGACCCTTCAAGTTTTCTTGCCCATTCTCCTGCCACCTCTGCCTCCTCCACAGTGAGCCAGGCTTCAGTTCTGAATACCCCCCAGTTACGTCACTCAACCCCAAGCCGGCGTGGTTCAACCCGGCACGGTACCAAGAAATAAATTGTTGTTTTTCCTCAATAAAAAAAAAAGATTATTTGCAACAATTATGTTTGGTTTATTGTGTCTTTCACCGCTCTCAATACACACCAATAAAGTTTGTCACACACTTATTCTTTTGGCCTACACATATCTCCAGTAGTATAAAATACCAGACAACATCTATATGTGTTTCTTTAGTATACAGATATGAGTTGGCCAAAAAAATAGCAGTTATTTCCATACTCTTATTTTTAATTTTTAACTAGTGTAGTGTCACTGTCCAAAGAGAAAATGGTGGCAATCAAGTTCAGAAGTCAACTGAACCGGTCAGATGTCAAAATAGACACCTGACCTGTTTAGTTGATTACTGACTTGTATATTCACCCTATTCTATATAGCACATTATGTGACAATTTTTGTCAAACTGATAGGACAATGGTTGGCACACGCTAACTATCTATCCTCACCTGGGCAGGTGTAAGAAATTTTGAATTCATGATCATGTATATGTTCATCATGAATTCATTATTTCTTACACTTGACTTGACGGGTATAGAGAGCGTGCCAGTCTTGACGCAATGACGTCAAGAAGATTACCAATAAATAAATTTAAATCTGGTTACATTATTATAAGTATGCGTGTTTATATCATTCTTTGTAAACCAAAATAGGGAGTGCAACAGAGGTCAATTATGATTAAAAAAAAATCTAATTATTACCTCATCAACTATCACCCACTCCTGGTTTTGGATTACAAATTATGATATACATATCTACTGCCCATCTTTGTTCAACCTTTTTTTAGAGAGGAAAAAGACAGGAGACCTGGTGAACACAACAAAGTTTATTAATTAGAAAAATTTGTATCAGTATTTAATAATTGGTAAACATTAACATACAACAGGACATTTAAACAACATTGTCCTGCCATGAAACCCGTCCAATATCGGACACAAAATAGGCCGCAAATTGGTCCCGCATAAGACCAACGGCTGCAGTTGACCGCATCGGGTGATGCTGAAAATCTGGCAATGGGTGTGAAACTGGTTCATCAAGTTCAATGTGGGGTCGCTCCTTAGCCATTATATAATTGTGTAGAACCACACAGGCTTTGACCACTTCGTCCACAGTTTCCACTTTTAGATTGATGGCTGTTGCAAGAATGCGCCATTTAGCAACCAGAATGCCAAAGCTGCATTCTACGGTTCTTCTGGCCCTGGTCAGTCTGTAGTTGTATATTCTGCGTGTGTGGTCCAAGTCCCTACTAGAATAGGGCTTCAGGAGATTTTCACACATCTGGAAGGCCTCATCCCCAACCATAACAAATGGCAGCGGTGGGCCTTGAGTGTTGGGGAGAGGCTGTGGAGGGGGAAAATTAAAATTGTTGCCATATACCCGACGGCCCATATCCGAGCTCTTGAATGTCTGGGAATCATTGCCACGGCCAAAAACTCCAATGTCCACGGCGATGAAGCGACACTCCGCATCCGCTATTGCCATAAGCACTACCGAAAAATATTTTTTATAATTAAAAAACTCAGATCCGGTTCTGGCAGGTTTAACAATGCGGATGTGCTTCCCGTCCACCGCCCCTAAACAGTTTGGAAAATCACACACGTTCAAAAATGTTTTTGATATTTCCCGCCACATGTCCACGGTGGGTACGGGTATAAACTCCTCACGGAGTACATTCCATAACGCACGACAGGTGTCCACAACAATTCCGGACAGGGTTGAGATTCCAAGGCGGTATTGGAAGTGCAGGGAAGATAAACTCTCTCCTGTGGCCAGAAATCTAGAAGAAAAGGAAACAAAAACAAAAATTAAAATCTGCTCTTAATGGTGTTTTTAAATAAGAAAAAGGTAAAAAAAAAAAACCCAAAATACATGTCATAACCAAAAATTTGGACTGTCATTGGTTTAGTTTTGGAACGTACCGTAATGTCACTAACAGACGTTCCTCGGGTGGAATTGCTCTACGGAGCCGTGTGTCCTGTCGCCGTATGGAACCTTCTACACGAGACAGTAAATCCCGGAAAGAATCCTGAGACATTCTGGTGTAATCCTGGAATTTCTCCGGGCTGGCATTCAGCTCCGCATAGAGCGTGTGATATGCTCCACGGGTCTCACGCACTTCAATGATGGGGTGCCTCCAAAAACGCCGACGCTGTCTCCTTCTCCATCTTTGGCGGTTTCGGTCTTGCTCCCAAGCAAAAACACAGGCAAGGAAAATCTTGAAGCTGAACTCCAGTTTGAATTAAAAGTTCGCCATTGAAAGATCCATCATGACACCGTAAACAGTAGCAAGCTCTGAAAATTTCTGTTCCCCTAGGGTCTATATATTGATTGCCAATCATGTACGCCCTCTCTGTTCCCATTGGTTGTGTCTGGTAACCTTTTTTTTTTATTTTTTATTTTTTTTTTGTTTTTAAAATCCCCAAAAAAACGCAAACGCATGCAAAAACGCATGAAAACGCATGTAAACGCTGCGGTTTTTTGACGCACGCGTTAAACGCGTGCGTCAAAAAAACACAGCGTTTACACGCGTTTACATGCGTTTTTGTACCATGCGGTTTTTTTAAAAAACGCATGCGTTCAAAAACGCAAGTGTGAAACCAGCCTAAGTCAACAGTAAAGAGAAGACTCCATGACAGTAAATACAAAGGGTTCACATCTAGATGCAAACCATTTATCAATACCAAAAATAGACAGGCCAGAGTTAAATTTGCAGAAAAACACCTCAAGAAGCCAGCTCAGTTCTGGAAAAGTATTCTATGGACAGATGAGACAAAGATCAACCTGTACCAGAATGATGGGAAGAAAAAAGTTTGGAGAAGAAAGGGAACGGCACATGATCCAAGGCACACCACATCCTCTGTAAAACATGGTGGAGGCAACGTAATGGCATGGGCATGCATGGCTTTCAATGGCACTGGGTCACTTGTGTTTATTGATGACATAAGAGCAGACAAGAGTAGCCGGATGAATTCTGAAGTGTACCGGGATATACTTTCAGCCCAGATTCAGCCAAATGCTGCAAAGTTGATTGGACGGCGCTTCATAGTACAGATGGACAATGACCCCAAGCATACAGCCAAAGCTACCCAGGAGTTCATGAGTGCCAAAAAGTGGAACATTCTGCAATGGCCAAGTCAATCTCCAGATCTAAACCCAATTGAGCATGCATTTCACTTGCTCAAATCCAGACTTAAGACGGAAAGACCCACAAACAAGCAAGACCTGAAGGCTGCGGCTGTAAAGGCCTGGCAAAGCATTAAGAAGGAGGAAACCCAGCGTTTGGTGATGTCCATGGGTTCCAGACTTAAGGCAGTGATTGCCTCCAAAGGATTTGCAACAAAATATTGAAAATAAAAATATTTTGTTTGGGTTATGTTTATTTGTCCAATTACTTTTGACCTCCTAAAATGTGGAGTGTTTGTAAAGAAATGTGTACAATTCCTACATTTTCTATCAGATATTTTTGTTCAACCCTTCAAATTAAACGTTACAATCTGCACTTGAATTCTGTTGTAGAGGTTTCATTTCAAATCCAATGTGGTGGCATGCAGAGCCCAACTCGCGAAAATTGTGTCACTGTCCAAATATTTCTGGCCCTAACTGTATATACATATACATATATATATATATATATATATATATATACTGTGTATACAATGGGGAAAAAAAAGTATTTAGTCAGCCACCAATTGTGCAAGTTCTACCAATTAAAAAGATGAGACAGGCCTGTAATTGACATCATATGTGACCTTAAAAGGATGGTCCGAAACTCAAATGTATTTTCATTCCAATATAAAAGAAGGAAAGAAAGCGCAACATGTGCACATCAACCAAGACCACCAATGATAAAGGTTAGTCAAAGGCTCATCTTTAGTGGTTGTGCATCCAGGCACAACCGTGTGGTAAACGTGTGAATCAATAGGGCTGCTGCTCCACCCGCTGGATCCCCCACAGGATCCAGAACATGTAGGAGAGGGGGGTTTCTTGTTGAGGTGATCTTACAGCGCTACCGAGAAAGGCAGGTTTTAAAAACTTTATCTAAAGATAAGGATGTGAAGGCTTGTGTGGTCCTTCATAATTTCACTTCTAGATATGAACCACTTCTAGCTCAAGAGACTGGCTGTGAGTGTCAGTTAAAGGGAACCTGTCACATCATTTCAAGCATCTAAAATCTCCGCAGTGCGTTGTTAGTGATGCAATGCGTAGAGCGGAGAGCCACGCGGCTCCCCACTGGACACTGTGCAAGTGCAGCTTCCCTCTCGACACTATGCAAGTGAGGCCATCTCCACACTACGCACTGCACAAGCGCGGCTGCCCATTCAGCACTGCACAAGTGGGATTCCAAGCACACCGCACAAGCGCGGGATTCCAGTGATGCCAGCACAACCAGGGAAATGAATCAAATTGAGTGGGCAGCAACGGCCAAGACTGAACAGAAAATGAAGCACACCTCTATGGCTAATTGAACAGGTATGATCTAACTATATAAAGTGCCTTTTGGACACCATTACAGAGCTGTTTTTAATGAAAAAATGTGTTAATGGTGCACATTGCATCACTAACAACTCACTGGGGACAGTTTAGATGCTTTAACAGTTTAATGCATTCAGGAATTGGCCACAAGATTTACCATCATAGTTATGCAGAATCGTGAGGCTTTTGCAGAGGTGTAGCTAGGGTTTTGGTTCGGGGGGGGGGGGGAAACTTCTCAGTGGACCCCTAACCAGGTAACATTGATTACAGCTGGGTGACACATCCTAATAGTGGAGGAGAACCTCAGCAGATGACCGCGCTGTTACTGAAAATAATCTCTATATAAAGACCAACATGGATATTACCGCCATATGGTTAGTGGTAGATACCAGCCCTACAGAACATATAAGACATCACACCACAGTTACAGATAATGACTAAGGCTACGTTCACACTTGCGTACTGGGGCTTTGCAGACGGCTGCGTACTTCCTCCCTGAAGCTCTGCCCACTTCCGCACTTCTTCCGTTTAGGTCCACCCACTTCTGCATGCATCCTGCGTACCTATCTTTAACATTGGGATGGCCGGAAGTGCTTGTTATATGCCGTTGTCGGAGTTTGACAGCGACATTTAACTAGTTAATAGGCGCAGGCAGATCGCTATTCCGCCCGTGCCTATTGCGGGCACATGTCAGCTGTTCAAACAGCTGAAATGTCCTGGCTTTGATGCGGGCTCACTGCTGGAGCCCACATCAAAGCGGGGGTTCTGCCATGGGACGTACTATTCCGTCAGATGGCAGAAAGGGGTTAAAGGGGTTGTCCAGATTTGTCATGAAAGTCTGTAGTCACTGTATGTGACTGCAAACTTGTGAGTCTTCATATCACACACAGCGCACACTGTGAGGATTCCAAGCAGTCATGTATGCAATATGCGGACACCAGAGCTGCAAAGGAACAGGGAAAGGTAAGTATCTGAAGTTCCGAGGCACTGAGCAAGGGTTGGGCCCACTCTCGGCGCTGGCCCCAGGTTCCTCTGACTCACGGCCCCATATCGTGCAAGTGTCCCCAGCTTGCTTAGGACCCTAGCACTTACCCGGGTGCGCCGGGTGGTGACGCCAACCCTGTCTGTATCACAGTATATCATACACATGTCATGTATATACTGTCACATAAACAATGGATGCACTATACTTTTTATACTCAGATATATCATGTTGCTCATATATCATGTTGCATATATCATATGCTCTGGACTGATCAAACTTAGACCGGGCTGCAGGAAATAACATAATAACAGAACCAAATAGTATAATATATGAAGTCCTATAGGATTAGGAGTGATCAGCCAGTGCAGGATTCTGTAAAGTAGTGTCTGTGGTCGCTCTGCTGGGGCTCAGTGTGAGTTATTGCACCAGACAGAACTTTCCTCCATATGCTCCTTTGCCCCCTTGCCTAGCCCACCCTTGCTCTTCAACCGTAAGTAATAATTAATTATCTTTCATTTGCTTACCAGCTATAATTATTGTGGCATGCTATTCAGAAATCTTTTTAATTTAGAACTGTTAACTATGAATACAGCACTTTAGTCTCACACATCTACTTCAAAGTGTGTAACTGGGATGACAGACAGCCTAATTGCAGAATTTTATCAATTAATTTAATGAAGATTAATATTCTAAAATATTTCCTTCTATCAATTAGAGACATTAGTGGTAGACTGAATCTCCTGAAATGAAATGTTTAACAGAAAAATATAAAATTATACGCTGTGCTCATAAAGTGGTTGCGATGAGGGTGTCAGTGGTGCCAGGGCTAATCAAGGTAATTTTATTCATCTAGCAGGCCAGGGCATAACATGCTTAAATAAGGCCCACTACATTTTTCAATTATACCCCACACTCTCAGTATAATTTTCCTTCCTACCCTCTACTGCTCTCTGACCATATGTAAGATGTGTGTGACTGTCATACAGCCAAATCAGATCTCTTGCTTTGCACTAAGGAGGGGCAAAGCATGAAACATGTGTCTAAAAATAGAGATTCTGGTTCAACTTTTGTAGGACAGTGGGGGAAATAAGTATTTGATCCTTTGCTGATTTTGTAAGTTTGCACACTGACAAAGACATGAACAGTCTATAATATGAAGGGTAGGTTAATTTTAAAATTGAGAGAGAGAATATCAAAAATAAAATCCAGCTTCTTCTGTGCCGACAGAAGGGAGGATGAGGTATAGATTTCTGAGGGAGTGCAGGACGCAGGATTCCAGGGCCATAACTGACACTGATGGGAGTGGAGTAGTATTATAACGAAGAAAGGAGGCAGGGATTTCTTCCAGGCACCGCACGCCCCATAGCCTGGAAGAAATCATTAACATAAAAACAGAGTATAACATTTCTCAGCAACAAGACCATTAATATGAGGCATACAGGTAGGACTAGTGTAACATTTCTATCACCTGTATGCCTATATTAATAGCTCATATACGTCCCGGGGCGTGACAGATTCCATTTAACCAACACAATTCCTCATTATAATGCTATGATGTTCCCTTCTTAGTTAGAACATAAGAACCAATAGCGAATATGAAGGAGCAAATGATCAGAAATAATAGAAGTATATCAAATTTATTTTAGATATTATAAAACATAATTGATAAAAATATAGTTACTTACCGATAACTGTTTATCTCTGAGCCCATGATGGCACCACGGAGAGTGAGGGGATCTGCCCATGAAGGACAGGAAACGTATAGATAAAAAGGGTGGTACCTCTCTCCCACATCAGTTGTTTGAAGAGCACGAGAGGACCTCCAGGTTATTAACATAAACATTTAACATTACTATGAAGCTTAACAGAAAACACCATGTGACTACATATAAGCAATAAAGTTAACGAAAATAAGTGTGCACACCCACACGGGAAGCGAGGAAATGTACGGGTTCCGTCATGGGCTCAGAGAAATACCGTTATCAGTAAGTAACTATTTTTCTCTGTCCCCCTTGACGGCACCACGGAGAGATTGCAGAGATTGTACATTAGGGAGGGACCATCGCTTCCAGAACCGCAATCCCAAAGGTAAGGTCTGAAGAAAAGGCTAGATTCAGCCGATAGTGATTAAAGAACGTAAAGGGGAAGATCGCTTAGTGACTCTACATATCTGTTCTATTGATGCACCGGCTTTTTCTGCCCAGGAGGCTCCCACCTCTCTTGATGAATGGGCTCAATTTTCTCCGCGATGGCCTCTTCATGCGAGGAGTATGCCAGGCTGATGGCGTCCCTTATATCCATCTTGCCGGCATGCCCTTAGAAGCTTTTTCGCCCCTCTCGAGGACTCTGAAAGCACACAAAGAGAGACCTATGCTTCCTACGCTCCCGTTTGGCCGCTAGGTACTGGATTAGGCATTTCCCCACGTCTAGTGTGTGTAAGACTTTCTCTTCATTATCTTTGAGATTGGGACAAAAAGAAGAGAGGGAAATCTCCTGAGATCTGAGAGACCATGATGCCACTTTTGGAAGTTAGGCCAGGTCAATCTTAAGAATAACCCTATCCTTTAAGCTTTGTGTGAAGCGAGGGCTTGCTTGACAATGCCTGAATGTTACTGACCCTACGAGGTTTTATGAGAGCTACAAGAAGTGATGTGTTAAGGGACAGATTCCCAGTGAAGCCTCTGACAGGGGTTCAAAAGGAGGGTTGGATAGAGCTGTAAGGTCCAAGTTTAAATCCCAAGGAGGAGTAAACAGAGAGGGAATGGGTCTAGACCTGGCCAACGCTTTGATGTACCTGGATATCCCCCGATTTCCAGCTGGTTCGTAATTGTACAGGGCCCCTAAAGCCAAGACTTGAATTTTTAAAGTATTTGTGGCTAGCCCCTGTTCCAACCCCTTGTGCAGAATCTCTAAGACGGCTGTTATTGGAAACCCCCTCTTCTAACTTGGAACCTGAAAAGAAGTTCCTCCAGGTTTCCCCCATGCAGTTTGGTGGTTCCTATATGGTCTTCTCCACTCCTGGAAACATTCACAATCAATGTTATGGTTAATATGAGGAGTTGCACCAGTGAAGTCTGAGTCACCAGACTTTTGACCATTGCTACATATTAGGGCTCAGAGTACTGGCCCCCGACCACCTGCACCATATTTCCACGAGGAGAGGAATTGGAGAAGCGATCCGTACCTTTTCAAGCTGGATTACCCAGTCATGCACCGCAGCGTCTGCTCGCGTCATAGGGGCGCACTCACACCATGCGTGTGCACTAGCCTCCGGTCCTGGACTGTGGGAAGATCAAACCAATAACAGTTAGTACATTGATAATGGCAGAGCATTGGGATGTATGCACATTACTCATCCAGGAGATCATGTCTCTTTCGAAACCTTAGATGTCTAAACTCCAAGTAAGGGTTGGATATTATTGAAACTAAGGAATATGCAGTCTGGCAGGTAATATGTACTGACATTACAAAAATCGGTCTTCTCTTTAGAAGCACTGAAAGGGAAACGTGGATCATCCTGTTTTACTGATATTGCACACATATACATATCCTAAAAGGCATTCTTCTCAGTAATATTTATACACCCAGACAGCCATACTCTATGGATAGAGAAAAGTAGGTTTCTTCCCACCACAGAGGGAGATTATCTACTGTGAGGCAGTGGAACTATGGGATCTCAACTGTAAAAGTCCTGGATACAGTTTCATTTATCTTAGGAGCCCTAAGAGCAGAGAGTATGTGAACCTCTGCCACCTGACACAGTGCTGCTGATTCACCACAAGGTACCAAAGGCAGAGATGCCGTCCCTGGTAAACATAATTCAACAGACCTATAGGACAAGAATCTGTCTACCGGATGTTGATCAAGGCAACTAATCTGATTGCCGTATGTTGAGTCAGGAAGGATTCTTTCCATCCACCTCGTGGTATTTTCTGCTTCCAGGACAGTAGTATGTCCTTTTATAGGATGAACCAAAAAAAAGACATATGTCACCTTTTAAAGCTGATTAGACCTGCCTTTAGCACTCAAGGTAGTAGATCACTTGAGAGATCTGTTTCAAACGGAAGAGCTGCCAATTTACTAAGCCAATTCAAGCATAGCTGTTTGTTTGGCTAAGCCCTGTTTTAAAGAATGAAGCAACATGAGTTGGATCGGGATACAAAAACACTAGGACTCTATAACCAGAGTTGGGGCCCAAGACAAAAATGTGAAGTGGTAGGCCAACCATACAATGTGCAGCCACGCAACAAAACACAAGTCAGAAGGTCTAACCCAGAGGCAAAAAAAAGGCGCCAAGCCCGAGGTACAATGAAGCACAGTGGCACTATGACACACTAATGATACCCCCGGAGGCACAGGGGCACTAAAGCAATATGATGCAATAAGATGCACATAAGCACACATTTTGATGCATAGAGCCGCTATGAAGGCCTGATGCAATATGAAGCAAAAAAGCACAATGAAGCACTATGATGCAGTATGAAGCACTATGATGCAATACAATGCAACATGATGCATAAAGGCACTATGAAGCACTATGATGCAATATGATGCAATACGATGCAATGTGATGCATAGAGGCACTGTGAAGCACTATGATGCAATATGATGCATAGAGGCACTATGATGCTATATGATGCACAGAGGCACCATGATGCAATATGAAGCACTATGATACAACATGATGCACAAAGGCACTATGATACAATATGATACACAGAGGCACTCAATATGATGCATAGAGGCCCTATGATACAATTTGAAGCACAGAAGCACTCAATATGATGCATAAAGGCACTTATAATGCAATATGATACATAGAGGCACTATGATGCAACATGATGCACAGAGGCACTCAATATGATGCATAGAGGCACAATGATACAATATGAAGCACAGAGGCACTCAATATGATGCATAAAGGCACTATGATGCAACATGATGCACAGAGGCACTCAACATGATGCATAAAGGCACTATGATGCAACATCATGCACAGAGGCACTCAATATGATGCATAGAGGCACTATGAGGCAACACGATGCACAGAGGCACTCAGTATGATGTATAGAGGCACTATGATGCAATATGATGCACAGGGGCACTCAGTATGATGCATAGAGGTACTATGATGCAATACGACGCACAGAGGCACTCAGTATGATGCATAGAGGCACTATGATGCAATATGATGCATAGAGGCACTCAATATGATGCATAGAGGCACTATGATGCAATATGACTCACAGAGGCACTCAGTATGATGCATAGAGGCACTATGATGCAAAACGATGCACAGAGGCACTCAGTATGATGCATAGAGACACTATGGTGCAATACAATGCATAGAGGCACTCAATTGGATACATAGAGGCACTATGATGCAATATGATGCACTCAATATAATGCATAGATGTATTATGATGCAATATGACGCACAGCGGCACGCAATATAATGCATAGAGGCACTATGATGCAATATGATGCACCGAGGCACTCAATATAATGCACAGAGGTATTATGATGCCATATGATGGACAGCAGCACGCAATATAATGCATAGAGGCACTATGATGCAATATGATGCACAGCGGCACGCAGTATAATGCATAGAGGCACTATGATGCAATATGATGCACAGCGGCATGCAATATGATGCACAGCGGCTCGCAACATAATGCATAGAGGCACTATGAAGCAATATGATGCACAGAGGCACGCAATGTAATGCATAGCATAGAGCTACAGTCATGCTTGAAGATGCCAAACAGGCCCACAGTTACAAGCAAGAGAGCAATCTCTCAGAGATCCAGATAAATCTCCACTCTGAATAGTACATCTCATTTGTCAGACTGACCCCACCCGAAGGACCTAATTAATGAGCTGCAGCTGGAGGGCAGTCTTCATGGAGACAAAGTGCTCCATTAACACCATGTGTCCTCCCAAGGCATGGAGTAGTTAAGTTGCAAAAAAAAGTGAAACACCAGTTTATCGAACCAAAAAAAAAAAAAAATGAAAAGCATGCTTCCAAAAAGTCACTCTGAAGTCCAATCATAAGGCTCTGTGCAGACAAGACATGCAACTAACTGAAGTCAAATCATGAGATGTAGACTGGACATATGGCCCTTTTATAGCCTAGAGGTCCAAGGTCTAGCTGCGTTTATGTGAAAACATACCTCGCACAGGAGGCACTAGGCACAGCTTTGGCACAAAGGCATGAGACCATTAACAGAACATTCCACCATTCACTTACCTGTGCTGGCTCCATACCTGCTAAAAACAGGGGGAGCTGGTAATGCCAAGAGCCCATCATGAAGGGAAGCGGCATCCTATCAGGATTGCTGCATTGCTGTCAATCATTTTCTCTCCTGTGCCCCACGAGATCCAGGAAACTAGCCTGTTGCCTGTCTCGTTCCGCACTTACTACCGTGGAACGCAAGGCGACCTTATGCCCCGGAGTCCTGCTCTGACGTCAGCTAAAGTGCGACAGCCTTCTCCACCGCACGTCTTCTTCTCTGCCTCCTCTCCCCACACATCCTAAAGGCCTGCTGACCCCAGCGGTGGTGCCTCAGGATATCGCGCCAGCTGAGGCAGGGAACCCCCGCTGCCTGGATCGGTCTGGCCGAGCCTGGCAAGGAAAGTAGCGGTGGCTTGCCAGCGTCGGAGCCGAGAGCCTCCACTGTGGGAGGAAGCGGCTCTACCCAGGAGTCTCGTCCACTCACTGGTCTCTGTATCTGAGGTACCCCCACCCAGGAGGGTTTCAGCCCCGGGGTCAGCATTGGCATTCTCTAGAGAAGATTCTGGGAGATGCAGCATGCGGCACTCCTCTTCTCTGCCACCTCTCCCCGCATACCTAAAGGCCCACTGACCCCAGCTGTGGCGCCTCAGGATACCGCGCCAGCCGAGGCAGGGAACCCCCGCTGGGCCTGGCATCCCACGACGATCCTCAGGTATGATCCTTGTAGGTTCCTCATCAAGGACAGGAAGCCAACTGATGCGGGAGAGAGGTACCGCCGTTTTTATCTGTAGGTTTCCTGTCCTTGATGGGCGGATCCCCTCTCTCCGTGGTGCCGTCATGGGGGACAGAGAAATTGTATATTCAATGACACAGAAGTTTAGAACTTAAAATCACAATGGGACTTGATAGCAGGGACTATAAAGCAGGAACACACCTAATAATCTAAACCAGGGGAATTCACCACTATTGCAGGAACTGAGTTCACACTCTTGTCTGGACAAAAATGATTGAACATTAAGAGAAATCAGTCTGGAAAGGTCCAAGAGAATACGTATGGCCAGATAACTGATGTTATCATCTGATGGGGTAGTTATCTTTACAGTAATGGTGTTTTTTACATACCATGGTAATGAAATACCAAGAGCTTCAGATTTGTTAATCTTTATTCTAAAATTGGACCACTTCCCAAAATGAGACAATTCTGCCATCAACGAAGGAAGAGACATATGTAGAGTAGTGAGAGAGTGAGAAAGAGAACCGTGCGCACCACTATATGAGGTGCCAGGGTAGGCTCCAACACCGTTATCAATAATAAGAAGAAACCCGGCACTCAACTTTGAAGTGATCAATCTGGTAGTTTAATATGATTCACTGTAGTAGTCAAAAAAAGTTTCGGTCTTACATCAGATCTTCTTCAGTTACAAGTTACAGTGTTCCTATTGGTTTGATAGTGCCAATAGGTGCAGTAGCAGGTCACTGGATCCAGGGGACTGTGTATCCTGGAAAAAAAGAGTAATGAAGCCTGATTGCTGTTAGATGAGGAGTATGTCATGCCACAGTGGCTAGGAGAGGAAGCGGTGTCCCGTGGGCTCCTTCTATGAACTCAGCTTTAGCTCCTTCCATAAATGTTCTATTAGATTCAGGTCCGTGATGGGCTAGGCCATTCTAGCATCTTTATTTTTTTTCACTCGAACCAATTGAGTTTCCTTGGCTATGTGTTTGGGACTTAATCCCTGCTAATCAAAGGGTATAAATGTCCATCAGTAGCCCAGAGCACCTCCTTTCAAGCTGTGAAATTCCTGGGTCCCGTTTTGAGCCCACTTTAGCCTGCTCCTGCGTGCCCAGGGCTCCGCTACGTGTTGAGGCCTGTGTTGTCCTTCTCTGCTGGCTTTGGTACTCCGTTTGTCAGTCAGGACTTTGGTGGTGTGGGAGCCCCTGAGGGATAGATCTCCCTACAAATCTAAAACTGCACATGTGTAATGATATAAGTCTCTATATGTTACGTGCCAATTTGCAACTCAGGACTGATAACGGTCTTGATTTTACAGGTGCTGAAGTGGTGTGAGGTTTGATAATGGACAAAGTGGAATACAGATCAGTCATCAAATTCCTTTACTTGAAAGGCGCACACCAAAGGAGACATTCGATGAGATGAAAGAGGTTTACGGTGATGATTCTCCATCATATCATGTAGTCAAGAACTGGCATCATCAATTCAAATGTGGTCAGACTTCGGTGCAAACAGCTCCAATTCCAGGGCGACCTCGCTCTGCTATTAATGAACACACCATCCAGCAAGTGGAGGTCGTCATTTTGGAAAATCGCCGCATAACCATTCTCCACCTAGACCAAAATGTCAAGATTAGTGTGGGGTCCATGCAAAAAAATCATCCAAGACCATAGTTTCATTCTTAAGGTATACGCTCACTGGGATCCCTTGCTGCTCACACCTTTCCAGGAGCAGGAACGAGTTGAATGCTCTCAGGCGCTATTGATGATGTGCCATGGAAACCAGGAGGACTTTTTCAGCAGACTGATCACATAGGCTGAAAGCTGGGTCCATCACTATGATCCTGAGACCAAAGTCCAGTCGATGCAGTGGAAGCATCATGACTCACCGCCTCCAAAGAAGGCACGTGCCCAACCCTCAGAAGGCAAGGTCATGCTCACAGCATTTTGGGACCAGCATGGAATAGTATTGATTGATTTCCTAGCAAAGGGTACCATGATCACTGGGGCATACTATGCTTCACTGCTGCAGAAACTGCGGGAGGCCATCAAAACCAAAAGAGGTGGCATGCTCACTGAAGGTGTCTACCTTCTGCAAGACAATGCACCAGTTCACAACTCACATGTTGCGCAAATGGAAGCATGCTCTGTGAAGGACTAAATTAAGAAAAATTAAAGCGGGCTTCATTTTGTGCTTTTCAACTCCATTTTGCTGTTTTGAGATAAATTCTGTTACTAGGCTAAAGTTCATAGCTGTTATGAGACCTTGATTGTTTCAACCTGAACAAGATATGAGACTGAGGGTGTATTGTTCTACAAGACCTTGACATACAGGCTGTTATGTTTTTTTCTATGCCACATAGACACGGCCATATATGTAGTTTTCCGTTTTCCTGCATTCTTATAGGTTAAGAAATGTGAGCGTGTTCTTATGTTAATTGGCTGAAGTATAATCTGCAAAAATTATAAAAGTGCGACACAATAAACGGGATTAGGAATTTGACGTTGATCCCCCCAAACAGAGACATGTCTCCGTTTGGTCATTCTCAGTTGCCAGCAAGGCCCTGTGGATCAATTTGGAAATCACTGAGTCAACCGCGAAGGGTCACTTCAGATCCTCCCTCAACGTGGGGCCTCCAAATAGGAACGCTTCTGCCCCCGGGAGGACAACAAGACAAAGGACCCTCGGACCAGACACAGGCACTGGAAATTGACCATCCCCCATGACAACCAAGGTAAGTTGGCAGTTATACTGTTCAGACTGACCATTTGGTGTGGTTTTCCTGTGTTTATTGCTGCAAAGAGGATCTGAGGTTTGTCCCCGATGGTGGGGTGATTCTTGGGTGGAATCATATAGGGGTGTAGTTTCGTTGGGGGCCCAGTGTTCGAACCGTACCTCATAAGGGATGGATACCCCCGATTGACCAGAGATGTAATTCTCTTTCTAGTCAAAATATCCTGAAATCCTGATCACTGTTAGAATCAGGCGCGGTGAGGTGATCGAAGATTGGGTAGGATACGTAACTCAGGAATATATAGAGATATATATATATATAACCAAAGGTGTCCGGAGGGATAGTCTGAGACGCCCTCCTTCTTTCACTGACTACCACATTGGAATTTTGGGTTGTCCCAGTGGGGGATAGAAAGACCCTGTGGAACAGTCTGAACGGCCGCTCCAGTACTGTGCACAACTGAAGTAAGGATATTTAGCTCTAAAGGAGAATCATGTTTCCATGGCATAACCTATAATGTGAATTTGGACGGGGGAACAAATTAGAGTGGTGTTGCTTTCTGCAATGCTTTAAAAGTTTGGGCACAAAATGGATTAGCGGACCAAGCTACCTCCTTCACAGATGTCACACAGGACAAGGGGGAGACTGCCGAGAAGTTTTATGGACATCTTATGGTAGTGTTTAAAGATTTGGGATTCTCACTGTATAATAAAGCCCATTCACACCTTTTTGTGGCAGCTTTAATGTCTGGCCTCAAATCTGAATTGAAAGAGGCAATAATGTCAGTCAGACCTGATATTGAGACTTCCACTCCAGATGATGCATTGAAAATAGTAAAAAGTTTTCAGAAGAATTTAGCCCGCTCTGCATCAGCAGGAAAGGCAAAGGTTAAACCAGTAGCTGCAGCGATTCCTATTCCAACTCCAGCCCCAACCCAGCTACTAAGACACAGCTGGTTCCTTATCAGTGGCCTGCGCAGCAGCAGCAGACTCCAGCTCCTGCCCTCCTCCCGTACACAAATTCAGTTCTCTTCTCCAGTATCCCTTTTAAGCCTATGTCTGGGAACCCCCCTCCCCAGCCCCGCCGCACCAGTTCTTGCTTGCAGTGCTGGTGCTGTGGCCGACCTGCACACTTTTAGAGAGATTGTCATACCCCTGCTGACAGATGCTGCCCTCAGGTTCCCCGTTCCAGTCACAACCTGAATACTGGGAACTCTGGGGGATACTCTGGTTACAGAGAGCCCCAAAATCCTGATAATTGCTCATACTGAAGGGGTGGCCAACCAGGGTCTGCCATCACAATGTTCTCCACCAAACCTGGTGCCCCTTTACCCAAAGTCCGTCAATACCCTTTGAAACATGATCAGGAGCAGGCCTTCAAGGGGCAAATACAAACGTTACTCGATAATAGTGCCCTGGTACCCTGTGTTTCCCCATGTAACACGCCCTTGTTTCCCATTAAGAAAAAGACCCCACCCAGCCAACCCCCTGTGTACCGGAGGGTACAAGATCTACGGGCAGTTAATGCAGCTACTGTTCTGGAAACTCCGGTGGTGCCTAATCCACATACTCTTTTGTCCCAGAAACCTCAGGATGCTGCTTGGTTCACAGTTATCGACCCTGCCAATGCCTTCTTCAGCATTCCTTTACACCCAGATTGCCAGTTCCTGTTTGCATTCACTTATCAAGGACGGCAATTGACGTGGACAGTTATGCCACAATGGGCCCAAAACAGTCCCAATCAGTTTGCAAAAAATATGGGTGAGTGTCTTTTACCCTGGCAGTTAGATCACCCCTATGTCACACTGCTTCAGTATGTGGATGATCTTTTGTTGTGTGCACGAACAGAGCAGGAAGCCATTGCTGCCGCTGTTAGCCTCCTCAAGTACCTGGCAGATCTCAACTGTCGGGTTTCGGCCTCGAAACTTCAGTTCTGCCTTGGTCAAGTGATATTTTTGGGTCACTGTCTCCTTCAGGGTGTCAGACACCTCACAGAAGAAAGAAAGATAGCCGTCAGCTCCCTTCCTTTTCCGAAAGATGAGACTGAACTCCAGCGTTTTCTTGGACTATGTACTTAATGTCGTCAGTGGATACCGGACGCATCCCGCATAATGCAACCCCTTTACAATGCTTAAACTAGCCTGGCTTGAACAAATGGGTCAAAAACCAAAAAACCAAAAAGTACCAAAGTAAGCAGGTTTTTGAAAAAATGGAAACATTAAAACGTAACTTTTACTCTGTTACTCAATAAAAAGTGGTATAAACAAACCGTGCCACTAAGGTGATAGTGCTGACATATACAAAAACACAGAAACAGACAGACCATAAAATATCTCACTGCCCCGGATCACTCCAAAGGACCACGAAATGGTCACCATTCGGAAAGAAATGAACAGACCCAGCTAATAGTGGAGTCCACCGTGCCACATCAGAGGGAACCCCCCTACCAATATCATCAGATGAATAATAGTGATAACAAACTACCCCGTGAAAAATAGGGGCCACACACTGTAGAACGGTAGGTGTATCAGGGGATACCTCTCACGGAGCTCCTCTATGAGGGGTATAGAGTACAATATAGGTAGATCCTATAATGGCAGTGTACAAATGCGATATGCTGAATATGCAGACAGAAACATGACCTTACATGACATAGGTCCTGGGTGGACTGAACGTCTCCCAACAGGAGGCCACACAAACAATAACACCGTTTTCCACTGAGGGAAACCTCTTAAGGTGTGTGTCTATAAAGGTCACCTAGTGGGATTTATTCTTACGTCCACCTATTGAAAATATACTCATCTGCTTGTACTGGTAATCATCACAGTCCTCCTGCAGAGTTGAATATAACAGGACTCTCTAGCGGTTTTTTTCAGACATCCGCCTTAAGGTATCCTGCTTAGAATATGCCTCCTGACGTGTTTCTTCCTGAATAGATTCATCAGGGGATTATGGCATGATGGTGAGCAATCGCTGGTTTACTTACATGCTGCCAGCCCTTATAACAAAAAGTCACCGGCATTCATGGTCGCGCACTTCTGGACGCCGTGGTTCCTACTTCCGGTCTGAGAGGGCGCGCACATCCAGCGGCGGCGCGCACTCATGTGACCGGCCTTGTGTAACCCGTAGCACAACGTTAGAGTTCGGGTATGTCAAGGCGCATGCACCAAATTGTGACGCGCACAGTCTCCCTGGCAACCGGGATGCTCAGACCCAGTGGCGTAGCGTCATTTCCGGTTTTTTACCGCTCCTGAATCCCAATACAGTGGAGATCTGTGCGTACCGTATTCTTTAGAGATGAGGCGCACATACACGGTCATCCATTCATGGTGAACCGTTCACACCGTGCTGCCTCCCTCCACTATAAGACGGGTAAAAAATACCCCAAAGCCAAAAGATAGATATGTACGGGTAAAAAAGACTATCCCTAAAACACTGTTAATACCTCCATGGACAAAAGCCTCCATAACAGTACAAATGTCAGACGTAACCAAGACCCAGAATAAAAAAGAGAGACAAATCCAGCATAGAAAAATAAATGAATAAATAGATAAATACTCTATACGGAGTGACACGGCAGACCCTCAATAATGGAAAAGACAGAAAAGGGGTGAAACTACACAAAACCCTATTACGCCCTCCCTATCCTGATCCCTACATCACGCGGAGGTTGGCACCTTAAACCTGCGCAGTGGCGCCCCCACTCGACGGCGGCTGTCCCTAGACAAATTATGCCCTGATGCGCCCTGCTTCTACAGGAAGGAAGCTTAATTGGTCATTAAGACCATGTGGTGTTGTAGTTTTTAGTCGAAATATCCATTTACTTTCCCTTTGCAAAATGTTCTTGTCCCAGTCACCACCTCTTTGGGGCTGGTATACTCTATCTATCCCCATGAACTTAACGGCCTTCAAATTGCCTTGGTGTACCCTGTTGATATGGTTGGCCACAGGGGTATCTCTCCCTTTTATTGTGTCCCTGTGGTGTTCACCCACCCTCTTTCTCAGCTCTCTACTTGTCTTTCCAATATACTCCACTCCACATTCATAAGTCATCTTATAAATTACACCTTTAGTCTTGCAGTTTATGAAATGGTTAATGTGGAAGATTTTTCCTGTCACGTTGCTGGCAAACTCCTTTCCTTGGCACAATGCTCCACAATATTTGCAGCTACCACATTTATAGCAACCTTTCACTCTCTCGGCCAGCCATGTGGAATTCACTTGGGGAAGGGGGGAGATAAAATGGCTGTGGAACACTCTGTCTTTAATTGAACGGCCCTTTCTGAAAGTGATTTGTGGGGCCGGAGTAAGAATATCCTTCAAATCATCATCCATCTGGAGGATTGGCCAGTGCTTTTTTAAAAATTTCCTTAAGTTTGTAGCCCCATTGGTGTACCTAGTGATCAGTCTCACATGCTTATCCTCTTCCTTTTTAGGGGTAGGCGTTAAGAGGTCTTTCCTCTGTTTTGTTAGAGATGCACTATAAGCCTCCTTTAAAATCTTATCCGGATATCCCCGTTCTCGGAAACGTGCTCTGAGATCATCCGCCTGTTCACGATATGTGGAGGGCTCAGAGCAGTTTCTTTGGACCCGTAGGTACTGTCCCTTGGGGATACCCTTCCTGAGAGGAGCAGGATGATTTGACTCCCACCGCAGGAGGGAGTTAGACGATGTCAGCTTTCTGTATGTACTCGTGGTTAATTGACCGTCACAACCTTTTTCAATCAGGACGTCCAGGAATGGTAATCTGGTTTGGTCCATCTCATAGGTAAAATGTAAGCGCAGATCATTATTATTAAGGCCTCCTACGAAGGAAACAAAACTCTCCTCACCACCCCTCCAGAAGACAAAAATATCGTCTATGTACCGCCACCACATGACGATGTTGTCCTCAGTAGATGATGTTTCACTGAAGACGATATTTTCCTCCCACCAGCCCAGGAGCAAATTTGCATACGAGGGGGCACAAGGGCTCCCCATCGCAGTACCCCTGAGCTGGTGGAAGTACGTGCCGTCAAAAAGGAAATAATTTTCTGTCAAACAGAATTCCAGGGCCTTTTACAATGCCTTGAAAGACGGTATAATGAACTATAAGCCGAGATCACCTGTTTGTATGGAAAGCCTTCATCGTGCCTTCTCTGAATTAAAGCAGGTTATTGCTTCCGCCCCTGCCTTGGGCATCCCGGACGATACTTGACCGTTTCATTTAAAAATAATAATAATAATTTTATTTATATAGCGCCAACATATTCCGCAGCGCTTTACAAATTATAGAGGGGACTTGTACAGACAATAGACATTACAGCATAACTGAAATCACAGTTCAAAATAGATGCCAAGAGGAATGAGGGCCCTGCTCGCAAGCTTACAAACTATGAGGAAAAGGGGAGACACGAGAGGTGGAGAGCTTGAATCACTCCCGAGGGACCATCCCACCTACAGCCGGTGGAACGCAAAGATACTTGAATAGTAGGCTTACATTGATAGGTGGTGGTGGTGCACATGCGCTTTGGCAATGTACGGTGATGCCGGACTTCCGCTTTGTGGAATGCTTGCATTCCACAGGCCATAGTGGGATGGTCCCTCGGGAGTGATTCAACCTTCCGATGCGCCATTACGTCACTAAACATGGGCCAGGCCCACGGGCATAGGTGGATGAACGTTTGATTATTAACATTCTGATTCCTGATTGGACAATAGTCATTTAAAAGGTCTACTGGCCTCCTCACTAACACACGCCCCCGGAAGAAGAATAGGCGAAACGCGTGTCGGGGTGAGACGCAGCTCATCGGCACTTCACAACAGGTATTAGTATGTGATTTTGCACTTTATTTTTTAGGCACTTTTGCACAGAGACACCTTAGTATATCTATAGAAGGTGGTTGCTACAAACGGATTACCATTAGATGCAATGTTTTAGCACCTTCAGGTACTTTGAATAGATTTAAACAGAGGTGTTTTGTTGTTACTACAATATCACAATACCTATTCTGGTATATACCTGTATGTGAATTAAGGTGTCTTTGGCTGTGAGTCGTTAGTCGTTTAAATGAGGCATCCTGTTGTGAATTCTGTTGTCGAACTCCCTCCTGTGGTCATGAATGGTACTTCGGCGAGTTCTGTCCATGGACTCCCTCTGGTGGCTGTGAGTGGAGCTGCTGGTTCTGAGGTTCCTTCCACAGGTGACCTAGTTTAGTCTTTGGCTGGCTGCTCTATTTAACTCCACTCTGTTCGTTACTCCATGCCAGCTGTCAATGTTCTTGTACTGGTTCAGTTCGCTCTTGGATCTTTCTGGTGACCTGTCTACTCCAGCAGAAGCTAAGTCCCTGCTAGTTAATTTTTTGTTCATTGTTTCCTTGTCCAGCTTGCTATCATGATTTTGCCTTGCTAGCTGGAAGCTCTGGGATGCAGAGTGGCACCTCCGCACCGTGAGTCGGTGCGGAGGTCTTTTTGCACACTCTGCGTGGTCTTTTTGTAGTAATTTGTGCTGACCACAAAGATACCTTTCCTATCCTCAGTCTGTTTAGTAAGTCTGGCCTCCCTTTGCTGAAACCTGTTTCATTTCTGTGTTTGTGACTTTCATCTTTACTCACAGTCAATATATGTGAGGGGCTGCCTTTTCCTTTGGGGAATTTCTCTGAGGCAAGGTAGGGTTTATTTTCTATCTCTAGGGCTAGTTAGCTCTTAGGCTGTGAAGAGGCGTCTAGGTAGAGTTAGGTACGCTCCACGACTATTTCTAGTTGTGTGATAGGATTAGGGGTTGCGGTCAGCAGAGCTCCCACTTCCCAGAGCTTGTCCTGTGTGAGTTTAACCATCAGGACGTTCCGGGTGCTCCTAACCACCAGGTCCATAACAGCATCCATTATATACAATTTATGTGTTTTTACTGAATTTGATTGTAATAAACTTGAATTATTTTATGTACACTTCATGAGCCCTTTTCTTTTTGTGGTTCTGTGAAACAACTGTTATTTACAAAGTGTGACCTGATGTCTTAGGTTAATTGGACTAATATGTATATGTTTTTGCCTGACTACATCAAGTTGCATCGTTGTACTACAATCAACCCTGCTACTTTACTGCCGGTCCCCAAGAAAGATGGCAGTGATGAGGATTACCTCCAACATGACTGCTCCCAACTCCTGACTGAAGAGACAGCTACTCCATCAAATGTCAGCGAAAATCCACTTCCAAATCCTGATCTGGTGTTATACACGGATGGTTCAAGATATGCTGAGGAGTTTGGCAGATTCCACACTGGATACGCTGTTACTACGGAAGACACTGTAGTGCACGCAGCTGCGCTCCCGCCCTCACAGTCAGCACAAGAAGCAGAACTTCAGGCTCTGTCTACTGCATGTATTTTGGCCAAGGACAGGCGGGCTAATATATACACAGACTCACGGTATGCATTTAGTATTGCTCATGATTTTGGGCTCATTGGCTCTATGGGCCAATCGAGGGTTTATTACTACCGCCGGGACTCCAGTGAAGAATGCTGAAGCTGTTAAAACCCTCATGGACTCAATCAAATTTCCTACCCAGGTGGCCATTATCAAAGTTAAGGCGCATGGTCCTAGGAACAGTCCACAGACTGTTGGTAACGCCTTTGCAGATATGCAAGCAAAAGCTGCTGCTCTCCTACCCGTTGAACCAACCATAGCAGCTATGGTGACCACACACTCTCAGCGTAAACAGTTACAAGAAACACTGACTCTACAGGAACCTGATGATCCACGACAGAGTGAGGTTTTCTGTCGGACCCCACAAGACCGCTTAATGACGATGCAGAGAATGTCTCCAAAGGAAGAAGTGAAGCAGTGGAAGGCTGATGGAGCACGTATGGACAATGGTCTCTGGAAAAAGGACCAACTTGTTTGTCTCCCTAAGCGGATGTATCCTGCTATTGCCACGTGGGCACATGGGCCCACACATTGAGGGAAAAACCAGGCCCTTGCCCTGGTACAAAAATTCTACTGGGCTCCAGGTATTTCTACAGTCCTGACAACACTCAACCGACTATCCTTTCCAAAGGCTCCAGGTGGACCACATCACGTTGCCTAAGTCTGGAAGGTATGAATATTGTCTGGTGGTTGTCGACATGTTCTCCAGTTGACCAGAAGAATTCCCGGTTACCAACATGACTGCAAAAACCACAGCAAAGAAA
Source organism: Ranitomeya imitator (assembly GCF_032444005.1). Classification (NCBI taxonomy): domain Eukaryota; kingdom Metazoa; phylum Chordata; class Amphibia; order Anura; family Dendrobatidae; genus Ranitomeya; species Ranitomeya imitator. Next base: position 146,390,625 of record NC_091283.1, read on the forward strand.
CTGGTGATGGAAGTCATATGCAGATATGGTGTTCCAGAAGTCGTTGAAAGTGACCAAGGCCTGGCCTTTTCTTCTAACGTGTATCAGGAGGTTCTGCCAATGCTTGGATCCACTGTAGCCCTCCATACTCCGAACCATCAACAATCCAGTGGGAAAGTTGAGAGGCTGAACAGCACACTGAAGTGACAATTGACCAAAATGATGCAGGAGACTACGGCTCCCTGGCCAGAGCTCCTACCCATTGTACTGTACCACATTCGTACTACCCCTATTGCAAAACATGGCCTGTCCCCATATGAGATATTGTTTGGTGCCAGGCCCCCAGTTGCAAATTTCCAGCCTCAGCAGTTATCAGAAGAAACTGACCGTGCTGTTCAATATGTTATTCAGCTTAGTAAAAATCTTGCTAACACCCATGTTCTAGTTTCTTCTTCCCTTCCAGATTCAGCAGAAACGACACTTGTCACAACTTGAAGCCTGGTGATTTTGTGGTCATGAAAAGGCATGTCAGAAAACACGGACTAGAACCCTTGTATGACGGTCCCTACCAAGTCCTCCTCATCACTCCTACATCAGTAAAGCTGGAAGGGAGGCCGACGTGGATCCACGCATCTCACTACAAGCTGATTAAACAGACTAGTGGCAGATAAACGGGCCTAATGTTTAATATTACTGTTGCTGTCCAAAACCAACTTATCATAGTCACTAATCAACATACTATAGTACTGGATTACTTAACAGCAGCACAGGGTGATATGTGTCAGGTTATTGGACCCACTTGCTTTCATTATATAGATCCCAATAGCACTATGAAGTTAAAGTTAGAAGACATTCAAAGACTTAGAGATCAATATAATAAAGACAATGATTGTAATAAGGACAGTTGGTGGGCAGACACCTTCTCCTTTCTCAGTCCAGCCAATTGGTTCAAAGGAATTGGGGACTGGATAGCTGGAATTTTGCAAAGTTTGTTACACATTGCTGCCTTTATACTTGTCATGTATGTAATACTAAAACTTGTTCTTTGGTGTATTTCTGTATTAGGAAATTCTGCACTAGGACAACTAATAATGATACCAAAAGCATTGCCACCCCTGCTCTTCTCTACACCGATTTCACAAAGTTACCTGATGAAGATGTTGAAGCCAAGTGCATGGCTACCTTCAAAAGATCTCCTCCACCGTCATCAAAAATTGTTATCCGTAAATTCTAGCATACAAGGGGGACGGGTATGCCGCAACAGCCATGGCTGGTAACATGGCACCAGTCATGTGAATACCGTACCCCTTGAGCTTATAGCTCGGGATAGTACCTCTGATGCTGCATATTAGTTAACAAAATATATCTAGGGGGGATTGTGAAGGACTAAATTAAGAAAAATTAAAGCGGGCTTCATTTTGTGCTTTTCGACTCCATTTTGCTGTTTTGAGATAAATTCTGTTATTAGGCTAAAGTTCATAGCTGTTATGAGACTTTGTTTCAACCTGAACAAGATATGAAACTGAGGGTGTATTGTTCTACGAGACCTTGACGTACAGGCTGTTATGTTTTTTTCTATGCCACGTAGAAAGGGCCATATATGTAGTTTCCAGTTTTCCAGCATTCTTATAGGTTAAGAACTGTGAGCGTGTTCTTATGTTAATTGGCTGAAGTATAATCTGCAAAAATTATAAAAGTGCGACACAATAAACGGGATTAGGGATTTGACGTTGATTCCCCCCAAACAGAGACATGTCTGGTCATTCTCAGTTGCCAGCAACGCCCGGTGGATCATTTTGGAAATCACTGAGTCAACCGTGAAGGGTCACTGCAGATCCTCCCTCAACAGCTCCTGTGGCTTTGAAATTTTACCGCATCCTCCTTATTCATCCGACCTCGCACCATCGGACTTCCGCGTCTTTCCAACCATGAAGTTATTTTTGAAGGGCAAGCATTTTCCAGATCATGAAACTCTGATTACCAAAGTCACAATGTGGCTTTTGGAGCAACCTGTCGACTTAATAATAATAATAATAATCTCTATTTATATAGCGCCAACATATTCCAAATTGCTTTACAGTATAACAGTTCATACACAACTTCACTTCAACAAGCAATGTGTTTACAGTTGCTTAAATAGATGGGAGCTGATGCCAAACTTTAAATATTTAAATGAGAATATCTTTATTCAATACATCGATAAAACCATATCAAAGTGGAGATACATATGCATACAAGATAGTGCTGCCATATACAGGTAACTAGTAACAGGACCATATAAACAATTTCCAAGTAAATGTAGTTGTTAATTCATACTGACATAGAGGCACATATAAAGAGCCCTTACAGAGACAATATAAAGATTCAAGTGAGGTCTATTATGCTATAGAGAGGGTATATAAATAAAGTTTTGCACCATATTCATAGCTGCATGCCTAATCTAAATTCCCTTCAAGTTAGCACAATCCAATAAGTAAAGCCAATAGTAGAACCATAGCTATCTCAAGTAAATACTAATATGTATACTAGCCTCACACAAACCTCAATGCCAGCTCAGATAGATAAATAAAGTTTAATACATAACCTGTATATGCGGCACCTTCCCCGACGCGCGTTTCGCGCGCCCAGTTAGAGGTGAGATGGATTATGAAAATCAACTCCATCCAACCACATGGTTTAAATAAAGTCCTTAGTTTTGCCCCTTTCCTGTAGTCTGTTGTTGTTTTTTAGCTCATGTTTTTATTTTACGGTTTTAATATATTCTCTTTATTTTTTAGTTTTATATGCCATCTATTTATATTATGAACTATTCTGCCCCTATGATGACCGGGAGGAAATATTTCTGGAGGGTTCTGGAAGGACTAGTCTATGATGCTTGGATACCATTCAAAACTAAGGAAAAGAGTATACATGTTAAAGACCTTGGGAATACTCATTTGGTGTTGTGCAATTTGACTACTATGTATATATACGCATTAATTTTTTCTAACCATGTGTGTGCCATTGTTATATGGCTTTTTAGATGTCAGTACATATATTCATGTTTTGTTTTTTTTGTTTTTGTTTTTTGTTTTTTTTTTCACAGTTTTATACACTCTTGTTAGGTGTATGAGAATATATATTTTTATATAGTTTTGCAGATTTTTGCAGTTTTTGTATATTTGCACTCTTTATATTTTCTTAAAAATGTGTGTTCATATACCCTGTTCCACTTTTGGTTTTTAATAGTGATCATATAGGTATTTTATGCACTGTTTAGCACTTTACAGTATATCTAATGTATTGTCTATCACTTTAGATAATTGTATATAGATAGATGTTTATATGTTTGCACATATTTGTGTATTTATTCATATCTGCACTTGTAGTATTATATAGTTATGCTGTATATGTTATGGCTTTTGAATGAGTAAAAATAGAGTGATCTGATGCACTGTCAGGCACTTTATTATATGTCTTATGCACTGTTAGTCACTTTAGTACAATGTTCATATATAGATGCAGTGTAATACTGTAAGATCTGCATATTCTTAGCTGGTATTTCCAACGTCTCTAGGATAGATTTATATTTATATAGTCTGTCCCTTATAATTAGATGTAGTCACCATAGTTTTCCTTTGGTTTAGTACCTGCGGGCAATGAATCAAGTGTAGCCGCGGTATGACTTACTAGTTTAGCGCCCGTCAGACCTATTTGTCTAGATTGTCTGTTTGTTTCCTCCAGTGGTGAGTGCGCTCCGTCTGTGTCCGGATGCCGGCGTCTCCGTGGTTACGCGTCTTTGCGCGTCATCTTCTCCGCCCCTCAATTCTGACGCGTCGGATGGGGGTGTGGATGGATGACGTTGGACGCCGATCTGCGCAGGCGCGGCGTCCCGGAACATGAACGCGAGCGCCATTACTATACCGCTGTCACCAATGCATTAGGTGGGCTATAAATAGAACGAGCGAATGATACACACTATACAGACCCCCTTAGAAGAAGCGGAACGCGAAACGCGCGTCGGGGAAGGTGCCGCATAAACAGGTTATGTATTAAACTTTATTTATCTATCTGAGCTGGCATTGAGGTTTGTGTGAGGCTAGTATACATATTAGTATTTACTTGAGATAGCTATGGTTCTACTATTGGCTTTACTTATTGGATTGTGCTAACTTGAAGGGAATTTAGATTAGGCATGCAGCTATGAATATGGTGCAAAACTTTATTTATATACCCTCTCTATAGCATAATAGACCTCACTTGAATCTTTATATTGTCTCTGTAAGGGCTCTTTATATGTGCCTCTATGTCAGTATGAATTAACAACTACGTTTACTTGGAAATTGTTTATATGGTCCTGTTACTAGTTACCTGTATATGGCAGCACTATCTTGTATGCATATGTATCTCCACTTTGATATGGTTTTATCGATGTATTGAATAAAGATATTCTCATTTAAATATTTAAAGTTTGGCATCAGCTTCCGTTTATTTATAAGGTGTACTTGAATTTGGGAAGTGCCATATGTGTAGCCAATCCCTTTATAGGAGATTTAAAAAGATGGGAGTAGTGTGTCCCTAGGTGGCACCCATGTAGAGAAGGATTAATAACTGTGCCAAGTTTCATTGCTTTCAGTCCACAGGAAGTGGGATATCTTAAATGAACGCCCATCGTAACTCACTCTCCTTCCTACCCCAGTGAATGCAATGCATAATATGATTCCTCCCTGAATTGTTTTTCCGGTACTGGGTAATAATCTCTGGACTGTTGGATAACTCACAACTGTCCTCATGCCGAAGCCTCGCAGAACAGCCTCTGCAAACCCTAACCTTAGAAATCGAGCCTCAAATGATCTTTGGATAACTATGTCCCTGAGACCACACTCACTAACCAAGTCCACCTTCTCCACTTCCCAAGACAGAGCGGACCCTGAAATGATCTTGGCAACCAAAATTAGGAATCCTTGCAACCTTCAAATGGACTAATCAGCTCTGGTATCATAATTTAAATTAATCTACACTCAGAACTGTCCAAAATGTCAGACAAACTGACTAACGAGCCATGCAAAGAAATGAACCCTTAAGTTCCAAGGCCATTCCTATGAACACTTTCCAGATCTGCACCCCCCCCCCCCCCACAACCATTGCGAAAAGGCGAGCCATGAAACCATACCTGGGAATTCTCCACTCCAAAACCCTGAAGTGCTGCTGGGGATTCTCATTGCAGCCGATTTTCACTCATGTGGACTTGGTGTCACGCAAATTGTAGGAAAGGCTAAGTGCATCACAAAGGGATAAGGGAAAGGGAACCAAACACTAGGGAAGGGGGAGTGGAGACCCCTAGACAGATCTAACGTCACCCTGCCTGCCCTATTGTCCCTATATAGGTTCCACACCTATCGCCAAGCAGGATACCTAATCCCTGCCTGACCCTGGCGATAAGCCTTGCATCGGGAAGGACAGGATGTGCGCAAGTCAGTCCCCACTTCCGCTAAAGACAGCTAGGATACACAAAACAATGGAATATTTAGCTTGAGTAGACTCAGAGAGAAACACCAGGTAGAGGTTAAAGTTTTATTCTCATGTGGGACTAGCTATCCCATTCTGTCTTGATCTCCAACAATGTGTTTAAGAGTATTTGAATAAAGTAAAAGTTTTTTATTATCAAGAAGATGTGCTGGTTCATTATGGATTAACTTTGTATGTGGGCTTGAACGCTATTCCATGCACCTTCGTGGATAACTGCACCTGCTGTGGACAATTCAAGGGTGAGCTGCTGAACTTTTTTCTTATATGTCAGAGAGAAACACCGTTGTCCTTCAAACGCCAAAGATAATGCTAGCCGACTGCTGCAGCTCCAAACCTCAACAGGGAATTGCAAATAGAAAATATCACTTGCAACTCCCAACAGCAAATTGGGAGTTATAAACACCCAGATCCAGGTGTGACCATTCGAGCCAGGGGAGGTAGCCATTGGTTCCTAGCGTCAGAAGGACCAGGCAGAAGCAGCGGTCTGCAGCCTCTGACACATCCGTGACCCTTGGTCCACACAGTCCTCTCTCCTGAAGGGCCAAAGGCTGTCTTACTAAACTACACCGCCTGGAGAAAGAAACCTTGTCTCCTCAACTCCCTCACAACATTCCAAGGATCGTCCCTCCAGGCCACATGACCAGCACATTCTTCACTGAATTTTAGGCAACTTATCTCCATTTTACTACATCTTCAGGATTGATAAGTGACCTACCTGTATTGAGTTACCACCTTTTGTAGACACTCGTTATGCCTTTCGGTTTACTTTTATATCTATGACCACAATTTATTTGTAATATTTGCGTTTACTATGCTGCCTAACACCCTTAGTTATAGTGGTACCCTTATTACAGTTGTAGAACTGTCATTCATTTGAGCCCACTGTTACACTTTATACCAAATGTTTCATGCTTTAGTTTCCACCCTGCAACTATTGTCCTAATCTTCTACTCTGCAGCCAAAATTCAGATTGTAGGCTTTCCTTATCAGGGTAGTCAAGTTTCGCCTTGTGACGCAAAAGTGACTTCTCTGCATATAGGACAAACTATCCATAAAGACGCAGTCATAAGTCATAATATATGCAAATGACAAAACCTTTATTAATCACAACAGGTAAAAACAGCAGATGGGAAGAGTCCCCATGCCACCCTCAGCACGTACAAAAAGGACAGGGGTGCGTGCAAATAGATTATGTCAATAGTAACAGCATAAATAGTGACCATATAAAGTGCACATCAATGGGTCAATACCACTATCTACACATTATGTTAGTAACTAGTATCAGCAAAGAGGACAAATATGCATAGTGTTAGGAGTCGAGTTTCCTCTGCTGCACAGGGGGAATCTCGATCCGTGTCTGCTGCGGTCTCCCATTCTGCATCGGCCGCAGTGGAGCCTGCTCAGCGGAGACGACGGTCCCAGCGTCTCGCTAGGACTGATACTGTGCAAAGGGTTACTGCTGCCTCACCAAGCTCTGCTATTGTCCCCTGCACTGATCTGCGGCGAGGAGGCTTTTCTGGGACTAAGTCCTGCTTTGCACACACTGAGCATGCCCAGGGTAATATCTCTCAGTGGAGATCAAGGGTCACATGCTCAGGTACTGCTGCAACTTCCATTGGTCCTTCTTGGAAGGTCCTGTAGGTGCTAGGACTAAGTCCTGCTTTGCACACACTGAGCATGTCCAAGGCAAGATCTCTCAGTGGAGATCTAGGGTCACATGCTCAGTACTGCAGCAACTTCCATTGGTCCTTCTAGGAAGGTCCTAATCGTGCTGCAACTATTTAAGGCTCGCATGGCCGCATGGCCATGCGCTAGTATCTTCCTATGTTATGTGCTTTGCGCCAGTGTGGTCATGTGTTTGTATGTGTTCAGGGACCCGGCTGAAATAAGCCCCTAGAATGCTGGCACGTCCGGCGAGGAGATTGTGTTTGTGTGTATTCAGGGACCTGGCTGAAATAAGCCCCTAGAATGCTGGCATCTCCGGCGAGGAGTTTTGTGTGCATGCATGACCACTGACTGCTCTTGTTTGGGTAGTTAGCTTGTGCCTCTGTGAAAGTCTAACAGGGCACAGAGCTTTGCTTTCTTGGCTGCTCTGTGAAGCTAACAGAGCTGGTTCTTACCACCATATAGTGCCGCCATTTACTTAGCAGCAGGTTCTATCCTGCACGGTGGATCCTGGGTTGCGAACGCACCAATCCCATCTAATAAATATATTCGTGAGTTCCACCAACCCTAACACATAGTATACATACCAGTCAATGTAAGGCCAATTTCACACGTCAGTGGCTCCGGTACGTGAGGTGACAGTTTCCTCACGTACCGGAGCCACTGGCACATGTAGACACAGTGAAATCAATGCATCTGTGCAGATGTCATTGATTTTTTGCGGACCGTGTCTCCGATTGCCAAACACGGAGACATGTCAGTGTTCGTGGGAGCGCACGGATTACACGGACCCATTAAAGTCAATGGGTCCGTGTAAAACACGTACCGCACACGGACATTGTCCGTGTGCCGTGCAGGAGACAGCGCTACTGTAAGCGCTGTCCCCCCCACTGGTGCTGAAGCCGCGATTCATATCTTCCCTGCAGCAGCATTTGCTGTAGAGAAGATATGAATAATCGTGTTTAAAATAAAGATCCATGTCCCCCCATAGGGGTGGAGCCGCATATTGATTACTGTAAATGAGCGGCCCCGCGTGACCGCTCATACAGTAGAAGGTGCGGCCAGGACAGGAAGCAGCGCCAGCCAGCGAGGGAGCCGGGTGAGTATTTTAATAACAGCGGGGGGCGCACAGGGAGTGGAAGGGGGGTAGGGACATGGATCTTTATTTTAAACACGATTATTCATATCTTCTCTACAACAAACGCTGCTGCAGGGAAGATATGAATCGCGGCTTCAGCACCAGATGCAGGGTACAGAGCTAAACTTTATTGGTCTCCTGCACGGTGCGTGTGGTACACAGTGGGCACACGGGCGGCACACGTGTGCCACACTGATGTGCCACAGAAACGCACCGGCACACGGACACGGATAATTCCGGTACCGGAATTATCTGGACGTGTGAGACTGCCCTAAAGGCACCAGTGTGCAAGCACCCCACACCCGTCCACCCCGACACGCGTTTCGGCAAATGCCTTCCTCAAGGGGGCAGGAAGATGTGTAGATAGTGGTATTGACCCATTGATGTGCACTTTTTATGGTCACTATTTATGCTGTTACTATTGACATAATCTATTTGCACCCACCCCTGTCCTTTTTGTACATGCTGAGGGTGGCATGGGGACTCTTCCCATCTGCTGTTTTTACCTGTTGTGATTAATAAAGGTTTTCTAAATTGCATATATTCGGACTTATGACTGCGTCTTTATGGATAGTTTGTTCTTAATGAATATGCAGTTTGTCCAATATGGTCCTATTCAGTCCCTTTACTTTTTGATATTTAATCCCTCATTGGGAATATAACTACGTTGGTGACTGGGATGTATTCCATAAAGTATTTATGGTTACTTCTCCGCATATGTAGCAAAAACTAAGTTTGTTAATGCAAGAATGATGCATATCTGAAAAAAATAGAAACATGTCAATATGTTAAGAAACTAAGTATAAAATCCTAAAACTGTATAGCTTACGTATAGCGCATTTATAAAAGTAAGGGATGCAACTGTAATTAGGATTATGTTATCGGAACTGAGTTAGTGTTTTTTGATTGGCCATCGTATGATGATAAAATACTGAAGGCTCAATTGGCTAAATTGACGATGTAAATGACTAGCTACTAACAATGCAATAATGATGATAAAATAATAAAGACAACATTTTTCTATAAACCTGCATAAAAGGTGCCATAATTACAGTCTCCTCTGGATCTTGAAAATTAAAGCCAATCAGCAAATGTAAGCTTTATATTTGTTTTCAGCACCACAAAATTAGTTAGGTTCAACTGTTTTAGTCTCTCAACCAATTTGGATGTAGCACAGTGTAATATACTCATATACTGAGTGTGTTTCTGGTGGTGTATTCTTGTACTGACGGTGGTTCCGGTGATGCAGTCAGTTAGATGGAGTACTCTTTCATTTATTAGATACTTGATCATTATGGGGTCAGTGGGCTGGATTGAAAATACAGCCATCCGAATAAGGCCATATATGTCAGCAAAACAAAAATTTGACTAAACCCTTCCTTCATACACTTAAGGCCATATTCACATGTTCAGTATTTAGACAGTATTTTATATCAGTACTTGTAAGCCAAAACCAAGAGTAGGTGAAAAATGCATGCAGAAGTGGTGACCTTTTTCTATTATACTTTTCCTCTGATTGTTCCACTCCTGGTTTTGGCTTACAAATACTGATGTAAAATATTGACCAAACACTGTACGTGGCCTTAGACAGCTGTCCGACCATTTGGCATGCACCGACATCACCCAACTCTCCCACACACAGAAGAATGTACTCTACAAATCGGTTCTGTGGGAGACATTGCCAAACATCTCTGGTGGCTTATTACTTAGAGATCAAAAGGATCTACAGTTGTAAACTGGACACGCTGCATTCTTATCTCCCCCAAAAATCATTATCGTCAGAGGCACCTATATACATTAGATTGTTGGCTATATCTGTCAAGTGTTACGGCTGCGACCGCAGACGTGGCCGAGCCGACGCCTCCACGTCGCCAGACATAGCGACGTGGGGCGAGCATCACAAAAAGGAACGCAATGTGGTCCCACTGGACCACAGAGTTACCTGGACCTACCCAGACTAGGGAAGGGCAGTGAGCAGGGTCTGTGGCAGCTGAGCATGTGAACAAGATGACGATATGCAGAACTAGACTACACCACACAACTTCAGGTATGAAGAAACAAAGATTACTTAAATGATAACACAGTATATAACAGAACATAATGATGTCAGGATCCCGATTCCACACGTCTAGGAAGGGTACACGTCTCAGACGTCGGACGAAGGCAGAAGGACATCACGGGTTGATGAAGTCCAGGGTTATCTGGCACGGGCATGCTAGGACGGCCTCTCTCTCAGGCCTCAGGCGCAGCACAGGCTCAGCAGGAGAACATCAGACACCGACCTCAGACGGACTTCTGTTGATGGCAAGGGTCATTACAGGTTGATGCAGTCCAGGGTCATCTGGCACAGGCTTACTAGGATGGCCTCTCTCTCAGGCCACAGGAACAGCACAGGCACAGCAGGAGAATATCAGACACAGACCCAGGACAGACGTCATCACAGGGTGGACCCCAAGGAACCGGTGGAACATCGGGTCACAGGCAGGACATCGGGACACAGGCAGGACATCGGACACAGGCAGGACATCAGGGACACAGGCGTGGCAGCCCAGGTCATCAGCTGGGACACTAGCTTGGCAGCCCAGGGCATCAGGTAATCGGACACAGGAAGAACATCCGGACATCTGGGACACTGGCGTGGCAGCCCAGGTCATCGGCTGGGACACTGGCGTGGCAGCCCAGGGCATCGGGTAATCGGACACAGAAGGCACAGGACCAGGTAGCGGTAGACATCAGGGTCCTAGCTACGGCCGTCAGGCTCCGGGAATCGGACCTAGGAAGGAACTCAAGCGTGATGGTGCAAACACCGCTGGACTGGAACTGGGCCAGACGGGGTTAGCACCGCATGGAAGGCTGAGCACAGCATAGTAAGAGCTCAGCAAGAACTCCGGACTCCATCTTTAAAAGATGAGCCCTGGAAGTTCAGTCACTGGGTGCGGGGTGTCAGACACAAAAGGACTTCAGGAACATAGCACAATGGACACAGTTCAGACAGGAACAGGTACTAGATATGCAGCCTCCAGGATAGGCGGGTCTGGGTACTCTGCCCGCAGATTAGGCGGAAAAACGAAACACAAGCGGCTCTGGATATGCAGCCTCCAGGACAGGCGGATCTGGGTAATCTGCCCCCAGAACAGGCGGAAAAAACAAAACACAAATGGATCTGGATATGCAGCCTCCAGGATAGGCGGATCTGGGTACTCTGCCCCCAGAACAGGCGGAAGACATGTATCAGCTCTCCCAGAACATACTGCAGACAGAACGGGAGCTGGATACCTCACAAGGCAAGACACAGAAACACAATGCAATGCTCTGGCCACGCCCAATAGGAAAGAGGGAGTTTATATAGGAGCTGCTCCTCAGCAATAGGCTGAGGAAGCAACACAGGTGCACACTCAACCCCTAATAAAAGCAGGGTAGGTGTGGCCGCGCACACCCTAAGCTCAAACAGAAACCATTACAGCACAGTCAGCTCAGGAACTGTGGCTTAGGGCACCTGGCAGCGACTGCTAGCCTGCACACACGTGGAAAGTCATGCACAGCTGCAGAGGACCTAGCAAGCCGTGGCTAGCTTCCACCGCGATAGCCAGAGACCGCACATGCGAGTGGCCATGCAGCAGAGCAAAGACATCACAGCACATGTACAGCTACGCAGCGATGGCAGGGAACTGAGCAGCGTCCACACAGGTAACAAACTACAGTATCCCTGCAAGTTAGGGGGAGAGGAGCAAGGGTTAAAGCAGAGACATGCAAAAGTAACGCCGAAGAATAAGGTATTAACCCAGCGGCATTACATCAAGATTAGCAGGTTTGGCCAATTTTAGTCTAATATGGGGCCATAACCACTACCTAAGCGGTATGGTCACTTTTAGGGTATATGCACGACATCTTTTAGATGCATGCAAACCTAGCAAGTTATTCAGGTGGAAGACACTTCAGGACCCATTGGTTGATTTAATCCTGAAGCAGTCAGTTAGATGTAGTATTCTTTCATATATTAGATACTTGATCATTATGGGGTCAGTGGGCTGTATGGAAAATACAGCCATCCGAATAAGGCCATATATGTCAGCAAAACAAAAATTTGACAAAAGCCTTCCTTCATACACTTAAGGCCATATTCACATGTTCAGTATTTAGTCAGTATTTTATATCAGTATGTGTAAGCCAAAACCAAGAGTAGGTGAAAAATGCAGAAGTGGTGACCTTTTTCTATTATACTTTTCCTCTGATTGTTCCACTCCTGGTTTTGGCTTATAAATACTGATGTAAAATATTGACCAAACACTGTACGTGGCCTTAGACAGCTGTCCGACCATTTGGCATGCACCGACATCACCCAACTCTCCCACACACACAGAAGAACGTACTCTGCAAAGCGCTTCTGTGGGAGCCATTGCCAAACATCTCTGGTGGCTTATTACTTAGAGATCAAAAGGATCTACAGTCGTAAACTGGACACGCTGCATTCTTATCTCCCCCCAAATCATCAATCAGAGGCACCTATATATATTAGATTGTTGGCTATATCTGTCAAGATTAGCGGGTTTGGCCAATTTTAGTCTAATTGGGCCATAACCACTACTTAAGCGGTATGGTCACTTTTAGGGTATATGCACGACATCTTTTAGATGCATGCAAACCTAGCAAGTTATTCAGGTGGAAGACACTTCAGGACCCATTGGTTGATTTAATCCTGAAGCAACATTTTTTTCTTCTTTTCTGTCGTTGTTTCCTACATCTTTTAGCTGACACTTTTTTTACTTAAATTGTACTCAATAAACTGAAGAATGGTGTGTTTGGAAACCTGAAGCAATTAAAAGAAGCTCAAAAGACTGAACACTTGAATAGCAAGTTGTTTCATATCTAGTGCATATGTTCATTCCTTTGAGCTTTTATTTAGTGTTTTTTAAGCAGGTTACAGAGTGGAATTGCTTTAAAAAGATGTGTGCGAAAAGCCTTAATGTGACTTACCAGTAGGGGAGGTGGACACCTAAAGTGACAGCATGGACCCCGAATACGGCCCTAACAACACCCAGAGTGTAATGTAAACACCAAACTTATTATGTATTATTACTCATTACGTATGTAGCGCCAACATATTCTGCTGCACTGTACAAATTGTCACCATTTACATCACAAACACAAACTCACACAACAATCTCTTGGAAAATGTCCATACCAATGGGTCATAATAACAGAACAATGTAAAAAATAAAATACTGTAATTATAACAAAGCAATAAAAAGGTCATTCGAAACTCCCGGGGTATTTGCAATAGGTCAGTTAAGAAGATATATTTATATTCGCCAAATAAAATATCTCCTTTTAACCTTTTTAACTGACTGAGTGTGCAAAATCGATATTTTGCCCCCATGGTTTTCCTGTAAAACAAAAAAAAGAAAATGTAAACAGGATTATTGATTGTAACACAAGTAGTGCATTGAGGCTATCAGCATGCGTCCTCCTCTCATTCAGAACTAACATGCGGTGGAACTGACATTTTTCTTCCGCTTACCGTGCATTCACAGAATGGTCAATAGACACCCTCCTATTTTGATTATACCCTGTGGACTGTATTATTTTGTGACATTTGATTTATGAATGGAGAGGATTCCAAGAATTTAACCTGTTCACGATGGAGCTATTTTTGTTTTATGCTTTTTTTCCCCTCCCTTTCATCCAAGAACCATAACTTTTTTTCTATTTTTCATTTTTGATGGCTTGTTTTTTGCTTGACAATTTTGAATGACGCCATCCATTTTATCATCCAATTTATTCAGGGCCGTATTTGGCATTCATGCTGCTATAGACGATTGGAAATGTGTCACAATTTTTTTGTGTTTTAAATTATTGATTATATAATCAATTATTTGTAATACAAAATTAAATGTATTGTTTCAACATTTCTTTATTAATACATTTTTTTTCTGCAGCCTCAGGGGGCTGCCGTTTTTTTTTTTTGCTGGGGTATAAGTATCGAATTACAAATACGGCAGCCTGTGCGCATAGAAGACTGCGGTCGGTGTCCAGACACATCTCCTGCACTGTGGCTGCCTCAGCTGTAAAATAGGCATGTCCGCTGGGCTGTCCAATTCACAGCAGTAGGGTGTAGACAGGCGCCGTGAGCTACAATTTCCCCCTGTCACCACTCAGCGTTCAGAGGGAGCTGTGACAGGAAGTCCAGAATGTGAGTGATGAGCTGAGCATTGGGGGTGGCGAGGGAGTGGTGAGAGGTGGTCGGCAACTTGACATTGAACTATCAGGCTACCGAGCTGTTCTCACTGCTGGAAAAAGTCACTACCCCCGTTCTACTCTGAGAGGTGAGAACACTGTACGGTACAACTTGTCCCGCAAAAAACAAGTCCTCATATGGATACGTCATGGAGATTTTGCGCGCACAGAAGCTGTGCACGAGCAATCGCCGCCAGGTGGCAACTGATTCTGACAGCTGACACCCGGGAACCTACTGCCTAGTGCCCACACCTCTCCTGGCACTTTAACACCCTAAATACTGTGATCTCTAGCAATCGCAGCATTTAGCAGGCATGCAGGGGGGAGGGATCCCCTTCGACGTCATCACGGGGGCCCAATCATTGCCATAGTGACCCAATGTCATCATGACGATATCTGAGACACCAGCAACTAGAAAATTAGTTCGATCATGCGCACAGCATAATCTAACTTGTGTCTGCAGGACTGACAGTTCTAATACATTGCAATGCACTAGAACTGCAATCGGACTGCAGAAAGTGAAAGTCCCATAGCAGAACTTAGTAAAAAAAAAGTTTGAAAAAAAGTTAAAAATTGTAAACATATATTAAAAAAAAAAAAAAATCACAAAATAATAATAAAAAATGTATAACAATGTATTGTACCCAGAAATATTTTTACATAAAAAAGTACACATATTTGGTATCTCTGCATCCGGAATGACCTGACCTATAAAACCGTCTCATCAGTTAACTCCTTCAGTCAACACTGTAGAAAAAAAAAACTAGCAAAAAAAGATGCTTTGTTCATCATACCGCTGAACAAAAAGTGGAATAAAATGCAATCAAAAAGAGGAAAGTAAATAAAAATGGCACCGCTGAAAACATCATTTTGTCCTGCAAAAAGCAACCTGCCATACAGCTCCATCAGCCGAAAAATTAAAAAAGTTACAGCTCTCAGAATAAAGTGATGTAAAATAATTATTTTTTTTATAAAATAGTTTTTATTGTGCAAATGAGTCAAAACACAAAAACACAATATAAATGAGGTATCGCTGTAATCGTACAGACCCGAAAGATAAAGGGGCCGTATCAATTGTACCACATGTAGAACAGCATGAAAAAAAAAACAATTCCAGAATTGTTGGTGTTTGCTCATTCTGCATCCCAAGAATTGGGCTGGCGACATATTACTGCTGCTGAGAACCTGAATGCTGGATCCAGACTGATGCTCAACTCGTTTCCTCAGATTTTCCCTCAGGTTTTGAAATGAGTTCAGAGCAGGAGACACTTGGCCACTGAAACCCTCTCACCCGCCTCTTCTTCAGAAAAGCAACAGTGGCCTTAAAGGGAACCTGTCACCCCAAAATTCACCTATAAGCTGCGGCCACTGGCATCAGGGGCTTATCTACAGCATTCTGTAATGCATTCTGTAATGCTGTAGATAAGCCCCCGATGTATCCTGAAAGATGAGAAAAAGAGGTTAGATTATACTCACCCATGGGGCGGTCCCGATACGATAGGCGTCGCGGTTCGGGTCCTCCCATCTTCTTACGATGACGTCCTCTTCTTGTCTTCACGCTGCGGCTTCGGCGCAGGCATACTTTGTCTGTCCTGTTGAGGGCAGAGCAAAGTACTGCAGTGCGCAGGCACCGGGAAAAGTCAGAGAGGCCCAGCACCTGCGCACTGCAGAACTTTGCTCTGCCCTCAACAGGGCAAACAAAGTACGCCTGCGCCGGAGCCGCAGCGTGAATACAAGAAGAGGACAGAGGACGTCATCGTATGAAGATGGGAGGCCCCGGACCCGGACTGCAGCGGGACCGCCCCTGGGTGAGTATAATATAACCTCTTTTTTTCGGGGGCTTATCTGCAGCATTACTGAATGCTGTAGATAAGCCCCTGATGCCGGTGGGCTTAGCTCAACTTCCATTTTGGGGGTGACAGGTTCCCTTTAACCCCTTAATCCCATATGACGTACTATCCCGTCAAGGTGCCCTGGGACGTAATTCCCAGTGACGGGATAGTACGTCATATGCGATCGGCCGCGCTCACGGGGGGAGCACAGCCGAACGCGACCGGGTGTCAGCTGCCTATCGCAGCTGACATCCGGCACTATGTGCCAGGAGCGGTCATGGACCGCTCCTGGCACATTAGCCCCCGGCACACCGCGATCAAACATGATCGCGGTGTGCCGGCGGTGCAGGGAAGCATCGCGCAGGGAGGGGGTTCCCTGCGGGCTTCCCTGAGACCCCCGCAGCAACGTAATGTGATCGCATTGCTGCGAGGGTCTCCTACCTTCCTCAGAGGTGGCTTCACAGAGCCTGCTCAGAGCAGGCGCTTGGTAAGCCTGCAGCGCTGTAAGTCAAATCGCTGATCTGACAGAGTGCTGTGCAAACTGTCAGATCACCGATCTGTGATGTCCCCCCCTGGGACAAAGTAAAAAAGTGAATAAAAGAATTCCACATGTGTAAAAAAAAATAGAAAAAAAAAAATCCTAAATAAAGAAAAAAAAATATTCCCATAAATACATTTCTTTATCTAAATAAAAAAATAAAATAAAAGTACACATATTTAGTATCGCCGCGTCCGTAACGACCCCACCTATAAAACTGTCCCACTAGTTAACCCCTTAACAAAAAAAAAACGAGGCAAAAAACAACGCTTTATTATCATATTGGCGAACAAAAAGTGGAATAACACGCGATCAAAAAGACGGATATAAATAACCATGGTACCGCTGAAAACGTCATCTTGTCCCGCAAAAAGTGAGCCGCCATTCAGCATCATCAGCAAAAAAATAAAAAAGTTATAGTCCTGAGAATAAGGCAATGCCAAAATAATTATTTTTTCTATAAAATAGTTTTTATCGTATAAAAGCGCCAAAACATAAAAAAATTATATAAATGAGGTATCGCTGTAATCGTACTGACCCGAAGAATAAAACTGCTGTATCCATTTTGAATACACATATATACAAAAATAAATATATAGCATGCATTTGAAAATTATACTAAACCTACAACATAATGCACAACTCAAAAAATCATGATAGACGTAATTTTTATTAATCATGAAAGTATCACATAACATATATAAAAGGGAAAACAAAAACCAGGTGGAAAAAAGTACGGGGTATCACAGAGACCAATGTAGTATATATTGTGGCTCCTAAAGTCAAATAGTAAATATGGGTATATCCCCAATGAACATTAAATCGTGTGCACACAATAACTCCTATGTTTGCATCCACAGAATATAATAATAACTATCATGTCTGTAAAGAGGATTATGTATTATCACAAAAGTTGTTATAGTGCCACAAGATGTTTATTGTGCAAAATCTATCATTTTAAAAAATCAGTAGTACCAGGATAATGTTCATTATATATAATAAAAATAAGATAAATAAAGACGGAGTGTCAAAGTTTCAAGCCGTGTGCACAGATTTATATAACAGCACAGTGCAATTGTTTATATGGCAACACAGCGTAAACAGTGCACACTGAATTTATATAGCAGCACAATGCAATTGTTAGTATAGCAGCACAGTGCAAACAATACATACCAAATAATATAGCAGCACAATGTGATTATTTGTATAGCAGCACAATGTAGTTATTATATGTCCGATACACCTAGAGCCCATAAGACAGACCGAAAAAGAGACTATGTAGTATAGTGGAATACTTAACCATATGAGTGGTCCTGTGGTGGCCCGCACCTGCCCGACGCGCGTTTCACCAGAGCTTTTTCAGGCGAAACGCATGACCTCTTTACAGACATGATAGTTATTATTATATTCTGTGTATGCAAACATAGGAGTTATTGTGTGCACATGATTTAATGTTCAATGGGGATATACCCATATTTACTATTTGACTTTAGGAGCCACAATATATACTACATTGGTCTCTGTGATACCCCGTACTTTTTTCCACCTGGTTTTTGTTTTCCCTTTTATATATGTTATGTTATACTTTTATGATTAATAAAAATTACGTCTATCATGATTTTTTGAGTTGTGCATTATGTTGTAGGTTTAGTGCTTTATCCATTTTACCAAATGCGGAACGGTATAAACGCCTCCCCCAAAAGAAATTCATGCATAGCTGGTTTTTGGTCATTCTGCCTCACAAAAATCGGAATAAAAAGCGATCAAAAAAAGTCACGTGCCCGAAAATGTTACCAATAAAAACGTCAACTTGTCCCGCAAAAAACAAGACCTCACATGACTCTGTGGACCAAAATATGGAAAAATTAAAGGTCTCAAAATGTGGAGACGCAAAAACTTTTTTGCTATAAAAAGAGTCTTTTAGTGTGTGACAGCTGCCAATCATAAAGATTTGCTATAAAAAACGCTAGAAAAGTAAATCAAACCCCCCTTCATCTTCCCCTTAGTTAGGGAAGAATAATAAAATAAAAAAAATGTATTTATTTCCATTTTCCCGTTAGGGCTAGGGTTAGGGTTAGGGCTAGGGTTGGAGCTAAAGTCAGGGTTAGGGTTGGGGCTAAAGTTAGGGTTAGGGTTGGGGCTAAAGTTAGGGTTAGGGTTGGGGGCTAAAGTTAGGGTTTGGATTACATTTACGGTTGGGATTAGGGTTTGGATTAGAGTTAGGGGTGTGTCAGGGTTAGGGGTGTGGTTAGGGATACTGTTGGGATTAGGGTTAGGGGTGTGTTTGGATTAGGGTTTCAGTTAGAATTGGGGGGGTTTCACTGTTTAGGCACATCAGGGGCTCTCCAAATGCGACATGGCGTCCGATCTCAATTCCAGCCAATTCTGCGTTGAAAAAGTAAAACAGTGCTCCTTCCCTTCCGAGCTCTCCCGTGTGCCCAAACAGGGGTTTAGCCCAACATATGGGGTATCAGCGTACTCAGGACAAATTGGACAACAACTTTTGGGGTCCAAGTTCTCTTGTTACCCTTGGGAAAATAAAAATTTGGGGGGCTAAAAATCATTTTTGTCTGTATTCCAAATGGCGCTCCTTCCCTTCCGAGCTCTCCCGTGTGCCCAAACAGTGGTTCCCCCCACATATGAGGTATCAGCGTACTCAGGACAAATTGGACAACAACTTTTGGGGTCCAATTTATCCTGTTACCCTTGTGAAAATACAAAACTGGGGGCTAAAAAATCATTTTTGTGAAAAAAAAAATTATTTTCATGTCTTTCCAAACGCAACATGCCGTCCCATCTCAATTCCAGTCAATTTTGCATTGAAAAGTCAAATGGCGCTCCTACCCTTCCGAGCTCTGTCATGCGCCCAAACAGTGGTTTACCCCCACATATGGGGTATCAGCGTACTCAGGACAAATTGTACAACAACTTTTGGGGTCCATTTTCTCCTGTTACCCTTGGTAAAATAAAACAAATTGGAGCTGAAGTAAATTTTTTGTGAAAAAAAGTTAAATGTTCATTTTTTTTAACATTCCAAAAATTCCTATGAAACACCTGAAGGGTTAATAAACTTCTTGAATGTGGTTTTGAGCACCTTGAGGGGTGCAGTTTTTAGAATGGTGTCACACTTGGTTATTTTCTATCATATAGACCCCTCAAAATGACTTCAAATGAGATGTGGTCCTTGAAAAAAATGGTGTTGTAAAAACGAAAAATTGCTTGTCAACTTTTAACCCTTATAACTCCCTAACAAAAAAAAATTTTGGTTCCAAACTTGTGCTGATGTAAAGTAGACATGTGGGAAATGTTACTTATTAATTATTTTGTGTGACATATCTCTGTGATTTAAGAGCATAAAAATTCAAAGTTGGAAAATTGCTAAATTTTCGCCAAATTTCCGTTTTTTTACCACTATCATGAAGTACAATATGTCACGAGAAAACAATGTCAGAATCACCGGGATCCGTTGAAGCGTTCTAGAGTTATAACCTCACAAAGGGACAGTGGTCAGAATTGTAAAAATTGGCCGGGTCATTAAAGGGACACTGTCACCTGAATTTGGAGGGAACAATCTTTAGCCATGGAGGCGGGGTTTTTGTGTTTTTGATTCACCCTTTCCTTACCCGCTGGCTGCATGCTGGCTGCAATATTGGATTGAAGTTCATTCTCTGTCCTCCGCAGTACATGCCTGCACAAGGTGCAATCTTGCCTTGCGCAGGCGTGTACTATGGAGGACAGAGAATGAACTTCAATCCAATATTGCAGCCAGCGGGTAAGGAAAGGGTGAATCAAAAAACACAAAAACCCCGCCTCCGTGGCTGAAGATTGTTCCCTCCAAATTCAGGTGACAGTGTCCCTTTAAAGGGAACCTGTCACCCCGTTTTTTCAGTATGAGATAAAAATACTGTTAAATAGGGCCTGAGCTGTGCGTTACAATAGTGTATTTTGTGTACCCTGATTTCCCACCTATGCTGCGAAAATACCTTACTAAAGTTGCCGTTTTCGCCTGTCAATCAGGATGGTCAGGTCAGATGGGCGTGGTGACATCGCTGTTTCTTCCCCCAGATCTTGCATATCTTTCCGTTGGTGGCGTAGTGGTTTGCGCAAGTGCAGTGCCCCAGAGACCTGGT
Organism: Ranitomeya imitator; assembly: GCF_032444005.1. Taxonomy (NCBI): domain Eukaryota; kingdom Metazoa; phylum Chordata; class Amphibia; order Anura; family Dendrobatidae; genus Ranitomeya; species Ranitomeya imitator. The sequence goes on from NC_091283.1 coordinate 146,411,649, forward strand.
CGTTGCAGTATGGCCCCAAGGCGAGAAGCGGTACGTCCGATGGCACTAAAGAGTTCTCCTGACCAGGTATCACCAGAACACATTACACTTCACACTCCGGCCACTAGAGGGAGCAAAAGGCTTTATTTATTGGGCCACTCCTCACACTGGTAAAACTAGGGGCTGGGGAGGAAGTTAGTCAGAAGCTGACTGGGTTGGAACCAGGCAACATCCCGTGGCAGAGGGTGTTGCGGGGAGAAGACACAGGGGGCTCCCTGTCAGGCGTGGGAACCTGACAGGTGCCTAGCGACAGAACGAAACGGAACCGGGCCTGCACACCTTGCGGTGGTATCCTAAGGAAGAGACAAGAGGGGAAGAATATTGTGGAACAGTGTAAATGAGATCAGCACAAAGGAGAGCCAGTAAGAGTCGTGCCGAGAGAGGAAGGCAACATCTTACTGAGGCGCGTAGTCGGTGGCCGGATCACCGTAGAAGTAACTGACTTCAGGCCTTACTTCAAATTCCGCTGGACAGTTGATTATAGGTTGGCTGGCTACCTTTTACACCTACGAAGACATAGGGGGCAACATTGGGAGAGGGGCGTCTCTAGGGTCCCGGAAGACCTCCAAGCCTTCCCGTCAAACGGGTGGCGTCCTAGCCATACTTTATCTGAGGGACGTTAGAAACTAGCAACATCTGGAACCAAAGAACGAGAGAGAGAGAGAGAGAGCTGTAGAGAACGAACGAAAGAGAACAGCAGTTGTGAGGACTATTCCGAATGCTCAGCAGGGTAGGACTACAACACACAGGCGCTATTGGTAGGCAACAATTTCCATCTGCGAGGGAAACTCTGGATGTGCCCATCGGACCGGCCGGTCTCTGATAGCCCGGTTGAACGTGCTCTGGACTGAGTGTACTGAAGCCTTCAGTAAAAGGTAAAGAGACTGCAACCCTGTGTCCTCGTTATTGCCTGCACCTCACACCATCCACCTTACTGGGAAGCCCTGGGGACATACTTCACCTGTGGGAAGGTATACCATCCAGCTGCCATTCCATCACCCCAGCGGACCCCACAGCAGCGTCGGTCGCCCTGACCGAACACCACAGGTGGCGTCACGAACTACTGACAGACTGTACTACCATTTTCATTGGACGCCCCTTAGCAAGGTCACGACCGGGTCCAGCCACCGTGACAACCGCAGAACAGAAGGAGAAGGGACCGGTACCGAGTGAATTGTGGCCCTGTGTTTGGGGGCGCTCCACATGCCCAACAGGCGAATCCACTGCGCAGCTGAAGGAAAAGAGCGCGATCTGCGCTATTCAGCCGTTTATCGGTAGGCGCGGCCATCTTCCTGAGGCCGCGCGTGCGCAGATGGTACTGCTTGGCTTCCCGGGGCTTCAGGAAAATGGCCGCGGGATGCCGTGCGTGCGCAGATGGAGATCGCGGCGGCCATTTTCCTGAAGCCGAGATGCGAACTCGGCTTCAGGAAAATGGCTGCCGCGATCTCCATCTGCACACGCGCGGCATCCCGCGGCCATTTTCCTGAAGCCCCGGGCAGCAGAGCACTCCATCTGCGCACGCGCGGCCTCAGGAAGATGGCCGCCCCCACCGATAACCAGGGGAATAGCGCAGATCGCGCGCTGTTTCTTCACGTGCGCACTGGATTCAGAAGATGGGCATGCGCAAACCACTACGCCACCAATGGAAAGATGAGCAAGATCTGGGGGAAGAAACAGCGATGTCACCACGCCCATTCGACCAGACCAGCCTGATTGACAGGCGAAAACGGCGACTTTGGTAAGGTATTTCGGCAGCATAGGTGGGGAATCAGGGTACACAAAATACACTATTGTAACTTAAGCAAAAGGCTGGCTAAAAAAGAATGTCAGTGGATTTATAGATTAGGAACAGTGGTCCCATACGGCCTTAATGAAAGCTTCGGCTTTGGAGCATTTTTGTAAAGTCATTGGAATGTTGCCTTGAGGTAGTGGGGTGGCAGGGGGTTATTTATGTTCAATAAGAGACATCATAGAACTCTCTTTTAATAGTTTTTGTTTTACATGTTTGTTGTTTCATTAATTTTGTTTTTTTTATATTCTTTTAGTATTGTTGCTTACCTGTATTTGATCACTGGGCATTGACATCTTCTTGGTGGATAAAGGATGGCCACATTTGAAGAGAAATTCTGAAGGCTCGTGCACATTGGGGTTCCTGAAAAGGACTGTATTTTCAAAAAAGGAAAAAGGAAGAAAAGGGAATTAATTCTCATCAAGAACAGGCCAACCTTAGAAAGTACCATGTGGGATATTTTAGTGTACTGTGATATTTTAGTGTATACTCTTGATAAGTCTATTTATATGGATATTGTACATGTCCCCTTTTTTTTTTTTTTTTTCAATATAAATGGGGGGTTTGCATATTACTTCCCTATTTTTATTTTAGGAAAGGCCATTTATTATTTATGATTTATTTATTATTTTTTGATAATTATAGGGATATGGATTATTGTGGACACATGTATTGATACACTATAGTAAAATAACACATTATTTTTCACTTATTAAGTTTTCGAACACAAGCCTTAGTGACATTCAGGACACCTCGGTTAAATAAGGATATACACATATAGTATGTATATTTATTCCAATACACTTAGAAATTTAGTGCTAGTTTGGCTATTATATAGCATATATATAGGCACACATATTCACATATATTCATGCCCACGCTTATTGGTATCAGTTATCTTTATTTACAAAAATTAATATTTTAAAATATTCAAAAAATATACTTTTTATTTTCACATTATCAGTTCACAACATTCCTTCCATATCAGTGTTATTATTTGATAGGGTTGGCAACCAATCATAATTATTGTATTTATTTTAATATATACCCCTTTCAGAAGAAATTCTTTTCTTCTATTAATTTACATTCAAGAATAATTATCACTTTACTAATTATGTATTCCCCCCCCCCCCCCCCAATGTTCATTATTGATAGTGCGCATGTTGGGATTGCGGACCTGGGGGGACCGGCAAGTGGTCATTGGGGGTGAGACATGGCGTGTCGTACTTTAGGACGACTTGCTATTTATGGCCCCTCGACCGCGATCCGGTCTTCCTTTACAACAGGATACCGCATATTCAAACATGCGCCAATTTAACCCATGTAATGAACTAATGTTTATACATTTGAATCTTTATTGGGACAGAATGTTCATTTGCACATCAAAGATCTGGTTCCGAGATAGGTACTCCATAATTATGGGATTTCCGATGTCCGTATGCCTTTAGGTTAGGAACACCGGAGCTCCACACACTTGAGCTCACACTAGGATAGGACAGGATACCCATACACCAGAGCACTGTATTGTTTCCGATGCTCTCACATCAGCGATATGGGACTTCCGGTGTCCGTACACCATTAGGGTGAATATATTAGAGCTTGAGCCATCTTGTTTCCGGTGTCCGTACATCACTAGAGAGGATACATCGGTTCTTCGGCCATCTTATTTCCGGTGTTCGTACATTGCGGAGATAGGACTTCCGGTGTTCGTACAACATTGAGACACGGGAATTTCCTGTTTAGCGTTTCCGCCCGCCGCATAACAATACGTCGGGATTTGAATATCTGACAGCGTGAACTATCATAGTCACTTATGTCCACCTGTTATCAATGCCCGGGGTTAATTAACATCATGCCCACTATATTTAAACCGGCAAGCCCCCTGCCCTGACACGCCTCCCGAAGAAGCAGTGCGAAACGCGCGTCGGGGCAGAGGGACGCCGGGGCATACATCCACGTGGCTGACCTTAAGGTAATGCATCTATCCTAACATATGATTACTATACCGGCTTTTTGATAGTCATAGGTCATACCAGAGGATGAATATAGCTCGCCTCCGTATGGCACTGATTATATAAAGTAAATTTCCATGGATGATGTTTCACCATATATTATGATGCATATAGGGTATAGTTAGTATGGATGTATTTAATATGCATATATGTTAAGCTAGTCCACGATTTGGATGTAGCCTATGGCTTTTAGTGTCCCTCCTTTTAGGTCCAATACCTTCTTTTTTGTAACATGTTTATACTGTTTTGGATTTTCAATAAACTGTTTTATCAGTACCACAGTCTAGGTCACTTATTGTTTTTTCAATACTAGGTGATCAAGCCTTTTGTGAAATAACTATTGTAACGCACAGCTCAGGCCCTATTTAACAGTATTTTTATCTCATACTGAAAAAACGGGGTGACAGGTTCCCTTTCACGTGCAAACCACCCTTGGGGCTTAAGGGGTTAAGTAGGTGTCTGCCAGGACGGATAGTCCCATTGCCGGAAACTGTGCACTGCGGGGCTATAGTGACGCCTTCTCCTGAGGACACGCCCACACTACACTGCCGTAAGCCCCTCCCCCACTTGTAGGAGCCGCACACTCCCCACACCGTCGTACGCTGCAGCGCCCACAATCCTCGCTGCCAGCAGCGCTCATCGACGTCACTGAAAGGGGCGGGGCCTAAAGGTCTACTCTCCAGTCTGACCCAATGAGCGCCTCTGGCTCGGTATGTGGGCGGGACACATTCATACCGGAAGCGCTAGCGTCGTCCCTGCGTCGTTGCTATCCCCGTCCTGCTGGGTAGTGGTGTCCGTCCGCTCGGGTGACGGGATGAAGGAGCCCAGCGCTTCTGTCGGATCTCCGACCGTGTCTGCCTTCCTCATGAAGCTGTGGGCGCTGCTGGAAGAGCCGAGAAACAGTGATGTCATCACATGGAGCTCGGTAATCACTCCTCAGGTCACGGGCTGAAGGGTCCAGTGTGCTCTCCCGGACAGCAGTCTTATATACACCCCTATATCAGGAGGCAGATGGTAGGACCGGTAGGGTCAGGCTGTACACCCCTATATCAGGAGGCAGATGGTAGGACCGGTAGTGTCAGGCTGTACACCCCTATATCAGGAGGGAGATGGTAGGACCGGTAGTGTCAGGCTGTACACCCCTATATCAGGGGACCGAAGGTAGGACCGATAGTGTCAGGCTTTACACCCCTATATCAGGAGACAGATGGTAGTGTCAGGCTGACACCCCTATATCAGGAGACAGATGGTAGTGTCAGGCTGACACCCCTATATCAGGAGACAGATGGTAGGACCGGTAATGTCAGGCTGTACACCCCTATATTAGGAGGCAGATGGTAGGACTGGTAGTGTCAGGCTGTACACCCCTATATCAGGAGGCAGATGTAGGACCGGTAGTGTCAGGCTGTACACCCCTATATCAGGAGGCAGATGTAGGACTGGTAGTGTCAGGCTGTACACCCCTATATCAGGAGGCAGATGTAGGACCGGTAGTGTCAGGCTGTACACCCCTATATCAGGAGGCAGATGGTAGGACCGGTAGTGTCAGGCTGTACACCCCTATATCAGGAGGCAGATGGTAGGACCGGTAGTGTCAGGCTGTACACCCCTATATCAGGAGGCAGATGGTAGGACCGGTAGTGTCAGGCTGTACACCCCTATATCAGGAGGAAGATGTTAGGACCGGTAGTGTCAGGCTGTACACCCCTATATCAGGAGGCAGATGGTAGGACCGGTAGTGTCAGGCTGTACACCCCTAGTACTGCTCCCATCAGCCTACGCCTGCTGCCGCTAATAACAGTGAGAGCAGGTGGTGTCTGATAGGAGTACTCATCTGCCAGTACCTGGTCTCTAAATAATGAAAACATTGAAGAAAAAAACGATGTGCGTTCCCTTTTATTTTTTGATAACAGCCAAGCAAAACTGACAGCTTGGGGCTGCAACCCTCAGCTATCCGCATTAGCAAGGTTGGTTGTGGGGTCCCACTCATTTTTGACAACCAGCCTTGCTAAAGCAGACAGCTGGGGGCTGGTAATCTCAGGCTGGTAAGCGGCCATGGATATTGGATCCCCCCAGCCTAAACCTAGCAGCCACCCAGAAAAGGTGCATCTATTAGATGTGCCAATTCTGGCGCTTTGTCCGGTTCTTCCCATTTGCCCTGTAGTGGTGTCAAGTGTGGTTCATATTTCTGGGGTTGATGTCACCTTTGTATTGTCTGGTGACATCAAGCCCATGGCATAGTAATGGAGAGGTGTCTATAAGACACTTATCCATTACTAATCCTGTAGTTATATGGTAAATAAAGACACAACCAGAATAAAGTATGACACAGACTCCTTTAACCCCTTCCCGACCTGTGACACAGCGTATGCGTCATGAAAGTCGGTGCCAATCCGACCTGTGACGCATATGCTGTGTCACAGAAAGATCGCGTCCCTGCAGATCGGGTGAAAGGGTTAACTCCCATTTCACCCGATCTGCAGGGACAGGGGGAGTGGTAGTTTAGCCCAGGGGGGGTGGCTTCACCCCCTCGTGGCTACGATCGCTCTGATTGGCAGTTTCACTTTCAACAGCCAATCAGAGCGATTTGTAATATTTCACCCATTATAACGGGTGAAATATTACAATCCAGCCATGGCCGATGCTGCAATATCATCGGCCATGGCTGGAAATACTAGTGTGCCCCCACCCCAGCCCACCGATCGCCCCCCCCAGCCCCCCCGATCTGGCCGGTACACTGCTCCGGCTCCCCTCCATCCAGTGCTCCGCTCCCCCCCGTGCTCTTGTCCGCTCCCCCCGTGCTCCAATCACCCCCCCGTGCTCCAATCACCCCCCCTGCATTCAGATCCACCCCCCCGTGCTCCGTTCCAGCCCCCCCCATGCTCCGTTCCAGCCCCCCGTGCTCCGTTCCACGCCCCCCGTGCTCCGTTCCACGCCTGCCGCGCTCCGATTCCCCCCGTGCTCCGATCCCCCCCCCCCCCCGTGCTCCGATCCCCCCCCCCGTGGTCCCCCCCCACCCCATCATACTTACCGATCCAGCCGGGGTCCCGTCCGTCTTCTCCCTGGGCGCCGCCATCTTCCAAAATGGCGGGCGCATGCGCAGTGCGCCCGCCGAATCTGCCAGCCGGCAGATTCGTTCCAAAGTGCATTTCGATCACTGAGATAGATTATATCTCAGTGATCAAAATAAAAAAAATAATACATGACCCCCCCCCCCTTTGTCACCCCCATAGGTATGGACAATAAAAAAATAAAGAAAACTTTTTTTTTCCACTAATGTTAGGGTAGGGTTAGGGGTAGGGTTAGGGCTAGGGTTAGGGTTTCGGTATGTGCACACGTATTCTGGTCCTCTGCGGATTTTTCCGCTGCGGATTTGATAAATCCGCAGTGCTAAACCGCTGCGGATTTATGGCGGATTTACCGCGTTTTTTTCTGCGCATTTCACTGCGGTTTTACAATTGCGATTTTCTATTTGAGCAGTTGTAAAACCGCTGCGGAATCCGCACAAAGAAGTGACATGCTGCGGAATGTAAACCGCTGCGTTTCCGTGCAGTTTTTCCGCAGCATGTGTACAGCGATTTTTGTTTCCCGTAGGTTTACATTGAACTGTAAACTCATGGGAAACTGCTGCGGATCTGCAGCGTTTTCCGCAGCGTGTGCACATACCTTTAGAATTAGGCTATGTTCACACGGTGCGGATTTGGCTGCGGATTGGCCGCTGCGGATTCGCAGCAGTGTTCCATCAGGTGTACAGTACCATGTAAACATATGAAAAACCAAATCCGCTGTGCCCATGGTGCAGAAAATACCGCGCGGAAACGCTGCGTTGTATTTTCTGCAGCATGTCAATTCTTTGTGCGGATTCCGCAGCGTTTTACACCTGTTCCTCAATAGGAATCCGCAGGTGAAATCCGCACAAAAAACACTGGAAATCCGCGGAAAATCCGCAGGTAAAACGCAGTGCCTTTTACCCGCGGATTTTTCAAAAATGGTGCGGAAATATCTCACACGAATCCGCAACGTGGGCACATAGCCTTAGGGTTAGGGTTGGAATTAGGGTTGTGGTTAGGGTTGTGATTAGGGTTATGGCTACAGTTGGGATTAGGGTTAGGGTTGTGATTAGGGTTATGGCTACAGTTGGGATTAGGGTTAGGGGTGTGTTGGGGTTAGTGTTGGAGGTAGAATTGAGGGGTTACCACTGTTTAGGCACATCAGGGGTCTCCAAACGCAACATGGCGCCACCATTGATTCCAGCCAATCTCGTATTCAAAAAGTCAAATGGTGCTCCCTCACTTCTGAGCCCCGACGTGTGCCCAAACAGTGGTTTACCCCCACATATGGGGTACCAGCATACTCAGGACAAACTGCGCAACAATTACTGGGGTACAATTTCTCCTGTTACCCATGTGAATCTAAAAAAATGCTTGCTAAAACATCATTTTTGAGGAAAGAAAAATGATTTTTTATTTTCACGGCTCTGCGTTGTAAACGTCTGTGAAGCACTTGGGGGTTCAAAGTGCTCACCACATATCTAGATAAGTTCCTTGGGGGGTCTAGTTTCTAAAATGGGGTCACTTGTGGGGGGTTTCTACTGTTTAGGCACACCAGGGGCTCTGCAAACGCAATGTGACGCCCGCAGACCATTCCATCAAAGTCTGCATTTCAAAAGTCACTACTTCCCTTCTGAGCCCCGACGTGTGCCCAAACAGTGGTTTACCCCCACACATGGGGTATCAGCGTACTCAGGAGAAACTGGACAACAAATATTGGGGTCAAATTTCTCCTGTTACCCTTGGGAAAATTAAAAAATTCTGGGCTAAATAATTATTTTTGAGGAAAGAAAACGTATTTATTATTTTCACGGCTCTGCATTATAAACTTCTATGAAGCACTTGGGGGTTCAAAGTGCTCACCACACATCTAGATAAGTTCCTTTCGGGGTCTAGTTTCCAAAATGGGGTCACTTGTGGGGGGTTTCTACTGTTAAGCCACATCAGGGGCTCTGCAAACGCAACGTGACGCCCACAGAGCATTCCATCAAAGTCTGCATTTCAAAACGTCACTACTTCACTTCCGAGCCCCGGCATGTGCCCAAACAGTGGTTTAACCCCACATATGGGGTATCAGCGTACTCAGGAGAAACTGGACAACAACTTTTGGGGTCAAATTTCTCCTGTTACCCTTTGTAAAATAAAAAATTGCAGGCTAAAAGATCATTTTTGAGAAAATAATTTTTTTTTTTTATTTTCATGGCTCTGCGTTATAAACTTCTGTGAAGCACTTGGGGGTTCAAAGTCCTCACCACACATCTAGATTAGTTCCTTTGGGGGTCTAGTTTCCAAAATGGGGTCATTTCTGGGGTATCTCCAATGTTTAGGCACACAGGGGCTCTCCAAACGTGACATGGTGTCCGCTAATGATTGGAGCTAATTTTCCATTTAAAAAGCCAAATGGCGTGCCATCCCTTCCGAGCCCTGCCGTGCGCCCAAACAGTGGTTTACCCCCACATATGGGGTATCAGCGTACTCAGGACAAACTGGACAACAATATTTGGGGTCCAATTTCTCCTATTATCCTTGGCAAAATAGGAAATTCCAGGCTAAAAAATCATTTTTGAGGAAAGAAAAATTATTTTTTATTTTCATGGCTCTGCGTTATAAACTTCTGTGAAGCACCTGGGGGTTTAAAGTGCTCAATATGCATCTAGATAAGTTCCTTGGGGGGTCTAGTTTCCAAAATGGGGTCACTTGTGGGGGAGCTCCAATGCATAGGCACACAGGGGCTCTCCAAACGCGACATGGTGTCCGCTAACAATTGGAGCTAATTTTCCATTCAAAAAGTCAAATGGCGCGCCTTCCCTTCCGAGCCCTGCCGTGTGCCCAAACAGTGGTTTACCCCCACATATGAGGTATCGGCGTACTCGGGAGAAATTGCCCAACAAATTTTATGATCCATTTTATCCTACTGCCCATGTGAAAATGAAAAAATTGAGGCGAAAAATTTTTTTTTGTGAAAAAAAGTACTTTTTCATTTTTACAGATCAATTTGTGAAGCACCTGAGAGTTTAAAGTGCTCACTAGGCATCTAAATAAGTTCCTTGGGGGGTCTAGTTCCCAAAATGGGGTCACTTGTGGGGGAGCGCCAATGTTTAGGCACACAGGAGCTCTCCAAACGCGACATGGTGTCCGCTAACGATGGAAATAATTTTTCATTCAAAAAGTCAAATGGCGCTCCTTCCCTTCCGAGCCTTACCATGTGCCCAAACAGTGGTTTACCCCCACATATGAGGTATCGGCGTACTCAGGAGAAATTGCCCAACACATTTTAGGATCCATTTTATCCTGTTGCCCATGTGAAAATGAAAAAATTGAGGCTAAAAGAATTTTTTTGTGAAAAAAAAGTACTTTTTCATTTTTACGGATCAATTTGTGAAGCACCTGGGGGTTCAAAGTGCTCACTATGCATCTAGATAAGTTCCTTGGGGCGTCTAGTTTCCAAAATGGGGTCACTTGTGGGGGAGCTCCAATTTTTAGGCACACGGGGGCTCTCCAAACGTGACATGGTGTCCGCTAAAGAGTGGAGCCAATTTTTGATTCAAAAAGTCAAATGGCGCTCCTTCCCTTCCAAGCCCTGCCGTGCGCCCAAACAGTGGTTTACCCCCACATATGAGGTATCAGCGTACTCAGGACAAATTGCACAACAACTTTCGTGGTTCAGTTTCTCCTTTTACCATTGGGAAAATAAAAAAATTGTTGCTAAAAGATAATTTTTGTGACTAAAAAGTTAAATGTTCATTTTTTCCTTCCATGTTGCTTCTGCTGCTGTGAAGCACCTGAAGGGTTAATAAACTTCTTGAATGTGGTTTTGAGTACCTTGAGGGGTGCAGTTTTTATAATGGTGTCACTTTTGGGTATTTTCAGCCATATAGACCCCTTAAACTGACTTCAAATGTGAGGTGGTCCCTAAAAAAAATGGTTTTGTAAATTTCGTTGTAAAAATGACAAATCGCTAGTCAAATTTTAACCCTTATAACTTCCTAACAAAAAAAAATTTTGTTTCCAAAATTGTGCTGATGTAAAGTAAACATGTGGGAAATGTTATTTATTAACTATTTAGTGTCACATATCTCTCTGGTTTAAGAGAATAAAAATTCAAAATGTGAAAATTGCAAAATTTTCAAAATTTTCGCCAAATTTCCGTTTTTATCACAAATAAACGCAGAATTTATTGACCTAAATTTACCACTAACATGAAGCCCAATATGTCACGAAAAAACAATCTCAGAACCGCTAGGATCCGTTGAAGCGTTCCTGAGTTATTACCTCATAAAGGGACACTGGTCAGAATTGCAAAAAACGGCAAGGTCTTTAAGGTCAAAATAGGCTGGGTCATGAAGGGGTTAATGATTCTAAATTAAACCATACTCGCCTCACGCCCATTCCATTGAATCCATTGTCTCCTGTAATAAAATAATATTGCTCACCTGTCCGTCTTACCTGTCCCACACCGTAATCCATGCATGGGAATCAACCTGGACGGTGCCAAGATGTCACCATCCAGGCTGAGAACCACTGTTCATCTGGAGAAATTTCTCACAGTGAACTCTGAGCTCAGCACTGCACCTTGAAACTTTCTCACTGTGCTAGCGGGGATCTCACTGAGGTCCCCACAGTTCAGGAGTCCGGCCGGGAACTCCGCCTCAGTGACCTGTGGTAACCTCGATGACGTCACCGCTGTCCACTGATGCTGCGCTCGCAGCAGCTCATTCACCAGTGGTTCTCAGCTGACGCCAGTGACCTGAGGTAAACGTTTCACCTCCGATCACAGGTGCGGGCTCATTGCAGCTGTCTGGCTGGTGTTAATGATTTAGTGTTTGCTGCGCTATCATGCACATAACACCATGGCAAACGCAGGATGTTCGGGCCCCCCATTCAAGTGAATGGCGTCCAGGTACTGTTCCGGTACCCGAACCCGACCTTTTTTTTTTTTTTTTTAACTGTTCGGCTGAATCAGTCGGACCCGAACAACCAGGGATCCACCCATCTCTTCTTGTAGTCACTCTACCTACAGAATGTATGAACGCTTATAATTGTACTAGTTGGTAGCCCGGGTAACACATCGGGTATTCTAGAATATGTATGTAGTTTATTTATGAAGATTTTAGAATAATACATTGAATACACAGGATTCGGCCGGCCACGACCAATTAGCGAAGCCTGGTTCAAATCCCGGACCAATTCGCGGCCAGCCACGCCGTATATAGCACAGCCCATGCCGTATATAGCACAGCCCATGCCGTATATAGCACAGCCCATGCCGTATATAGCACAGCCCACGCCGTATATAGCACAGCCCACGCCGTATATAGCACAGCCCACGCCGTATATAGCACAGCCCACGCAGTATATAGCACAGCCGGCATCATATCCCTGTAAAAAAAAAAAAAAGAATTAAAATAAAAAATAGTTATATACTTACCTTCCGTTGGCCCTCGGATCATGGCGAAGCGGTTACCGACGCTCCTCGCGCGCTCCGGTCTCAAGAGTGCATTGCGGTCTCGCGAGATGATGATGTAGTGGTCTTGCGAGACTGCTACGTCATCATCTCGCGAGATCGCAATGCATGGAGCGGTCACCGGAGCGTCGCGAGGAGCGGGAAAGGCCTGTTCTGGATCCAAGGGGCCGACGGACGGTGAGTATATAACGATTTTTTATTTTTAACATTAGATCTTTTTACTATTGATGCTGCATAGGCCAGCGATGTGCCAAAACCAGTCACCAGGAAGACAACACTCCGTTTATCTGTTCCCCTAATAAGAGTCTCCCACTACCAGCACCAGTCTGGGCTGCCCTGCTCTCTTATTTCTCCCCTTACTTGAGCGGACGCTCTTCTGGCTGTCAGACGACATGTCTTGCTGCAACAGTTCTTCCCATTAGGCTAGAAAGATATTCTTATAGCACAGATTTCATAGCAGGGCTGAGAACAAATCCTACAGCGCTGTTCTCTCCATGTTTAAAGAGGCTAAGTTAGAGTAGTGGAGTACTCCCATAAACTTTACATCACCAGAAGAAGAATGGAGTAAGCCATAAACCACGAGGCACGAGTATAAAAGACCACATTTTATTAAAGAATTGCAACAAATTAAAAAATGTTCTAAATACAAAATAAAAATGTCAAAATCTACGGAGGAGACATGGGGGTAGGCAAGGAGAAGAGGGAGATCAATAAAATTTGGTGTTTTATGGCTTATTCCATTCTTCTGGTGAAACAGTGCCACCCCCATCATCTGCCAAGTTGGCAAACTTGTTGGGGTGTGTCCGATCAGGAGCCCCCCGGACATTCTTCCTTCTACCCCGCCTATAGCCTAGCTGTTCTCACTCTACCCCTTTATTTTCACACTCGTTGATACCTTTTATTTCTATCTGTATAGTTATTGACTGGGAACCGATTGGGCCAGCTCCAATGACTCCACCTATGGCTGGGCCATACACTATAAGCACTTCTTAACTTTTGTCTATTCCCTCCTTTTCTATAGATTGTAAGCTCTTGTGAGCAGGGTCCTCCCTTCTCTTGTCTGAATTGGTCAGTTAAGTGTCACTCTGTAGACGTAACCTCTGAATTGTAAACCACTGTGGAATAAGTTAGTGCTGTATACGTTCACTATGTCGATGGGAAATATGCCTCCTGCAGTTAAGTGAATAATATCAGTCCAAATTAGAAAGTTTATACTTCATATACTTTCCCGTTCTGTTCTGTTCCAGATCTAAGGATCTCGGCTTTTAGCTGAGATGAATCTGTGCTGCACTTTATGCACATGCTCAGTAGTGACCAGCGCGGTGGAGTCATAGATGAGATGAATCTGTGCTGCACTTTATGCACATGCTCAGTAGTGACCAGCGCGGTGGAGTCATAGATGAGATGAATCTGTGCTGCACTTTATGCACATGCTCAGTAGTGACCAGCGCGGTGGAGTCATAGATGAGATGAATCTGTGCTGCACTTTATGCACATGCTCAGTAGTGACCAGTGCTGTGGGGTCATAGATGAGATGAATCTGTGCTGCACTTCATACACATGCTCAGTAGTGACCAGTGCTGTGGGGTCATAGATGAGATGAATCTGTGCTGCACTTCATACACATGCTCAGTAGTGACCAGTGCTGGGGAGTCAGGGAAATTGAGTGGGAGGTTTGTCTTAACGACCCCACAACCCTAATTGCACGTACACAACAGTGACTTACATATTGCTTGAAAGACTGAGGGGAATCGTCACAACCCTGGCTGAATAAATAAGACACTTCTGTTTTGGAGCGCTACCATTCCTCAGTGTTTTTTGCTGGGTCTGGCTGTGTGATCCTGCTAATGAGAATCCATTTCTCTCACTTTTCTTTGGTGTTTACTTATAAAATGTCTGAATTCTGTCTTTTGCAGAACGGTCAGAACTTTTGTATCCTGGATGAGCAAAGGTTCTCCAAAGAGATCCTGCCGAAGTACTTCAAGCACAACAACCTGTCCAGCTTCATCCGCCAGCTTAATATGTGTATGTATAAGGTCTCCACCAGAGTCTAAGGCGGAAAATGGAGTACAATATCTAATATGCATTCACAATGTTTTTGATCAAGGTTCATATAATCTTGCCATCCACTATGTGTTTTTATAAGGGTCGTCCTGGTTCTAATAAGTTATAGGCTAGTTATGACTTTTGTCAATTGTTAAGTAAATGTATTTCTTTATCGCCTCTCATTGGGGGACACAGGAACCATGGGGTGTATGCTGCTGCCACTAGGAGGCTGACACTATGCAAATAAAAAAGTTAGCTCCTCCTCTGCAGTGTACACCCCACCGACTGGCATTATACTCTTCAGTTTAGCTTAGTGTCAGTAGGAGGTGGACACGGGTCTTTCATTAGACCCTTATCTACCTCAATGTGCGTCGTTTCTTTTCAGGTTTTTTCCGGAGGGATACAGGGTGAGCAGTCACACCTGTATTCCCACAATGCGGACTATGAGTACGGCGTGTACTGCCACCCCGTATCCTCATAGATCCCTCTCCAGGACCAAGATCCTAGCACAGAAGCGTGCTCAGAAGTCCGGTCCTGGCTCCGTCCCCCACCCACTCGCCTACCAGAGCCTGTCGGTTGGAGGAGACGAGGACGTCCATCACAGCTCCGTGGACGTCTCATTCCCCTCAGGTTAGTAACGGCGTGGGATGTTTAGGTGAGTATTTCCCCTCCATTCCCCCGGGATCTTTTCTCCAGATGTCCCCCTGTCCTCCCTCATGGCGTTTATTTTAGAGGGATCCCAGGGACAGCCATAAGCTCTTCTTCCTTAGCGGCCGCAGTTCTCTCCCTGCAGCCGCACAGCCCCTTACAGAGTCACAGCCTAGCAGGCTGCCGCGCCGCTTCCCCCTGCGGTCTCTCTGCTCGGGGGCCACAATGCGTCCTGTGTCTGCACGGCGTCCTTGGCAGGATGCTGTGCCACTTACTTTCTGCGGCGCTCCGACGCCGCGATTCTCCGGTGGCGCTCCGGTGCCGCGATTTTCCGGCGGTGCCGGCCTCTAATTTAGGTCCCGGCTTCTGCCGGGGCCTACTTCTGGCGCCGCGACCCCGCCACTTCCGCTTTCCCGGACAGCCTTGGCAGGCTGCCGCTCTTCTCAGTCCCTGTGGCGCACTGCTCCGGCGCCGCGGTTCCCTTCTCCGGCGGCGCCGGCCTCTAATTTAGAAACCAAAAAACACCAAGCGCACAACTAATAAATTGTATAAAATAGGTGTCAGCCGGGGTGCAAAAAGTGGCCAATATACAACCAGAAAAAAAGAGAAAAAGGAGCCACTATATATATATATATATATGCACACCACGGACATATGAAACAACAATAACTCATATAAAGTAACAAGAATTTTATTGGCAAACCACACAAAGAAAATTTAAAACATAATTAAAAACAATGCATATAAACAACTTGGTCCCTCCGTTATTATAAACATATAGTGTTATAGTACAAAATCATATGCCCGCAAAACAATGTAAAGGGAAAACCTATCCCCTGGCTCATGAGGTCAAAATGGGGACATACCCAAAACCTGGACACAAATACTGACTGCCCTGAGCCACCAAACTGATGGAAAAGTGCATGCAAAAGAGCGGAAAACAGTAGCTAACTGCACAATAACATAGTGACCTACAAGCGATCACTCATAACGGACGCATGGGGGAAAAACCCCAAACAAGAAATAGGCAGTAAGACAGTGCCCAGTACGATTAGCGGGTTAAATAACTCATAATAGAGCCAAGAGGTGCAGTATTACCCAGAGGAGTAACAGAGGACAAAATCCCCATGTGCAGGCACACCGGAACCAAGGCAACGCGACCCCACGCGTATCGCCCTCTGAATAGGGCTTCGTCAGGGGAAGATCGTTCTTCCCCTGACGAAGCCCTATTCAGAGGGCGATACTGTGGGCACAGCTCTATCTGCGCTGAATACAGTTCCTCAGGGCACTCCATCGACAAGTGGGACATCTTCCAGGACCGGGTCCGTGAGTAGCTGCACTGCAGACTGACACCCCCCTCTGCCCACTGTCCCCTAACCCACTGGCATCTTCAGGGTCCCTAAAAATGTCTACCTCTAAAGGGGGCCGCTCTCGTCCCCCTACCTCTTCATCTTCTGCCTTAGTCACGTACTTTGCATGTTCGTCCTGTAACAGCAAACTTCCCTCAGGTCAGTCCTCACCGCTGTGTCAGTCCTGCAGCAACCCGATTGTTCCCACCGCCCAGGATCCCCCTGTTCCGCCCGAGAGTGATCCCCCCCATCCCAGGCTGGGCCGCCTCTCTGTCACAATCGGTGGCCGATTTAACACGGGTATCTCAAACCCTAGTGTCCGCGCTGGATCGGTTACCCCTGCAGACCCCTGCAGTGGCCAGCGGGTCGCAGGAACCGCCGCCCGAGCCCTCCTTGATAAGCCACAAAAGGTCCAGACAGGAACGTCGGTCTGAGTCCTCTTCGCGCTCCATCTCGCCGCTCGGCCCTCCCCCGCGGTTGGTGTCCCACCGATCCTCCTCCCCTGAGTCAGGCGAGGCATTATCTGATGCGCCTTCGGAGGATACTTCGGAGCTGGATCCTAACCAAATCGCCACCATGAGTGAGACCGTCCAGAACCTCATTGGGGCAATAAACCAAACATGTGGCATCAAGGATCCCTCTACGGAACCCGCAGATCAGGCGGTTTCGTTTAGACGGGCCAAACCACCTTCAAAAATTTTCGCTCCTCATCCTGAATTCGAGGAAATCGTGTCCAGAGAGAGAGAGAACCCCACTAGGCGTTTTCAGAGGGGAAAACGCCTGGGTGTGTTATATCCTTTTCCTCCAGAACTTACCGCCAATTGGACGGCCTCTCCCTCGGTGGACCCCCCTGTTTCCAGGCTGTCCACCAACACGGTGCTTCCTCTGTCCGGCGGAGCATCTCTGAAGGATTCTAACGATAGAGTTATAGAATCCTTCGCGAAATCTGCTTTTGAAGCGGCTTCAGCGGCTCTATGTCCAGCTTTTGCGTCCACTTGGGCTTCAAAATCCATCTCAAAATGGGCCAAGGATCTTCGGCGAGGTATCCTGGATGGGGCGCCTCCCGCGCAATTAGCGGAACTTGCCAACCAGATTTCCCACGCTGGTGAATACCTGGTTTCCGCCTCCCTGGATGCCGCGTCTTGTGCGGCTCAAGCTTCCAGCAATGCCGTTGCCATCCGCCGGACCGTTTGGCTCAAGGCCTGGCAGGCGGACTTGTCCTCCAAAAAGTCCCTCACTAGTCTGCCCTTCCAGGGCTCTCGCCTCTTTGGTTCCCAGCTGGACCAAATAATTAAGGACGCCACCGGGGGTACAAGTTCTCTTCTCCCCCAGGCTAAGCCTCGTCGCCCTCCTCCTAGACGACAGTTTCGTTCTTTTCGGCCTTTTCGTCGCTTCGCTGCGTCAAACTCCTTTTCCCAGCAGCAACAGAGGCCACAGGCACGTCAAGAGAAAAAGGCGGTGTCCTTTAGGCCCACTCCGTCCTGGCGTCCTCGTTTCTCCCAGGGTAGATCCTCCAGGCCCAGGACTGGAAGATCCACCTCGGCATGACTCTCGGCAAGACTCCAGCCCAACTCCCAGATTGGGCGGCCGTCTTCTCCTTTTCAGGGACGTCTGGATTTCCGCAGTAGAGGATGCATGGGTCAGGGAAGTTGTATCCTCGGGATACAAAATAGAGTTCGCTTCCCGACCTCGGGATCGTTTCTTCCAATCCCGTCCTCCAAGAGACCCCGCTCTAGTTCCGGGCTTCTTCTCAGCCATCGCTTCTCTGCTCAAATCCGGGGTAATCGTTCCCGTCCCAGAAAAAGAACGCTTCACGGGTTTCTACTCGAATCTTTTTGTGGTACCGAAAAAAGACGGCAAAGTTCGCCCCATTCTGGACCTCAAATTGCTGAACAGGAGAGTTCGCCTGAGACACTTCAGGATGGAATCCCTTCGTTCAGTAATTGCTTCCATGGAGGCTCAGGAGTTTCTATGCTCAATAGATATCCAGGACGCCTACCTCCATGTCCCGATATTTCCCGGACATCACCGTTTCCTGCGCTTTGCAGTGCAACGAGATCATTTTCAGTTCGTCGCCCTGCCGTTCGGTCTCGCAACCGCGCCAAGAGTGTTCATGAAGATCATGGCGGCGCTGATGGCCATCTTGAGAGTCAGAGGCCTGGTCCTATTTCCATATCTCGACGACATCCTCATCAAGGCTCCGTCCTTCGCTCAGGCCCACGAAAGCCTGTCCATTGTTCTCGACACCTTAGCCCGTTTCGGGTGGCTGGTAAACCGGAAGAAGTCCTGTCTTATTCCTTCTCAGCGCATCATCTTTCTGGGCATGCTTTTCGATACTCGTCAGAGCAGAGTCTTCCTTCCCACAGACAAGAGATCCACTCTCTGTCGGGACATACGCTTGCTCCAGGGTCCTCGACCTCCCTCCCTCCGTTCAGCCATGAAGGTTCTGGGGAGGATGGTAGCTACATTGGAAGCGATTCCCTTCGCCCAATTCCATTCGCGACCCCTTCAGCAAGCCATTCTGTCTCAGTGGGACAGGTCGGTCTTCTCCCTGGATCTGCCGATCAGACTCTCCTTTCGGGTCAAGCGGTCTCTCAACTGGTGGTCGACGTCACCTCTCATCTCCCAGGGCAGGTCCTTCCTTCCGGTTCACTGGCAGGTGGTGACAACGGACGCCAGCCTGATCGGCTGGGGTGCGGTTTTTCGCCACCTGACGGTTCAGGGCCGCTGGTCGCCGCAGGAGTCATCTCTGCCGATCAACGTCCTCGAAATTCGGGCCATCTTCCTGTCCCTCCGCCACTGGGAAAGGATCCTCAGGGGCCTTCCAGTCCGGATCCAGACGGACAACGCCACGGCTGTGGCATATGTCAACCATCAGGGGGGGATTCGGAGCTCCTTGGCCCTTGCCGAGGTATCCAAGATCCTCCTTTGGGCAGAGGCAACGGTTCCGGTGATATCCGCGGTGCATATCCCCGGCGTGGAAAACTGGGCCGCCGACTTCCTCAGCCGCGAGGGCCTCGCGGCAGGGGAATGGTCCTTGCATCCGGAGGTCTTCCATCAGATTTGTCTTCGATGGGGAACTCCGGATGTGGATCTTACGGCGTCCCGAGTCAACAGGAAGGTTCCGCAGTTCGTCTCCAGGTCCCGCGATCCTCTCGCAGTGGGCGTCGATGCTCTGGCCATTCCTTGGTCACAGTTCGAGCTGCCCTACCTGTTCCCACCCCTTCCATTACTTCCCAAACTGTTGAAGAAGATCAAAGCGGAAGGGGTGCCGGTCATCCTGATCGCCCCGGATTGGCCCAGGAGAGCTTGGTTCGCGGAGCTCGTCAACCTTCTCGCGGACGCTCCCTGGCGCCTTCCAGACAGGCCCGATCTGCTGTCCCAGGGTCCGATCTGCCACCCGAATTCTCGGTCGCTCAGTTTAACGGCGTGGCTGTTGAGACCGCGGTTCTGAGAGCGTCCGGCCTTTCGGACCGGGTGATTCACACCATGATTCAGGCTCGGAAGCCTTCGTCTTCCAGGATCTACTACCGCACCTGGAAGGCCTACTTCCGGTGGTGCGAGTCCAACCACGTTCCGCCTATGGTTTTTTCCCTGCCTTCTCTTTTGGCCTTCCTTCAGGCAGGACTGGATTCGGGCCTGGCTCTTAGTTCCCTGAAGGGTCAGGTCTCTGCGCTTTCCATCCTCTTTCAGAAGACCTTGGCCTCTCGGCCACAGGTTAAGACCTTCTTTCAGGGGGTAGCCCACGCCGTCCCGCCGTACATGGCCCCTGTGGAGGCATGGGACCTAAACCTGGTACTGGACGTTCTGAAGGTTTCTCCCTTTGAACCTCTTAGGGAGATTCCTCTATCAGTTTTATCATGGAAGGTAGCCTTTCTTGTGGCCATCACGTCCATTCGCCGCGTTTCCGAGCTGGCGGCCCTGTCTTGCCGCCCTCCGTTTTTGGTCATTCACCAGGACAAGGTGGTCTTCCGGCCCCCACCTTCTTTTCTTCCTAAGGTGGTTTCCACCTTCCACCTCAACGAGGACATTGTTCTACCTTCCTTTTGTCCAGCTCCGACTCATCCTCTGGAGCGATCGTTGAACAAGCTGGACCTTGTCAGGGCTGTGAGGATCTATCTGGACAGAACGTCCACTTTCCGGAAGACGGATTCCTTTTTCGTCATTCCTGATGGCACGCGCAGAGGCCAGCCGGCTTCTAAAGCGACTATTGCTCGATGGGTCAGAATGGCAATCTTGGAGGCTTACCGGGTCAAGAACAGAGTGCCCCCTCCTGGGATTAAGGCTCACTCTACCCGGGCAGTCGGCGCCTCCTGGGCGGTGCACCACAGGGCTTCCGCCCTGCAGCTGTGCAAAGCGGCAACTTGGTCTTCCATCCACACGTTCGCCAAATTTTACAAGGTCCATACCTACGCATCGGCGGACGCCAGCCTAGGCAGAAGGATCCTGCAGGCGGCAGTGGTGAGTCCTCTGACCTGATGGAAGTCTGTTTCTTCCCGCCCTTGGGACTGCTTTGGGACGTCCCATGGTTCCTGTGTCCCCCAATGAGAGGCGATAAAGAAAACAGGATTTTTGGTTGCTTACCGTAAAATCTGTTTCTTGAAGCCTCCATTGGGGGACACAACACCCTCCCAATGTTTTTGTTATATGTTCTCTGACTGTTCTCACGTTTACAGTTCTCAAGTTTGTGGTTATGGTTTTTCAACCTTGTTCTTTCTCCTACTGCTTTCTCACTAACTGAAGAGTTTAATGCCAGTCGGTGGGGTGTACACTGCAGAGGAGGAGCTAACTTTTTTATTTGCATAGTGTCAGCCTCCTAGTGGCAGCAGCATACACCCCATGGTTCCTGTGTCCCCCAATGGAGGCTTCAAGAAACAGATTTTACGGTAAGCAACCAAAAATCCTGTTTTCATACACCAACAACAAATGTATGCACACTGGGACCTCCCAACAATCGGAAAACCCTGTGTGCCTGAAGAGGGCGCAAACATTGGGGACCACCACTCCCATGGACAGGAAATAAAGCAGTGGCTGCCGATTCTGGCTCCATTTGCACTCGGGTCTTCCTTCATGTATTAGAAAAGAAAATGTGGTGCTCCACGCCACTGGTTTGTGTCCTGTTGAGTGTCATGGTCCGGTGGGATTGGGTAGAGAAAGTTCCAGATGAAAGAAAGAATTGCCGTCTCTCTGGAGAATATGGATATTATTTTTCTAAAGTATATAAAAAATATGGTTTATATTGAGTATAAAATATGACAAACCCCCTATAAAAGATAAAAAACAATAAAGTAAAACACTGATATCAAAATCTAGTCCTAGAAAAATGACTATACACGAATAATGAAATCTAAAACCATCTAACTGGCGTGGCCCTTGTAAGTATTATAAGATATATAATGCAGTCGACTGGTATTGGGAACTAATGTTGAAGCCATCAATATATATCGGACACTGCACAGATGGAGTTAAACGATGCCCAAGTCTTCCATGTGAGCTATCCACAGCGTAGCGGATGGAGGCTGTTAGTATAAAGGGGTTCTCCAGGTTTGGCACAAAACTCTTCAGTTACCCTGCCGTCAGACTTGTGTATCCTCAGTGTACTGTCAGGATTCTCCAGTGGCAAGACAAAACGTTCATGAAACTGCAAGGATGCGAAGTGCACACTTCCAACTAGACGTGCACGGCCTCACTCCGTTCACGTGCATGCGAGGATTCACAAGTCTGCAGGCATATAGATTGGCTGCAGACTTTTGTGACAAGCCTAGACACCCCTTTAAATGCAGTATTGCATGATGGCAGAGCATGGCGTGTGGTAGGGAGACTCGTGGTTTCAGTTGCACCAAGTAGAGACGTATAACTAATGTGCATGGTGTGATCACTATTCCAAATATTTAAAATTTGTGATGACTCTGTCCATCTGTAAAGTAAAACTAGACTTTCAGCTTTAGTTTGGAGTAGGGATGAGCCGACCCGTGGATGTTTGGGTTTTGGTACCCAACCGAACTTTAGCCAAACTTGACCCGGAACCCCATTGAAATCTGTGTTGACCCAAACCGTCAGGTACATACCCCCGAACTTTAACGTCCTGGTTCACTCATCTCTGCGTACTACTGATCCGTTCAGTGTGATTAATGGAGCGAGGTCCGGCATGTGCACTGCTGCTCCTTTCCACCTCTATGGGACAGGTGGAAGCGCCTACACCTGAACCGATTGATATCCCAGCGCTGAATCAAGTGATCAGAGAATGTGCTGTCTACAAATAGTTCCCATTTTTGTAACAACTTGATTTGCATTTTTATAGATGGCTTCAAGAAAGTGTTGAGTCTCGAGAGTGGACTTTTGAAATGTGATGGTGGCTCAGGAATTGAGTTCCAACATCAGTTTTTTAAAAAGGGGAAGGCCGAGCTTTTAGAAAATATCAAACGAAAGGTATGTATGAATGTTAGTGTAAAGCCTTATTCTCAATCCATGATGACCTGTATGCTGCCTAATGAAATGTGTTGTGTCCTTGTGGTTTGGTGGATTCCCTCAGTACAGAAGCATTTAATTCTTTTAAAGCCAATTACATCTATGTAGCAAGTGTAGGGTTCCCAGGAGACTGTTCTGACAAAATAATAGTTTTATTATGACACATTTCTCTGCTCAAACATCATGTATACAAAACCGACGCGTTTCAGCAAAGTGCCAAAATCATGGTGTGTATCACAGCCTACTTCCCCCATTCCCCACACAGGTGAGTTGTACAGAGACTCGATAATGACAACAAATTTTAACCTATAGGATGGGGTTGGAAAGTGCAAACGGATTACACAGACAAATATTGGAAAACGGTAAAGGAAAAAACGACTGATAAAAACAGAACATATTATGCATAGATAAAGGTGATAATAATAGCAGAGAAAATAGTTATTCTATGAAAACTACGCCAAGCAGCCCAGTAAGTGATGCATCCCTGGAATCAGGCTTTCTTGCCCGTTTAAAGGGGTTGTCCATATTTGGAATGCAAGTCTACAGTCACTCTCACAGTGCACTGAATGCTTTCAGGATTCTCCCAGTGCCGGTGGTGAGAGCGGGCAGTGACATGACAAGTATGCGATTTGAGTAGATGAGGTGACTTGACGTACTCCGCTTTGCTCCATTCGCTCCTATTGAGTGAGACCATGCACGTCTAATCGGAATGTGCCAGAAGTATGCAAATCATGTACTTACGGATACATGAACACCCATGCTCTCCACCGGCATCAGAGAATCCGGGCAGTATGAGATCTGCACGTTTTGAGAATTTATAAGTAATGAGTGCAGACTTTCACCACAAACCTGGACAACCTCTTTAAGGATTTATTCACAGATCATAGTTGATAAATGCATTGGAAAAAGTGTCGAGCAATATAATACAAGTCAACTCAATTGAACACGACATATGAAATCAATCCTGCTTTTTCAATTTCATGTGATTGAAAACATAGCCTTAAATTATTGCCACATTCTCCTTAGCAACGTAATAGTATCTGCCACCATGAGCAGCTGTTGGTTTTTGTCTTTCTTATTTCTGAGACTATTTTGCGAATAAATTCAGAATTTTTGGTCTTAACATTTTAGCGTAGCATTTTCACTTTCATAACATACCAAATAGTTATACTTAGTCAGTGGATTAATACTTCTGGACTTCATTTGTATTTTAGATGCCTCCAGTGAAGGCGGACGATCCTAATCTCACTCAGGAAGATCTACAGAAAATAGTTACGGAGTTGCAAGATCTTAAACATGTGCAAAGCAATATGGATACTAAGCTGGAAAATATGAGACGGTATGTGGCAAATGGATTCCATGTTAACTTAGCTAGTGAAAATTAATAAGTTGTATAGTAGTCAGCACTTAAAACACATATACATATATATATGTGTATATATATATATATATATATATATATATATATATATATATATATATATATATATATATATATATATATACACACTGTATTTCTATACACAAATAACAATAGTGGCCAGTAAAAGGGTGAACATAAATGTGTGCTGAAAGTTGCTGGCAAACCAACAGGCCCTGTGTGCTGACCCGTGAGAAATTGTAATGAATACAGAGTAAAAACTATGGTACTGCTGCACTTTTGTAAATGCAAATGGCTAAAATACTTTCTCTTATAGTATGAACGTGCTAGTAGAAAACGAGATAAAAACAAAACATCAACATCACTTTTTGAACAAAACAGAGGAATACACTGAAGCACAAATTTGAGTTTATTCAATATTGCATCAAATTTATTTTAACACATTTACTTATGATCAACAATTTTACTTTCAGATCTGGGGTACAGCCATGGGGTCCAGGTTTGCCCCTAGCTAATGAGTCTATTGGGAGGAGTCTGACATATATATATTTTTTTTAACTCAAGGTAGGGTGAGGGTGGGCCTGGTCCTACGGCGCCGGTTTATCTATTTATCTGGGAAGGTTCTAGATTCATTGATAAACTTTTTTGAGGAAATTAATCACGACAATTATGGCCTACTCTTCTACATTCCGTTCTGTCAGTGTTAATATTTTAGATTTGACTATTTTTGTGGACTGGGATTTTTTATCCATTAAGACCTATTGAAAGGAGGTGGATTCAAACAGCTTTATTTTTATCACTAGCTGTCACCTCCGTGCATGGCCTACTAATTTTCCCAAGGGTCAATTGATTTATATCTGTCCCTGAGTTCTTGATGAAACGATTTGCAAGCAAAGGATATGGCTCAAGCCTGATAAGAACCTCCTTGAAGGAAGTACAATCTGTGTGAAGAGCTAATTTTATTCATACCTTTTAAACCCCCTCACATCCCCCGTCTCCACATACCCGTCAGTATGCAGCAGCAGTATGTCGTAATCACAAGGCTTTCAAGAAGATTAAAATGATTGAGGAGTTCCTTTTGGATCATCCCGAGTTCGTATACAAAAAAGCACAAATTCTGGGTAAGGCTTCTTTTACACATACCGTTGTTTTGCAGCCTGTTTTTTTGGCCCCAGTAGATTTCTATTGGGCCGCAATAATTTCACGGTGAGCCGTATTTAGGGCCGTGAAAAAAGATCGAGCCTGCTCGATCTTTTTCACAGCTTACGGACATGGCCCCCATTGAAAATCAAAGGGGCCACAAAAACAACGGAAGCTTGTTTTTGAGGTGCACCGTGACGTCCGGTTTTGTGGAACGTGTTTTTTTTTTTCCAATACTATTTCCTTAGTATTGGAAACCTGAAAAACGGCGATCTGCAAGTTTTTTGCGGTCCGTTATTGTGGCAGACCGTGAAAATTGCTTTGATAAGGCCCGCAATAACAGGCCGTAAAAAACCCGGTATGTGTAAAAGACGCCTAATACAATAACACCAACTCAAAGGGTACACGGAAAGAAGACCTGAAGGCTAGTACCCTCTTCCTAGCCAAAATGGTGGGATTCACACCATGAGGGAAGTGCTCTTGTTAACAATCTTCAAATAACAGAAACATTCAAAAACAATTTCTCCTACGCCTCATTGGGGGACACAGGTCCATGGGTGTTATGCTGCTTGCCACTAGGAGGACACTAAGTAAACACACAGAGTTAACTCCTCTGCAGTATACACCCCTTGACTGGCCAGTCACGACTCAGTTCTTGCTTAGTGTCTGTAGGAGGCACTTGGGTCTGTTCAGACCCCACCATTTATTTTATTTTTTGTTTTCTGTAAATTTTTATTTTTTATCTAATGGAGTGAAGGGGGTGACGGACTCCTTTTTAGGGTCCGCTCTCCCTCGAACCATCAACAGGCGAGCACGGCGAGTATACCTCTCCGTACCTCTCCTGCGACGAATGGGGCACGCCTAACCTAAACCCAGGGCGACTGTTCCTACTCGTTCCTGATCTCCCCCATATAGGTGGGCGAGCACATAGAGTATACCTCTCATGTGCATCTCCCGGGCTCCACCGCACTCAAGCCCCCTCCTCGGTGTCTTGTAGTCCCCACGGTAGCCATAAGTTCTCTGCGGCAGGCACATCAGCACGGCGGCACAGCCATAAGTCCCCTGCGGCAGGCACACATATGATGCTCTCCATCCTCCGATGCAGGGAGGACCGATTGAGCTGGAGGCCGCACCGAGGCTCGTTGAGTAGTCCCCTCCTCACGCTGCAGCGTGGGAGGATGCGGTCCGGGTCCCTGGGGAGAGGCGCCGCTGATTGGTGACAGCGGCGATCGTTCGGCGCTACACCGTGCCCGCCGGCGCGCTCCGCCGGCTTGCTCCACAAATTAAGTCCCCGGCTTCTGCTGGACTAGACCGCAACTTAAAATTCCCACCCACTGTTGAAGCCCCGCCCACTACTAAGGCGCTTCTCACTCTGAACGAGAAGTGCCCTGCCAATCTCTTGCGCCATCTTGGGACTCCACTTCTGCTGGGAACATCCAGCCGAAAACGCTGCC
The DNA here is from genome assembly GCF_032444005.1 of Ranitomeya imitator. NCBI lineage: Eukaryota > Metazoa > Chordata > Amphibia > Anura > Dendrobatidae > Ranitomeya > Ranitomeya imitator. The sequence continues at coordinate 146,438,489 of NC_091283.1, forward strand.
TTCCCTCTCTGCCTCCCCGGGGACACCACAGGACCGTGGGTAAGCTGCTCCACTCCTTAGGGAAAAGCTTAACCCCTTCTCTGCTCCCATAGCCCTGGTTTCGCAGTCTAATTGGAGTATAGACATACACTATGTCTCAATCTAAGGACGCAAAAAGGGGCAATAAAAAGCACAGTGTTTTTTACTTCATGTGCCACTTGCAATTCTGCGTTGCCACGTGCCCACAATACCCCTTTGTGCCAGAACTGTGACCCGGCCTGTGCGCAGCCGCCTTCTGCCGCCACCTCCAATGTCTCCACCGAGCCTAACCCTCCTGAGTGGGCCGCGTCCTTGTCACGCTCAATGGAGTCCGTGGTCAAGGCATTGGACTTTTTCCAAGGGTCCTCCTTAAGCCAGAACTCCCCTCCGTCGGCTGCGACGGAATCTGGCGACGGTGCGGGGCCGTCCGACCTCGGGGCGTACCGTTCTATGGGACCCTCGGGGTGCCAGAAAAAGGACCCTTCTCTCATATCCTGTCTATGCTCGAGCTTCAGCATCTGTCACTCATCTTCTCGCTCCCCCTCCCCTGCGGGTCGCAGCGTACATGACTCAGTATGCGAGTCGGAGGAATCTTTAACCCAAGACTCCTCTATCGGTCAGGAGACACTTGACTCCCTTATTGAGGCAGTCAACAAAACACTAATGGTGGACGACGAATCCGTTTCCTCTCAGGAACACGTATCTTTTAAAAAGTCTAAACGCATCCAAAAGATATTTGCTAATCACCCTGAGTTTCAGGACATTTTCCAAAAACACAGGGAACACCCGGAGAAGCGTTTTATGGCTCAAAAAGCCACGGAAGTTAAATATCCTTTCTCCAAGGATCTGGTGAAGGAGTGGCTTCTCTCTCCTTCTGTGGAACCTGCCGTATCACGACTCGCATCCAAAATAGTCTTATCCCTGTACGACGGTTCATCAGTCAAAAATCCTTCTGACCGTTAAATTGATTATCTAGCTCGCTCAGTCTTTGAGGCCTCAGAAGCAGCTCTCCTTCCATCTTTTGCAGCTACCTGGGTGGCAAAGGCAATGGTGGCCTGGGCAGGTGTTAACTTCTACCGTCCATGGCAGTAATATTCCCCCAGAGGCGGCCAGACTAGCTAACCAGATAGCTCAGGCCGGAGATTTCGTAGTCAACGCTTCCATAGATGCGGTGAATTGTGCAGCACAAGCGGCTGCAAACGCAATTTCCATCAGGAGGGTCTTATGGCTCCGCGATTGGCGAGCAGATTCTGCTTCCATTCTCTGCCTTGCCAAGCGGGCCGTTTATTTGGGGAGAAACTAGAGCAAATCATTTCTGATGCTACTGGAGGGAAGAGTAAATTTCTTCCCCAGCAGAAACCTCCCCGGCTTTTTCGGAATCAACAGCAGTTTCGATTCCGGTCCTTTCGTAACAACTCAAGTTGGTCCTCCTCTTCCCCTGGTTTGGGACGACGGGAAAACAGAAATCCCCAGTTCTCATACAGACCAAATCGTTCCTAGAAACCCAGACCGAGACCTTCTGCCCCTAAACCATCCGCATCCCTTCTGCATAATGACTCGTCGACGTGTCCAGCGGACACCAACAAAGTAGGCGGACGCCTTCTTTCGTTCCGGCAAAATTGGCTCTCGGTCGTTCACGACGAGTGGGTCAGAGAGCTCGTGTCTTCCGGATACAAAATCGAGTTTTCTTCCATCCCCCCTCCGCGCTTCTTCCAGTCTTCTCCCCCCAAATCAAGAGCGTCACATCTTCAGGCCATACAGGTGCTTCAAAGGGACGGTGTCATCGCTCCGGTACCTCAACACCAAAGGTTCAAGGAGTTTTACTCCAACCTCTTCGTGGTCCCAAAGAAGGACGGGACTCTACGGCCCATACTGGACCTCAAACTGCTGAACAAGTTTGTACGGGTCCGACACTTCAGGATGGACTCGCTCCGTTACGTTGTCGCGTCCCTGGAAAAAGGAGAGTTCCTTGCATCCATAGACATCAAGGATACTTATCTACATATTCCAATTTTTCCCGCTCGTCAGCAGTTCCTGCGCTTTGCAGTCCAAGAAGAACACTTCCAGTTTGTGGCCTTGGCCTTTGGACTTGCCACCGCCCTCAGTCTTCACGAAGGTCATGGCGGCTGTCATGGCCATTCTTCACGCCCAGGGAGTGGTAGTTCTGCCCTATCTGGACGACCTATTAATCAAGGGTCCGTCCCAGTCTGCCTGCAAGAAGTCTGTAAGTATCACCGTGGATTCTCTTTCTCCCCTGGGTTGGAAGATCAACTTCGAGAAATCATCTCCAGTGCCGGCTCAGCAAATCTGCTTCCTGGGCATGATTTTGGACTCTTCCCGCGGGCTAGTCATTCTCCGTCCAGAGAAGGTCTTGTCCTTACAACAGGGAGCACGCAAGCTCTCCTGCCCAGTCTCACTCCATTCGCTTCGCAATGCGCATCCTTGGGAAAATGGTGGCGGCAATGGAAGCCATTCCGTTTGGGCAGTTCCATCTCCGTCCCTTGCAACAGGTGCTTCTGTTAGCCTGGGACAGGAGCCCGGTTTCCCATCGACCGTCGTTTTTGCCTGCCCCCACAGGTCAGGCAGACCCTCAGGTGGTGGACGCTATAGTCCTCCCTGAACCAAGGGAAGTCCTTTCTTCCAGTGCGCTGGTTAGTGGTGACACCAATGCCAGCCTTTTGGGCTGGGGCGCAGTTTTCAATCACCACACGGCACAAGGTCGTTGGTCCACAAGAGTCGAGCCTCCCAATCAATATCTTGGAGATTCGAGCGATCACTCTTGCGTTACGCAACTTTCACCACCTTCTCGCAGGCCATCCCATCAGAATCCAATCCGACAACGCCACAGCCGTGGCGTATATCAACCGACAAGGGGGAATCCGCAGCAGGGCAGCCATGCTCAAAGTCTCCCACATCCTGCGCTGGGCCGAGACCAATCACTCGCTCATCTCGTCGATCCACATACCGGGCGTGGAGAATTGGGAAGTGGACTTCTTCAGTCGCCAAGGTCTTGCCTCGGGCGAGTGGTCCCTCCATCCGGAAGTCTTCCAGCAGATTTGCCTTCACTGGGGGTCGCCGGATGTGGATCTCATGGCCTCAAGGTTCAACAACCAGGTTCCCCAGTTCATTGCGTGGTCCCGCGATCCTCGCGTCATCGGGGCAGATGCTCTGGTCCTGTCGTGGCATCGGTTCCAGGTGCCATACATATTTCCGCCTCTTCCTCTGGTCCCGAGAGTCATCAACAAGATCAGAACAGAGGGGAGACCGGTGATTCTCGTCGCGCCAGACTGGCCGCGCCGAGCATGGTACGCGGAACTTGTCCAAATGGTCGCCGACGTCCCCTGGCGGCTTCCAGATCGCATGGATCTTCTCTCACAGGGCCCGATTTGCCACCAGGACTCCGGGGCCCTGTCTTTGCCGGCGCGGTCGTTGAATCCTGGATTTTAGCCCAAGCCGGATTCTTTCCAGGGGTTTCTTCTACCATGATTCGCGCTAGGAAACCCGTATCCATGCGCATTTATCATCGCACCTGGCGCATCTTCTTTTCATGGTGCAATACCCATGGACGTTCTCCTTCGGTTTTTTCCATTCTGGAGTTTCTCCAGTCAGGTTTAGAGTCAGGCCTTGCCCTGAGCTCGCTCAAGGAACAAGTGTCCGCATTGTCTGCTCTATTCCAACAAAAGATCGCTTCCAGACTGCCGGTTAAGACATTCATCCAAGGAGCCTCCCGGGTGGTCCCTCCCTATAGAATGTCTTTGGCGTCATGGGATCTTAACTTGGTTCTCGGAGTTCTTCAGGAGGCCACTTTCGAACCATTGCAGGACATCTCTCACCCTCCTTTCATGGAAGGTGGTCTTTCTCTTGGCGATTACATCAATCAGGAGAATTTGAGTTGATGGCACTCTCTTGCTGACCCCCCCTTCCTTATTTTTCACCCAGACAAGGTAGTTTTGAGAACTTCTCCCTCTTTCCTACCTAAAGTCATCTCCTCCTTTCATCTAAATGAGGACATTGTCTTGCCGTCATTCTGTTCGGCACCAACCCATCATATCGAGAAAGCTCTCCATACTCTGGATGTGGTTAGAGCTCTTCGGCGGTACATATCTCGCACGGCTCCCTTCTGTAAGTCGGATGTCCTGTTCGTGCTTCCAGAGGGACATAGGAAAGGTCTACCTGCCTCAAAGGCCACTCTAGCCAAGTGGATTCGCTCCACTATTCAGGAATCCTACCGCGTCAGGAACACCCCTGTCCCAGCAGGGATTAAGGCACATTCGACTCGGTCGGTCAGTGCTTCTTGGGCCATTCGGCATCAGGCTTCCGCACAGCTTTGTAAAGCTGCGACTTGGTCCAGTCTGCATACCTTCACGAAGCACTATCACATTCATACCCAGGCTTCGGCAGACGCTGCCCTTGGCAGGCGCATTCTGCAGACAGCGGTACCTCAGTAAGCCAATGGTACATGGGGTTTTAGCAGTGCAATTGCTCCCCACCCAGGGACTGCTTTAGGACGCCCCATGGTCCTGTCTCCCTCAATGAGGCGTAGGAGAAAAGCATATTATTGTGTACTCAACGTAAAATCTTTTTCTCCGAGCCAATCATTGGGGGACACAGCACCCACCCTGTTAGCCTATTGGCTGTTTGTTGTTGTATTTTGTTCCTCAGTATTGGACATAGTTTACTTGTCTTGGTTTTACTCCTACTGCTTTACTACCGAACTGAGTCGTGACTGGCCAGTCAAGGGGTGTATACTGCAGAGGAGGAGTTAACTCTTTGTGTTTACTTAGTGTCCTCCTAGTGGCAAGCAGCATAACACCCATGGTCCTGTGTCCCCCAATGATTGGCTCGGAGAAAAAGATTTTACGGTGAGTACACAAAAATCTCCTTTTTCTAATTTGGACTCTACAGAACAATTTACCATTTGTACGGCTGTCTGACTGCGCCCAAAGGCAAGTGTATTAGTCAGCTTGATTGGCTGTATTTCAATCTAGAAGGAGGGTCTCGACAGGGCTTCTCCTTGTCACTGATGCAGTTTCCCTTGGCGACAGGACCAGTTGCCTTGAGAATTGGACAACATATAAAGGCATTGACTTGACTGATAGAATGGACAAAGTAGGGTCGTATGCAGATGACCTTGTTTTGTTCCTGTCACCCTTGGACCAATCTTTACCTGGAAGAATAGAGTTGACTAATCGGTTTGGAGTTTATTCTAGTCTTCAAATAAACCGGAGCAAATTGGTTGTAATGCCATTGACTGAGACAGTGGATAGTACTGTCATGGCTAATTGTACAACCAGAGATTTCTTTACTTGAAATTGTGAATGACGAATTATGGCCACACTGTGATAGGACTTTCCCCCCTGAAGTTCTTTTTATGGCCAGGAAAGCTATAGCTATGAGATGGATGAGGGAAATGCCTTCTCTTTTTCAAGGGAAAAATGTTAAACCATCATAATTTCGTATGAAAATATAGTGTGTAAAAAAAAAAAAAAAAAAAAAAAAAAAAAAAAAAGGGGTTGCTCTCTGAAGTTCCTGGGATGTGGTGTGACTAGTGTCCAGCGTTACACTATCCACTGCTATGTCTCATTCTGATATCTATGTACTGGAAGAGATTGTAGACGGCTTGTTGGTGACTGTAATTCCCTGAAGATGAGCTGTGCGTACAGGTATAAAGGCTGCTCTGTGAAGCGATGTGGTCACCCTCTGCTTCTCATTGAGATATTTGTGATGATGTAACTGTTGTATATCTGATAGATGGACTACTGTACGTTCCTGTAAGCTCATTCTTGGAATATGCTTACGACACTGTCAGAGATAAGCATTTGTTGACTTGTTTGTATTGAAAAAATCTTGGGTACTTGCAAGTAGCATTCAATAAAAGAAAACAAAAAAATTGTCAAAAAACTCCATAAAACATGCCATTTTGGCTTGCCTGTCTTAGTGGATTTGGCACATCTTTTACTGAATCATATGAAATGCCATTCTTAATTAATCCCCTCTCCCCAAATTGTACGATACACAAGCTTCCTTCTTCTAATTGATCTGTTCATTCAAGTGCAGCCTTCTCCTGCCGGATCAGAGGAACGTTGCATACATTTAGTTGTCGGACATTTACCGCAGACCATTTTTAACTAAGTCTTCAATTGGAAAACTCACCATGAAACAGGGTGGATTTGATTTAAATCTAACTGATTTAAATCACGATTTAAATCACTAGTCAATAAGGCTTGATTTAAATCAGTGATTTAAATCAAAGTTTCTACCTAACTGAATTTGACTCCGCAGAGGTCCCAGCCTCTTCTTCACGGCAAAAATGTTACAACATGAACAGAGTTGAGAAAAAGACCTTAATCCTAATGTTCTACAAACCTATGAATACAGAATCAACCCCTTCAGTGCCAAGTCCAAGAAGTTAGACAATATGTTTTTGATTGTTTGGAGTGGAATAGATCTGCACAACACAAGAAGAATGTGAATCTAAGTGTGAGGAGGAGGAAGGGCAAGCAGACAAGAAAATGAAAGTGAAACTTTGAGCACAATACTGCAGCATAGCCACAGACAGACAAGTCTGGATCTGTTTGTGTGTACGATCTGAGGTTTATTACATTCTTTCCTTATAATGGCAGCAGGCCGTAAAAGAGACCCAGTTTGGGAATATTTTAATGAAGCTCATCTTCATCACCGCACTTCTCATGATGTTGCCTCATTCGCGCCACCAGGCCTTGCATCTCTTTGTTGCATCGTTTGCATTTTCCACGCATGCCTGCCTTACCGATAGGCGAAGGAGCTTCATTAAAATATTCCCAAACTGGGTCTCTTTTACGGCCTGCTGCCATTATAAGGAAAGAATGTAATAAACCTCAGATCGTACACACAAACAGATCCAGACTTGTCTGTCTGTGGCTATGCTGCAGTATTGTGCTCAAAGTTTCACTTTCATTTTCTTGTCTGCTTGCCCTTCCTCCTCCTCACACTTAGATTCACATTCTTCTTGTGTTGTGCAGATCTATTCCACTCCAAACAATCAAAAACATATTGTCTAACTTCTTGGACTTGGCACTGAAGGGGTTGATTCTGTATTCATAGGTTTGTAGAACAATAGGATTAAGGTCTTTTTCTCAACTCTGTTCATGTTGTAACATTTTTGCCGTGAAGAAGAGGCTGGGACCTCTGCGGAGTCAAATTCAGTTTTGAGAACTGCGTAAGTAAAGCGAGCGTCTGTGATAATATAGGAGAGAAACTGCCCACTAATCCTACAGAAACCTCTGGAAGAGCATGGCATTGTGAATGTTACACATATACAGCCTTTATTCTACAGCCTTTATTCTACTGAGTTAAACAACTCAGCTTTATCTCATGATGGAAGAACCTTTGGATGGTAAAATATTTTCCTCAAAAAGCAGTTTATTAAAAAAAATCCGATTTAAATAAAAAAAAATCCGATTTAAATCAAAAAAATCAGATTTAAATCAAAAAAATCCGATTTTTTTTTTTTTTTTTTTTATTTAAAAAAAAAAAACATTGATTTTTATCCACCCTGCCATGAAAGATATTTTTCACCCCTCCAAAACCAGCTGACCCATTCTTTGCGATAATGTGGCCAACCTTGTGCAAAATTTTAAAAATCAACTTGTCTCATAAATCTGTTTATCCCCTGCTCCTCATGAGATCAGTCATTGAGCTTTCCTTCATAGATGTGTATATAAAGATTATCTAATGGCTTTCAAGGTCTACCTCTACTTGTGCCGTCATCAGGTCTGCTGATTTATCTATTGTATGTGCGTTTATAGAACCAAATCGCTTTACAGACATCAGCATTGCTGTCCCCATTGGGCTCACAGTCTACAATCTGCATTTCCTATCCGTATGTCTTTGGAGGAACTCCCCGCTAGCATGGGGAGGTCATACAAACTCTGTAGATGTTTTCCTTGGTGGGATTTAAACCCACATGATCAATGCACGATCCTAGCGAAAAGACAGCGGTTTTTGTTTGCTTTTTTGCTTTTATATTTTTAGCATTTTATACTTAAAATAAATGTCTTATTTTAATACAATTTTTGTAGAGAAAACCGAGATCTCTGGAAAGAAGTATCTTCACTAAGGAGAAGACACAGCCAGCAGCAAAAGCTTCTGTCAAAGGTGACTTATGCCGTTCTTGCTGGTGGTGGTAGCACAAAGTTATGGTGTGGCTTGACATTGTGTGTGACCATTACTCATTAATAAGTGTCTCAGTTTTTAACCCTATGCGACAATTAGCATAAATACACAATGCCGCTGCTAAATGCTTGGGGAAATCAAATATGTCCACTAGGGAAGTTCTACATCTCCTGAACCTTGTGACTGGGTAGAGTTGGCTGTTGTTCCTGGCAGTAGACCATCTATACATGTCACCAAGGGGAGAACCCACCCTCCTACCCCACCTCATTGGAGACTGCTGCACTTGGCTGGTCATTTCTCACCTGTATATCACAGCAATTCAGAACCATTGTCTAGGACAGCCACAATTACTGGCAAGTATTTAGGTGGTGGAAACGTTGGGAGTGATGCCATTAGATTGCTGCCATGAACTGCAAGAAATGACAGACATTTTAACAACCACACCAACACTCTGCACACATCACTCCAGCATGCAGCACTGCTGTATGCTATGCTAAGCTAGCTTGGTGATTGCAGCAGATGTCTGGGTATACGGAGTTTAGCAAATTTCAAACTCTTCCATCTTGGCACACATTACTAATGAGCATTTTTGAAAATGGGTGCATAGGTAGATGTTATGGCATACTTCAAGAGACACACTGGCCCTAAAAAAAATCTGAAGCTGCTGATACCACGACAAACGCTGTTCTAACTTTGTCAGAGTGAAGAAAAACGTACATGAAAAGTAGTATGGATATCGTGCTACAGCTATGACCTAGAAAATACCTAATACCAAAAAGAACCGCCTTGAGTAGAATGTCTAATTGAAACTACTGCTTAATACTGTTCTAGATAATCAGCTCCAAATTGTGAATCTTAACCCTGACGCTTGTGCACAAAATAGGTTAGTCCCACTGCACCCGCCAAAGAGTGTGTGTGGTGTATAATACCAGGTATCAATTCCACCTTGCACACACTGAAAAATATAGGTGTCCGGCGCTAATGCTAAATCGTGCCTGATGGTATGTAGTGAACGAGTGTAGGTACCACTATACACACTAGAGACTGAGTAACAAGCACCAGTGTTATGTGATACAGGAGTGATGCTTTCTCCAAATAGTGCTATAAACGTTCCGGATAGGATAGGCATAAAATGTATACGCTTATAAGCATTGGCAACGTATGTTGGTCAGTCAATGAGGTATCCAGACCAAAGCTGGTTTCTTACCTACTTGGCATTAATAAGCTGTTCGATTCATAAGCGCAGGTGGTGAGCGAGTACTACCGCTTGGTGCTCCGGTCCCAATATGACCGGTATCTGCCGTGCAGAGCCAGAAGACGCCCCGACCGGCGGCGTGACTGGATGCGCGGGGAAAAAAACCGAGAGAAAAGCGGCTGCTAGTGGTCGCTGCAGCGTGTGACGTCACTAGGCTAAGGAGCCTTGCTAGGACCAAAAGAGTCCACCAGCGCGTTTATGAATACTCAAGGCGGTTCTTCTTGGTATTAGGTATTTTCTAGGTCATAGCTGTAGCGCGATATCCATACTACTTTTCATGTACGTTATGGCATACTTGCTTATGCATTGCCTTTATTGACCATCACTGCCTTCCTGAGCTGGTCTCCCCACCTAGCACCAGCACTGCCTCCCTGAGCTGGTCTCCCCGCCTAGCACCAGCACTGCCTCCCTGATCTGGTCTCCCCGCCTAGCACCAGCACTGCCTCCCTGAGCTGGTCTCCCCGCCTAGCACCAGCACTGCCTCCCTGAGCTGGTCTCCCCGCCTAGCACCAGCACTGCCTCCCTGAGCTGGTCTCCCCACCTAGCACCAGCACTGCCTCCCTGAGCTTGTCTTCCCACCTAGCACCAGTATTGGGTGGGAAAGCTGCCTGGGGAGGCCCATGCTCGGGAAGTGCTCTGTCTCGCCCAGAGCACCTAATATCTAATATTCTTATACATTAAAATGCTAATTACTCTGAGATGCTGCAACAGATAAGTTGTAAATCTTTTGTAGGATTTGGTGTTCAGACGCGCCTGCCGATATATGCAGTTTGGCGGGTTAATCTTACTGTCATATTCCCTTTAACAAAAGCTACTTTATGGTATCACATGCTAGTATCTAATCTGTTCAGTTGTTTTCCATCTGTTTCTAGCTGCTTCAATTCATCCTGAGCTTAATGAGGGGCAATATTGTGCTGGCACCAAACAGGAAAAGGTATTTCCAAGTTATTGTTTTGCTTTTGAAATGTCCTTTTCCCTTATTTATTACATGTAATTAGCTGTTTTTTGCTCTTTCTGTATTTTCATAGATATGGTCATGTAAATTATAATATTGCCTTTTTTTTTCCTTACATTGTATTTTTGCCACATTTTTTGTTACATTTGTCTATAATATTGGGATTAATTTAAGAGCAAATGTACCAAGTTGTGGATAATTCGTGTAGAATGTAGAGAAATACTAAAATGTTAAAGGGAACCTGTCACCAGTTTTTTCCCATATGAAGTACTGCCAGAACCATTAGGTCCTTTTTACAGCATACTGGAATGCTATGAAAAACAAGTCCCCAATCCAGTCTGCAGATGCCAAAAAAATACCTTATTATGGTCACAGTGGAAGGCATTGTGCCGAAACGTACGTGTGGGTTGGCACCATGTCCCATTGCAGGTGACGTACTTGAGAACGCTCTCCAAGTCTTGATTTAATAAGTACACGTCCTGTCAGTGATCTTTTCTATATATGATATTATGTATAAATAGTGTGGTAGGATGTATATATTTTGAACACCCATTGGATTGAGAGATAATATAGACTATTTAATTTATATTTATTTTTATTATATGAAAATGTTTTTGTATTTACCGTAAATGTGATATGTTTTTTGATCTATACGGTTCTGATGTACATTTTTTTCTATCTGATTGTATGTTTCTATGGGAAAACCTGATGACTGGTTCCCTTGAAATTTGAAGCTAAATAACATGTAACTATACACTTCAAAATAAGAAAATAATCCACCGCACTCACTCTTGTGATTTTTATTCCATAAAAGTCCTCTATTATTCTATGAACATTTAGAGGTGGGATTACAAACCTCACAGAGAGTCTGAATAACATGTGAATTGAACGTAGGCGATCTGTGCTCTTTGTTATATAGACTTCGAAATGCCTTGAATAAAACCACCATTCCCTATCATCAATACGTCCGGATTTCCATTTGTTCAGCAGCGTGGACAATATCCACAAAAATCCTTTGTATGGTCTCTGTTATCCAGCCACTGTATGTGCACAAAATATAGAGGACTTTATGTATTTAAAGCAAAAGGGTGAGTGCCAGAAAATATTTCTATTACTGAAATACTTTATTGTATGCCTTAAATTGTTAATATACACGCAAACTGCAAAATAAAGATTCTTTCTTGAACTTTTTTTGCTTATCTCCTTCTGCTCCTCTGTGCTTCTAGTTTCACATAGCTGTAACCATCTGACAGATTAATGATGCAGATGCTGCTCTGTTGATGCACATGGCAGAGGATTATCTTCTGCCATGTGCATCAACAGAATATCATTCACAGTTTCACATCGTGTTGGCTGTCCAAAGTTCTGTTGTGCAGGCAGAGCGCAATGGAGGACTTAGTCTCTGCTGGAAATAATAAGCAAACAATGTAGATAGCCAAGGATGAAATTGGACTGACAGGCTACTTTAAAGGACTATACAGTGAATTGATAAACAGTGATTTCTAAATCTAGAATACTCTTATGTCAGTGGATCAGTGGAGGAGACATAGAAGAGCTATACTGGAAGTCAGCTGGAGGGTAACTAGAGTCTTGATGGGCATATTTAGGTGGATATGTGCAAAGGGGGCAGATTTATCTAAGTTATATCGGCACATATGGAAAAAAAAAATATATGTGTGTATATATATCTACTATATAATTGTCTAAGGGTCACTTCCATCTTTCTGTCTGTCTCACAGATATTCATTGGTCGCGGTCTCTGTCTGTCATGGAAATCCAAGTCGCTGATTGGTCGTGGCAAAACGCCCACGACCATTGCCACGACCAATCAGCGACGGCCATAGTCTGCCAGCGAAATGGCCGCTGCTTTACTGCCCTGCAGTCAGCGCTGAGCGCTCACACAGGGTTAATGCCAGTGTTAACGGACCGTGGTGTAATGCACTCCGGTAACGCAGCTATTAACCCTGTGTGACCAACTTTTTACTATTGATGCTGCGTATGCTATATGCCACATTGCTATATACTACGTGGGCTGTGTTACATACTGCGTGGGCGCTGTCATATACTACATCTCTGCTATATACTATGTAGCTGGGCAATATACAACGTGACTGTGCAATATACTACGTCGACTCTGCAATATACTACGTGCTCTTATATACTACGTAGCTGTGCAATATACTATGTGGCTGTGTCGGTTCTGTTACATACTACGTCGCTGACCAAATACGTAGCTGTGCAATACACTACGTGACTGTGTTATATACTACGTGCCTGTGCAATATACTACGTGGCTCTACAATATACTACGTGGCTATGTTATATACTACGTGGCCCTGCTATATACTACGTGGCTGACCAATATACTACATACCTGTGCAATACACTACGTGGCTATGTTATATACTACGTGGCTTTGTTAAGCTCTGCTATATACTACGTACGCTGTGTTACATACTACGTAGCTCTGTTATATACTACGTAGCTATGTTAGATACTACGTCGGTTGTGTTATATACCACGTCACTGTGCAATATAGTACGTAGCCTGTGCTGTATACTACCTACATATTCTAGAATACCTGATACATTAGAATCGAGCCACCATCTAGTGTGTGTGTGTGTATGTGTGTAATATATATATATTACACACACACACACCCTAGAAAAAGTATTCATACCCAGTGAACTCTTTCAAAAAAATTTTAACATAAAACCCACAAACTTAAATGTATTAGGATTTTTTGCAATAGTCATTCAGCAAATGATGAGATTTAAAGCTATCTTTTAATACATTTTCTAAAACAATGTGCTGCCTTAAAAAAAAAAAGAAATAGGCTGTAGTCTTGGTAGGTGCAAGATGGTGGTATGTGCACACCCCCTAATACTATAACCTCTTATGTATGACCTTTTAATAATGTGTACATTTTATTTCTAACTTCATGGTATACTTTCCACACACCTATAAGCCCTGAGCTGGCATTGTACAGGTTTCTTCTCCGTGGTGCATACAGTGCCTTTTATGTCTCCTTTTGCTTTGCTTGCAGACAGTTAACTCTGGAGCCAACTCAATCTCCTTCGCCAAAATACAGTCGGCATATATTAGGAAAACCAAAGCGAGTGGAGGAAGAGGTGAGATGTCCACCATATAGAACTTAATAAATTATGGGGGGGTGCTTTTGTTGTTTTTTCACCTATTATTCAAGGGCAATTTTTCAGAATCTGCTGTTGTATGTTATTCAGCTTCCTGTGACCTCCATGCCCCTATAGACGGCTCAGGAGGGATGATCCTACTGAGATTCCATTTAAGATTCATAGCAAATGTAATTAATGATGGAATATCCACTTGTGATCAGGAATGCTTGTTTATTCCTCTACCTAATAATGTATTTTCTCCTTCGCCTCATTGGGGGACACAGACCGTGGTGTATGCTGCTGCCAATAAGAGGCTGACACGAAGTGATACAAAAAAGTTAGCTCCTCCCCTGCAGTATACACCCTCCTGCTGGCTCTCAGCTCCTCCCCTGCAGTATACACCCTCCTCCTGGCTCTCAGCTCCTCCCCTGCAGTATACACCCTCCTGCTGGCTCTCAGCTCCTCCCCTGCAGTATACACCCTCCTCCTGGCTCTCTGCTCCTCCCCTGCAGTATACACCTCCTGCTGGCTCTCGGCTCCTCCCCTGCAGTATACACCCTCCTGCTGGCTCTCTGCTCCTCCCCTGCAGTATACACCCTCCTGCTGGCTCTCAGCTCCTCCCCTGCAGTATACACCCTCCTGCTGGCTCTCAGCTCCTCCCCTGCAGTATACACCCTCCTGCTGGCTCTCGGCTCCTCCCCTGCAGTATACACCCTCCTGCTGGCTCTCGGCTCCTCCCCTGCAGTATACACCCTCCTGCTGGCTCTCGGCTCCTCCCCTGCAGTATACACCCTCCTGCTGGCTCTCGGCTCCTCCCCTGCAGTATACACCCTCCTGCTGGCACTCGGCTCCTCCCCTGCAGTATACACCCTCCTGCTGGCTCTCAGCTAACCAGTTCTTGCTTAGTGTCTGTAGGAGGCACATGGGTCTGTTTCAGACCCCAACGTTTTTATTTTATTGTTTACTTTTCTGTAAATTTTTATTTTTTAATTAACGGAGTGAAGGGGGCGACGGATCCTTTCAAGGTTCCGATCTCCCCCGAACCATCAACAGACGAGCACGGCGAGTATACCTCCCCGTACCCTTTCCTGTGACGTGGGAAGCCATGCCTGAGCTCACTTCAGGGGCGACGGTTCCTTTCATGGTCCCGATCTCCCCACACCAGCAGCAGGCGAGCACATGGAGTGTCGCCTCCATGTATCCTCTCCTGGAGCCAGGCCTAATGCCGGACAACTGGCCCTGTCCACCCGGACTGAGCTCCGTGGATGTACAGAGGCCCCTCTCTATGGCGTCCGAGCAGCCCCCACTGTCCCACCACTGTGAAAGCGGATGGCACAAGGAGGCGGACGGTTCCTCTCCACCTCCCTAACAAAGGGATGATGGATTGAGGTTTATCCCTGCACCGTCCACGCTGCACAGAACAGCGCTGAAACCCACATCCGCGGTGGCTCCATGCCGGGACGCGCACCAGTGGTGAGTGGATCCATCTTCAGTGGGATATCCACATGCTGACAGGCAGCCTCAGCCACTTCCCTGTGGCCCACCTCTCTGAGGTAACGCTCTGGATGGCTGCAAAAATTTAGTCCCCGGCTTCGGCCGATTTGTAGGCCGCATCCTGGAAGTCTTGCCTGGAACGCCCCGCTGGTGTCGCCCGCCGGCTACAGAAATTTAGGCCCGGCTTGGGCCTATTCAACATCGTGCTTGTGGCTCCGCTCCCCAAATTGGCGCTTCTCGCTCTCTGCGAGATTTTATCAACTCTGCAGCTCCCGGTGGCCATCTTGGTCCACCCGGCCAGCTCACACTGGGGTGACATTATTTTTGCATTAAAGGGGCACATCGACTCTACATCAGTACCCGGGTAAGGAAGTACCTGGTCTTAAAGGCACATGACCAGTATTCTCTGGTCTTAAAGGCGCATGACCAGTATTCCCTGGTCTTAAAGGCATATGGCCAGTATTCCCAGTCTTAAAGGCGCATGACCAGTATTCTCTGGTCTTAAAGGTGCATGACCAGTATTCTCTGGTCTTAAAGGTGCATGACCAGTATTCTCTGGTCTTAAAGGTGCATGACCAGTATTCTCTGGTCTTAAAGGTGCATGACCAGTATTCTCTGGTCTTAAAGGCGCATGGCCAGTATTTCCTGGTCTTAAAGGCGCATGACCAGTATTCCCTGGTCTTAAAGGCGTATGACCAATATTTCCTGGTCTTAAAAGCGCTTGATCAGTCCGAGGAGCCCTCCGCCGCCGACCCCAGCTTTATCCTTTAGTTCCCCTCAGTGGACTTCTTCACTGACCAATCCATGGTTCTCTGACCAAGAGATTGAATCCCTCTGTGTACCCTCTGTGTTTGGAGTGCTCGCAGGACCAATATACATGGTCCCTATCCTACATGGGAGCCGTCGGCTAGCAGGGGCCGCAAGTATTCTAGAAACGTGCAGGCGTCTAGAAACATACAGGTATCTAGAAAACGGAAGTTTTTCGTTTCCTGCTCCCTCACCAATGATTTGATGACAACAAGGCTCTGAATATGGATTGGATATTGCCTGAGCTTGCCAGAGCTTCAGAGACTAAACTCCCTCGAGAGCATTTGCCATTCAATTCGGATAAGCGATTCACTGGACAGAAGCCTCTACTTGGGATGCCATGCCTGGCCTGTTTTTTAAGGGCGACGGGTCCTTTTAAAGGGCACCAATCTCCCCACACCATCAACAGACGAGCTCACGGAGTGTCGTCTCCATGTTTCCTCTTCTGCATCCAGGCCTAACGCCAGACAACCTGTCCTGTCCACCTGGAGACCTGTACTCTGTGGACATATAGAGGCACCCTTTTTGGCGTACGAGCTCCCCCCTCTGCATCACCACTATTTAGTGGATGATGCAAGAAGGCGGACAATTCCTCTCCACTTCCCTGTTAAGAGGTTGATGGATCGAGGGTGCCTAATTTTTATCTCTGCACCGTGAAAAGAGGAGATGGCAAGAGACTATGACCTGCTGGATGCAGCCGCACATTCTGCCATGGGGCAGATTAACCGGGTAGAATCTCCTGTGGTATTCCTACCAGTATCCCTACCTGATGGGTCATCAATTAAAAATACCACGGACTGTCAGATAGCAAATCTGGTTCGTTCCGTCTTGCGGCTTCGAGTCCAGCGCTCTATCCTCCCTAGCGGCCGCATGGATTGCTAGAGCAATGGTCTCCTGGCTGGAGACCTTAACTAACTTGATTCACACCAGCAACAACTGGCCAATCAAATCCTTTGAGCGGGAGACTCACAAAGGATTGTATAAGGATTGTCCAGCACAGTCTAGATCTAAGGGATCTTGGTTCCAAACAGGGGAACGAAAAGTAAGATCGACCCTGGACCTCAAACTTCTAACAACCTTTGACATGGTCCTCCTTCTTTGGATGGAGTTCCTCCGCTCAGCCATTACTTCAACAGAAAAAGGTGCAGTTTCCGGCATCCATCGACATTCGGGTTGCTTGCCCTCTGCAAAAATTCCTTCGCCTTTCCATTCGTCAACAGCATTTTCATGTCACAACCTTGTTCTTTGGCCTTGCTTCCGCACCCAGAGTGTTCGCTCGGGTCATGGCGGATGTCATGTTTCTCTTGCACGTCTATATCTCTTGCGATACCTTCTCTCCTGGGCTGGCAGCTACACTTAGACAAGTTCTCCTCATTTCCAGCCCAGCAGATATCCTTTTTGAGGATGATCCTGCACACTTCTAGAAGGATGGTAATTCTTCCTCGAGACAAGGTCATGGCCCTTCAACAGGGAGCTCGCGCAAGGAGAGTTCTGAGGACTTGATTACTCACCCCTCATTTCATTCGATTTGCTAAGAGAGTTCTGAGGAAAAATGGTGACGACAATGGAAGCGGTTTCCTTCGCTCCGCTCGTTTTCAGCAAGTCAAATAGACTTTCAGACAATAGTCTCTGGGCTCCTTCTTTATCCAGGGCCTTTCTCCCGGTTCAATGGTTATTAGTAACTACCAATGCCAGTCTTCTTCTCCCCATCATTGTTCTGGAGATCCGAACGGTAGTCTTACAGCAGGTCCACTGCCTTCTGGCGGGTCACCCTATCCGAATTCAATTGGATAATGCCACGGCGGTGCCTTACGTCAGTCATCTAGCAGGTACCCACGATCAGGCGCCATGACCGAGGTACCTCACTTTCTCTGATGGGCCGAAGTCTATTATTCGGTGATCTCGGCAGTATATATCCCAGAAGTAGAACTCTGAACGGCAAACAAATTCAGCCGTCAGGGTTCCACCTCAAGTCAGTGGGAACTTCACCCCGAAGTCTTCCATCAGATCTGTCCTTACTGGAGCTCTCCAGTTGTAGGTGGGATGACATCCAGACTGAAGGCCAATTACTCGAGTTCGTGGTTCGGCCTCGAGATCCAAGAGCCATCGCTCTCCATGCTCTGGTTCTGCCGTGGTACCAGTTTCCATAACTCCCCTTCCACTGCTTCCGAAAGCCTTTCGGAAGCAGAAAGGGGCCCCAGTGATCCTCAGAGATCCGCACTGACCACGTCCGTTTTTTGTTTGCGGAGCTAGTATCTTCTCGCCTTATCGCAGCACAACTGCAAGTAGGGACTTTCTCACAGGGAGTTTTCACACGTAGTTCTTCCCTATCGCATACCGTTAGATCATTGGGACCTTATTATTCCTAGGAGCCTTACAGTAGGCTCCTTTTTCATCCGGGCAGACTTTACTATCAGGGAAAGTCGTCCCGTTCTCCTCTGCGATATTCACTCTGACGAGTCTTCGGAGCTAGCTTCTCTGCTCTTTCAGACTTTTTTCCCTTATTACCTTCGAGGCAAGGTTGTCCTCAGGCCATCTTCATCCCTTGTTACCAAGGTGGTACTGTATTACCACTGTTATGAGGGCATAGTTCTTCCCTCATCTCTTTTGGCTCCAGTCCACAAAATGGAATAAGATCCCCCATATTCTGGACGAAGTGAGTGCTCTGAGTAGGTACGTCTTGAGGACAGCGTCCTTCTGAAGGTTGGACATTTTATTTGGGCTTCCTGACGGTAGAGGAAGGCTTCCTGAGATTTTCAGGAAGGGTTTAGCCGTTTCATCGACCATGATAACATGGTGAATTCTTTTCACCATCCAGGAGTCCTTCCGTGCTAGATGTCAGCCTATCTCCCTGTCTATCAAGGGTTCTAGGCACCAGGCGTCAGCAAGGCATGCCTGCAAGCTTGCGGATTCGTCCAGTCCGCATGCATTCTTGAAGCACTATAATTCCCACACTTCCACAGATGTGAGTCTGGGCAGGCGGACTCTGCAGGCCGCGGTGGCGCACTTGTAAGTAGCGGTTACACAGGGCCTGATCTATTGTTGTCCCCACCCAGGGACTGCTTTGGGACGTCCCACGGTCTGTGTCCCCCAATGAGGCGAAGGAGAAATAGGGATTTTTGTGTACTCACCGTAAAATCGTTTTCTCCGAGCCATTCATTGGGGGACACAGCTCCCACCCTGTTATTAGCTTATGCTTGTTTTTTAGAATATGACATGCTATACGCTCATATATTGTTATTGATCTCCTACTGCTTTTGCACCGAACTGGTTAGCTGAGAGCCAGCAGGAGGGTATATACTGCAGGGGAGGAGCTAACTTTTTTTGTATCACTTAGTGTCAGCCTCCTATTGGCAGCAGCATACACCCACGGTCTGTGTCCCCCAATGAATGGCTCGGAGAAAAGGATTTTACGGTGAGTACACAAAAATCCTTATTTTTGTAAGCCTAAAGCATGTCCTTCTAACAGTGGAGATGTTAGTATTTGGTGACGGGGGTGTTGTCTTCCTTCCTCCATATTTGTTAAATATTGGTCCATTAATCTGATAACAATTTTTTTTAAGTTATGATTGATTTATATATTTATATTTATTTTTTTTTAACCCTTCACCTTAATAATGACACCTTACTTGTTTTTACATAGGTACGCTATTCCTCTCCAAGCCCTCAGGTATCTATTGACAACATGCTAGAGATCCATGAGATCATCAGTCCTGGAGAGGGCACCTCAGACGCTTCCATTTATACACTAGATCCAGCACAGATTGTCACTGTTAGTCCACCATCTTCACATCTTGGGTAAGGAGGACAGCTGGATGAAGTAGTAGTGGAGGTTTACTGACTATGTATGAAATGGGGTCTGAAGAATCTCATGACTGACTCTTGTCTTTCTCTAGGGATTCAGATCAAGAAGTTGACGATCCAGTTCTACAGTTGCAAACGTTTGCTGATCAAAACCTAAATCCAAGCAAGCCTCCTGAGCTGGCACTAGATATTGTGCAATCAAACGCCTCTGAAGACCCAGACAGCGTCATTAACTCTATTCTAAGTGAAAACTGTACAGGGAACAACATTGATCTCCTGGACCAGTAAGTATGAAAATTAGATGGAGGTAAAATGCCTAGTTGGATCTTTTAAAATCTTGAATCTTGACTGTTCCTACTTGTTAGGCAAGCTCCTTGACATTACATTACATTATTGGTGAAACCTAAGGCTGCGTTTTCCATGTTGAACGTTCTGGAATACATATATTGGATTATGATTAAACCCTGAGGAACTCCCCATAGTCTGAGGAGAACAAGAGTTAGTGACAGATACACTGAAGGAGTGAGAAGAGGTAGGAGAACCAAGAGAGAAATAAAAAGCACAGCCAGGACAATAAAATGAAAATTCCCTAAATAATTCTATTATAGACATAGCAAAAAGGCAATGGTATTTACCAGCCAAGGTCAGAAAGGAAAATGCAGAAACAGAATACAGCGCACCCCCTAACTAAAGGGGGTAACACAGGTGCAAAATACTGATGAAACAACCACTCTCAGCCTACCAATCCATGGAGGGGGTGATTGTCTAGTATTAGAACTGCACACAGATGAAGCTTGCAAAAGAGCTCAAGTCACACACAAATATATAGCACAGTGGCCAGCTAGCAGCCTATTACATGTGCCAACTATTCGATAGTACGGAACACTTAATCTGCCGATAGTTTGTCCAATAGTGTATGTGGCGTATAGAGAAAAAATGGTTATAGAAAATAATTACAAAACCTTTTTTTTTTTTCTGTCTGTACTTTGTATATCGTATAGAAGTAAGCAGAGAGAAATCTGTCACTCCAGGGCAGGGAGAAGCTGCCGCAGACCCGTTTGTCTGACAAGTACCCCACGTGACTTAGTCCCCAGTGGTTATTAAACTATGTTTTTCACTAAAACAGTGCAGAGTTTCAAACTTAAAGAGGTATTCCCATCTCCTCCAAGACCCTATTCCAATATGTAGTAGGTGTATTTAGCGTCTCCCACACTACCGCCTCATCCTATCTTCTCTGTCGGTATCCCTCAAGGCTATATCTTGGGACCCCTACTCTTCTAAATCTATACCTTTGGCCTGGGACAACTCATAAAGTGCCATGGTTTCCAGTACCATCTGTACGCTGATGACACTCAGATCTACCTCTCTGGCCCAGAAGTCACCTCTGCTGTCCAATGTCTATCAGCCATATCCTCCTTCTCTTCACACTTCCTAAAGCTCAAAGTAGACAAAACAGAACTCCTCATCTCCTCCATCTCGCCTAACCCCGCTACCTGATCTATCCATCACAATAAATATCATACTTCCCCCTGTACCGAAAATCTGCTGTCTCAGAGTAACCCTCGAATCTGCCCTGTCCTTCAAACCACACATCCAAGCTCTCGCCAACTCCTGCTGCCTCCAGCTCAAAAATTTTTCCAGAATCCGTGTTCTCCGAACCCTGACTCTACTAAAATTCTTGTGCGTGCCCTCATAGTTTTCACCTCAACTAGTGCAACATCCTCCTCTGTGGCCTCCCCTCTAACACTCTCGCTCCTCCCCAATCCGTCCTTAACTCTGCTGCCCGACTAATCCAACCTTCTCTTCAATGCGTCTCTGCTTCTCCCCTGAATTCCTTCATTGGCTCCCAATTCCCCAACTCAAGTTCAAACTACCAGCATTAACCTACAGAGCCATCCATAATCTCTTCCGAGTATCTCTAAACTAATCTGCCAATATATTCCAACATGTAACCTCCGATCCTCTGAAGGCCTCCTCCTCCAACTGCCTCTAAGGCTTCTCCCAACTGGAAACCCACAAGGTCAGGGCCCTCTCCTTTTTGTACCAGTCTGTTAGTGTTAGTTTGTTCTCTATAATTTGTTCACTGTAATTTTTTATTTTGCATGTAACCCTTTCTCATGTACAGCATCATGAAATCAACGGTGCTCTAAAAAGAAATATTATCAAATACCACCAAATGTAGTGTAGTAGAAATGTAGTATAGTTCTTCTGATTCGCTATTTTACTTACCCCATGTGCAGGGCACTACAGTAGCTTAGGTATCCATGGTTATGACCAGTAACAGCTAGTGAACAGTCACTATATGAATGGAAGTAAGCATGGATACTTCAGCTACTGCAATGCCCTGCACATGGGGTAAGTGACATAGCAAATTAGTAGATATACCACATTTCTAATTGGAGATATAATAATAGTATTAGCAAATATCTACTACATATTGGGATAGGATGTTGTCAATTGGAATTTCTCTTTATTGACATGTCCGAGTTCATACAGCCAATGCCTGATACATGCTGGCCGTGGATTACTTCGCATATATCAACTGTTGGGTTCTGTTAAATTTTGTAATTTTCTGTTTTTAATTGGTCACCATATTCTGAGAACCATAACTTTATATTTCTGTAGGCAGATGTAATACCAGAAATGTTTTTGGGTGGGGAGTCATCCTGAGAACTGTAACTTTCATTCTTTTGTTCAAGGTTCACTTTTACTCGCTTTATTCCCCATTCATGTAAATGGGTGAAAAATGTTGAAATTACTTCAAATCTGCTAGGAAAAAATAATAAGCGTGTGCACGAGACTTCAGAAATCTCAATTACCCTGCTGGTACTGGAAAATGCTGCGTACCCAATGTTTAAGATGGGGTACGCAGAACGCATGCAGAAGTAGGTGGAGCTGATGGAAGAGTGGCGCCAGTGGGCGAGGCTTCACGAAGGATGAAGGCTGCCATCCGCAAAGCCCTTGGCCACAAATGTGAAACCAGCCTAAGAGTTGTGAATCTACTTACCGTTCGCCGTCTTCCCCGGTTTCCGCTGTCGCCCTAGTCTGATCACTGGACTGCGACTCTAACTAACCGAATCACGCAGGGGATTGTGAGCCTGATGCTGGCTGCTCCATACACTTACATTGGAAAAGTGATAATGATGAGCGAACGTGTCTCTGAAAATCCCTTTTCCCAGCACGTTTGCTCATCACTAAAAAGCGACATTCGGCTCACACACCCCTGTGTCATTGGGTCAGTTGGAATTGCAGTCATTTGAGTGAGAGGATTGGTGCTGTGCTGGAAACCGGGAATCCTGCGATCGGTAGGACAGAATAAGTTTCATGAGATAGATTCATACTTCTATTTATTTGCCATATTTGTTCTGAGCTCAGTAGCTTGGAAAGTACAAACATGTTGTGTTCTAATAAGAGCCATAAAATATCAGTCTTTTTGTTTGAAGACAGGGTAAATGAGTATGAATCTATACAGCCGGTAATGGACCAAAGGGCTAAAACCACCGGTCATTACGAACGTGTGATTATACATGTATTTGCAAGGGTTTGTAAAGTACCTCTTCAGAGAGGAAGAAAACTTGCACTCTAGTGCCAGCTATTGGAAGTAGCAATCCTAAAAGTCAATATTGACCCTTTAACGAGCCTTGCAATATGACTTTGGATAAAAGCCAAACCAGAGTCTCGATTTGCAGACGGTCTTTCAGAATATTGCCTCTCATCAGTGCAAAGTGTGAGATCTGATTTGGCTAGGTGAGAGGTTTAAGACTATGATCTAAGGGGTAACGTTTCTCCTTGTGAAGACAAGCCGGGCTTGACATGTCAGAGTGAGAAGAGTTATGCGCCATGCATGCTCCTCTGGGAATATACGGAAATAGCAAATTTACAAGGGTACAAAACACTGATTCACCAGCCATGTCATCTGAAACCCATTTTACCTACTTGTTTTCTCTATCGCCTCTCATTGGGGGACACAGGAACCATGGGTGTATGCTGCTGACACTATGCACAAAAAAAGTTAGCTCCTCCTCTGCAGTGTACACCCCACCAACTGGCATTATGCACTTCAGTTTAGCTTAGTGTCAGTAGGAGGTGGACACGGGTCTTTCATTAGACCCTTATCTACCTCAATGTGTGTTGTTTTGTTTCAGGTTTTTTCTAGAGGGATACAGGGTGAACAGTCACACCTGTAATCCCACAATACGGACTATGAGTACGGCGTGTACTGCCGCCCCGTATACTCATAGATCCCTTAGCAGGACCATGATCCTTGCACACAAGCGTGCTCAGAAGTCCGGTCCTAGCTCCGTCCCCCACCCACTCGCCCACCAGAGCCTGTTGGTTGGAGGAGATGGACGTCAATCACAGCTCCCTGGGCGTCTGATACCTTCACCGGTTTGAGGTTAGTAACGAACTGCGTGGGATGTTTAGGTGAGTATTCCTACTCCCCTTCCTCTGGGTCCTTCTCAACTAGTGGGGTAGCATGGGAAGAGTCATGTCTCCTTCGCGCGGCGGCCCCTTTGGGCGGCTGCGCTGCTCCCCCGCACTGTCTAGGCATCCGCACTGCCCTTTTTACTGCGGCCACTCCTTCCTCTCTGGTGCGGCAGCACGCATGTCTCCTCACGCGGCGGCCCCTTAGGGCGGCCGCGCTGCTTCCCCCGGACTGTCTAGGCAACCGCACAGCCCTTTTTACTGCGGCCGCTCCTTGCTCTGAGCGGCGCAGCTGCTCCTCCCTCTCTGGCGCAGCGGCACACAGCCGCGCCGTTTTCTACCGGCGACCGCACTTTTCTCTAAGGCCAGTGCAGCAGACCTACAGGCAGCCGCGCCACTTCCCTGGTGGCTGCACGTCCGCCGTCGCCGCGGCCCTCTCCGGCCTTCTAATTTTAGGCCCCGGCTTCTCCCGGGGCCTACTTCCGGCCGCGACTTCGCCCACTTCCTCCATTCCATCGGGTGGGTTTTTCTCCCGCCCGACTGGTTCAATTCGGCGAGCTCCGCCCACCGGCACTATCTTGGCGGTACTGACCCGGCGGTTAGCCCCGTCCACTTTCTCCTGCGCCCCCCAAGTTATCCTCGGGATGCAAAATAGAGTTCGTTTCACAGCCCTGGGATCGTTTCTTTGAATCTCGACCTCCAAGAGACCCCGCTCTAGTTCCGGGTTTCTTCGCAACCATCGCTTCTCTCCTCAAAGCCGGAGGTAATTGTTCCTGTCCCAGAAAAAGCACGGTTCACAGGTTTCTATTCCAATCCTTTGTGTGACCGAAAAAAGACGGCAAGGTTCGTCCCATTCTGGATCTCAAATTGAACAGGAGAGTTCGTCTGAGACCCTTCAGGATGGAATCCCTTCGTTCAGTAATTGCTTCCATGGAGGCTCAAGAATTCCATAGATATTCAGGACGCCTACCTCCATGTCCCGATGTTCCCGGGACGTCACCGATTCCTGTGCTTTGTGGTGCTCCAGGACCTTTTTCAGTTTGTCGCCCTGCCGTTCGGTCTCGCAACCGCTCCCAGGGTTTTCATGAAGATCATGGTGGCACTGATGGCCATCTTGAGGGTCAGGGGACTGGTACTTTTTCCGTACCTCGACGACATCCTCATCAAGGCTCCGTCCTTTTCTCAGGCTCGTGAGAGCCTCTCCATTGTCCTCGATACTCTAGCCCGTTTCGGGTGGCTTGTCAACAAGAAGATATACTGTCTTGTTCCTTCCCAGCGCCTCTTTTTTCTGGGCATGCTCTTCGACACTCTTCAGACCAAAGTCTTCCTTTCCCGAGGGCAAGAGATCCACCCTTCGTCGAGACGTACACTTGCTTCAGGGTCCTCGGCTTCCCTCCTTCCGATCAGCCATGAAGGTTCTGGGGAGGATGGTAGCAACATTGGAAGCGATACCCTTCGCCCTATTTCATTCACGACCTCTTCAGCAGGCCATACTGTCACAGTGGGACAGGTCTGTCTTGTCCCTGGATCGTCCGATCCGACTCTCTCCCCGGGTCAAACAGTCCCTCAACTGGTGGCTGACGTCACCTCTCATCTCCCAGGGTAGGTCCTTCCTTCCAGTTCTCTGGCAGGTGGTGATGACTGACACCAGCCTGCTCAGCTGGAGCACGGTGTCCCTGTTCAGGGTCGTTGGTTGGTGCAGGAGTCTTCTCTGCCGATCAACGTGCTCGAGATTCGGGCCATCTTTCTCCCCCTTCGTCACTGGGACAGGATTCTCAGGGGTCTACCTATCCTAAACCAGGCGGACAATGCCACGGCGGTGGCATATGTCAACCATCAGTGGGGAGGACTCTGAGTTCCTTGGCCGAGGTATCCAAGATCCTCCTCCGGACAGAGGCAATGGTTCCAGTGATATCTGCGGTGCTTATCCCCGGCGTCGACAATTTAGCCGCCGACTTCTTCAGCCACGAGGGCCTCGCGGCAGGGGAATGGTCCTTGCATCAGGAGGTCTTCCATCAGCTTTGTCTGCGATGGGGGACTCTGGATGTGGACCTCACAGCGTCCCGAATGAACAGGGAGGTTCCTCTGTTCGTCTCCAGGTCTTGTGACCCTCTCGGAGTGGGCGTCGACACTCTGGCCATTCCTTGGTCGCTGTTCTTGCTCCCCTATCTGTTCCCAACTCTTCCCTTGCAAGCTATTGAAAGAAATCAAGGCGGAGGGGTGCCGGTCATTCTGATCGACCCGGATTGGCCCAGGAGAGCTTGGTTTGCGGAGATCGTCATTCTTCTCGCGGACGCCCCCTGGCGCCTTCCAGACAGGCCCGATCCGCTGTCTCAGGGTCCGATCTGCCACCCGAATTCTCGATCGCTCAGTTTAAAGGGGCATGGTTGTTGAGACTGCAGTTCTAAGAGCGTCCGGCCTTTCGGATCGGGTGATTCACACCATGACCCAGGCTAGGAAGCCTTCCTCTTCCAGGATCTACTATCGTACCTGGAAGGCTTACTTCTGTTGGTGTGAGTCCAACCGCGTTTCGCCTATGTCCTTTTTCTTGCACTTTCAGCTTGGCCTTCCTTCAGGCTGGACTGGATTCGGACTTTGCTCTTAGTTCCCTAAAGGGCCAGGTCTCTGCGCTCTCTATCCTTTTTCAGAAGACGTTATCTTCTCAGCCACAGGTTAAGACCTTCCTTTAAGGAGTAACCCATGCTGTCCCTCGGTACATTTAAATCTTGTGCTGGACGCTCTGAGGGGTTCCCCCTTTGAGCCTCTCAGGGAGGTTTCCCTGTCAGTTTTATCTTGGTTTGTGGCCATCACTTCTATCTGCCACGTTTCCGAGTTGGCGGCCCTTTCTTTCTGACTTCCTTTCTTGGTTATCCACAAGGACAAGGTGGTCTTGAGGACTCTGCCTTCCTTCCTTCCCAAGGTGGTTTCCACCTTCCACCTCAACGAGGACTTTGTTCTACCTTCCTTTTGTCCAGCTCCGTCTCATCCTCTGGAGTGATCGTTGAACAAGCTGGACCTCGTCAGGGCAGTGAGGATCTACCTGGCTAGAACGGCCGCTTTCTGGAAGACTGATTCTCTTTTCGCCATTCCTGATGGCGCGCGTAGAGGCCTGCCGGCTTTTAAGGAGTTTATTGCTCGCTGGATCATAATGGCAATTTTGGAGGCTTACCGGGTCAAGAACAGAGTGCCCCCTCCTGGGATAAAGGCTCACTGTACCCAGGCAGTCGGCGCTTCCTGGGCGGTACACCACAGGGCTTCCGCCCTACAGCTTTGCAAAGCGGCATCCTTGTCTTCCATCCACATGTTCGCCAAATTTTACAAGGTCGGCGGACGCCAGCCTAAGCAGAAGGATCTTGCAGGCGGCAGTGGTGAGTTCTCTGACCTGATGGAAGTCTGTTTTTCCCACCCCAGGGACTGCTTTAGGACGTCCCATGGTTCCTGTGTTTTTCCCACCCCAGGGACTGCTTTAGGACGTCCCATGGTTCCTGTGTCCCCCAATGAGAGGCGGTAGAAAAAACAGGATTTTTGGTTGCTTACCGTAAAATCTGTTTCTCGGAGCCTTCATTGGGGGACACAGCACCCTCCCATGTTATTCAGTTTCTGTTGTTCTATGACTGTTCTCATGTTCACAGTTCTCGTGTTTGTGGTTATGTTTCAACCTTATTGTTTTTCTCCTACTGCTTTCTCACTAACTGAAGTGCATAATGCCAGTCGGTAGGGTGTACACTGCAGAGGAGGAGCTAACTTTTTTTGTGCATAGTGTCAGCCTCCTAGTGGCAGCAGCATACATGGTTCCTGTGTCCCCCAATGAAGGCTCCGAGAAACAGATTTTACGGTAAGCAACCAAAAATCATGTTTTCTTGATTGATCTGTTTTGGAGCTTTGATCATTGATATCACATATCATGGAATGTAAACACACACTAGAGCGTTGTTAAAGGGGTACTTGGCTTACAAAGTACCTCAAGGGTTATGATCATGTGTTTTTCTGAACATTGTAAGCACAGCATTCAGGCTGAAAAACTTTTGTTTTTGTGTTTTTTTTTTGTTTCCTAGAGATGAACTCCAAGACTTCCTTAGTTGCATTGATGCTAGTCTAGAGGAGCTACAAGGCATGTTGTCCCAAAAAAAGTTAAATCTAGACTCTGATGTTACTGATGAGGTAAGACCACTTTTGCTAACTGAAAATGCTGCATCCATTATTGCTTCTGTCTACCTAACTTTATGATGGCCTCTCAACCGATGACGTCAGGAAAAAGCAGGATCATTTTACATTTAACAACTGTTCCTTTCATTCTCCACATCAAAAATGCATGTGCAGTGGAAAAATAAGTATTTGATACACTGCCGATATGGAAGTTTCCCTCCTACAAAGAATGGAGAAGTCTATAATTTTTATCGTCGCTACACGTCAACTGTGAGACAGAATCTAAAAATAAAAAAATAGAAAATCACATTGTATGATGTTTACATTATTAAATTGCATTTTATTGCATGAAATAAGAATTTGATCACCGACCAACCAGCAAGAATTATGGCTCTCACAGACCTGCGCTCATTACCTGTATTAATTGCACCTGTTTGAGCTCGTTACCTCAATAAAAGACACCTGTCCACACACTCATTTCCACTCCAACCTCTCCACCATGGCCAAAAACAAAGAGCAATCTAAGGACACCAGGGACAAACTTGTAGACCTGCACAAGGCTGGAATGGGCTACAGGTCAATAGGCAAGCTGCTTGGTGGGAAGGCAACCACTGTTGGCACAATTATTAGTAAATGGAAGAAATACAAGATGACTGTCAATCTCCCTCAGTCTGGGGCTCCATGCATTGGGGGGGGGTTAAGGTGGTTCTGAGAAAGGTCAGGAATCAGCCCAAAACTACACGGGACGACCTGGTCAGTGACCTGAAGAGAGCTGGGACCGCAGTCTCAAACATTACCATTAGTAAAACGCTACGCCATCATGAATTAAAATGCTGGAGGGCATGGAAGGTTCCCCTGCTCACACCAGCACATGTCCGGCCCATTTGAAGTTCACCAATGACCATCTGGATGGTCCAGAAGACGCATGGGAGAAGGTCATGTGGTCAGATGAGACCAAAATAGAACTGTTGGGTATCAACTCCACTCGTTGTGTTTGGAGGAAGAAGGATGAGTACAACCCCGAGAGCACCATCCCAAGCATGTAGTATGGTGGGGGAAACATCATGCTTTGGGGGTGCTTTTCTGCAAAGGAGACAGGACGACTGCGCTGTATTGAAGGGAGGATGGATGGAGTCATGTATCCCGAGATTTTGTCCAACAACCTCCTTCCCTCAGTAAGACCATTGAAGATTGGCCATGGCTGGGTCTTCCAGCATGACAATGATCCGAAACGTACAGCCAGGGCAACTAAGCAGTGGCTCTGTAAGATGCATTTTAAGGTCCTGGAATGGTCTATTCGGTCTCCAGACCTGAACCCAATAGAGAATCTTTGGAGGGAGCTGAAACTCAATGTTGCCCAATGACAGCCCTGAAACCTGAAAGATGTGGAGAAAATCTGTATGGAGGAGTGGGCCAAAATCCCTGCTGCAGTATGTGCAAACTTGGTCAAGAACTACAGGAAACGTCTGACCTCTGTAATTGCAAACAAAGGTTTCTGTACCAAATATTAAAGTTCTGTTTTTCTATTGTATCAAATGCTTATTTCATGCTATAAAATGCAAATTAATTATGTAAATATCATACAATGTGATTTTACATATCAAAATTACAGACCTCTCCATTCCTTGTAGGTGGAAAAACTGGTAAAACCGTCAGTGTATCAAATACCGTATATACTCGAGTATAAGCCGACCCCCCTAATTTTGCCACAAAAAACTGGGAAAACTTATTGACTCGAGTATAAGCCTTGGGTGGAAAATGCAGCAGCTACCGGTGAATTTCAAAAATAAAAATAGATGCTCCATACCGTTCATTATGGCCCCATAGCTGTGCCATATAGTGCTCTGCACCGTTCATTATTGCCCCATAGATGTACCATAGAAAGCTGTGCCATATAGTGCTCTGCACCGTTCATTATTGCTCCATAGCTGTGCCATATAGTGCTCTGCACTGTTCATTATGGCCCCATAGATGCTCCATAGAAAGCTGTGCCCCATATAGAATGTTCTGCACCGTTCATTATTGCCCCATAGATGTACCATAGAAAGCTGTGCCATATAGTGCTCTGCACCGTTCATTATTGCCCCATAGCTGTGCCATATAGTGCTCTGCACCGTTCATTATTGCCCCATAGCTGTGCCATATAGTGCTCTGCACCGTTCATTATTGCCCCGTAGCTGTGCCATATTGTGCTCTGCACCGTTTATTATTGCCCCGTAGCTGTGCCATATAGTGCTCTGAACCGTTCATTATGGCCCCATAGCTGCCATATAGTGCTCTGCACCGTTCATTATTGCCCCATAGCTGTGCCATTTAGTGCTCTTCACCGTTCATTATTGCCCCATAGCTGTGCCATATAGTGATCTGCCATATAGTGCTCTGCACCGTTCACTATTGCCCCATAAATGTACCATAGAAAGCTGTGCCATTGCTGCTGCTGCAATAAAAAAAAAATGCCATACTCCCCTCTCTTGCTTGCAGCTCCTCAGTGTCCCGTCCCGGCGTAGCCGTCTCTCCGCACTGACTGTTCAGGCAGAGGGCGGCGCGCACACTATATGCGTCATCGCGCCCTCTGACCTGAACAGTCAGTGCAGGAGGACGCGAAGACAGAGCGGCACCCGGCGTGTGGAACGCGGACAGGTAAATATGACATACTTACCTGCTCCCGGCGTCCGCTCCTTCCCCCGGACAGCTCTTCTTCGGTGCCGCGGCCTCGTCCTCTATCAGCGGTCACCGTTACCGCTCATTAGAGAAATGAATATGCGGCTCCACCCCTATGGGAGTGGAGTCCATATTCATTTCTCTAATGAGCGGTCCCACGTGAAAAAATTTGGGCTGAAAATCTCGGCTTATACTCGAGTATATACGGTACTTATTTTCCCCACTGTATATGTACAAGGGGAAACTATCTGGTCAGAGTATGGGGGCCTTTGTTTCTGAAATGAAAATGTTTGCCCCTGATCTTGTCTCGGTGTCCAGCACACTTGTCTGTTTAGATCACGCATTTCTATATTCTCTAATTTATACTGCTTAGTGCCATTTAGCTAGAACATAAAATGAATCTTGTGGACAAATCTCCTTTGTTCTCCAACTTTTTGCAGCTTTTTAAACCTGACTTGTCATCCTCAGATACTCCAGTTATTGATACAAACACCAGCATAGTCGATGTGAGTACATCTACCATTCTTTTGTATATATGTTTATGATATACATACTGCATGTTTGCATTTAAATGTATTTGATTTGTAAGCATGTGTACTTTTTCTGTAGGATCTAACACAGACCCCAGAAGAGATTGTGGTGTTGGACAGCGATGATCATATGAATAAAGGTTCGAGTTAATTAATAATTGTTCAGTTGACAATTGACAACCAGTGTTTTGGATTGTGAATAATGCCCTTAGAGGGGTCCTTTTGCCCTCCGTTCTGCATTTGCCATGTTTAAATGTATAGGAGAGCGCAGCAGTGAATACCTATGGTGGATAAGTGTCACTGTCCGTCGTATACCCCATGAGCCCTATACACCTGACAATAGCCTGATCCATGCCCGTATCATGCGATACTTCCATGTCCTCCAGGACGGCGTATGTGCCCATTTTTGTGTGGCCTCATCCATTGAATATGAATGCACTACTTAAACTGCTGCACCCTGGAAGTCTCAACCCCCAGACGAAGGCTAGCTGCGAAACACGCGTTGGGTTGGGTGCCATCCAGATGGGAATTCACCATCATAGTAGGAATGTCATGGTACTCCATCATTATGCATATTGTGGCTAGATATAGATCTTGATCTCTTTCATTATAATATTGTATATTTGGTTGTAATCCATGGTCTATTTCATGTAGATGCCTGATATTGCTTTGTACACAGTCCCCTGTTTGGGTCTGTGCCCCCTTTTCCCGCATACCTGCAATTTTATTGTATTGATACACAATAAGTTTGTTTTTTTTAATCATTTTATTAACTCCTGATTCAGCTTTTTCTTTCTGTGGTATGCTGTAACTAATGTATAGCATAGGTTTACTATAATGCTTAGTTTGGTACTGTACTGATGGTTTGTATTTTGCCTGTAGATAAGCAGCTAATGCAGTACATGGGGAACCCTTTGCTTTCTCTTTTTGACCTTCCGTCAAACCATCCTGCATCATCGTCTATAGATCCAGGGGCCTTCATGACCACTTTAGAAGATGACCTATATCCCTACAGCTCATCGGCACAGAGTGACACCGCTCCTCAGAATAATTCAGAGCTACCTGAAGATTTCGTTGGTCCCGGTGAACTCCAACCAATATTTGTCCTTAGCCCAGTCAACAAACTTATAGAGGAAGTCACAGACTCAGAAACTGGTCACTAACTGTGACTTTTTTTTTAATTAAACCTGTGTGTTGGGTGATGGATGAGTTTTCAGAATATGGAGAATTTCATACGAATTTCTTGAAATAGGTTCTTGTCTTTGCGACCTTGGCATATTTAACTGTTGTCTCATGTTAAGCTCTTTGCCCCTCCGATATCTGCTGTACATGTGCAATGCGTTACCGCCAACCTCCAAAAATGTATGGTGCAATGATACGTCTGAATGCTACAGCGGCTGCGATCGGTGCTAGTGCAGATTACTCCATTTATCTCTTTAGTTACAGCACCATCTAGATGGTTATTTGATGGCGGGCTCCCCCTCTATAACGCCTTAGGGGTGCAGAAGATGGCCATGGCAACCCGAGGTAAACTAATAGCCTCAGGGTTAACAAGCTATGGTGGCCTGGTAAGCCGGCCATAAACGGGTCCCTAGTCGGTGTAAGACTAACAGGGCTAACAGCCTACAAAATATAAGTATTGCAGAGTAATAAACCACCAATCAGACTAATGAAAAACAAGTCCCATAGTGGAACGAAGTACTAAAGATGTAAAAACAAAAAAAGTCCAACAAATTTTTTTTAGTTATGATAAAAAGAAAAAATTATGTAAAAACATCGCCATGTCTTATATCATACATTTTATAAATATAGCTGAAAATATGTGAAAAGAAACACGCAGTAATAAAGCTCTGCCAGCGGGAAAATAAGTTATCGCTATCAGAATATAGCAATGCAAAAACAAATTATTAGGTGTCAAAGTAGCAAAGAAAAACATGTAAATGTGGTACTGGTGTAATTGTACTGGACCAGTTATCACTTACCGCACAATGAATGGCATAAAAAAAAATAAAAGCAATTAACGAATTGCTGTTTTTTTCTCACTCTACCAACCAAAAAGAAGCCATTAAACAAAGGTTACATACTCTAGTACCAATAAATACTTAAACTTGTCCTGCAAGAAGCAGGGTAGCGTATTCAGCAGAAAAATAAGCTTCACAGAATATTGCGATGCAAAACCAAATAGGTATGTGTGTCAGTGTTTTAATGTGCAGAAAATTGCAGAACCTTAAAAAAACAAAAACCTACATAACCCTGGCATTGCTGAAATCTAATCTTCCCAAAGTCATCTTATTGGTGATCGGCATAAAATATGGGCCTTTTCAAAATTTCTGTGTTTGTTAATTCTGTCTCGCAAAAATCAGAAAGAAAAATGATTTACATAAGGTTATCCCCTACTGCCACCCACCAATAAAAACTCTGTCATCCCGTAAAACCAAAGCCCTCACTCAAAATATTAGTAGCTTAAAAGAGCTGGAACTGTGACTGGGCTCCCAAAACCAATCCAGTAAGATCCACACTACCAGAGCCATGTGGCCCCGCTTGTGAGCCCACACTGTGTGCAAACCACAGTTCATGTCCACATAGAAGACATTGCTCTCCAGTGAATAGGTCATCAATGTGAGATTGGTGGGGGTCTGACACCCCAAACACCCATCGATCAGCTGACCTGAGCAATTTACAGGCCGAACACCGCAGCTCCGAACCCTGCTTAGCAGCCGAGTATTGTGAATTGTCTACCATTGAAGTGACTGTAGTGCAGCAATCGTCATTGGCTGCCCATACATCGCGCAGTTCAGGCCACAGCCACAGCAATTTCCATCTGATCTTGGAGGTGGGCTTCTGATCCCACCAATTTTATATTGAGATTGTCACAGGCAACTTCTTTAAAAAGTGTCGTGTATCTGCAGAAGCACCAGCTGGATGCTACATATTGGGCACTACAATGTCATATTTCCAATTTTAGATAGGAAAAATGGTGTGCACTCAGGTCAGGGACAAATAAGGTGCTGGTAAACTGACCATGTGGTCCAATCAATAGCAGAGAAAATTACCGCACACTCAATACTGGTATAGTGCTGAAAAAGGTATATGCCAATTTTATTCAGAAAAATAATACAAAAAATGGTAGTAGCCACATTAGTAGAAGTAGACAATGAACCCGACGTTTCGACCCTCCCGGGTCTTATTCATGGGGTTACTGGAAAGGCAAAGAAACCGTATAAATAACAGTGTCATACATACAAAGAAAACGGCATAACTGCACACATAGAATATATGTACAAAAATAACCAACCAAAGGGAAAAGGAGGGGGGAGAGAAAAGGGATATGTACACAGCAAATCACAAAATAAAACGGTCATATAAAAAGGAACGGCGAAACCACAATGCCATATGGAAAGAAGATCATGGTTATTAGACCATAGAAGGTTTACCTCAAGTCCTTTGATATAAATGCATATAGGTGGCAGTAGTGTGGGAAGAGCAAGCGATCCCTTTTGTTTAGGGCATAACCTATCGCAGTGACAAGATTACAATGTTATAATACACACTGGAACTAAGCGTACAACTAAAACTACATAGAAAGAAAATAAGTACCAGACACAGGTGTTCTTGATGGTATAGTTTGTGAGACAGAACTGGTGATATAGGGTCATAACCGGCGTAGTAATATGGAATGGAGAATGACACGGTGTTCACATGAGTGGATGCGACCAGGATATAGAAAGGCCTAGGTACCATATATGGTGTTGAGATGGTGTGGTGAGGGTTCCTACTAAGTCTGCCCACTAAGTCCAATATGATAATGGAGACGAGGAAGCCTGTGCTAGTATACAAATAAACAAGATATATATATACCTGTCGGTGAAACCAGTAGGGGCTGCTGTCCCAGGTAGGAAAAAACTTAGTACAGGAGGGGCCGTAATATGTCCAATGGGCCTGTGGGTTTAGGTATAAGAGAGTGAGTGCCCAGAGATCACTTATAAGTAACAGGCCGGCAAAGAAGGGGGAAAAGTAACGCCGCAACTATACCTGTAGGGGGTCCTGTGTACGGTCAGCGGCGCATCCCGCGCCTTGCTGCACTGTCCTGGTGGGAGGCTTGAAGAGTGAGAGAGGGAAGAAATATAGCCCTAAAATAGCGCCGGACCGGAAGTCCCGGACCGGAAGTGACGCGGTACAGATCCGCGCATGCGCAATCGGCTCCTAACGCTAGTGTGGGCAAGATCCTGCCCAAGAGTGGGAGTAAACCAGCGCTGTTAGTAGCGCTGAATGGGACACAGGGGGGAGGATGTTAACCCTCACAGGTGCGGTCAGTAGGTGCCAGCCTAGTGGGTAATGTAGTAGCGCTCCTGTTAAATAAAAAAGGAGGGTGTATGGAAATCAGTGTCGGAGGACTGTGGGAGTATAGGAACTGGTAAGACAGCAGGAGAAATGGGTCAAAAATAATCCAACATGATTGGAAAGCGCTATATCAAGATGTAAAGATGAACATAATGAAAGACATGAAAGAAGGAAAAAAAAGGAAAGATGAGAGGAATAAAAATAATGGAAATGAAGAAAAAAAAAATGTAAAATAATGAAATATGAAGAGAGAGCTGGAAAAAATGAAAATATGTAAAAATGAAAAAAATGGTGAAAAAAAAAAATTAAAAAAAATGAATGAAAAAAATAAAAGATGAAAAAATGGAAAAATAAAATAAAAAATATAGTAAAAAAATATAGAAAAATTATAATAAAAATAATAAAAAAAATATAAACAAATAAAAAATGAAAATAGTTATAAGGCCGGAAGACTCACCTAATGAGAAGTAGACTCAACATGTCTGGAAAGTAAAGAATTTAGAAGATTAGTAAAGCATTACAGTAACCAATCGATGTCCCTGTTGAGACCCTTGGGGCTAAGGGTCTCTAACTTGTGGATCCAATAAGTCTCACGCATTTTGAGTTGTCTAATATGGTTACCTCCTCTTCTGGGCCTAGGGACCTATTCAATGACCTGGTATTTAAGTTGCGCCACCGTGTGTCTGCATTTGATGAAATGTTCGGGGATTGGTAGCCATGTTTTACTGCAACAAATGGTAGATTTGTGGCTCGCTATACGATCTTTCACATGCTGGGTTGTCTCACCTACATACAGGAGGCCGCACGGGCACTTTATAACGTAGACAACAAAGTTTGAATTGCACGTATAGTAGCCACGAATCGGGTAGGTTTTACCTGTCCTAGGATGTGTTACACTGTCCGACTTGATCACATTTGAGCAGGAGGCGCAGTTAAGGCATGGAAATGTCCCTGAGCGGTGTGGGGTCAGTGTAGTCTGAGTTGTAGTGGGGCGTAGACTACCTATGTCGGCCCGGACCAATTTGTCCCTGATGTTGGGGGCCCTCCTGTTACACATGAGAGGTGGTGCAGAAAAGCTCGTAATGTTAGGGTAGGGTTTCCTTAGGAGGGGCCAATGTTTATTGATCACTCTCTCAACCTTGGGCATAAACGGGTGAAACGTGTGGACAAATGGGACCCTGTTTTCATTGGTGTTGCTAGGCGA
The DNA here is from genome assembly GCF_032444005.1 of Ranitomeya imitator. Lineage (NCBI taxonomy): Eukaryota > Metazoa > Chordata > Amphibia > Anura > Dendrobatidae > Ranitomeya > Ranitomeya imitator. The sequence continues at coordinate 146,475,417 of NC_091283.1, forward strand.
CACAGGTGGTGGTTGTAGGGCTCGTGTTTTCTTTCGGTCAAGTAGACCTTGTGGGTACCTCCTCTCTCTGAATTTTTGGGACATATCTTCTAAGCGTGTAGGAAGTATATCCGGATCTGAGACTATTCTAGCTACTCTGGTGAACTACGAAGGGGGGAAGGCTATTGCGTGTAGCTTTTGGGTGGCTGCTGGAATAATGTAGAAGACTGTTGCAGTCCGTAGGTTTGCAGAACAGGTCAGTGGACAGAAGACCCTGGTCATCCTTCCGGACAAGAGTGTCCAAGAAGGAGATTTGGGTTGGGTCGAAGTGCATAGTGAACTGGAGCTCTGGATAGATAGATGAGAGTCTGGTGAAATGCCTGTAATGCGTCAGTTGAACCCTTCCAGATGAAGAAAATGTCATCTATATAGCGTAGGTAACAGTTGATGTGTTCCTCATATCTGATATCCGTATAAACGAAACTCTCCTCAAATGAGTTCATGTATGCATTAGCATACGCCGGTGCGACATTGGAGCCCATCGCGGTCCCCTGGCACTGCACGTAGTAGGTATCCTCGTAGAGGAAATAATTCTCATAAAGGACTAGTCTTAACAGGTCTATGCAAAGCCGTACATAGGTAGTGGATTTACCCGAATTCTCCAGAAGCAGTTTGGATGCTGCAATGCCTTTCTCATGGGTGATAGAAGTATAAAGGCTATTAACGTCCATAGTCACTAGGAGGCTGTCAGGGGGTACATTACCATGTTGTTTAAGCACTCTGAGGAAGTGGCCGGTGTCAAGTATAAAAGACTTATTATTCTTTATCAGTGGTGTCAGGATTTTTTCTAAGAAGACTGATAATGGTGATAATATCGAGTCGGTGGATGCCACTATGGGACGGCCGGGAGGATTTGTTAGGGACTTATGGATTTTAGGTAATATATAAAAAACCGGGGTGGTAGGGTGAGGGTTGGAGATAAATGTGGCTGTCTGATGGTCAATGGTGCCATTGTCACTATATGTTTTTATTACCTGTTCTATTTTTTCCCCCCTTCTTTGCCGGCCTGTTACTTATAAGTGATCTCTGGGCACTCACTCTCTTATACCTAAACCCACAGGCCCATTGGACATATTACGGCCCCTCCTGTACTAAGTTTTTTCCTACCTGGGACAGCAGCCCCTACTGGTTTCACCAACAGGTATATATATCTTGTTTATTTGTATACTAGCACAGGCTTCCTCGTCTCCATTATCATATTGGACTTAGTGGGCAGACTTAGTAGGAACCCTCACCACACCATCTCAACACCATATATGGTACCTAGGCCTTTCTATATCCTGGTCGCATCCACTCATGTGAACACCGTGTCATTCTCCATTCCATATTACTACGCCGGTTATGACCCTATATCACCAGTTCTGTCTCACAAACTATACCATCAAGAACACCCGTGTCTGGTACTTATTTTCTTTCTATGTAGTTTTAGTTGTACACTTAGTTCCAGTGTGTATTATAACATTGTAATCTTGTCACTGCGATAGGTTATGCCCTAAACAAAAGGGATCACTTGCTCTTCCCACACTACTGCCACCTATATGCATTTATATCAAAGGACTTGAGGTAAACCTTCTATGGTCTAATAACCATGATCTTCTTTCCATATGGCATTGTGGTTTCGCCGTTCCTTTTTATATGACAGTTTTATTTTGTGATTTGCTGTGTACATATCCCTTTTCTCTCCCCCCTCCTTTTCCCTTTGGATGGTTATTTTTGTACATAGAATATGTGTGCAGTTATGCCGTTTTCTTTGTATGTATGACACTGTTATTTATACGGTTTCTTTGCCTTTCCAGTAACCCCATGAATAAGACCCAGGAGGGTCGAAACATCGGGTTCATTGTCTACTTCTACTAATGTGGCTACTACCATTTTTTGTATTATTTTTCTGAATAAAATTGGCATATACCTTTTTCAGCACTATACCAGTATTGAGTGTGCGGTAATTTTCTCTGCTATATTTCCAATTTTCACACTGAGCAAATTTACGCAAATCGCCAGCAGGGTCAAACTAATCAACACTTATAGATGATTTAGTTTAGTGTAGTTTGCAGACTGGAGTCAATTTCTGGGAATTTCTGCAGTTTTGGCACCTTAGGGGCTCTGCAGATGGTGCCCACAAACTACGCCAGGAAACTCTGTGCCCCAAAAGCTAAGTGCCAGTCCTTCGTTTCTATCACCTTACCTGAGCATGTTCGCTCATCACTAGTAATAATTTAAAGCATGCGTTTTTTTTTTTTTCTTTTTGTTTTAACCAATGGGTAAGATTTCTCCTTGTGGAGAGTGACAAGCCAGACCTGGCATGTCAGAGTGAGGAGACTTATAAACCATGCATGCTCCTCTGGGAAAGTAAATATGCAAATTGGCTCTTCAGAGAGGAAGAGAACTAGAACTCTAACACCACTTATTGGAAGTAGCAATCCTAACAGTCAATAACTACCCTTTTGCCATATGACTTAGGTCAGAAGCCAAGCCACTGTCTCAATTTGCAGACCCTGCTAGTGATGGGACTTCAAGGTTTTTTGTGGGAATCGGCTCTTTCGGCTCGGCTCGGCTCAGCAAGAAGAGCCGGCTCTTTCGGCTCTTGAATCGGCTCTTCAGTAATCTCACCAAAATAATGACACAAAACCTTCTAGTTAACAGATTAACATTGTTTATATTATTTTTCATTATAAGAACATCAAACAAATGCAAAAAATGTGCAAAACAGCAGTATAACTTAACAGTGAAACATTTTTAGAAGGTCATTAGGACAAATTGGCATTAAGAAACACTAAGTGCCTCAGTTTGGACGGGCTGATCCGGTTTCTTCTCTCTGTGATTATCTGCCCTGTTTTGGAGAAAATTCTCTCTGAAGGGACTGATGTTGCTACGATGCACAGTCTTCCTTCCATCACCTTGATAAGTCGTGGGTAGAATAAAGCCCTGCTCTTCCACCAGCTCAATGGATCTAAAGTTCTTTGGATCAGCGGCTCCTCAAGATAACTTCGTACTTCCATTATTGCATCTGCTGAGGGATTTCTTCTTGCAGTGCTTTCTGTTGTCTTTTTTTTTTTCAAAGAGCCTCCAAACAGCAGATGACTGTGGCTGTGGCTCAGGTGCCTTTGCTGCCGCTTGTGCTTCATCATCTTGGCCTCCCAATGATGGCATCGGCTGGCTATCTGGAGTCTCTTGACTGCATCTTGCTGCTGCTGTTATTCTCTTAATTGCCTCTTCAGCAGCTCTGGTATCGCTAAAGGCTAGCTTTTTGAATCTTGGATCTAGTAATGTTGTTTCTGAGAATACAATATTATATTCCATGTTATGGAACTTTCTATCAATAGTTGCAATGAGGGCCGACACCAACTGTCTCCCTTGTTCTGTAGTTAGTGCTCCTTCTCTTTCTCGGTCAGCTGTCACTTCTGCAGACCCTTGCACAAGAGCAGCATTTTGGATGCTGTTCCATAGCTGAAAAAAAGAGAAAATCTACTTAGAAAATTGTTTTAATATGGTATATGGCATATCAGAATCAGCCCATTAGCTCCTTTGAGCACATAAACATAGCTTATAGGACTCAAACAAGCTGACAAATTCTCTTTAAAAGCTTATACTTGATGGACCTGTCTTTTTTCAACTATACAAATAGTGTAGTAATTGTCTACTGTACCTCTCAGCACTGATCTCCACAGTGACCTGTTCAAAGGGCTCCAGGATAACGCATATCTCTCTCACAACCTCCCATTTGTCTTGGCTCAGAGTGTCAACAGATGCATTGATAAGGGCCAGTGTAGAGATGATTGCGTCCTTGGTCTCTATAATCCGTTTCAGCATATAGAATGTAGAATTCCACCTTGTTGGGCATTCCTGTATGGGCCTCAGCTGAGGCATACACATCTGATGTTGAATAGATTTTAGCTTCTCTGTAGCTGTTGTGCTCTTATGGAAAAATTCGACCAACATTTTCACTTTGTCCACAGTGGGTTTCACCATCTTCAGGGCATCTTTTACTATCAAGTTAATGGTGTGTGCAAGACATGGATAGTGTGTCCACTTTAAGCTTTTAATAGCTTTGGTGATATTGGCAGCATTATCGCTCACACAGCAAACCACTTTACATTCTATATGCCATTCTTTTACAACTCTGAACAATTCAGCTGCCAAGTTATCTGAAGGGTGCCTCTCTGTAAATTCAAAACAATCCAGAAGGCATGAAACCATTTTATAATTTTCAATGAAGTGACATGTGACAGACATGAAGGAAGTGGTCGCTCTCGATGTCCAACAGTCTGTTGTCAGGCAAACTGATGAAGCCATGCTAACCTTTTCTTGCAATGAGGCACGTTCTATGTCATACAATCTTGGTATAATTGTTTGGGAGAGTGTCCTTCTGCATGGAATAACATACATAGGATTGAGAGCTTGGGTATAGCTTCTAAACCCCTTATCCTCCACAATTGAGAATGGTTGGAAATCCTTCGCAATCATTTTGGCCAATTCTTCGTCAATTGAAATTTTCTTTGCTGGGGTAAGGGCTTTATTTGGCATAAATTGGTGCATAGAGGTTTGGGTACTAGTTTTTGGTGTAACTGATGCCTGAGGGGTGGCTGTAGACGCTGCAGCAGCAGTACCAGTAGATGATGTACTGGGGGTCACCGTCACATGGTCTGGAGCAGATACCTGCGTGCTATCTTCAATAGGCACTGTAGGGTGTGCAGTTCTGATATGCCTATGAAGGTTTGTGGTAGACCCTGCTCGAAAAGATAGTGTGTGCTTACAGAGTCTGCATTGAGCCTTACTGTTTCCAATGTCATCAAAGTGAGCCCAAATGCTGCTTCTCTTCTGCCGTTTGTCACTCATCTTTGATCATGTGTTTTGCACAGTAGTGTTATGATCAGTCACTTTTTACTGATGGAATTTGTCAGAAGCCACACACCTTACAACACAAAGCTGTGCACTGCAGAGACTTCAGGATTCTCTATCTGCTTTCACTGTAATATGGCTGGGATTCTTGTAACAGCACACATCTCTGCCTGCCTGTCTCTAACTCTCTCCTCCAGACAGTCAGGTACCGACCGTCACTATAACACACTGAACACAGGGCAGGATGCCAATAAAGATGTAAGAAGACAGTGCATGAGGACAAGTGAAACTTGAGCTGTGACTGGCTGCTCTGTGGTCACATGTTCTGCCTTCATTTACATCCTGCTTCTGTATTGGCCGGGTGAATGAGATAACACTGTGCGCTGCTGCTGCCGACTCCTCTCCTACAGTACTTTCAGCAGCAGCTTTCCTCTCTCCCCCTCCAGCACACAGTCTCTCCTGGCTCCTCTCCTCCCCCTCCACCACCAGGCTGATGTCAGCAGCACAGGGAAGGGAGGAGAGCAGAGAGCCACTAGATAACAAGCGGCTCACTGATAGGTGCCGGCTCATATCGTTCACAGTGAAGAGCCGGCTCTCGGTAGGCTCGTTCATGAACGTCACATCACTAGACCCTGCACTGATGAGGGGTAATGCTCCGAAACACAAAGTATGAGATCTGATTTGGCTGCATGAAAAGCCTCTTAGTGGGATCTAAGGGGTAAGGTTTCTCCTTGTGGAGATTGACAAGTCAGGCCTGGTATGTCAGAATGAGGAGACTTATATTCCATTCATTCTTCTCTGGGAAATTAAATATACAAATTGCCTCTTCATCCTTGTGAAAATGAAATCGTTGTGGCTAAAGCTCATCTTAGTGTAGAAAGCATACTTTTTTATTTGTTTCATGTCCCACAAAATTGTGAAACACCTGTGGGTTCCGTATTCTCCCCTTAACCCTAAATTTCTTCAGAGGTTTAGTTTTTGAAATGCGGTCACTTTAGGAATTTTCTATTGTTCTAGCACAGTGTTCCCCAACTTGGGTCCTCAAGAGCCACCAACCGGTCATGTTTTCAGTATTTTCTTAGTATTGCACAGGTGATAATTGCATCACCCACACAGGCAATAATTCCATCACCTGGGCAATACTAAGGAAATCCTGAAAACATGACCTGTTGGTGGCTCTTGAGGACCGGAGTTGGGGAACACTGTTCTAGCACCTTGGGTGCTTTGCAAGTGGTGCCAACAAACTGTCCTGGTCAAATTTGCCATGTAAAAGCCAAATATCGGTTTTTAACTTCCGAGCCGTGCCATGTGTCCATACAGTAGTTTTTGATTTAGCAAATTGTGGGATCCATTTTCTCCTATTACCCTTTCTGAGAATCAAATATATGGATCTAAAGCACCATTTTAGTGGGGGAAAATATATATTTTTTTCATTGTCACATTTCAGGAATATAAACTTTTGTGAAGCCCATTTGGGTCCAGAATGCTCACTACACCCATAGATTAATTCCATAAATGTGTAGTTTCCACAATCGGGATCACTTGTAGGGGGTTTGTGCTATTTGGATTCTTCTGGGGCTCTGCAAGTGCAATATGGTGTTCTCAACCTTTTCCAGCAAAAATTGCGCACTACTTGTCAAAAAGCGCTCCTTCCCATCTGAGCACTCCTAGACCTAAAATACAAGGATGTTTAAAGTAAATATATGGGAAATGTTACTTACTATGGTAATAATTTTCTATGTTATGACTGTCTTCTATAAGGGCATAAAAATTCAAAGTTTGAACTTTGTTCATTTTTTACTAAAGCTCTGATACTTTCATAAATAAACGCAATTATTGTCGACTTAAGTTTACCACCAGTATGAAGTACAAAGTGTCATAAAAAAATCTCACTGGAATCTGAAGACGCATTCTAGAATTATTACCCCATAAGGTAACACGGGAGGCTTGAAAAATGGGGCACTGTCAGGAAGGGGTTAGAAAAAGTTGCAGCAATGGATCGAATAAACCGCTGTTGCCTTGTTGTATGCCAGGTTTTATAGCGTTTCTTTTTATTTAAAAGCAAAGCTTTAATATTCAGCAGCACATATATTAAGATGCAAAAATAAATGCAATGCAATTATTACTGTCACTAATTACAGACAATCTTGTGCTGATTTTTTATGAATTGATTTGTGATATGAACAGCTTCTCTGAATAAGCATCTTCAAGAGTCAGTCTTGGGTCCGTGAAGTTTTCATTTATTTTCAGGCATTCCATCTCCACCGTTCAATATGTGAATACATTGAAATCTAGTGGATTCACTATACCATAAATGTCTGATTTGGTTATGGTCCAATCAGCAGGGCTGTGGAGTCGATAAGCCACAGTTGCGACTCCGACTCCTGGATTTTATCAGGTTCCGACTCCGGGTCTCAGACTCAGACTCCTTCATAAATGGCCAATTCGTAAAAATAAATTTACTGTTGTCAAATATTAACATCGTGCTTATTCAGTTTCTCACCATCATATAAGTAATCAGACCACTTAGAGCAAAAACTATATTTATTAGAATACAATTAGAATATAGCAAATAACTTTTATAAACTTTTGTAAGTAAATATGTAATAAACACTGTTATGCAGTTAATAAGAAGAAATCTATAAATTTGTCCTCAGAAAAAGTATTGCCTCTGTCAGATCCTCCTTCATGGATGCCCTCAAATCTGATCTAATTATTTTGAGAGCAGAGAACAACCTCTCTACACTAACTTGGGTTGGTGGCAAAGCAGTAACCACTCGGGCAACATCTCTGACAATGTCAGGATACAGAGGAATCGCTTGTTGCTCTGTTATTTTTGATAAAACGGTCAAATTTCTCAATTTCTTTTAGTGCACATGAAAAATTCTGCTGAAATGTACTGGCTGTGTTCTTATCTGCTTATCACTGTTGTTCATAGTTTGATAGAACATATATATTTGAGTAACATTTATAAAAATCATATGAAAGTTCAATTATGAAATATTAATACATTTTTTTTTTTAAAGCTGGAGTCGGAGTCGGTACATTTCTTCTGACTCCAACCAAAACTAACTCCAACTCCACGACTCCGACTCCACAGCCCTGCCAATCAGAAAACCCTTGATCTCCAAGCAAAACACAGTGAGGTTATTCAGATGTTTCCATAACTGACAGACATGAATATGGAATGAAAACGCACAAAAATGGAGCTAAACCGGAGTACTTCTGACAAGACACCGGAGCCACGGAAAACAAACTTACTGTGTGAGTGGTGTGACTGCCACTCAGATGGAAAATGAATCCATAGAAGCATCTGCTTGCAAACCTGGTCATCCTGGGCTCAGGACACCAAAATTCTGTAAATGCATCCAAAATTAAAAAGAGGAGCGGCAGAAGTAAACGAAAGGAACCAAAGAAAGGAGAGTCCAATGCTTAGTCTGTAGTGGTGAAAAAGGACCCCATGTCCCACCTCTTCCACGTAAACCTTTTCTCAATGGGTCGGTATGCAAGGCACAGAATGATACAAACTCGTGCTGAGAAATGGAGCTTGAACGGTGCAGACGTGGGCGACACGAGCTCCCCAGATTTTCCTACCTGGGGACCCCAAAATTGCGTCCAAACCCCTGGGAATCCTTCAACTTTGAGCTCAGGGAGCCTCCGAATCGACACCGCCTGAACCCTGCTCCGAGAGAGTCATTCCACGGTGAGGACGCCGGCAGGAGCACGCAGCACCACAGTCAGACGGCGCCATTGCTGATCCCCTGTGGAGCCCCTGCAGTGAAGGAGCGGCAAACAACAGAGCCCCGGGGCGGATACAGAACCACGAGGCAAGGAGGGGGATTGCGGCACATAGCAGCAGGTCCGGTGAGTCGGGGAACATCGGTGGCGCAGGGGGAGACCGCCCTCACCCCAGCAGCCAGCATCGCGCAGAGGCCGCGGCGTCCCAGACCACACACTTAGGGAAGACTCCTGCACTGCCAGTCCCTATCGTCCCCTCGCACTCACCTCCGTGCCAGCCCTGCCAGGCGCAGGTGAAGAGCGGAGGCCTGCGGGAAGCTGGAGCGGCGGTAGTTCTTGTCCTCCCAACCCCCTCTGGACCTTCATTTTGGTGCCAAACGTCGCCATTATAAGCAGGAGCGGGAACAGCTCCTCCACAGTGACGTCACACTACCTCTGGGCGCAGCGTCGGTCTGGAGAGACTGTCTTGCACCGGCAGAGCCCCGGTTTAAATCCCGAAACCTAAATAAAGGGGAAGTCTTCCTGGGGAGAGGTTTTTGCTGAGTTGGGAGCGGGATACGTCATGTAGCTCCTCGGATCTCCTGTGTACCCCTCACGGCCATCCATTAGCTTATAAAAATCACTAATGTTCATGGGCAAACCCAAAAAACGCTTAGAGGCACCCCTGGACTCTACAGCCCACTCCTCAGATATGGATCGCTTCTTAACCACTAACAAGCAGCACAGAAATACCAGATCCCAGTCCTCCATTAAGGTCTCTGAGGATCATTTGTCCTCACAAGCCTCATTGACCCCACACAATTCACCTGAAAGGGCATCAGAGGAAGGCGATGACAGGAACGATCTTCCTGATGACGTGAACGTGCAGGACCTTAGCAAATTAATAAGAACCCTTCCCACCAAAATAGACTTGGAGAAATTTGCCTGTAGAATAGAAAATTCCTATAAGGCCTGTCCCACATGTCCAGATAATTCCGGTACCGAAAAAATCGGTACCGGAGTTATCCGTGTCCGTGAGCTCACGTAGGCCATCCGTGTGACACACGTGCGGCGCCCGTGTGCCGACTGGGTACCACACGGAGCGCTCAGGAGACAGCGCTAGAGATAAGCGCTGTCCCCTGCATCTGGTGCTGAAGCCGCCATTCATATCTTCTCTCCAGCAGCGTTCGCTTGAGAGAAGATATGAAAAATCCTTTTTTTTTTTTTTGGCTTTTCGTATTTAAAATAAAGATCCCTGTCCCCACCCCCTGTGCGCCTGCCCGCTGTTAATAAAATACTCACCCGGCTCCCTCGCAGCGTCCTGTCCTTGCCGCACCTTAGCCTGTATGAGTGGTCACGTGGGGCCGCCCATTACAGTCATGAATATGCGGCTCCACCCCTATGGGAGGTGGAGCCGCATATTCATCACTGTAATCGGCGGCCCCACGTGACCGCTCATACAGGAAAAGGTGCGGCCAGGAGAGGACGCTGCAAGGGAGCCGGGTGAGTATTTTATTAACAGCGGGCGGGCGCACAGGGGGTTGGAGGGGGTGGGGACAGGGATCTTTATTTTAAACACGAAAAACAAATAAAAAGGATTTTTCATATCTTCTCCCAAGCGAATGCTGCTGGAGAGAAGATATGAATGGCGGCTTCAGCACCACGTGGGGGGGGACAGCGCTTACTGTAGCGCTGTCTCCTGCACGGCACACGGACTGCACACGGACAGCGTCCGTGTGTGGTACGTGTTTTACACGGACCTATTGACGTTAATGGGTCCGTGTAATCAGTGCGCTCCCACGAACACTGACATGTCTCCGTGTTTTGCACACGAACACACGGTCCGTGAAAACATGCTGACATGTGCAGAGACACATTGATTTCAATGTGTCTACATAAGTCAGTGTCTCCGGTACGTGAGGAAACTCACCTCACGTACCGGAGCCACTGACGTGTGAAACTGGCCTAAAAAGGAGCTCCATGCCCTAAAATCAGAATTTACAATGAGTGGAAGAGGTAGAGAAAACCCAGGAACTCGTATTGCAAGAACTACAAACCCACAGGGAGGTCATAACAAGTCATACTTTGAGACTAGAGGAATTAGCGACCGGAATGGAGGATCTAGAAAATCGTAATAATATCAGGATACGTGGTTTACCGGAGTACATAAGCCCAGCTGAACTAGACCCCACAGTGCAGAAGCTATTTCTCGAAATCTTAAATGAAGCGGGGTCGGGCTCCATAGAATTTGACCGGATCCATAGGTCCCTTGGCCCGAAACCACAATCAGACTCAAGACCCAGAGACGTCATCTGCAGAGTGCACTATTATAAAACTAAGGAATCTATAATGTTAGCGGCCAGGCAGAAGGGCACAATTCATTTCTGTGGAACACAGATCCTAATACTATCAGACTTGTCCAGGCAGACCCTGCAGTTGAGAAGAGCTCTACGTCCATTATTGTCCCTCCTCCAGGGAAAAGATATCCCTTACAAATGGGGCTTTCCATTTCAATTGATTGCCTTCAAAGGTGGGAAAACAACCACCTTCCGCAACCTGGGGGACCTGGCCAACTTCCTAGGTACTTTTGAGCTGCCGATGACTGCCCTACCTGACTGGCCAAGTTCTCCTCAGCTTCCAGATATACCACCGAGATGGTCAAGTGTCCAGCGCTCTAAGCAACACAAGAAACGACTCACCCTCTGACCAGACCTGAGAGCCTTTTACCAATACTCCATTTGCTCTTATGGTGACCTAACCCGATCTTCTGTACCTCACTGAGTCGCTCTACTTCTGAGCTCGATATGTGACAGGAATTAACCGAGTTTTGTTATATAAACTGTCTCCACATAAGTTAAACTTATTTGTCTACCATAGATGTTTGACATAATATTGGAGCTTTATTAATCTAATTTCCTTCTTTAACATTTATATTTCCTAGTTAGAGTTCCAGTCTAACCTAAATGGGTATAGTTACTAAATATTTGAAGTTTGCTTCTATACAATGTTACACAACTGTTGGTTTGCCCTTTAGGCCGGGGAGACCGAGCCTCTACCTCACCCAAATTGGTGCGAGTGGTGGCATTTAGGTACGCCACCGCACCAAGATTTCCTCATCTAGGTGCTCAACCTCTACACTCTCATTCTCCTTTCTTGGCCTATACTATATAGGCTCCTCTCTCCTCTTTTCCATGGTTCTCTTCTCCCAATCCCTTATCCCACTCCCAGTCCAAACAACACACATCGATCCTCCATGGGCCTGGTTTCACTGTTCTCACAATCAGCTGTTCACTCAACACCTTGATCATGGCTAAAATTAAATTTTGCTCTTTTAATGCTAAAGTGCTTAACATACCAGAAAAAAAGACAGGTACTGTACTCTAGCCACAAGCAACGTGTCTCAATATTAATGCTGCAGGAGACTCATTTTAAGACAGGAGTGACTCCTAATTGTACATCGTATCACTACCCCAAATGGTTCCACAGCACAAACCCTCACTCAAAATCTAAAGGGGTGTCTATTGGTTTTCACAAGTCCTTCCTCCCAGAGATCCTCGATTCGGTAGTTGATACAGAAGGGAGATTTATCTTCTTGAAATTGGCTTGGAGATCTCGTGAACTCATATTGGCAAATGTTTATTTCCCTAATCAGGGTCAGCACAAATTCGGCTCCACGTGCAAAAAGCTTCTAGAAAAATTTGCAGGAGGCTCGCCGATAATCCTCGGAGGTGACTTCAATCTCCCAATGAATCCTCTACTTGATGTGTCATCAGGTAAGTCCTCATATCCCGCATCCTCTATCAATAAAGTGAAGAGTCAGCTGAGTGATTTGCGGTTGATGGATGTGTGGAGGGCGTTGCACCCGGGCGTGAAAGACTATAGCTTTTATTCCCCAATATATTCCACATATAGAAGAATGGACTATTTCTTTGTCTCGCACTCCCTGCTGGATAGCGGGGTGGAGGCTGACGGGTCGATCCTGCGGTCTGACCACGCACCTATCTACCTCATGGTGCAACTGGATCCATCTGTGAGATCCAGGTTCTCGTGGAGATTAAATGAGAATCTTCTACAGGATCCGACCTGTGTTTCGGAAGTGAAGCGTTCCATTGAAGGTTTTATGGCGGACCATATTAACGACCCCACGTCCCCCTCGATCAAATGGGAGACTCTAAAATGTATCCTGAGAGGCGTATTCATATCGCATGGTGCTCGTCTTAAAAGAGAGCGCATTGCAAAAATCGCAGAACTCTCCTCCCAGATACACAAACTTGAAGATACACAACTTGCAAAACATAAACAGGATCTCTCCCCGCTCACTTTATCAAATCTGTCCACGGCCAGACAAAAACTACTCACTATCCTAGATCAGAAATCCCGATGCTTGAGAGAAAAAAAAAAAAGGTAACAAAAGTGGCAAACTTTTGGCAAGGGCCCTACATCCCCGAGGTCCCCAAACATTCATCCCATACATTAAAAATGTCAGAGGCAAAAAAGTTTACAGTACGCAGGACATACTCTCTAGCTTCCACGACTACTATAGCTCTCTCTATATAACTTAAAGGGTCATTATAACGATCTCCCCCCACACTCATTTCAAGATAAAATTAAATCGTATATCCAGTCAAATCGGCTGCCTACTATTTCGGAGGAGTGCCTGGCGGACTTGGAGGACAATTTTTCACTAGAGGAGATCTCTGTGGTTGGGGATCTGAAGCCAGGTAAAAGTCCTGGACCTGATGGCTTCACAGCTAGCTTTTATAAACAGTTTTCCGATCTGCTGTGTACTCCGCCCTTGACCTCTTGTAACTACGTGGCCTCGGGGGGGTCCTTTCCACCACAGGCTCTAGCTGCGCATATAACAGTCATTCCTAAGCCGGAGAAAGATCTTGCGCTGTGCAGCAGTTACCGTCCCATCTCACTTATTAATATAGATGTAAAAAATTATGCTAAAATGATAGCCAAAAGATTAAATAGTCTTCTACCCCATCTGATCAACCAGGACCAGGTCGGTTTCATTCTAGGAAGGGAGGCGAGGGATAATACCATAAGATCCATCTCTCTGATTGATAGGGATAACAGGGGTGGTGATTCCATGTGTATACTTTCAATAAATGCCGAGAAGGCATTCGATAGGGTGGGATGGGAATTCATGCATGGAGCTCTGGAGGCCATTGGGTTAAAAAAGATGCTGAGGAGTATCATGGCGCTCTATGAGGCTCCCTCGGCACAGATCAAAGTGAACGGGTCTCGGTCAAACTCTACAAATTCGCAATGGCACTAGGCAGGGGTGTCCCCTCTCACCCTTACTATATGTTTTAACCATGGAGCATTTAGCCACCGCGATCCGCAACAACCCATACATAAAGGGTATAGAGATCCAGTCAGAAGAACACAAACTGGCCCTGTTTGCTGACGATGTGCTCATGTACATCACCTCTCCTATAACCACCATTCCCAACATCATCTCAGAGCTTCGGGCTTTTGAGCAATTTCAAGATAAACTCACATAAATCAGAAGTTCTAAATGTCTCACTCTTGCCCTCCTTAGTCTCCCAGTTGCACTCCTCTTTCCCGTTCAGATGGCGAACAGATTCCCTTAGATACCTGCGCATTACACTAACCTCAAAAACAACACAGTTATATGAAGCCAATTACAGACCGACCCTTCGCAGAGCAGAGATAGATCTGGAAAGGTGGAATAAACTTCATTTATCCTGGCTGGGCAGAATTAATTCCATCAAAATGGATTTGCTGCCACGTCTTCTCTACTTTTTCCAGACTATCCCTATGGCCCTCCCGCCCTCCTTTTTCTCCAGGCTCAAGGCTATGATCACACGATATATCTGGTCTGGCAAGTGCTCACGTATATCATACCAGCTCTTAAGCAGGTCTAAACAGACTGGAGGACTAGGCCTTCCAAACTTCCAACTTTACAACTATGCATCCCTGGGAACATGCGTTATGGACCTTTTTCATCACGCATGTAACAAAAAATGGGTGAACTTGGAATTTAAACTCTCGGCGGCCAATCCTATCACCAACATTTGGCAAAAGAAAAACACACAGGAACTGAGAGAGGAACTTCCCCCTCCTCACAAGAAATCTAGTGCTCTTCATCAAAAACGGTAGCCAAAAACTCAACATTTCCTCGATACCTGGCCCCATGACCCCGGTTATCGATAACCTAGATTTTCCGGCTGGACGGGATAAAACCTTTTTGCATAAACATAAGGACAGTCACCCAATAATCTATGATTATATACAGTGCCTACAAGTAGTATTCAACCCCCTGCAGATTTAGCAGGTTTAATAAGATGCAAATAAGTTAGAGCCTTCAAACAAGAGCAGGATTTATTAACGGATGCATAAATCTTACAAACCAAAAAGTTTTGTTGCTCAGTTAAATTTTTATAAATTTTAAACATAAAAGTGTGGGTCAATTATTATTCAACCCCTAGGTTTAATATTTTGTGGAATAACCTTTGTTTGCAATTACAGCTAATAATCGTCTTTTATAAGACCTGATCAGGCTGGCACAGGTCTCTGGAGTTATCTTGGCCCACTCCTCCATGCAGATCTTCTCCAAGTTATCTAGGTTCTTTGGTTGTCTTATGTGGACTTTAATCTTGAGCTCCTTCCACAAGTTTTCAATTGGGTTAAGGTCAGGAGACTGACTAGGCCACTGCAACACCTTGATTTTTTGCCTCTTGAATCAGGCCTTGGTTTTCTTGGCTGTGTGCTTTGGGTCATTGTCTTGTTGGAAGATGAAATGACGACCCATCTTAAGATCCTTGATGGAGGAGCGGAGGTTCTTGGCCAAAATCTCCAGGTAGGCCGTGCTGTCCATCTTCCCATGGATGCGGACCAGATGGCCAGGCCCCTTGGCTGAGAAACAGCCCCACAGCATGATGCTGCCACCACCATGCTTGACTGTAGGGATGGTATTCTTGGGGTCGTATGCAGTGCCATCCAGTCTCCAAACGTCACGTGTGTGGTTGGCACCAAAGATCTCGATCTTGGTCTCATCAGACCAGAGAACCTTGAACCAGTCAGTCTCAGAGTCCTCCAAGTGATCATGAGCAAACTGTAGACGAGCCTTGACATGACGCTTTGAAAGTAAAGGTACCTTACGGGCTCGTCTGGAACGGAGACCATTGAGGTGGAGTACGTTACTTATGGTATTGACTGAAACCAATGTCCCCACTGCCATAAGATCTTCCCGGAGCTCCTTTCTTGTTGTCCTTGGGTTAGCCTTGACTCTTCGGACAAGCCTAGCCTCGGCACAGGAGGAAACTTTCAAAGGCTGTCCAGGCCGTGGAAGGCTAACAGTAGTTCCATAAGCCTTCCACTTCCGGATGATGCTCCCAACAGTGGAGACAGGTAGGCCCAACTCCTTGGAAAGGGTTTTGTACCCCTTGCCAGCCTTGTGACCCTCCACGATCTTGTCTCTGATGGCCTTGAAATGCTCCTTTGTCTTTCCCATGTTGACCATGTATGAGTGCTGTTCACAAGTTTGGGGAGGGTCTTAAATAGTCAGAAAAGGCTGGAAAAAGAGATAATTAATCCAAACATATGAAGCTCATTCTTTGTGCCTGAACTACTTCTTAATACTTTAGGGGAACCAAACAGAATTCTGGTGGGTTGAGGGGTTGAATAATAAATGACCCTCTGAAAAGACTTTTCACAATTTAAACAAAGAAATAACATTCTTTTTTGCTGCAGAGCATTTCACACTTCCAGGCTGATCTACAGTCCAAATGTCACAATGCCAAGTTAATTCCAAATGTGTAAACCTTCTAAATCTGCAGGGGGTTGAATACTACTTGTAGGCACTGTAACCCAATCCGCAATAAAACCCCTACGGTCCCTCTTTGCTGAATCAGATCCACCTCCTGGATCATGGTTTCCATACGAACAAATTAAAAGTTTCATTAATGTGATTTCTAAGCAGACCAACATATTTAGACCCCTCACTTCCTTTGAGTCGGCATGCCTGGGTGCGGGCCCTCCTACACGTTCAGTATCATTCTTATATAGGATGTTCCAGGACCATCAGGTATCCGCGTTTGGCTCTCCTGCATTCTTTGCGAAATGGGAGAATGATCTAAACAAAACCCTTTCAGTAGAGGATAGATCCAAGTGTCTCCTTCATACCTTCAGATCTTCGCTGTGTGCTGACCACCAAGAGAGAAGTTATAAGCTACTGTCCCGATGGTATAGATGCCCGGACAGTATCCACAATATGTTCCCATCCACTCCAGATGTTTGCTGGAGGTGTTGGACAGAAAAGGGATCATACTCACATATATGGTGGTCTTGTCCTCCCATTCATAAATTCTGGAAGGATGTATTTGATCTACACAACAAATTATCCTTTTATAGGATGCAGCCGACTATGGAGTTGGCCTTGTTATCGATGTGCGATCTCTCCATTGCCAGGTTTAAGGAAGGTCTTCTTAGACATTTCCTCACAGCCGCACGCAATCTAATACCTCGGTATTGGAAACAATCCAAATCTCCATCACGCTCTGATCTTGTTTTAGAATTGAACCACATATACAGAATGGAGCAGTTGATCGGGCAGGACACAGGAACCCTAGACAAAGTGCTGAACATATGGTCTCCATGGATCATGTTCAGAGAGACTCCGGATTTGATATCTTGGATGGAGCACGGTTGATTGCAGACAGGAACCCAATCCCCCCCCTTCTTCCCCCCCTCTTTCCCCCCTTTCTCTCCTCTCTTTTCTTCTCTATCTCTTCTTAAACATAAATAAAGTTTAAGCTATTTTGAAGTCATTACATAATGTTATAGTATAGCTGTTCCAGCTCTTAAAGCTTAACCGACTCCATGTGCTCACAGTAAGAATGATAGAAAGAATTTTAACACTCAAGTTACTTCAAACCATAATGCATTTTATTGTTCAAAAGTGCTTGCATCGAAAGTTGTTTAATCACATATTTGTCTGACGATGATTTGATCTGTAATGAATATTTTCATGCAATTTGTTTCAATAAAAAAGATTTACACAAACTCGTGTTGAGAAACAATAAAAGAATCAGTTTACATAGAATCTCCTTTCTTTAGTCATCCTTGATCCATTTCTGCTCTGTCGGTTGGTGCCTATTTTCAGTTTAGTTGCATTCATAGACATCAATATGGAGAACGTGCAGATATGCTATAAAACTTCCCATCACAAAGTCTGTGATAATACTTTCGACTGTGTAGTGTGCATTGTTTATTGCGGTCTGCCTGTGTAAACATGCCATTAACCCTTAACACCCAATGACGGATCTATCTGTCATAAACAGGTGTCATTTCCCGTATTATCACGGATATACCGGTCATAAACTTGAACTGTCATTGTTCGTAAATTCACAGTGACCTTACTATGTACAGACAGCTGAGCGGCACGATTAGCGAGGCGGGGACCAATTATAGTGGTCCCTGCCTCCGACCAATATGAATGGTTAGTTAATCTGACCAACCAATCACAGCTTGTGATTGGCCGGAGGTGCTGAAACAGCAACACTACTTTGCACAATCACCACGTAGAGTTTGTCTTAGCTGATAGCCGATCTCCTGCGGTAACAGCCAGGGCCTATGACAACACCGCTGCTTGCTGTTTAACCCTCCAGATGGCATGATTTAGGCATTTAGAAGGTTTTGAGAGTGCTCCCTCTCGTACTACATTGGCAGCCCAAATCAAGGGGAGCTGATGGTTGTCAAGACACATTAAGGTCAAACAATGGCATCCTGGTTTGCCAGGTATGGTGGTGGATTGTTAGACCAGCCATAAGCCGGGTCTAACAGGCAGTCTTCCTGTGTAATCTGGCTGTTCTGATACATTGCAGTGCATCAGACCAGTAATCAGATAAACATTAAAGGGACTCCGCCAGCATAGAATGACTGTTCAAATCAAGTCCTGCAGCTTGGTGCTTCACAGCGGGATCGATAATATATATACACAGTCCCACCTTGTTTTCCATCTATCTCCACCCTTCTCTGGCTCTATGAAGCCAGAGCTATCAATCAAAGAGGGAGGGTGGAGAAAGGATGGAAAACAGACAGGTGGGTAGGTGTGTATAAATGATTGGCCATGCTATGAAGCTGAGAAGCAGTATTTGGTTTGAACAGAGTCCTTTTAAGGTCCCATAGAGGGACCAAGTGAAAAGTTATGAATAAAATAGTAAACATTATACAAAAAAAACACTAACAAAAAATTACACCAATAAATATTCATATTTATGCAAAACCAAAAATAAACAAAAGTAGACATATTTGTTATTGCTGTGTCTGGAACAATGTTATCTATAAAACTGACAACTATTTAACCCCCTATAGTGAAGACTAAAAAAAACTAAAATGTGGCAAAAACAGAAAGTGGAATAAAATGCACTGAAAAAGTTGCAAGTGAATAGAAATTGTATCCCTGAAAGTGATCAAAAAAGTTGTACACCCCAGAATGGTCTTAGTGAAAACATCAAATCATCCTGCAAAAAAGTCTTCGCATGACTGTCAGCAGACAAAAATGGAAAAATTATAGCTCTCAAAACATGTAATTTAAAAATAAAATGTGTAATAGTACCAAAACCTAAAAAAAAAAAAAAAAAAACAATATAAATCTGGTATCGCTGTAGTCATACTGACCGGAGAAATAGTCGCCTGATAACTTTTACTGTACAGTGAACTGCATATAAAAAGAAAACCAATTCTTCACCTGGCTCACATTTATCTTGTGCTATACGCTGAGTGATTACACCGGGTTTATCTCTGAAATATGTGATTTGGATGAAAACCCCAACTTAACATTCCCTATAATGAGGTGGATATTGTCACTTTTGGCCAGAGGTGTATCTAGCTCCTCCTGCACCCGGGGCAAAAGATCAGTTTGGCGCCCCCCCTCAGATTTCTGCCCCCTATAATCTCCCCAGATTTCTTCTGCCCCCATAATGTCCTGATTCCTGCCTCCATCCCCTCCCTTCCCGGGTGCAGTTGCATGTGGTGGAGAAATCTGAGGAACATATGGGGGGGATGGGGGCAGAAATCAGGACATTGCACCCATCCAGCCCCCTGGCCTTGTTTCAGTCCTCACATAGTAGTATATAGCACAGACCACATAGTAGTATATAGGACAGCCCAAACAGTAGTATACAGCACAGCCCACACAGTAGTATACAGCACAGCCCACACAGTAGTATACAGCACAGCCCACACAGTAGTATACAGCACTGCCCACATAGTAGTATACAGCACAGCCCACATTGTAGTATACAGCACAGTCCACGTAGTATATAGCAGCCCACGTAGTATACAGTGCCTACAAGTAGTATTCAACCTGCTGCAGATTTAGCAGGTTTACACATTTGGAATTAACTTGGCATTGTGACATTTGGACTGTAGATCAGCCTGGAAGTGTGAAATGCACTGCAGCAAAAAAGATTGTTATTTCTTTGTTTATTTTTTTTTTAAATTGTGAAAAGTCTTTTCAGAGGGTCATTTATTATTCAACCCCTCAACCCACCAGAATTCTGTTTGGTTCCCCTAAAGTATTAAGAAGTAGTTCAGGCACAAAGAACAATGAGCTTCCCATGTTTGGATTAATCTTTTTCCTGCCTTTTCTGACTATTTAAGACCCTCCCCAAACTTGTGAACAGCACTCATACATGGTCAACATGGGAAAGACAAAGGAGCATTCCAAGGCCATCAGAGACAAGATCGTGGAGGGTCACAAAGCTGGTAAGGGGTACAAAACCCTTTCCAAGGAGTTGGGCCTACCTGTCTCCACTGTTGGGAGCATCATCCGGAAGTGGAAGGCTTATGGAACTACTGTTAGCCTTCCACGGCCTGGACAGCCTTTGAAAGTTTCCTCCTGTGCCGAGGCTAGGCTTGTCCGAAGAGTCAAGGCTAACCCAAGGACAACAAGGAAGGAGCTCCGGGAAGATCTCATGGCAGTGGGGACATTGGTTTCAGTCAATACCATAAGTAACGTACTCCACCGCAATGGTCTCCGTTCCAGACGAGCCCATAAGGTACCTTTACTTTCAAAGCGTCATGTCAAGGCTCGTCTACAGTTTGTTCATGATCACTTGGAGGACTCTGAGACTGACTGGTTCAAGGTTCTCTGGTCTGATGAGACCAAGATCGAGATCTTTGGTGCCAACCACACACGTGACGTTTGGAGACTGGATGGCACTGCATACGACCCCAAGAATACCACCCCTACAGTCAAGCATGGTGGTGGCAGCATCATGCTGTGGGGCTGTTTCTCAGCCAAGGGGCCTGGCCATCTGGTCCGCATCCATGGGAAGATGGTTTGTACGGCCTACCTGGAGATTTTGGCCAAGAACCTCCGCTCCTCCATCAAGGATCTTAAGATGGGTCGTCATTTCATCTTCCAACAAGACAAAGACCCAAAGCACACAGCCAAGAAAACCAAGGCCTGGTTCAAGAGGCAAAAAATCAAGGTGTTGCAGTGGCCTAGTCAGTCTCCTGACCTTAACCCAATTGAATACTTGTGGAAGGAGCTCAAGATTAAAGACCACATGAGACACCCAAAGAACCTAGATAACTTGGAGAAGATCTGCATGGAGGAGTGGGCCAAGATAACTCCAGAGACCTGTGCCGGCCTGATCAGGTCTTATAAAAGACGATTATTAGCTGTAATTGCAAACAAAGGTTATTCCACAAAATATTAAACCTAGGGGTTGAATAATAATTGACCCACACTTTTATGTTTAAAATTTATAAAAATTTTACTGAGCAACAAAACTTTTTGGTTTATAAGATTTATGCATCTGTTAATAAATCCTGCTCTTGTTTGAAGTTTGAAGGCTCTAACTTATTTGCATCTTATTAAACCTGCTAAATCTGCAGGGGGTTTTATACTACTTGTAGGCACTGTATAACACAGCCCACGTAGTATATAGCAGCCCACGTAGTATATAGCAGTCCACGCAGTATATAACACAGCCCACATAGTAAATAGCAGCCCACGTAGTATATAGCAGAGCCCATGTAGCAAATAGCAGCGCCCATGTAGTAAATAGCAGCCCACGTAGTAAATAGCAGCCCACGTAGTATATAGCAGCCCACGTAGTAAATAGCAGAGCCCACGTAGTATATAGCAGAGCCCATGTAGTATATAGCAGCCCATGTAGTATATAGCAGCCCACGTAGTAAATAGCAGCCATGTAGTATATAGCAGCCCATGTAGTATATAGCAGCCCACGTAGTATATAGCAGAGCCCATGTAGTATATAGCAGCCCATGTAGTATATAGCAGCCCACGTAGTATATAGCAGAGCCCATGTAGTATATAGCAGCCCACGTAGTAAATAGCAACCATGTAGTATATAGCAGTCCACGTAGTATATAGCAGAGCCCACGTAATAAATAGCAGCCATGTAGTATACAGCAGAGCCCATATAGTATATAGCAGCCCATGTAGTATATAGCAGCCCATGTAGTATATAGCAGCCCACGTAGTAAATAGCAGAGCCCACGTAGTATATAGCAGAGCCCACGTAGTATATAGCAGAGCCCATGTAGTATATAGCAGTCCACGTAGTATATAGCAGAGCCCACGTAGTATATAGCAGCCCATGTAGTATATAGCAGCCCATGTAGTATATAGCAGCCCACGTAGTAAATAGCAGAGCCCACGTAGTATATAGCAGAGCCCATGTAGTATATAGCAGAGCCCACGTAGTATATAGCAGAGCCCATGTAGTATATAGCAGTCCACGTAGTATATAGCAGAGCCCACGTAGTATATAGCAGCCCATGTAGTATATAGCAGCCCACGTAGTAGTGTAGTGTTCCGCAACTGTAATATAGAATCTTCCCTCGTGTCAGTTTCTCCATTTTGTTTTAGACTACTTCTTTGCTTACATGACATAAGTTGTCAGTGGTAAAATACTCGACTAGTTTCTATTGTTTTTGTTACGTTTTCTAATGAACTACCTGCTTATCTGTCCCCTCTACGCCTTCCTTTTCTTTTTGTATATTAATCCAAAATTCACTAAAAATAAATTTACAAAAAACAAATCAACTTCTTGAATACTGCTTTCTTTGCCATACCGTCCCTCGAAGAACTGCATTTTTTTGGTTAACCTTAAACTTATATTTTTTGTTTTTTTTTTAATTCCGTACTCAGATTTGGAAATCTCTTGAAGTATTGACATGTTGCTGCCTTTTTTTTTTCACTGAAACACCACATGGGAAACAAACAGTACCTTTTGCACGATTGGTGAGTTTTCTCATTTGAAATCAGTAGAAAAGTATTCAGTGACTGTTAGAAGAGGGTTTTTTTCTATGAAATTTGGGGCAAATTCCAGTTAAAGGATATGTTCACACACAGAGTTTGATTTAAGTACAACTAGGAGTTACCAGAGATTTGTCTCTGGGGGGCGTGTACTACTTCCCCTGTATGATGTTGACCAATCATAAGCAGGCAGTGTTATGCAGTAGAGAAAAGAACCTCTGCAATATCTGCAGAGACTGTAATGTTACATAACTCAGCTCTACTGTTTTTCTACACAAACTGTTCCCGATCTCATCCCACAGCAGTCAGTGTGGAGGGAGGTTTAGAGACGACAGCACTGTGAGATGGGTTCAAATCCCATCAAGAACAACATCTGCGAAGAGTTTGTATGTTCTCCCTGTGTTTGCGTGAGTTTCCTCCAGATTCTTCGGTTTCCTCCCATACTCCAAATGCATGCTGATAGGTAATCTAGATTGTGTGCCCCATTGGGGACAGCAATGATGATGTCTGTAAAGTGCTATATAAGCGAGAAAGCTAAATAAGGTTATGTTCACACGTTGCATTTTTGCAGTTTTTTATGCTAACTTTCACTGCATTTTACAGTACCATCAAAGTCTATGAGATTTCAGAAACCTCATGTATACACCTTAGTGTTTTTTTCTGATGGTTTTGTCGAAGAGCTGAGTTTCTGCAAAATTCTGTATGTCACTTCTTTCAGCGTTTTTCACCCATTGAAAGCAATGGGTAGTGCAAAACGCTGCAAAAAATTCAGGTATCAGGTTTTGCTGCATTTTTGGTGCCAAAACCTGATGAAGTTGAATCAGAGGGTTTTTTATGCTCTAAACTTTATCAGCATGCACAAGGGGCAAATGTTCCCTGACAAAAATGCAGCAAAAACTAAGCAAATCCTGCTTTTTGTAAGCAGCTTAAACTTGGCATGAAAAAAGCTGCAAAAACGCAATGTGTGAACATAGCCTAAATGAGATCTAGAAGTGTTTGTAATGATATATAACTACATAGTAGCTGCAGTGTTATATATCATTACAGACACTTCCAGATCACTCACCATCGACAATAAATACCATCAAATATGTCAGCTAATGAAATCATTACGTTAATTTAATATTCTGGTTGCTATCACTCAGTCTGGTCATGAATAGATCCAGATCTGTCACAGAGCCCTCCCACAGAAACCAAACGTCATTAATATAACGCATCCAATTGAGGACATTCTCAATGCCAGGTATCGGGTCACTGCCAAATATGTCCCTCTTCCACGGCCCTAAAAATAGATTGGCGTAGGAGGGTGCACATGAGGCACCCATAGCAGTGCCTTGTAATTGCAGCAAAATTTGCTTATTAAACATGAAGCAATTGTTCGTAAGTATAAATTCAAGTAAGATAGGAAGTTCAGTGAAGCAAAATTCAATATTGCTGGAGTTTAGAAAAAGTGCTGCCAGTCTATCCATATGTCTAATTGACATGTAAAGCGACTCAACGTCGGCAGTAACCATCATCATATTCCCTGATAAAAACATATTGTCCAACCTACGTAATGCCGCCGTGGTGTCTTTGATGTAAGATGGCAATGTGGCAACCAATGGTTTCAGAGAATAGTCAATAGTATCACATATAATTTCACACAGACCAACGTTACCTGCTAATATTGACCTTCCAGAAGGGTCCACGGGATCCTTGTGGATCTTCGGGAGCAAGTATGTAGGCAACCGGGGGCTCAGGGCTTTAATCCCATTACTACCTTTCACACTGAACTTCTCTCTATATTGGAGAAAGCTGTTACCGAAGGGATTATCCCTAAATGTATGCTAGAGGCCATCCAAGCTCTGAGCCCCCTGTCGCCTACATTCTGCTTGCTCCCAAAGATCCACTGGGATCCTGTGGACCCTCCTGGAAGACATCATTTTTTTAAACTCAATTATATATTTGATTGGTACAAATAACACAAATATTTTTATACTAATATTCACTGTTTTTATCATGTATTCTCACATCTTTAAATATATAGCTGTCTTGATTTGCATCACCTTCCCTTATGTCAACACATTTCACCTTTTTTAAAAGTTGTCCAAACAGCTATCCTGTATCTTATTTACCTACTGTTCCACATGACACTTTATCTTCCCCACACACAGTGAAGGAAATACCGTATTTTTGGCTTTATAAGACGCACCTGATTATAAGACGCACACCCAAATTTGGTGAAGAAAAAGAGATAAAAATGATTTTATGTTAAATGGGGGTCTGTCTTATAATGCCAGTGTCCATCTTACAAATCATATATATGTCCCTCATCCTGGCACATGGCCCCCCGTGTTGGCGCACTGGCACATTGCCCACATTGCCACTATATGCCCCCTGCTGACACGCACATGATAAAATAACAAAAAACTTAACTCACCTTCTGATGACGGCTCCATGCTCCCAGCTCCTCGGTTGCACTTCCTGTTTCCCGGGCACAGTGGCGTATCTAGGGGGGGGGGGGGCAGCCGGGGCATGTGCCCCGGGCGCAGCCGGCAGGGGGGCGCAGTTGGGCCGCCTAATGCGGCGGTCCAAAGTGTCTCCCCCGGCGGCTGCATTCTGCCGCCCCCCGCACTGGGAGTCAGCTGTTCTCTGTGCCGACTGTCAAGCTGACAGCCGGCACAGAGAAGCTGCAGCGCGCCGGCTCCCGGAGATCAATTGTACTCACATCTACCAGCTGCGAGTACAATTGAGGCTCTGACCGCTGGGTCAGAGCGACGCCAGCAGCGTGATCAAGTCATGTGATCACGCTGCTGATGTCACTATCCGGCGCGCAGGAGAAAGAAGAGACCTGGTGGTAAGTGCTCCTGTAGTTGTGGAGCTGAAGACACCGAAGATTCAGCGTGGGGTGGGTTTATGGGGAATATTTATTCAGTGTTTGGGGGAGTCAGGATTTAATCAGTGTCGTGGGGGGGATTTATCCGCTGTGTTGGGGGGGGATTTATTCAGTGTGTGGGGGGGATTCATTCAATGTGTGTGGGGAGGATTTATCCGCTGTGTTGGGGGGGATTTATTAAGTGTGTGGGGGGATTCATTCAATGTGTGTGGGGGGGATTTATCCGCTGTGTTGGGGGGGGATTTATTAAGTGTGTGGGGGGGATTCATTCAATGTGTGTGGGGGGGATTTATCCTCTGTGTTGGGGGGGATTTATTCAGTGTGTGGGGGGGATTTATCCTCTCTGTTTGGGGGGGGGGATTTAGTCAGAGTGTATGGGGGGATTTAGTCAGTGTGTGTGGGGATTTATTCAGTGTGGGGGGGATTTATTCAGTGTGTGTGGGGAGATTTATTCAGTGTGTGTGGGGGATTTATTCAGTGTGGGGGAGATTTATTCAGTGTGTGTGGGGGAGATTTATTCAGAGTGTTTGGGGGGGATTTATTCAGTGTGTGGGATTTATTCAGTGTGTATGTGGGGGGGCTGGCATTTATTTAGCATGTGTGGGGCAGGGTGCATTTATTTTGTGTGGAAGGGGATGGATTTATTCTATCGGAAGGGGAGTGGATATATTCTGTGGGGGTGAGTGGGGATATGGGGGTGGACACAGTAGCGAAGGGAAAAATGTGTGCTGACACAGTATTGGGAGCAACGGTGATGGGATGTGTGAGGACAGTATGGGGAGTCGGGGGAATGTGTGAGGGGAATGTGTGAGGAGGAAATATGGAGAGCAAAGGGGTATGTTAGCAGGGGGGGATGTACATGAGGAGGCTATTAGAAATGTGTGCAGACAGTATGGGGGGATGAAAGTGTGAGTGGACACAGAATAGATACTAAGTATTGTGAGGGTAACAGCCAGGAGGAGACAGTATGCCAAGTAGGACAGTATGCCAAGTAGGCACAGTAGAGAGACTGGGCTCTCTATGAGGGACACAGTATGAGAAGGCAGTCTGAAGTATGGAAAAGAGGGTAGTGTGGATGGCATGTACCATAAGAGGGACAGTGAGGGTCATATTATGTGCTGGGAATATAGTGAGGGGCAATTATTTACTCAGGGGCTCAGCCTAAGGCATATATTTTTATTCTGGAGCATTATAATAACACTGCTATCTTTAAGGGTGTTGTGTCGGGATGTGCTGCAGAAGACAGCAGATGGAAGTCTGCAGAAACGAGCTCTGCCGGTGGATGAGAAGAGTCATCATGGCATCTGGACAAGATGAAGATGAAAAGAAAGAGGCGACTCCACAAACAACGTCATCTATCAGGTACCTGGATGTAAATGTGTTTTTTTTGTGATACTAATTCTCATATTTTTATTTATGTTAGGAACATTAAAGGGGATGTCCAAGGTTGTGATGAGTCTGCAGTCATACTATGTGACTGCAGACTTCTGAATTCTCACAGTGCACACTGCTATCATAATTCTCTGATGTTGGTGATTTACATACATGCGGTCACGTGCTGACTAGACATGTGTGGCCTCATTCAATGAAAATGAATTGACTGAGGCCGGACACGTCTAGTTAGAATGTGGCCAGAAGTATCCAAATCACATACTTGTGCTAGCATGACCGTCCACTCTGGCCACCGGCAAGGGAGAATCCTGAAAGTGTGCAGTGCTTGTGCTGTGAGAATTCAGAAGCCTGCAGTCACATAGAATGACTGCAGACTTTCATCTCGAACCTAGACGCACCCTTTAATTATAAAATGAAGCCCTGTAGCCAGTCCTAACAAAGTGTAATATCCTAACTGTCAGGATTAAGCTCTGCTTTCAGGTTCCAGCAATCATCACATGGCCACTTCACTCATATGTGATTTTCATATTTGCTGTCATGTGACAATGAGGTGTTCTTCCTGCTTCTCTCAGTATTTCACTGAACATTGGGAGAATTAGGGAGCGGAGCTCGTTGGCGCGTGACTAAGTGTACAAATCACGTATGTGCTGAGGGGGGGGGGGGGGGCGCCAAACTGAATTCTTGCCCCGGGTGCCAGAAAACCTAGATACACCTCTGCCCGGGCATCAGATCATGTGACCTGGGCACACAGTGATGACATCACTGTGCTGTGCCGATCACATGATCGGATGTCAGCACAAACACTGGAAGAGCCACGGGGGCACCGGGAGCACGAAGCCATCATCAGAAGGTGAGCTAAGTGTTTGTTATTTTATCATGTGCGTGTCAGCAGGGGGCATATAGAGTGACCGGGGGGCCATGTGCGTGCAGGGGGGAGTCATGTGCCTGCCAGCAGAGGGCATATAGAGTGACCGTGGGGGCATATTCATGATGGGAGGGGTTGCAGGCACATGCAATATGCACCGCTCCCCTGTCAACCAACTCGGCGCAGCTTCAGCACCCATGTGATGGACAGCGGGTGCAGTGAATATTACACTGGGGACTATATAAGACGGCGGTCTTTAATGCAGGTAACGAGTTGAGTAGGAGCATCCAACTGGTCTGTGGGAGCCAGAACTCTTATTGGTTGGTAGGGGGTCAAATACTTATTTCTCACTGCAAAATGCAAATAAATTTATATAATTTTTACAATGTGATTTTGTACATTCACTATTGTGATTTTATTATTGCACTGCTATTATGTTTGTTTAACCCCTCTGTGACCTTAGACGTACTATCCCGTTGAGGTGCCCTGGGCTTATCTGACCCTGGACGGGATAGTACGTCATAGCCGATCGGCCGCGCTCACGGGGGGAGCGCGGCCGATCGCGGCCGGGTGTCAGCTGCTTATCGCAGCTGACATCCGGCACTATGTGCCAGGAGCGGTCACGGACCGCCCCCGGCACATTAACCCCTGGCACACCGCGATCAAAGATGATCGCGATGTGCCGGCGGTGCAGGCAAGCACCGCGCAGGGAGGGGGCTCCCTGCGGGCTTCCCTGAGACCCCCGGAGCAACGCGATGTGATCGCGTTGCTGCGAGGGTCTCACCTCCCTCCCTGCTCCCTCCAGCCCCGGATCCAAGATGGCCGCGGATCCGGGTCCTGCAGGGAGGGAGGTGGCTTCACAGAGCCTGCTCAGAGCAGGCACTGTGAAGGCTGCAGCGCTGCATGTCAGATCAGTGATCTGACAGAGTGCTGTGCACACTGTCAGATCACTGATCTGTGATGTCCCCCCTGGGACAAAGTAAAAAAGTAAAAAAAAAAATTTCCAAATGTGTAAAAAAAATTAAAAAAAATATTCCAAAATAATAATAAAAAAAAAAAATATATATTATTCCCATAAATACATTTCTTCATCTAAATTAAAAAAAAAAACCAATAAAAGTACACATATTTAGTATCGCCGCGTCCGTAACGACCCGACCTATAAAACTGTCCCACTAGTTAACCCCTTCAGTAAACACCGTAAGAAAAAAAAAAAAAAACGAGGCAAAAAACAACGCTTTATTATCATACCGCCGAACAAAAAGTGGAATAACACGCGATCAAAAGGACAGATATAAATAACCATGGTACCGCTGAAAGCGTCATATTGTCCCGCAAAAAACGAGCCACCATACAGCATCATCAGCAAAAAAATAAAAAAGTTATAGTCCTGAGAATAAAGCGATGCAAAAATAATTATTTTTTCTGTAAAATAGTTTTTATCGTATAAAAGCGCCAAACCATAAAAAAATGATATAAATGAGGTATCGCTGTAATCGTACTGACCCGAAGAATAAAATTGATTTATCAATTTTACCAAACGCGGAACGGTATAAACGCCTCCCCCAATAGAAATTCATGAATAGCTGGTTTTTGGTCATTCTTCCTCACAAAAATCGGAATAAAAAGTGATCAAAAAATGTCACATGCCCGAAAATGTTTTCAATAAAAACGTCAACTCGTCCCGCAAAAAACAAGACCTCACATGACTCTGTGGACCAAAATATGGAAAAATTATAGCTCTCAAAATGTGGTATTGCAAAAAATATTTTTTGCAATAAAAAGGGTCTTTCAGTGTGTGACGGCTGCCAATCATAAAAATCCGCTAAAAAACTCGCTATAAAAGTAAATCAAACCCCCCTTCATCACCCCCTTAGTTAGGGAAAAATAAAAAAAAATGTATTTATTTCCATTTTCCCATTAGGGCTAGGGTTAGGGCTAGGGTTAGGGCTAGGGTTAGGGCTAGGGCTAGGGTTAGGGTTAGGGCTAGGGTTAGGGCTAGGGTTAGGGTTAGGGTTAGGGCTATGGTTAGGGTTAGGGCTAGGGTTAGGGCTAGGGTTAAGGCTAGGGTTAGGGCTAGGGTTAGGGCTAGGGTTAGGGCTAGGGTTAGGGTTGGGGCTACAGTTTGGGTTGGGGCTAAAGTTAGGGTTAGGGTTTAGATTACATTTACAGTTGGGAATAGGGTTGGGATTAGGGTTAGGGGTGTGTCAGGGTTAGAGGTGTGGTTAGGGTTACCGTTGGAATTAGGGTTAGGGGTGTGTTTAGATTAGGGTTTCAGTTATAATTGGGGGGTTTCCACTGTTTCGGCACATCAGGGGCTCTCCAAACACGACATGGCGTCCGATCTCAATTCCAGCCAATTCTGCGTTGAAAAAGTAAAACAGTGCTCCTTCCCTTCCGAGCTCTCCTGTGTGCCCAAACAGGGGTTTACCCTCACATATGGGGTATCAGCGTACTCAGGACAAATTGGACAACAACTTTTGTGGACCAATTTCTCCTGTTACCCTTGGGAAAATACAAAACTGAGGGCTAAAAAATAATTTTTGTGGGAAAACAAAAAGATTTTTTATTTTCACGGCTCTGCGTTATAAACTGTAGTGAAATACTTGGGGGTTCAAAGTTCTCACAACACATCTAGATAAGTTCATTGAGGGGTCTAGTTTCCAATATGGGGTCACTTGTGGGGGGTTTCTACTGTTTAGGTATATTAGGGGCTCTGCAAACGCAATGTGACGCCTGCAGACCAATCCATCTAAGTCTGCATTCCAAATGATGCTCCTTCCCTTCCGAGCCCTCCCATGCGCCCAAACGGTGGTTCCCCCCCACATATCGGGTATCAGCGTACTCAGGACAAATTGGACAACAACATTTAGGGTCCAATTTCTCCTGCTAACCTTGGAAAAATACAAAACTGGGGGCTAAAATATAATTTTTGTGGAAAAAAAAATATTTTTTATTTGCACGGCTCTGCGTTATAAACTGTAGTGAAATACTTGGGTGTTCAAAGCTCTCACAACACATCAAGATGAGTTCCTTAGGGGGTCTACTTTCCAAAATGGTGTCACTTGTGGGGGGTTTCTACTGTTTAGGTACATTAGGGGCTCTGCAAACGCAATGTGACGCCTGCAGACCATTCCATCTAAGTCTGCATTCCAAATGGCGCTCCTTCCCTTCCGAGCCCTCCCATGCGCCCAAACGGTGGTTCCCCCCCACATATGGGGTATCAGCGTACTCAGGACAAATTGGACAACAACTTTTGGGGTCCAATTTCTCCTGTTACCCTAGGGAAAATACAAAACTGGGGGCTAAAATATAATTTTTGTGGGAAAAAAATTTTGTTTTATTTTTATGGCTCTGCATTATAAACTTCTGTGGAGCCCTTGGTGGGTCAAAGTGCTCACCACACATCCAGATAAGTTCCTTAGGGGGTCTACTTTCCAAAATGGTGTCACTTGTGGGGGGTTTCAATGTTTAGGCACATCAGTGGCTCTCCAAACGCAACATGGCGTCCCATCTCAATTTCTGTCAATTTTGCATTGAAAAGTCAAACGGCGCTCCTTCCCTTCCGAGCTCTCCCATGCGCCCAAACAGTGGTTTACTGCCACATATGGGGTATCAGCGTACTCAGGACAAATTGGACAACAACTTTTGAGGTCCAATTTCTTCTCTTACCCTTGGAAAAATAAAAAATTGGGGGCAAAAATATAATTTTTGTGAAAAAATATGATTTTTTATTTTTACGGTTCTGCATTATAAACTTCTGTGAAGCACTTGGTGAGTCAAAGTGCTCACCACACATCCAGATAAGTTCCTTAGGGGGTCTACTTTCCAAAATGGTGTCACTTGTGGGGGGTTTCAATGTTTAGGCACATCAGTGGCTCTCCAAACGCAACATGGCGTCCCATCTCAATTCCTGTCAATTTTGCATTGAAAAGTCAAACGGCGCTCCTTCCCTTCCGAGCTCTCCCATGCGCCCAAACAGTGGTTTACTGCCACATATGGGGTATCAGCGTACTCAGGACAAATTGGACAACAACTTTTGGGGTCCATTTTCTCCTGTTACCCTTGGTAAAATAAAACAAATTGGAGCTGAAGTAAATTTTTTGTGTAAAAAAGTTAAATGTTCATTTTTATTTAAACATTCCAAAAATTCCTATTAAACACCTGAAGGGTTAATAAACTTCTTGAATGTGGTTTCGAGCACCTTGAGGGGTGCAGTTTTTAGAATGGTGTCACACTTGGGCATTTTCTATCATATAGACCCCTCAAAATGACTTCAAATGAGACGTGGTCCCTAAAAAAAAAATGGTGTTGTAAAAATGAGAAATTGCTGGTCAACTTTTAACCCTTATAACTCCCTAACAAAAAAAAAAAATTGGTTCCAAAATTATGCTGATGTAAAGGAGACATGTGGGAAATGTTACTTATTAAATATTTTGTGTGACATATCTCTGTGATTTAATTGCATAAAAATTCAAAGTTTGAAAATTGCGAAATTTTCGCCAAATTTCCGTTTTTTTCACAAATAAACGCAGGTACTATCAAAGAAATTTTACCACTATCATGAAGTACAATATGTCACGAGAAAACAATGTCAGAATCACCAGGATCCGTTGAAGCGTTTCGGAGTTATAACCTCATAAAGGGACAGTGGTCAGAATTGTAAAAATTGGCCTGGTCATTGACGTGCAAACCACCCTTGGGGGTAAAGGGGTTAAATAAATATTTTTGCTTTATGAGACCTTAGTGTTTTTGCTGCTTACCTTCCATCATAGTTCTTCATCGGTATGGTTTGCTTTATTGATTTGATAAACCAATATTTAGTCATGCGTTTCCTGACAATTACTATGATAAAATAACAATGAGGTATTAATAAAGAGGAATCACAAGCTCTAGTTCCTTATTTTTATTAAGGGCTGCCTGTTGCAGATCTTCTCTCCCAACATTCATGACTAATAAAATCTATAAATACTTTACTGTAATCATCAAATTTTCCCTTATGCTAGTGCGTATGTTATAGTTTTGTAATGTTTCAGAATGCTGAGACTGTAATAATTGACTTCCCATTTAGGCGTCTTTGGAAGTTTAGTATCTTTAAGCCCAAATGTTTTAAAACAAATTGTTCTCCTAAGGTTCGCTCACACAAGCGTATAACACTGCCGAGTGCTAGCCGATATTTTATCAGGTAGCACTTGGCCCAGAGTTATACTAGGGGCAGTGCAGATCTGCTATTTTTTCTCATGCCAATTCAGAATGAGAAAAAAAAAATCACAGCGTGCTGTGCGTGGCTCCGCAATTCAGATCATGCACACCCATACAAATCTATTGGTGCGTGTGAAACATTGGACTGCACTGGGATGTCATCCGAGTGCAGTCTGACATCTGTGGACTTAGACAGTGGAGAAATTAAGTTCTCCGTCTTCTCAGCACCTGTGCTCTGATTCTCTTACGCGAGACAATCCGTGAAGCTCATCAATCTTGAAGCTCATCTAGAGAATGCCAAGAGTGTGCAAAGCAGTCATCAAAGCAAAAGATGGCTACTTTGAAGAACCTAGAATATAAGACATAATTTCAGTTGTTTCACACTTTTTTGTTAAGTATATAATTCCACATGTGTTAATTCATAGTTTTGATGCCTTCAGTGTGAATGTACAATTTTCATAATCATGAAAATACAGAAAAATCTTTAAATGAGAAGGTGTGTCCAAACTTTTGGTCTGTACTGTATATGGGTGGAGCATACGTGTGCAGTGTATATGGGTGGAGCATATATGTGCAGTGTAAATGTGACCAGTGTATATGGGTGGAGCATATGTATGTAATGTATATGGGTGGAGCGTATGTGTGCAGTGTATATGG